>NC_091691.1:1887500-2512500 GCF_041296265.1 Equus caballus | reverse complement strand
ACCACAGCCGACACCCCCTCCAAGGGGCCACTCCTCACACAAAGGTGCTGGCTGCCCACCCTGTGGTGGAAGGAGCCCAGACGGGGTCCCACTCCTGCTCCATCCCACTGTCCCTGAGACCCGGAGCAAGAGGCTTCCCGTCCACACCGCGGTTCCGCAAGTGCACTGCTGGCAGTGGTGAGATGCGTGCTGGGCACCCGCGCCTCCCTCAAGAGAGCCCTCCAATAAGGGGATGACAGGCACTGTGGTGCCTGAAGACGGGAATGCGGGAGCTTCTAGATGGCCCTGAGAACACAGACCTTAGCGGGGCTGGGCTGAGACCCTGGCAGAAGGCTGGCCTGTTGAAGGGGCAGTGCCAGGTCCATGGCCCCAGGGGCGCCCCAGAGGGTGACTATACTGAGGACAGGAAGGAGGTGGGCCTGCTTCTGCGGTCTCTGGGATGAAGGTGTGATGATGCATCCCTGAAGGCTGAAGAGACGGGGCAGGAGGGTGACCAGACTGACTCGGGCACAGCCTATGGGCTGGGCCAGGGGCCACACGGCCATGCCACTGCTCCTCGGCCCCTCAGTGGCCCCTTGTGCACGGCTCATGATTTGCAGAGGCCACTGAGGGGCCGGAGGTGAATGCTTGTACGATGGATGGGCAGACAGACACCAGCCCTGGGGGCCTCTGGGCAGGGACCACAGCCCAGCCACCAGGGGAGGCACCAGAGTGGTGCTGCCCGCCTCTCCATGGCGCACTGAGACAGCCTTTCCTCTAGGTGACAGCTGGCCTGGTGGGAGCAGCAGCAGCAGCAGAGGTGGGAGCCACAGAGAGAGTGCGCCAGCCCCTGCCCAGCAACTTCTAAAACAGGCCTGTCCTGCACAAGGGGGTGTGGGCCCAGAGGAATCTGGAAGGCTTCTCAGAGAAGGGGCCATTGGGCCAGACTTGGAGGATGAGGAGGTGAGGGGAGAGATGGGGAGAGATGCCAGGCAAAGACAACAGCCTGTGCAAGGCTCAGAGGCACGTCAGAGAAGGTCTGAGGGGGCCCTGGAAAGCTGGAGCATCTTGCCTTCCCTGGGCACCCCCCTCGCTGGGCTGGAGCGAGGGGCAGCTGCTCTTCCCCTCCATCCAGACCCTTCTGGCCCTGGCAGGATCCCATGGCTTCCACAGCGCAGGGCCCCTCTGCCACTAAGCTGCCCCTTGCCACCACCCAGAGCCCCCAGGCTCTGTTCAGCCGAGCAGTCTCCTGGGGCGTCTCTCTGCATCCCAGCTCTGAGCTCCTGCCCATTCCCCAATTCCCCTCCTCCATCTGGGGCTGTGCAGACCTTCAGGCTCCCACCCTCAGGCACCGCAACCCCACTGCTCCCTCCAACCTCCAGAACACCGGGCAACCCTCCCTTCCGTGGCTGCCAATGCTTTCCTGGGCCCAGACCTCTTCCCTGGGGGCTGGGACTCGCCGTCCCTTTTGTCAACTCAGCACCTGACTCTGGCAGTCTTCTCAGCATCCCTTGACACACACCCCAAAAGCCCTTCTCAGCCCAGCCTGCACGCCTTTGCCATCCGTCTGGCCATCCTTCCCTCGGCTCTCCCGTGTGCCCATCTGAGTTGTGGCAGACAAGACAGACCCCACAAGACAGTGCGATGGCGGTTGCAGCTCCTCCAGGGTAAGGTGGATTGGAAATGAGGCAGGTGACACGGTAGCAGGAGCTACTGCGGGATCTCAGGTCAGCGCTGAAGCCAGCAGGGGCTGTGGCCCGACGCCGCAGGCACCGCCCAGGGGCACCCAGAGGCCCTGACTTTTGCAGGGTGTGATGCCCTGAAGCCAAGTGCGTGCTCCCAGCCCGACTCTAGTCCACGTGTCCCTCTGCGACAGTGATCCCTTGTGGTGTCCTTCGACCCCACAAATCTAACAGCCTCCCTCCAAGGTTCCCCAGCTCAAGACTGACCCTGACTTGTCCTCTGGTCTGCCTCCCCCGCAGCCCCCCAACCAAGGCCTGCCTTTCATTTACTCTCCACCACAACCCCGGATGTGAAGCATTGCTTTTCTCATCATGCTGGTTTCACAGATGAGAAGGCAGATTCACCGGGGCAGTGACTCGCCCAAGGCCGACTAGGGAGTGAGTCAAGACCAGAACCCAGGTTTGGGCATTGAAATATCTAGTCCATTAGGTTGCCCTTGAAGCCAACCATTGCCCTCTTAGGCTGTGGGCTCCCAGGGGGCAGGATCAGGGTGTGGTCGGGACCTGAACTTCACAGCCCAACATGAGGGAGGCAACATGCAAGCCCCGAAAGGCCAGCCAGGACCAGCCTGGCCCAAAGCCTGTCCCCTGCCAGCCATGTCTGGCCACCCTCAGCCTCCCTGAGGCTGTGAACAGGGAAGTTGGCTTAGCCCAGAAACTGATCTGCACTGAGGGGATGGGGATGGAGGGGCAGTGACCCAAGGGACACGAGGACCTGGGAGAGCCAGGAAGACCCCACAGGGCAAGGGCAGAGCAAGGAGGTGTTGACACCACTGCCAGCGGACAAGCCGCAGTGAGGAGCTCCTGCCATGGACCTGCTGAGACCCCGAGATGGGAGTCTGGTGCACAGGGCAGGGGCTCTCCAGCCCACCCAAGGCCTCCAGAACCAGCCACAGCAGGAGGAACGAGCCTCAGCAGCCCCTGAGCCCACAAGGTCCTCCCTGGCCCACTGCGCTCCAAGAGCTCTCCCTCAAGGGCCCCAGGGCCAGGACATCCAGGGGCAGCCCCGCTGGACATGGAAGTGACATGGTGAGTCTCCGGGAGGGTGCAGAGGCTGGGAACCCACCGGAGCTGGACAGCAGAGGCCCAGGGGAGGGCGGGCTGAGCTCCAAACCAGAGGGGCACACAGGCCTGTGGGTGGAATCGGGCCTGGGTGCTGCCAGCGATGGGGAGGGAGAACCGGCTAAAGGGGGCGGCCTAATGGTCCCTAGATGCCAGCCGCAAGCCCGTCCTGGGGAAGGCCGGGAGGGACACCCACCCTCCCGCTTCTCGCTTCTCCCGCCGCAGAGCCCTCGGCCACCCCCTCCTCCCATTGTACAGTGGGGGGAATTAAAGTCTAAAGCGGGATGGCAGTGCCCGGAACGCAGAGCTCTCTGCTCCTCTGGCCGGTGGCCCCCTCCTTCATCCCTCAGGGCCGTCCTGCGCCAAATCCCTCGAGGGCCGCCACCATTCCCGCCATTCCTACCTCAGTCGCGGGGAGCCCGGCAGGCGGCCAGGGCCGGTCCGAAGCGCGCACCCACCCGCCCGGCCTCGGGCCCCTCCTGCGGTGCTTGGTCCGGCTCCCGCCACCACCGTCCGCAGCACGCGCAGGCGGGCAGACTCCCCTTTCTGGCCGCGCCCGGCGCTGGGGCTGCCGCGGTCCGCGCGCCCCCGGAATGCCGGTTCCGCGGCGGCTCCACCTGTGGGGCCCCGTCCCCGGCTCCCACCCGCCGGGCTGCGCCTCTGCGCCCCCAGCCCAGCCCCGCCGGGCGCGCCCGGAAGGTCGCCGAGTACCCCGGGGCCGGCCGTGCGCCCAGACGCACCGACCGACGGTGCCCGCCCGTTACCTGCGGGTCCGGGCGCCGGCTCCGCGCCCCGCCGCTGGGCCGCCGCTCCCGCGCCCCTTCCCCTCCCGCAAGCCCCGCGCGCCTTCCGGCCGGGCCCGGGGCGGCCAGAGCGTCCGCACGCGGCCCCCGACCGGCTTAGGACGTGCGCCCGCGCCCGGGCCCGCCCTGGCAGCCCCGCCGCCCGCAGGGCTCGGACCCCGGCCCGTGAACTCCTCCCGGGAGGCGGGAAGACGGTCGCAGCGGCGGGGCGCCCCGAAGGGAGGGGACCGAGCCGCCCCTCCCTCCCGGCCCGCAGCCTCCGACGGCCCCCCGCCGCCCGGCCGCCCGCCCGGGACCCTCGGGACCCGCGAGCGGGACCCCGGCTGACCTGCCGCTCGCGCGCCGGCTCCCGCTGTCTCGGCGGCCGCTCGCGCTCCGCTCCGGCCGCTCCGCTCACGGGCTCCCCCTGCAGGCGGCTTCGAGACCCGCGCTGTCCCCGCCCCGCCCCGCCGCGCGGGGAAACCGAGGCCCCGAGGGCGCCAGGGAGGCCGGCGGGGACGCGAGCAGCTGGCCTGCGAGCCTGCCGATACCCACGACGGGGCGAGGCCGCGACAGGCCCGGGCCGCGCCGCCTTCCCCGCCCGCGGCCCCCCAGCGTGCTCTCCGCGCGAGGCTCCCTCAGTCGAGCCACCTCCGCCAGCGCCACACCCCCCTCCCTTCGAGGAGCGCCCGTCCCGCCTGGTGAAGCCTTCCGGCCACAGGCCCGCGCTCTCTCCCCTCCAAGTAAGCCCCCAGGGCTGCCCCTGCTGCTCTGTTCTCCGAAGCTCTGCTGGCCCTCATCACCGCAGCTGGGCTGGGTCCGTACCCCTGTGCCATCTCCTCCCCAATGTCCAGTTGTGACCTAGGAAGTCCCCAGTGCCCGTTCCTCCTCTAATCTCTCCATGGCTCCCCAGTTCTTGAAGGATGAAGTCCAGCCTCCTTACCATGGCATTCAAAGCCCTCAGGGACTCCGCTGCCTGTCCCCAGCCTTGCCCTCCCTTCCTGAGTCTTGCCCCAGGCTGGTGGAGGGAGACGTGGAACCTCAGCTCAACCGACACCTCTAAGAAGTGGGCCCAATTTCCAGTGACCCCTCTGCCTTCCCCGCCCTGACTCTGGGCCAAGGCCCCTCCTATTCTTACCACCTCTAGTGCCATCAGGCCCTATTCCACTCCCCTACTTCTCTGAGCATAGGGAGGGGGAGTCGCCTTCTGTACCACAGACTAACCTGGAGTCTCAGCCCCTTGGGCTGGGAGCCTGTCCGGCCCCTGCCTCCCCAGGCCCACGTTCTGGAGACTTCAAATTGGGAACAACCTCACATCCGGCCCCAGCCCAGCCATACAATCGAATCTGGATGGACTAGGAGTAACGGCAATTCCGCACACAGCAGGATGAGCGTGTCAGCCAGCCATGGTGGCCAAGGTCTTGCGGGAACCGCCGCATGCTTGAACTTCCCAGGGCCGGCGGGGTCGCGGTGAGAGGCCCAAGGCAGAGGGGCTCGCCCAGGGCCAGGCTGGCCCTGAGGGCTGAAGCCAGGGTGGGAGCACGTCTCCCACAGCAGCTCTGCATGCCGGGTGGGCAGGAGGTGAGGGCAGGGCCAAGGGGAGCACAGGCGCTTGGCCAGCACGGATGGCCGTCCTGCTGAGAGCGAGAGCCCACCACCTGCCCGGACTCAGCCTCGGTCGCCTGGCAGCCTCCCGGGCTCCTTCCTGAGCCAAAGCCTGGGAGCCCATCCCCATTCGGCCAGCTCAGCTCCCCAGCCCCTTCCTCCTAATGTCCAGTGGGGCCCCCCGAGGCCAAAGGAGGCAGAGGAGGGCCAGCTGGGAGGGGTTAGGACCCCAACTCAAGAAAAACCTGCAACATCATGGAGAAAGGCACGCATGAGACTATTCAAATTGGGACCATCCCTCTGTCCCCGGATGCCTTTCCCATCTTCAATCTGGCCCCGTCTCCCCCTTAACCCCCCATCCCCAGGCCAGGCCTTTGTTGCGCCTCAGCTGGCTTGCTGTCCTCCCCCTTACTCACCTCCATTGAGGGGGGATGGGGGACCAAAGGAGCCCGCCTCATCCTCCCACGGCCCCTGCTCTCTTAGTGAAGGAGCTCCCTGGCCAGGTGGGGACATTGCCCCCGGGACTGCCGGCTGAGGTCACCCTGGTGCTGTGGCTTCCTGCAGGCTTTGAGGGACCCATTGCCTACCTGTAAAATGGTACCATCTTGTTTCTGCCCTGCCACCTCCTGAATCAGACAAGCGGTATGGGGTGGGGGCGCTGCCTGGCCAGGGAACCCTCCCCCCAGGCCCTTGGCTTCCCACCCGTGCTTCTGGGCCATCTCGGAGCAAACTCCTCCTACAGCAGGGACAAAACGCTCCTGCCCACACCTGTTGGGCCCATATTCATTCAAGTCCTCACCCAACAAACATGCAAGGAACAGCTTGTCTTGAGAGTCACCTGGGGCCCAAAGTGATTATGGGGTTCATGGGGCAGAGATCAACACTCAGCCAATCCCGGGGGTCACTATTGTCCCCTAATCCCTAGCCCCCCCTAATTCTCTCCCCTGCCAATTCCATTCTGGGGCCCAGCACCCTTCCCACTCAGACCTCCCCTCATGTGGCCTGGCTGGCACACACCTGTCCCCACACAGGCTGGGCCCCACAGCTGGGACTGAAGGCTTCATTTCTGCAGCTGGTCCTCAGGGCCAGAGTGCCAGCGCCCTCAGAGTTCACCCCTGGGGCTCAGTGTGGGGGCCCCAGGCCTGGGGTAGCTGTGTCCTCAAGCCAGCGGTGGTCAGGCAGGGCCCTGGAACCCACCCGCCCTCGAGGCAGTGCCAGGTCCCGAGTCCTCCCCTCCTGCCTGTGAGAGCTGCTGCATTGGTCCCGTGTCATCCTGTTCCTTTGTCCAGGTCTCCAGGGAAGCCATTGCCCAGAGACAGCACACACTGGGGACCCTCCAGTTCAGCAATGACAGGAAGCAGGCACAGGGGAGAGCTGTTCACAAACTCTGCCTCTGCCACGGAGCGGACGTGCTCATGGGTGACCCACACTTCTCCTCCAGGCCCCCCTGGGGGACCCTCTGCTGCTGCGCCCCACATGAGGGGCCTGTGCTTCCCCTGCGCCCCACCTCACTCCTCAAGCGTCAGGCCACGGGCGGGGGAGGCCCCTGTCCAGGTCCCTGCACCTGGGAGCCCTGCAGGCCTGAGGCTGGGCACGGGCCCACTGCTCCTCAGCAGGCACAGGGACGGCCCTGGCACCCCCCCTTCTACCTCTGGGCCTCGGTTTCCCTGCAGCCCCAGGCGGGCTTTGAAGGCTATGGCACCCACCCTTCCTTCCGTCCAGGCCCAGGCTCCTCAGGCCAGGCAGCGAGGCCAGCTGGGCTCACTCCTGCTCCAGACTCTGCTCTCAGACTCCCCACCCCGCCCCGCCCCGCCGGCTTTGTTCCTGTCCAGGATGCACCTGGGTGGCCTCTGGCCCCTGACTGTTTGCTCTGGGGCCAGCTGGGCCACATCAGGGAGAAAGAAATGTCAGACCTAGGACAAAGCACCTGGAACCAAGCAGGGCACCCCGAGGTACTCGCCGGCTTCTCCTCCAAAGGGGAGGGGCACCGTACACTTTGGGGCTCTGAACTGAGGAAGTGGGGGGGCCCTCACAGGGCTCCAGTTTATGCTCAGACTAAGGCAGGCCCTGAGCAGCAGAATCACGCCAGAGGAAGTCCCCCGAGCCGCCCACAGCCACGGCAGCCGCAGGAGCAGACCCCACCCCTCTGCCAGCCCAGCCCCCAGAAGATGCTTCAGCCCATGCCAGCTCCTGGGTGTCAAACAGCAACCCTCCTAGGAACCCCGTGCCTCTGAGCTGATCTGAGCATATCGGGTAGATGTGGAAACTGAGGCCTAGACAGGGTGGGGACTTGTCCTGGGCTCCACAGTGGGCAGAGACAGCCCTTTGCATGCCAGGGCCTGACACTCATCACCCTAAGAATGGCCAGACGCCCAGCCACCAGCATGTAGCATCTGCCAGAATATCAAACTGGCCACCCCCTCCCCACTGTCCCTGTGCCCCCAGCCTAATGCCCCTCTCCCCCAGGCACCCCTCTACCCGACCTGACAGAGAGCAGAACGCCTGGTAACCAGGTCCAGGAGGGGCCCTTCTTGGTGTCACCATTTTGCAAAAGTGGAACAGCCCCAGCCCATCACAAGTGCTGGCAGACCTGAGGGGGCCCTGGGTGTCTCGACTGCCCGCCCACAACCTGCTTCCCGCCTGGTAGGTGCTGGTGACGTGCCGTCCTGTGCTCTTCCCGGGCCCTCTGGCTCTGCCTCTTCCTAGGCCTGCAGGCCCCCTCTCGGAACCCCAAATCACACACACTCGGTAATGGAGACGTCCTCCAGGGGCGGCTGGGCCTTCCCTTGCTCAGGCTGTGCCTGCTCACTCTCCACCCGACACCCCAAGCCCCCAGCTCCTGGCCCTTCCCCACACAGCTTGCTCCTCCGCATGCTCACAGCCCGAGGGGGGCCAGCTGGGCCCAGGGGGCCTGGAGCCTTGTCCTCCTGGCCCCAGCCTGCTTCCTGCACAGATGACCAGCTGCGGCCCAGCAGAGTCCTGACCTGCCAGGGTCAGAGCTCCGGCCAGCACTTTCTCAGCAACTCGGGGCCCTGACTAGAATCCACCCCCTCACCCACCTGGCACAGACCACGGTGCCTGCAAGCCCTAGACCCCATATGTCTGCCCTGTCCTCCACGTAAGAGACAACCTCAAACAGAACCCAGGCCAACCTAAGGCTGCAGGAAGTGCAGCCCTGTGAGGCAGGGGCCAGAGAGCTGGCCACTGTGCCACCAGGACACAGCCACCTGGGTCCAGGACCCCAGTCCCAGAAGGCTGTGGATGGAGGGGTGTGGCATCCATTCTGGATTTCTCCTTTCTCCTAGGAAACTCTGTTTTCTTGCTTCCACCCATCAAAGCCACCCCCCAAAGAGGTTCTAGAACCTTCCCTAAGTCAAGGTGGAAGTGATTCCCTTCTCAGAGGTGCTGCCCTGGGACGGGCAGAGCAAGTGCCAAGTTGAGAGAAGCAGCGCCCTTGGGCTGGCCAGGTGTCCCCAGTCGCCGAAGGCCCAGCGGGGCAGAGGAGCCTCGTGGACCCCACAGGCGCTGAGCAGGTTAGGAAGTGGGGCTGCCATGACCGGCAGGAGAGATTGCTTTGGGGAGGGCACCCCCACACCTGAGAGGCAGAGGTAGAGAGGGCTAGTGTCACCCCCACTGCTCCTGTGGCTCCAGAGTCCCAGGTGGAGTCACCCCCCGTCGCTGTGATCAGTGTCCACTAAGCACAGGGCCCTATGTGCCTGTTATAGCGGCCTTGCGCTGCCCACAGCAGAGCAACTCCAGATCCTACAGCGGAGGATACGAGCTGTGTCCAGTGACAGACCAGGCCCCACTGCTGCTGAATGGGGAGTGAGAGCCATGCCTGGTCCTGGCGCAGCCCTGCCCATGCCCAGGCAGGAGACCCAAAGGTGCAGGTGCTGCGCCCTGGAAGCCAGGCCACAGCCGATGGCCACGGCTGTCGGCACTATTTAGGGGGCCTGCGAGCACTCACAGGACACACACCTCACCTCAGGCCAGTGGGCTTCCGGGCCACCCCGGGAATGAGTCAGTTACTGGATGGACCCCTGACCCTGGGGATGGGGTCTGGGGCTGGGGAGGGTGCCCAGGGTCACCCAATATGAAGTAGCAGGCAGCCCCACGGACCCTTCTGCATGTGACACGTGCAACGTGACAAGCTGCAGTGTTGTTCTGGGCTGTGCTCCATGGATTCATAATCATTCCACACGAGATGCACAGCAAAAAAGGCTTGACTGGTTGGTTGCCTTTGAGTGGTATAATTATCGATTTTTTTCTTTCTCTATAGTTTTATATATTCTGAAAATTATCTCCAAGAAGATACATTTCTAAAAAAACCAAAAAACCTCAAAGCGCACCCCCTCCCCCAGAACAGCACGTGTCTGGGCTATGGCTGGGGAACGCCCGGGCTTCCATCCTTGCAGGGCAACTCACACAGTGCTTCTGGAGTCTCAGCACCTGTCACAGAACCTCTGGGCTCCCTTGGGCTGTCCCCCATCTCAGGCCCAGGCAGCTGGCCAAGGCCGGAGCTCTGTGCTGCAGGCTAGGGCGGGACCCCTTCTGACCCCCACTCAGGTCCTTCCCCTACACAGTTCCTGGCCCGTGAGCTAGAGGGAGGGCAGCCAGGGGGACGAAGGCTGGGCCAGGTGTCGCCAGTCCGAGGAGGCGGCGAGGATCCACTACGGGATGTCAGAGGGGCAGCGGGGAGTGCCGAGCTACAAAAGCCAAGCCTGATGTGTTTCAGCAATTTTAATACATTCAAGAATATTTCATAGAACAAAATGAAAAGTATCATCAGTCCGCAGAAGCCTGTGGTCGAGAAACAGAAGCGTAACTGGCCCTTTTGCAGTGAGGCTTGTGCTTGAAGGGAGAAGAGGCAAATGGCTTCCTGGAGGCTCCACGTCAAGTGCCACTGGACTACAGCACCTGAGAGCATCACTTTTGGGTAGCTATGACCGTCTGTGACCATCCCATAAAGCCAGCAGTGTTATAAGAATTCTGTTAGAAAAAGCAGAAAGTCATGCTTCTGGAATCTTCTCACCTGTGGTCCCACGTGCAAATGTGGGCAGCCTGGCCGGGTACCCCTGCATGGACTGTTGTCAGCGAGGCAAAGGTGGGTCCCTAGACAGGCTGGGCCCGAGCCAGGCCCTCCCCGTGGCCACCCTCTGCCCAGCCACCGACTCCAGGACACAATGCTGGGCAATGCCAGCCCTGTGGGCACAGCCCATCAACAGTGGCCGCCTTCCAAAACCGTCCTCCAAAAGACACTGGTGACCCCGCGAAAGCACAAGCTGCCAGGGCTGGCGCACTTGGATAGGAAGGGATGAACATGTGACCTGCAGACCCAGGAAAGTCTTCTCCTTCAAAAGACAACACAGCTTCCCCCGCAACATAATAAATAAACACACACATGGCCGCAGATCTGACACACTGGGCCCCCGCCAGGGCGAACGAGAGCACAAGCGGGACTCAGGAAAACCAAGCGGAGAGACATTTAAAACCACTGATTCTCCCCCCAACAGTCCCTCAGCTGACAGCACAGCACAACTGTGCACAGAGCAGCAGAGACAAGACAGACTGGGTCAGGGAGGACGGGCAGAGGCGTCGCCAGGGTCTTCTGCTGTGCTCCGGGGCTGGGCTCTGCTCCCCGGGCCTCTCCTTCCTTAGCACGAGATGGGCAGTTCACGAAGAACCTCCAGTCGGGGCAGCAGCCGGAGCTGCCAGGCTAGGACATCCGG
This sequence comes from Equus caballus, assembly GCF_041296265.1. Lineage (NCBI taxonomy): Eukaryota > Metazoa > Chordata > Mammalia > Perissodactyla > Equidae > Equus > Equus caballus. Next base: position 2,501,601 of record NC_091691.1, on the reverse strand, counting down.
GCAGGGTGGACGGCGTTTATCAGCCACCTGGTACCTGCAGGCCGCATGCACACACGGCCCATTTCGTAATGACCTCATTCTCTTCTAGGCTACAGACATGTCAAACTCCTAGTCTAGAACATCAAGCAGACCCTCAGCGCACGTGCTGCATGGCCTTCAGCAAGTCCCCTGCCCGCATCCTGGGTTGGGCAGTGACCTTGCTTCCACTGGTGGCAGCTCTTCTCATGTGACTTTGCAGGTGCAAACACCGTTGTATTAGGAAGCAACAGGTCTTGACATTGTTCAAACCGGTAGTGTAGCTACCGTGTTAGGCACACACGAGACCGGGTTCCCTGTCCCCAAGAAGGGCCGAGTCGCCGCCTGAGAGTCTTCTCAAGAGAACGCCTTGCGTGAGGCTTCCGTTCAAACTGTGCCGAAGGGGCTGTGGTGCCTGTCATTCATGACCTGGAGCAGGCGGCACGGCAGGGGACCACTCCATCCCTGGGCTGCAGTGCCGCGAGCCCACTGACATCCTACCGTGGCCGTGGAGGCGGTGGCCTCGGAGACCCTCTGTATGGTGGCTACCCTCACGAGGAGAGTTAAGGCACTTTCTTCGATTCTTGCCCAGGAAGATAACGCCCAAGCGACCCAGAAGTGCCTTCACGTCACACTGCCTGGGCTCCCTCAAGTTGTTCAGCTTTTTCTCCTGCTACTTCAGACTTCACGCCAAGCCGTGCCCACACTCATGTCCAGATTTTGTGTTTTATCTCTATGCTTACTAAAACAATTTAACTTTGGTACTAACAGAACAAGAGCTATTTTCCTCCAACATTGCTCATAAGAAAACAATATTCTTTCAACTAGAGAGTTCCTTATGACCAATCTTTTGTCCGGAAACCTAAAGTCAGAGCTAGGCTTCCAAGCCCCTCCAGGCTGCAGGACGCGGGCAGAGCATCGCGCAGGCCCCAGCCTGTCTCCTCTCAATGGAGGCCCAGCTGCCTGACCGTCAAGAGGAGCAGACCCTGAGCCGGGAGCACGAGTGTCGCAAACACCTAAACTGCACTGGCTAGGACAGCCCTGTCACAGGGAAGGGGTGGCTGTCCTACTGCTGACGCACTCCAAGGAACTCCTGGAGGCCCATGTAGAGGGCCGAGGCCCACCTGCCCGGCACCAGGAAGCAGGAGCCCCTGACAGGCCCCACTGTCCCTTGGCTCTCAGGGTGACGGAACCTGCACGGCAAGCAGCTGGGAAGTGCTGTGCTAAAGCTGTCGGTCACCCCGTGTGAGCTGTCCGCATCATTAATCCCCTTCCCCGAGTTTAGCTGGGCCACGAGCCCTTTTTTTACACCCCGCAGCACTCATGTAGTTCAATATTCTCCTCAGAAGGAAAACTCTGGCCGCCGATCAGTGTCATGTGTGTGCAGTCCACGCTGACCCGACTGGCAGGTCATGTGGGAGGAGCCGGGTCTGAGCCGTGGGCCACACAGGCCCAAGTTCTCCCAACTTGGAGGCCCCAGGCTGAAGGCTCACACACTGTGGGGCAACCCAGAGTCACTGAAAGCTTTACAGGGCGCGTAGCTAATGGCGCTGGTGTCGCTTGATAACTGTGGAGGGTCGTTCTGGTGTGCTCAGGTTTCGAAGTACTTGTAGATCGCCGTCACGTACAGCATCACGTTTTGCCAATCGGGCCGTTCAGTCCGCACCATTTCATTAATGTCCTGATAGAGAAAGAAGAGGCCTGGTGAGAATTCTAGGTCACCTCCTGGCCTGTCCCAACAGGCTCCTGGCCACAGCAATACAGGCTCTTGGGGTTGGGGGGGCCTTGAAGGACCTTGATCACACACATCAAAGGCCTGGCCAAGATGCCTGCTCCACCTCCCCCAGGTGCCCCTGGGAAGCGCCTCTGCCCTGGGTGTCAGCACTGTGTCCCAGCCACCCACCCTGCTCGAGCCCTGCCCCAGAGCCCCACACCAGGGTCAGCCCTACTCCCCGCTGCAGTCCTCCAAGGCCGGAAGGCTTTCATCTCTGGGGATGCTCTCCATCGCTGGCCTTTCTTCTTAAACCTCTCCTGTGCTCACTTCTGACAGCTTTTCTCACCCAGGCATCATCCTGGGAGCACCTGTGTGGGCAGGGGCTCCTAGAACTCAACATTTGAATGCCCTTAACCATGAAATCCTGGAAGATCCTGTTCTCTAGGTCCAGTGACCTGCGAGACATTCACTGACGGAGGGAAAGGAAGGTGGGAAACCCTGGAATTTGACATGTGGCCAGGAGGCCTCCCAGAGGGACCCACTGTTGCTGAGTAACATCTATGACTTTCTGAGCGAGCCGGTCTGAAGGGCACGGCTCTGAGTGGTCCCAGAGGTGAGGGACACAGAACGTGCTGCCAGAGCCAGCAGGACAGAGCGGGCCACCTGTTGGTGAGTTGGTATGGAAAAAGCAAAGATGTTTATTCAATCTAAGAATCTCAACTAAGGTCAAGGACTTAGGGTGGGGAAACTGCCCACTTTTTATATATTAGAACTTCACATGTGATGTAAAATATCCATATAATGGAAAATATTTCAATAACTGTAACTTCTCTCTCTCTATGCAATTGAACAGACGCCACCTTAAAAAAGAATACTTCTATGAATTCATGAACGCTCATATAGTGTAAATATGAGTGCAAATCCTTCTTCAAAGCTATCCAGCTGTTACAAGTCAGGGTGATGGTACCCTTGGGGTGGGAAGGTGGCACTGGGGGACCCCAAGGGAGATCCCAGGGTCCGTGAGCTGGCCCCATGGGGTTCTTCACTCTGGGAGGTCCCCGAGCTGTGCACTGACGCGCCACGAGTGTCCCTGTGCCACAACCCTCAGTACAGTTTATTTGACCCAAGTGTCTCTGGGTGTGGAAGGACTGGCTTGGCATTTGGGTGCAGTATTTTCTCCCAGAAAGTGAGGCTTGGTAACGAGGCAAGAGCCCTGGCAGGATCACGTCTGTCGTGAGCTACTGCAGGTGCTGAGCAGAGGCCCAAAGGGGACCCTGAAACCTGCGGGTTTCCTAGGACTCATTTCTTGCACCATGAGCACCAGCTTCCTGTGGCCCTTTGAAGTGTGGGGACCGCCTGTCCAGCCTCTGAAGCCACCTTCCTCGACTCAGCACTCATCCTACCCTCTCCCTCTAGTTTGAAAAAAGGCAGACAGACCTTCTAGAATGTGCCGTTGACACTGACACTTACAAACTTGAAGCCAAGGATTCAGTTAAGGAAGAAGGCGACTCTAAGGAAGAACCTGGCTCGAGGTTGCAGGAACTGCGGTCAAGACCACCCGCCGACTGGGGGTACTTCCTTGGGACGCTTCATGTAAGGCCTAAGACGCCCCCCAGGCAGGGGTGAAGTCCCCATCTGCACCCACACAACAGGAGGCTGGCTCACTGGCGCAGGGCCACGTGGAGCCGTGCCCACCCAGTAGCCTCCTTACTATCAGGCCCCACCCCACCCAGGGATGTCCCTGAACAAGCAGGAGCCCCTTCCTAACAAAAGGAGGGGCACTGCCAGTGACGCAGGGGAGACGGGCTCACCAGAGTGGATTTGATGCCGACGCTCTCCGCTGCCTGGAAGGCCAGGGTGAAGTTCCTTCGCTATAAAAGAAACCATGTGACTGGAGTGCACGACCAGGCCAGGAGGAGGGCGACCTGGACTACACACGCTGCTGGGAAACATGGACACCTGCCCTCACGTGGTCAAAACAGTCCCACACAGGGGCCCTCACACTTCCCAACCAACACCACATGTCCTGGTTCCATGCTTTCTGCCCCTCACAGGCCCTGCCTGCTCCTCTTGTCACCAAACACTTGCTCTCTCCTTACTACAAAATGGCCAACTCTGACACACCGGCCCTGAGCTGCCTGGGCATGCACCCCAAAAGCTAGCAAGAAACACCTGTCAAATGAGTTTCTGCCTCATGGGGACCTTCAAGGTTGTCTGAAGGATGGGAGGGGCCGATGTGGGGGTACAGCAGAGGAGGGCTTGGGCCTGGGTCCTCTCTCAGTGCCCATCTGGGCCGGGGCTGTCCCTTGACCCTGTCCCTGAGGAACACCCTGAACGGGACGCCTCAGATCACAGCCTGGACTGCAGAGTTGGGCTGTTAGCCAGTCCTGGGCCCGGGGGTGGCAGGAGGCTGACCTGCTGTCATTGGCGCTGCCCAGACCACCCACGGCTGGAGCAGCTCTCCTTGGCCAGTTCTTGGTGAAGCCCTTGATCCTAAATGTCACCACCCAGGAAGGACTGATGGCTCCCACTGGGAATGTCATCACTTGGGAACCTGCCAACTGTCCCACACGAGGTTGTCAGGGACTGGCTGGCTCAGCACAAATAACCCAATCCCAGAGTAAGACCCAAGCAGGACGGGGCCGTCAGGAGCCAGCGATGTGGCCTGTGAACACACACAGATGGACGGCTCTGCCTGTTTCTCACCCCCCACCTTGTGAAGAGACGCCTGGAGCCAGTCCTTCCGCAGCCTGCCTTACCTTGTCTTGGCTGTTCAGTTCTTGATATGGAATGTGGGCTGGAAGGTATGTATGCAGGAGAGCACAGAAGGCCAGCCCATCGTTCCAGCTGCTGCTGAAGTTCGTAATGTCAATATTCTGAAGGAAAAAGAAAATCACGTAAGCAACAGACACTCTGACCTTCTCAGGACACCCAAGGAGGATGGAGGAGGCCTCAAATGCCACAAGGCCTCCAAACCCCGGGCAGGGTGAGCCTGGAGAAAGCATGGTGTGCTGGGGCTGTGTCCTGGCGGGCGTCTGTGACTGGCTCTTCCATCGGTTCTCCACCCCATCCCACCCACCAGCTGCAGATCACCACCCAGCAGCGGCAAAAGCGTGAGCCTGCAGCCCTGCCTGGAGAACCGGCGGCCCGGGGAGCTGGCCCTGCAGTGCCACAGCCTCCAGGACCCTGGGGAATATCAGCTCTGCGTTAAGAAGAGATGATTCAGCCCAACCTCCCTTATCAGAGACTCTGGGCAAGATGTACAGACATCAGAAACCTCTGTATTCAGAAGACAGCAGCAGCCGCCCTGGTGCATTAGGAGGATCAAGAGCCGACAGGGCCGGGGCAGCGCCCAGAACACTGCCCTCCAGGGGCCTCTCCTCAAACACGAGCCTTCTGAAAGGAGCAGCTCTGTGGCCACTGGTCCAGAGGTCATTCCCCCTCAGTAACCTTGTCATCTGCGGCTGCCAGTCTCTGATCTGGCCCGGAGGCACGACTCATAAACTGCTGTGAGGAAAGTGAGCAGGCGAAGGCACACAGAGAGGCAAACCTGCCGAGAGTCACAGGGAAAGGCTGCAGCAAGCTTGTAGTGGCCAGCGTGCTGCCATCAGAGTGCCCCCACCACTGTCCAGTGACACCAGCCCTCCCCCAAACGACTGGGCCGGGCAGACCCTCCCCGCCCCGGTGCTGCGGGCCTTACTCTTCCTGGCCATGAGGACACAGTCCAAACAGGCACCTGCTACACCCCCGCGGGCCCGGGTTGCCCTCCGAGGGGCCTGTGCTCTGATGGACGGTAACAGTCATCGCCTCCCATGAAGGCGTCGCGCCACGAGTGGGGTTTGGCAGTGCCGGCCCCTTAGTGCTGGAGCTGGCAGCCCCCGTTCATCTCTCATCTCTGGAAGCGGCCCCAGGGGCGTGAGCTCCATCTGCGAGGAAACCAGAACCAGGGAGGCGAGTGACCTGTCCAAGGTGCTGGCTGGCAGCAGGGAGGACAGGGACAGGGACAGGCATCCTTGTCCCAGGCATCCTCTGGGCAGTCCGTCATTTTATTTCTTACAATCACCCAGGAGCGTTTTTAAGTAAGGAGGTTGGGGTTCAGGGAGGCCCAGGTCACGCAGCTGGTCCCTGCACGTAGCTGGTCCGTGCAGTTGTTCAGCCTCAGGGCTCAGTCCCAAGCCTGTCTGTGCTCCTCCTAGGAGCCCGACTACTCCTTGCGACCAAGTGCCTGACGAAAGAGCCAAGGACACTGGCCATCATGGCATGGACAACAGGGCAAGAAATGTTTTAGTGACGTGTCCAAGCTCTTGTGTGAGGCCAGTGGCAGCATATGACTGCTGAGAACTCTGACCCTTGCCCCCAGAGGTCACATTCACTTCTGGAGGAAAACAAATCTCCACTTCCTGCCGCACAGCCCCTTCTCCAGCTCCCTGAAAGGCAGGCGGCTCTGGCAGTCGCCTACGTGCCTGGCCTGACTGCGCCTCGCAGCAAAGGCTCCTGCACCAGAGGAAATGGCTGCACCCCAGCTCCCCAGCTGTGGGAACCCCAGCCTTTCCCAGCTTCCTCAAGACAAACCCAGCCCCAAACCTGGAACCTCCAGTCACAGCAGCAACTTCGTTTACAAAACATGCCAAAGCGATTTAAACAACCAGGAAACAATGGCTCCTTGAGTTCCTGGGTAGGGGGAGTTAACTTTTAAGTACCTGACAATCAAACTCTCAAACAACTTCCAAAGAGCTAAAGCCCAAACCAAGGCAGGCTGGCCCGGGTCACCGCCTCCCTTACCCCTCAGGAGCTGGAGGGGATCCAGCCGGGCACCCCATCCGGCAGAGGACAGCACGGCCGACAGCCACCAAACCCAAGTGAGGCCTCTGAGTTGCCCCCTTGCCCCTCTAACCCCTAACCCTGCCCAGAGAGACCTCGGGCGCAAATGAGCCAGGCTCTGAAATAGGGGAACTTCAAAGGAGCGGGCAGAGAGCAGGCCCCAGGCAAGGCTCCCTCTGGGTGGTGCGGCCTCACCTCTGCTCCCCACCTCACCGTTTACTGAATTGCTTTTAATGTTCAGGGCTGAAAAATCAAACTAGGAAATAACGCAGACTGAATATAGAAAAGTCTGTAAACAACAAAGCTGGTTCTCTGAGGCTGACACACACGACGCTAGAAAATCTTGGGAAGACGGGAAAGTTCCCCCAGCTTCCTCTCTGCAGCTCTCAATTTCATGGTTACCATAGCCCATTACTACAATGACAGGATTAACAGGAATAAGTGCACAGAGAGGTACAAAACTGTATTAAACCGCCAGAGAGATGGCTGTTCCCACAGGAGCCAGCTCCCTTCCCGCTCAGTGAAGAGCACACGTCCAAAGCCATGACCAGTGCGCAGCGGGGCCCCTGCTGGCACCCTGCCCTCAAGCACTGCCGCGCTCACATAGAGCCGCAGGAGGCCAGCTGGGCCCAGCCAGGACCACAAGTGGGCTCCAGGCTTCCAGGAAAGAGCAGCGATGGGAGGAAGACCCTGGGGCCCTAACTGGGTTTACTTGGTGATGGAAATCAGAAGGCAGCTGCGTCTGCAGGCTGCCACCAGCCTCCACCTCTCGCCTCCTGCCCCCTTCGCTCCTCGGCTGCCCGCCCGGAGCCTGCAGAAAGGCCTGCGCGAATCTGGGGTTAGCCTCTCCATTGCTGCTTTTTGAGGAAGGTGGCAAGAGGTGCAGCTCAGTCTGTCTGTCGCTTCGTGGTCCATACAATGCATCATCTCTTTACCTGCCCGCAAGGGCCAGGTGAACAGTGCAGACACTGGATTTTCTTGGCAATTGAGCAAAAAAGCTCAAGTTTTTGTGCCTTGGATAGAAACAACAAAACACCACCAGTATAAAGCTTTCGGGCCGGGGTCTGAGCCAGGCCCGACACTGGCCGCCAGCCCCCAGCGAGCAGCTCCTCTCCTGTAAAGTGGATATATAAACCCCAGCCTGCGCAAAATGACGGAAAAGCTGTTAACACACTCCGAAACCATGAGGTGTCCTACACGTAAAGGATTTTTATGGTCTTGTTTACTTACTATAGAGGAGACAGAAAGGTAGTCTGTCGGGGATGGCAGCAATCCTATCCAGGACACCAAGAGGCAATAGCGTCACCAAGAATGTCCCCAGGCTGCTGTTCCCTCTCTGAAGCTCCTGCTCCTGGCCACATGGGCACAGTTCCGCTGACCCTTCCAGCACTTACATAACTTGCAAACTTCCACCTGCCACTCAATGGGGCCTTCACACAAAAACGTGAAGCAAGCCCCCGTGGTGTGTGGTGTGTGGCCCCTTCCTTCTCTCTGAGTGAGGTCTGAACGAGGAACTCAGATAATGAGCTACCTCAAAATCCAGACTCCTAAGTACCCATTCAAAACAGACCAGAGGGAACTTGCTCTATAACCTCTTGTTTCAATTCAGGTGTCATGAGGCTGGGGTGTCCCAGTGCGAGCCATCTTCCACAGGCCTGTAATGAAAGCAGAGCCAAGTGCCGAGGCTGTGTTCTCCCACTAGTGGCAGAGGAGCCCTTCACCTTGGACAGCAGGAGCCAGGGCGCTGAAGCCGCCAGCGCACTGAAGCCCCCAGGGCGACACCCTCAGCTCTGCAGCAGAGCCTGCGAGGGGAGGCCCTGGGAATGGACTGCTCGTCTGAGGGTTCATGCACCTGTTCAGTGAGTCCTCACTGGAGACCAGGCCCCAGATTGGGCCTTCCCTGGAGTGGGCTGTCTTGTAGGACAGAGCCCGACAGGTGGACCTGCTGTGGACCCGGGCCCAGGGCAGGCTTCAAGGGGAAGTGTGGTTGAATTGGGAGCAGGGGCCATTAGGGGCCACAGGGTAGGAACTGGAGAGGCCCATGTGAGAGGTGGCAGGCATGGAAAGTGAGGGCTACAGAGATATTCTGAGCAAAAGCAACCTGGATGCAGTGACAGACGATGTCAAGACGGGGGGAATGTGCAGTGCCAAGGATGACTGTGCTTCCTGCTGGCAGAACTGGATGCCAGTGGGGACCCTCACGGAGGCAGAGCTCAAGGAGGGTGGAGACGCACTTCTGACGGGTTACGTTTGCAGTGCTCACAGGGAGGTGCCTGGTGGCACCGATTCGAGGGTCTGGAGCTCAGGAGAGGCGGTGTAGGGGGATACAAATGTGCAAGGAAGGTGACTGCAGCAGCGTCCCAGGTGGGATCACCTAGGCATGGCTGGAGGGGACAGTGAAAAGGAAGGAGGCCTCAGACCAAGCCCCGGGAACTCCCACGTGTATGGGCCATGCAGAGGAGAACTGCTTCAATGGGACACAGGGGAAGGCCAGAGGGCGGGAGAAAGGCCAGAAGCCAAAGGAAGGGAGTGTCGGAACAGGAGAGCGAGGTCAACAGCATTAGTGCTGCTGAGAGGACGAGAAGAGTTGAAAAATCTCCTAAATTTAGTTAACATTTGGATTGCCACAAATATTAAGGGAACAGCACTCACAAATTACGTTGTAAGAAGCCACATCACAAAGTTCAGTTATTTGTAATAGGCTTATAACTCACACATGTACTTTTTTACAACACGTTTATTTCACACAGGCTGTCTAGAAACCGAATTTCTGTTTTTAAAAGGTGGCATTTTCAGTGCGGAAGGCAAGTCCTTGACTGTAAAACCCATTTCCCTCCGGGCAGGAGGGCCGTCCGCGCTCTACAGGGGAAGAGAGGGCTGCAGGGCTGACGGCCTCCCACATCGACAGCTTCTGCAGTGGGCCAGCCACCCCTTTAAAGCCAAAACTGCGTGTTTCGAGGGGAAGCCGTACACTGATGGAAAAACTCTCTACCAGTCACTACTCACAGGCAAAAGTGGCAAGCTCTCTAAGAAGGAAACAACTTTCTTTCAAAGAGAGACACAGAAAACATACTAGCAATTATAATGCAAGTTCCTAAATAACAAATTCAGATCCTGCACTTAGTTTTCAGGTCACCTCAGGGCTTCTTTACTCTACAAGAGAAGCCTATGTTTGCATGAGGGTGGACAGAAACTAGAGGGTTATGATACGTGTCAGAACAAAGTTCAAAAAAGCCTTGAGCACAGACTCAAAGATGCGCTTTGCCCGTTTCCTCCTGAAGGCGCACATCCCTCCTTCCAGGAAATGCCGACTGAGCTATGTGACAGGGCAGACAGACTGTTTCAAAGGGCCATCTGCTGTCCTTCTCACTCTAACAGGAACTCACACTTAGACGTCTAAGATTGCCCAACACCCTTCACCCCTGCGAGGGTGCAGCAGGGCCTTTCCCAGCTCCCCGCTTCTGCAGCTGAGAGAGAAGCCGTCTCCTGATCCTAGGACTCAGACACGATGCTCTGTCTGTCTGTGGGCTTCATATGCACTGAGAGTTGAGGGGTAGGGTATGAGAGCCCAGAAATTACACAAATCTCCACACAAAAAGATTAAAAAATACGTCACAAAACATCTTAAAATGTTTTAATTTGTCTGAAGCTTAATTAAGGCCACAAAATACACCCCCAAATACCGCGTGTTCTTTAAATAGTTACTAAGGTTCTGATCTATTTAAGGAAATGCCACTTTCACGGGCACGGGACAAGAAGCCAAAGCCATGATTCATCTCTCAGCTAACAGACGCGAGCACCAATTTCCTTATGCCTGTCTCAACTGTCAAGAGCGGTGTCCACAGGTCCAAACACCGGCAGAGGCAGGGTCCTTCCCGTGACTGATGCACTGGGAATGACACCTGCTGGGGGTCACAGCCCAGCCTTCAGGAGGTAGGAGTTTATTACAAACAAAACCCCTGCCTCAGCTGCCTCAGCCCCAGGCCGTGCGACAAGGTCTGGAGGGTGTCTGGGATCTGAGTGAGGCAGGTGGGGATGTCTTTTTCTGTGTGGTATGGTGTGTGTGGGGGGGTGTAACGTCTGAAAGAGAGGGAAAAACCATCAAGAGATGGTTATTACTGTTCCTGGCAGTGACTGTTCAACACGGAAGGCCCCAGACGGCCCTGGGAATAACAAGCAGAAGCCTGCTTGGTGCCCAGGGTTGCTGCGGTGTAAACCGGCAGGCCCACTGGCCCGCTCTGGCTGCAGATCTAAGGGTGCTATGTCCTTTTTAAACTTTAGCCAAACTCTGCTCTAGGTCAAAGGAGGGGGAAGGAAGGAGAAGGAGGGGAAGAGAAAGGAGGCGGAAGTGTCAGGGAGAGTCTGAGGCTTGCTCATCATAAAGTCTAGGTGTTGGGACTTATGTGGTAAAGAGGGAGGAAGGAAGGAAGCCAGGGCAGGCAGACCAGAGTAAGCTAGGGACCCTGAAGACAAGGCCCTGCATCTTGTGCCCCTTGTGGGGGGAGGGGGTTCCAATAAGGACCCTCAATCCTCATCAGGCATCAGAATCACCTGTAAAACCTTTCAAAGTGACATATGCTTAGTTCTACCCCCAGAGAGGTTGATCCAGCTGTCTGGGCATCATTTCTTTCAAGGATCCCAGTTAACCTGAGTCTGCAGCCAAGAGATGGGACCGCCAATTTAAAAACTAAAGGTGGGCACCAGCCCTGATGGTCTAACAGTTAAAGCTCCGCACACTCCGCTTCAGTGGCCCAGGTTTGGTTCCCAGGCAGGGAATCACACCTTTCATCTGTTGGTAGCCATGCTATGGCAGCAGCTCACAGAGAAGAACTGGAAGAACTTACAATCATACCCAACTATGTACTGGGGCTTGGGGCGAGGGGTGGGGGGTGCAGCGAGGAGAATAAAAAGGACGAGGGAGATTGGCAACAGATGTTAGCTTATGGCAACTCTTCCCCTGCAGAAACAAAAATCAAAAAACTGAAGGTGGGTGGAAGTACAGTGGACGGGAACATCTCAAAGGCTAAATCTGTGAGCTCATGATGGTGTTCACAGAAGCACACCCAGGCCAGCCTGGGAACCACTCATGATGCTGAGTGCTGGGACATCAAGGGAGAGGACCAAGCACTGGATGGAACTTTCCTGATCGAACAGGGTCAAGGCAATCGAACAGCCGATGAAGGAGTTTCTCTGCAAAGAGGAATTCTAACGAAGGAAGGAGGAGTGATGGCCAGAATCAGAAGGGCGCCATCTGGCAGTAATGATTATCAGTGGCCACTGACATCACAGAATGAGAGCCAGTCCTACTCTACACGACAGACGACAGACACAACTCCACAGCTGAGGGATTTCTGCCAAAAATGTGGACTGGAGTCAGAGCTAACCTGTAGCTCTATCTTCCAGTGTACACCAGGGACAACACTCCAGGGATGGAGTCGGCAAAACCCGAAGGCAGAAGCTCTACTTCTGCTTCCTTCAAAAAGACAAAGTGAGAGGGGAAAAAAAAGGAGGAGGGAAATTTTAAGATTAAAATAGACTTAAAGAGGAATATTATCCAAATATATGTGTGAGCCTTATTAAGAACTTAATTCAAGTAAAATTAACCATGAAACTATGATCCAATCGGGAAGTTGGAACTCTAAGTATAATGACATTACATGGCTGGGATTTGCTTCAGAATCATCCAGGTGGGAGTGGGAGAGTGAGCAGAGCTCGTGCTGACGGCCTGTGGCTGTGGGATCTGTATATGAGGGTCGTTTCACTAGTCTAATTACTTTAGCGCTATCTTAAAATTTCCATTAAAGACAAGCCAACCTACAACTCAACAGAAAGACAAACAACCCAACTGACCACATGTGAAAATGGGCAAAGGACCTGAACAGACATTTCTCCAAAGACAGACAAACGGCCTACAGCACATGATAAGATGCTCACCTCCATTAGTCTTTAGGGAAATGCAAATCAAAACTATAATGAGTTACCACTTCAGGCCCACTAGGGTATTATTTTAAAAAATAGAAATAACAAGTGTTGGTGAGGATGTAGAGAAATCAGAACCCTGGTACACTGCTGGTAGGAATGTAAAATGATCTGCCGCTGCAGAAAAGTTCAGAGGTTTCTCAATAAGTTAAACACAGAATGACCATAGGATCTAGCAATTCCACTCCTGGGTATACACCTAAAAGAACTGAAAACAGGTGTTGAGACAAATACCTGCACAGGAATGCTCACAGCAGCACTATCCACAATAGCCAAAAGGTGGAAACAACTCAAATGTCCACCAACGGAAAATGGATCAACTAAAGGTGGACCATTCACATAAAGGAGTATTTCTGAGCCACAAAAAGGAATGAAGTACCCACACATGCTACAATGTGGATGAATCTGCAAACATTATGCTAAGTGAAAGCTAGTCACAAAAGGCCACACGCTGTACGATTACATTTATATGAAATACTCAGAATAGTGAAATCCAGAGACAGACAGCAGATTAGTGGCTATCAGGGGCTGGGGGACTAGGGAGTGACTGCTAATGGGTCTGGGGGTTTCCATTTGGAATGATAAAAAGTTCTGGAATTAGACAGTGGTGATGGATGTACAATACTGGGAATGCACTTAAATGCCACTGAATTGTAGACTTAAAAATGGCTTAAATGGTCAATTTCAGAAAGTTATTTACATTTTACCACAATAATAAAAATTGGCAGACTTCTTGAAGTAACTTACACTCAGTAACTCCGTGCACCAGGGACATCTCATAAGCAGCAAGCTTACCCTAGAGTGTCTACCAAGAAGTTCCACTGTTGAAATCAATGATTCATGAGTCAGTTTCATGGGACTTACTATGGTCCCGCTTTACATTTTTTTTAAATTTCTTACAACAAACAAGCACGTAGCTAAGGGTAGGAGGCAGGATATCAATTAGCTTCCTTCACCACTAGGAGACCCGAGAAGCCCCATTAACTCAAAAGGAAACTTACCCCAAGTCAAGAAAGGGAGGCTGCCCGAGATTCGAGAGAGAAGCTGCCCCATCTGAGCACAGCGATGCCATCCAGTATGCTCCAAGCAGCCAGCGCACTTCTAGGACACAGATCCAACTACACTGAAGCTTCAAAAACCAAAATCCAAGGTGGAATAATACGTTTGGGGTTTAACATGCTATGACTTTTTTAGTCAAATGAACTTATTTTGAGGGGACAGTTCAGAGTTAACTCAGCAAATGTCTTCCTAAAAGATGGGATCAACATCCCCAAGTTTCTCATAAACCCCTCCAAAGGGAGACTTTTTGTGGAGGAATACACAGGAACCATGATGTCCGCTCTGAAAATTCAGGAAACTGCCACCAGGAAGAGATGGTAGGCAAGAAGCGCTGGCTAGGTCACAGCTGGTTCATGAACCCTGAGCGTGTTGTGAGCAGTTTTATTAGCAGCTTAAGAATTGGTTCTGCCTTTTCTACATTTAGTTTAGCTTTGGCAAGAGTTATTACTCACTAAAATGCAATTTCAACTAAAGGAGACACTCACAGTACTCCTCAAGCAACACTCCCCCCGGGGTGCGCTTTGGGGAAGGGCTCGGGAAACGGAGGAAGAGGGGGCAGCTGTGTCTCCTCATCCGAAGCCCCAGTGCCTTCGAGGGGAAGAAAATGAGGCATTTCAGAACGTCCACGGGACGGCCTCCTTTAGTTTATCCTTACAACAAAGGTCACCAATTTTGTACTCAGGCTCTGAAACAGACGGAGGCAGTACAGTCTGGGGCCTTGCCGTCAGGCAGGCCTTGAAGGTCGCCCAATGTAAGCAGCCACAACTCACACAGAAACCCTGTTCAAATGCCTTCTCTGAGAAAAGGCTCTCCAGACTACACTAGAACTTTCTGGAGACAGGAAGGAAGTCTTTATCTCACAAGGCTGACCGGTCCTCCATTTTAAGCCTTAGGAAATTCTTTATTCTGATTTGAAAGCCACCTCTCTGCAGGTCATCATTTGAAAAGCAGAGGGTGTGGCAGAGGTACCACGGGTTTTAGAGCCTCATGGACCTGGAATTTAATGTTGGGGCCACTTGTTACTAGCTACAGGACTGTGGGTATACAGTTTAACTTAGAAGAGTCTCATCTTTCTCATATGCAAAATGGGGGAAATGCCCAATTATAAGGATTTAATGAGACAGCGTCTGTGAGGTACATGGAACAGATCCTTTGGCTGGAGCTCAGCATATCCTGTCCCCTTCTCCCACTTCCCTCGAGACTGTTGATTCCACCTTCTGAACCACAAACAAGCATGAGACAGGAGACTGCTCCTCTTGCCCCAGGAAGCCAGCCACGCTGGTTCCCAGTCCCTCACCTCAAGTAATACCCCAGAATTCAGGACACCTGCCATTCGGCCAGAGATGAAGACCTGATGGATCTGTGAACCGTCAGAGAGACTGCCACGGCTCTCCACTGCGTCACCTGCAATGAACAGCACTTATCTGACTTGTTCCTTTCTCTCAGGCTACAGCTCCTCAAGGACAGGCTTGCCCTTCACCAAGCACCGAACCACAACCCGGCACACTCTTCAGGCACTCGATAATGGTATGCTGAGTAACATGCTGGTTTAAGAAAACTCAGAGAGGAAAGCATAGAAAATCCAGGAAAAAAGTTCAGAGGATCTGAAAGCCTCAGTATAGAGAGAGGCTTTGAACAAATAAAACAAAAAAAAGAATGCCTCAGCTTCTAAACTGAGGGCTGCTAGCAGATAAGACAACACTTTATAAAGAATAAAGGATAGACACAGAGTATATCTGGACTTGTTTAAATATCTTACACTTGAAAAATATGATTCATGCAAAAAAAGATATTACCACACAGAGACTACAGTATACCGTTCATTCAATACAAAGACAGAGCCGCCGCCCTGGAAGATGCCTGTGTGATGCAGCCTTATTTGTTCAGTACTCACACTTCAGGGGAAAACCACCCGCCCCTCAGAACACCTTCCAATGCATACTGAGACAGAATGTGAGCCTGGAAGGACTGGTCCTCCCGCATGGCACTTCCCATTTCTGAAATCGCAGACAATGTATCTGGTCTGACCCAGGACACGCAAGTACAGCCTGAACGTGAAAACGTGAAGTGGCCCTCGGTCTTGCAGCAGCTCGGGAAGGAAATGATCTTAGGAAAGAGATGCTCAATATAGCGTGCTCACCTCAAGATGAACTGTCTTCATTGCTTACAGTAGGAACTGAAGTGTTCTTTCAAATCTGTCAGTGTATTAGTCTCTACACCTACAAGGTACCATTTTGGCAGAGGGAAAATGGCAAAACACCTAAAAAAGGTAACACACCCGTGGTACCACCCTCTTCTACTTCTCTCCAGAGCCCCACGCTCAATGGTTTACTTACCTTTCCTTTAGTGCAATAAATGATTGAGGGAAGTGGTACAACACTTTACTGTAGGATATAACCAGATACCACCAGTGGAAGAATATGACAGCATTGTCACTGGGCCCCAGTGGGGAGCCCGCACTCCATGGGGCTCTGCAAGTGGCACTTTACTCCTGACCCCATACTTACTTTGCTGGTTTATTTTACATACGAGTTGGTTACAAGTTCTTTTTCTTGGTTTCCTGGTAGAAAACACATTAGGATGTGGCCAGAGAGAGGGGGTTGAGGGCCATAAGGAGGGCTAACCGGCAGAAGAAGTATAAAGGCCACTCAAAACTGGACTCTACGAAGCACCGTAACGACTGCTTGTGATTACAAATCCGAGTCATGAAAAGGTTCAATATGCCCAGGAAAAGACATCATTTTAAAAGGCCCGGAAATATTATGTTGCAGAAGTAATTCTGAAAGTTCCTAGATTGCAAAGGTCGCGCTCCAAACTGCATTATACCTTTCCTTATATTTAATGACCTCTCTGGTTGTGCACAGACACTTCACTAAAGAAAAAAATACAGATGGCAAATAAGCACGTGGAAAGATGCTCAACACCACAGTTCATTGGCAATTGCAAATTCAAACCACGATGAGGCATCACTACATGCCTATTAGAATGGCCAGAGGCCGACGGGAACAAGTCTTGGTGAGGATGTGAAGGAACTAGCACTCTTACACGCTGCTAGTGAGAACGTAAAATGGTTCCAGCCACTCTGAAGACGGTTTGGAAACTTCTCAAAAAGTGACACCTGTACCTACCACCACATGACCCAGCCAATCCACTTTTCAGATGTCTATACAAACACCTGCACACGAATGTTCATAGGAGCTTCACTTACAATAAGCAACAACTGGAAACAACCCAATTGTCCATCACCAGCTGAACGAGTAAACAAATGGTGATGTATCCACAAAATGGACTACTCCTCAGGAAAAAAAGGGAATGCATTACTGACACACACAGCAATAGGAATGAATCTCAAAACAATTATGCCAAGTGAAAGAAGCCAGACTCCTCCCCAAATTGTACATGCTATGAATTCCATTTATACAAAATTATAAAAAAGGCAACACCACACAGTGACAGCACATCAGTAGCTGCCTGGGGAAGGTGGTGGCGGCTGGGACAGGCAGGACAAAGGGAGCACAAAGGTGCACAAGGAAACTTTGGTGGAGAGTAGTATGTTCCTCATATGGGGAGCAGTTTCCAGGCAGATATATGTCAAAAGTCATCGAATTCTAAACTTTAAATGTGTGTAGTTTATTGTATGTCAATTCTATCTCAATACAGCTGTTTAAAAAAAGAAAAAAGGAATCCCAGGGCCACAAACACATTTAGGTAACACATAGGTGCTCTCAGTTTTTAAGCATTTTTCTTAGTCCCAGTATTTCAGAGTTTGTAACTGAATGCAGTACAGCATTAAACCACAGTGGGACCAGATGCAGGCAGATCCAGTCCAAGTGACTCTGACGGAACGGTGCTGTCTGATGGAAGATACCCCTGGGTGGGCTCCAAAAGGCAGACGTTCAGGTCCGGAGTGTTCCAGGACACAAGCTATACCTAGGCGATTCGCTACCTGGACCTGCAAACACAGCTAGCTTACTTAAGGTAGAATTCTTCACCAGATGGTCACTACTCTACCCAGGTTCCCTCTCATCTATGAGGCAATGTTTTTTTAAAAATCATTATAAGGTTCTGCCAGCTTAGTGTCATGTTATTAGCTTCTCTATTTACTTAAATAAGAGAAAACAGTCTCTGTGGCAGACTGCATTTTTCAAAGATGGCCATAGCAATATTTCTGGCCCTACCTCCTCTTCAGAACCTTGTGCCCCATCAAGAAGTGGCATCCATTTCCCTTCCCCTTGTAACTGGGCATGCCTTTGTGACTGCCTTGACAAACAGAATGTGGCAGAAGAGATACTCATGACTTCCAAGACTAGGTCAAAAAGGGGGAGGGGACTTTTGCCTGTCTCTCCTTCTTGGGACATTTGCCCTGGAACACAGCCATTCCGTGAGGAAGCCGAGGCCACATGGAGAAGCGACATATAGACTTCCAGTCATGGCCCAGTGAAAATCTCAGCCAAGAGCCACCACCAACTACCAGGCAGTTGACGACAGGAGCCTCAGATGGTTCCAGCGCCTCAGGGCCTTGGATGAGATGCATGGAATAGAGAGGAGCTGTCCCCACTAAGCCCCACTGAAACCGTACATTTATGAGCTAAATAAATTATTATTTTAAGCCATCATTATTTTAAGCCATTAACTTTTGGGGTGGTGTTTGTCATGTAGCAGTTGATAACCAGACCAGCCTCCTTTCTCCTGGATCTAAAGAGCCCATTCGGGAAGGAAACCAGTTTCTCTTTCCTCCTCCCCTACAGTATCTAATGGTTAATTACCCTTTCCATAATTATATGTCATGAAACAGCAATAGAGCATCTTTACAAATAACCTGCTTCCACAAACGGAGAGGTCATCCTAAATTTCCTGAATGACCTCAGGCTAAACTCATTTGCGAGAAGCCAGAGCATCATGTATATAATGAAATTAACCTGTCAAATTTCAACTCCTCTGTAGACTTCACATTGTTATGTTAGCATCCCATCCAAAGTGCATGAAGCAGAAGGAAAAAAAGATTTCCCATGATGTAAGGAAATAAAGGACTATGAACGCTGTTTGAGATGATATATAAAGATTACTTGACCCAGACAATTTCATGACTCTGCTTTTAGCAAGAAAATTACGCAGCTCTTGAAAATGTTGCTTATCTGATTTCACTTCCATTTCTCAGTATTACTCATAATGAAAATACCTATTTACTGGAAACTTCCTGAAGAGTCTGGAGCACTGCTGGGGAGGCAGGATGGCTCAGTAGAAAGAGCCTGGGGCTGGGCACATGGAGACCCTCTTGTAGGACCTCAGGCAGCACGTCATCTTTCTGATCTATAGTTTCCTACCTGCACCTGCATGATTTCTAGGGGTTGTCTCAAGTCTGACTTTCTCCAACTTCTGAGAATGGAGTTTGGGGTGCTGATTCAGATGAAGCACTTCAAATTTTATCGAAGCAAATGAGCTTCTGAGACAAGTGTCTCAAAGCTAACTGAGAGCACTGGCAGTCACACCACTCTACTACATTCACCAGGTTTTCTCTACATATCAGTGGGAGTCAAATGGGGAAAGAAGGGAGGCAAGAGGAACAGAACCCTGAGTTCAGGAGAACAACAAGCCTCCAGGGCCTGTCAAAACTCCTCAGGTCCCTCCCACCCCCAGCACTTTTACAGGCTCATTCTGTTGATGAAATGGAGAGACTGCTATTGCTGTGTGCAGCCCATGCCTCCACCAGGGAGCTGCGTCACCATTACTGAACATCTTTCCAAATTTATGGGCCCTGAGTGCAGCTCTGAAAGATGCTCACAGTGAGAAAAGTGAGGCATCAGCATTTAAGAAGTGGTGCTGTATGTAATTCCTCCACTCTTTCACCTGTATAGAAATATCTAATTGGTGTCAGCCAGTGGAAAAAAAAACTTGACTGAGCAGTGTTAACTCTCGCACACTAAAACACTGATCAAACTAACTTATAGTAATGGCACTAAACAATTAATTTAAAAAATTACAGCCCTGACATTTCTGGAAATAGATGTTAATAGTTGCTGTCAAATCATATTTAAACAGAACACAAGAAACACATTGTGATTCTGGGAAAACTTTGTTTCCCAGCTGCTATGTTTGGCACTAAAAGGATCCCCCGAAAATAGGAAACAGTTCTTTCCCTCCACTGTGACCATGAGGCAATCGTCTGACCTCCGCTGTGTGGAACAGAGGACACAGGCCCAGGAAGAAGAGCCCAGCAATGTGAGTTCTATTCCCTGGTGGCTCCTTGTAGATATGTGAACTTCTTGCCCGGCCGCTGAGAGCTTTCTGGATGAAGACATCATGTCATCAGGACAAAGAATGATTAGACTGTGGCGGTTCTGACCCTTTGCTGTAGAGAACTTCTGACTATATGCAAGCCCATAAAGAATGGGTGTGACTACAAATCTGGCCATTCTTTTCCCCTTTGTTCAAGTATTTTTAACCCCTGGAACACAGTGATATTTATGAACAATAAGATCTTTCTGTATGGAAACAGCTTCCACACAAAGTGACAATGCAAAATAAAAAAATTCAGACTTTCAACCTAGATCAGATTCAGGTCAAAACCCTTATCTACTGCCTGCACCTTTTTTATTTTTTAACTCTGGCAAGCCAATCCTATGAACTAAGATTCCAGTTATAGAAGAGGAAATTAAGCCAACTCAACTTTGCTGTGACTATCAGGAATTTCGAATGCGTTATTTTAGCTGCACTGTCTCCTGGCAGGACTTCCAGCTTTCCTAACTTTTCCCATTTCACCCTCCCTTATCCTAGTCCTAACTTGAATCACAAGAGGATGCTAGGAAGGTGGAAAGGGAGGAAAGAAAAGAAAGGATCGGAGGAAAGTGGCACTCTGTAATGTTTTCCTGAGAGAGAGTGAAGACCTCCTTAGTGGGGAGGAGTATTAATAGAAATAACATTCCACCTCAAAGATGAGAAGAGGAGTCACGTGTGCAGAGGATGCTCCTCTATCCTGCAGCTCCTCCCAGCATGCGGTGACCAAGAAAATCACAGGACTCCTGAGCTTTGGGGGTCAATCTCTTCAGGTGAAGAAATCTATCTTTATGCAGGAAATTCACTCACTCTACAAGCTTCAAAATGCTCGGAAGGAGTAATGGCCCAGGGGGGTGTGGTAACACCAAGAGCCTGCGTTACCAAGGTAGACATTAGCAAGTATCATGTGAACACTTCAAACAACTTATTAAGAGAACTTCCTTTTCTCCTATTTGTCTATAGATAGCCTAACATTTCAAAGGAAGCTGTGAAGGACTGAGCTATTTTTATCTGTCCATCAGTTCTTACTCTACTGACTCTCTTCAATCCATGGGGACACGCGATTCTGGGAGAATAAAGGATAAGTGCTCCTTTGTTCTTGCTTAGTGAAAGACGGTTGGGAAAACAAAAAAGAACCCCAAAAGGAAGCATGCTAGGAAACTACTGGCTGTACTGGAGCAGAGGTCAACAAATCCTCTCCCTAAAGAGCAAATATAAAACTGGACAAAATTGTCAAAAATAATCATTTCAGGGCTTGGGAAATCATTCAAAGGCAAATACATTGAGAAGCATTATTCATGAAAACGGACTAAAACTTCAGGCAAGAAGAGTGGGAGGCTGTGGTCCTCTTGCCTGAAGCTGTTCTCATCACTTTTCTTCTTTTAATTTTTGAAAAAACACAATACTGTATAAAGCAATAATTATAACACTGTACTATTGGGTTTATAACACAAATAAATCTAATATATTTGACAATAATAACACAAAGGAAGAGGGAGGAAATGGACCTACACTGGAGCAAAGTTGCTATATGTTACCGAGTTAAGTCAGAAAAACCTTAAACTGTGATAAGATGTATATTGTAACCCCAAGTGTAATCATTAGGAAAATAACCTTAAAAAAATAGCAATATGGTGATACGCAACTACACGCTACCTACAAGAAATGCACTAGAAAAAGCTATAGCATGCTAAGTGTAATCATAAGAAAGCCAGAGTGGGTATATTAATATCAGACAAAGGAGACTTCAGAGCAAAGAATATTACTGGGGTTAAAGAAGGTCACTTCATAATGACAGAGGTAAATTTCTTGAGAGGACATAATCCTTAACATTTGTGTATCTAATAACAGTTTCAAAATATGCAAAGCAAAAACTATTAGAACAGCAAGGAGAAATAGAGAAATTCACAACTATAGTCAAGAGATTCCAATATCCCTTGCTAAACAATTGACAGAGTAAGTAGACAGAAAATAGTTAACAATATAGAAATGCACTCTCAACCAATGGACTATTCTCTGACAAGAGCAGAATAGCATTTTTTACAACTATATACCATATTCTGGGTCAAAAAATGAGTCTCAATAAATTTAAAAGGGACTCAAGTCATAGAGAGTATGTTTTCTTGCCACAATTAGAAATCAAAACAGAAAGATCTCTGCAAAATCCTCAAGCATTTGGAAACTAAATAATATACTTCTAAATAATCCATAGATCAAAGAAGAAATCTAAAGGGAAATTAAATTAGTAAGTATTTTAAATTGAATAAAAATTAACACACTATATCAAGATTTGTGGGTACTAACGTGGTACTTAAGGCACATTTCTAGCAATAAATCTCTATGGTGGAAAAAAGAAAAGCTTCAAATTAAGACAATTTCTACCTTAAGAAACTAAAGATGAGCAAATAAAACCCAAAGTAAGCAGAAGAAAGGAAATAATAAAGACCAGAGTATAAGGGAAGAGAGCAAGAGAAGAGGGAACAGAGAAGAACTACAAAAACATCCAGAAAACAAGTAACAAAATGGCGATAAGTACATACCTATCAATAATTACTGTAAATGTAAATGGACCTAATGCTCCAATTGAAAGACACAGGGTGGCTGAATGGCTAAAGAAACAAGACCCATATATATGCTGCTTATATGAGACACACTTCAGATAAAAAGATGCTCACAGCCTGAAAGTAAAAGATGGAAAAACATATTCCATGCAAATAGAAATGAAAAGAAAGCTCGGGAGGAAATAATTATGTCAGACAAAATAGGCTCTAAAACAAAAACTCTAACAAGAAACAAAAAAGGGTATTACATAATGATAAAGGGAACAATCCAACAAGAGGATGTAACACTTGCAAATATCGATGTGCCCAACATAGGAGTACATAAATACATAAAGCAAATATTAGTAAACATAAAAGGAGAAACTGACAGTAACATAATAGTAGAAGACTTTTAACACTCCACTTACATCAATGGATAAACCATCCAGATTGAAGATCAATAAGGAAACACTGGCCTTAAATGACACATTAGACCAGATAGACTTAAGACATTCCATCTAAAACAGCAGAATACACATTCTTTTTGGTAACATATGGAACATTCTCCAGGACAGATAACATGTTAGGCCACAAAACAAGTCTCAATAAATTTAAGAAAACTGAAATCGTATCAGGCATCTTTTCTGATCACAACGGTATGATACTAGAAATCAATTACAAGAAGAAAACTGGAAAAAACACAGACACTCAGAGACGCTAAACAACATGCTACTAAACAACCAATGGGTCAACGAAGAAATCAAAGAAAAATAAAAAAAATGCCCTGAGACAAATGAAAACAAAAACACAACAGTCCAAAATCTATGAAATGCAGCAAAAGTAGTTATAAGAGGGAAGTTTATAACGACACAGGCCTATCTCAAGAAACAAGAGAAATCTCAAATAACAATCTAACTTTATATCTAAAGGAACTAGAAAAAGAAAATAAACAAAGCCCAAAGTTAGTAGAAGAAAGGAAATAATAAAGATCAAAAGGGGAATAAATGAATGAAATGACTACAAAAAACCCAGGAAAATAATCAATGAAACTAGAAGCTGGTTCTTTGAAAAGATAAACAAAATGGACAAATCATTAGCCAGAATCATCAAGAAAAAAAGAGAGAGGGCTCAAACAAATAAAACCAGAAATGAAAGATGAGAAGAAGTTACAACCAACACCAGAGAAATACAAAAGATCATGAGAGATCATTACGAACAATTATATGTCAACAAATTGGACAACCTAGAAGAAATGTATAAATTCCTAGAATCATACAATTTTCCAAGACTGAATGAGAAAGAAATAGAAAATCTGAACACTAGTAATTACTAGTTTCATTACTAGTAATGAAATTGAATCAGTAATCAACAAACTCCCAACAAACAAAAGTTCAGGACCAGATGGCTTCACAGGTGAATTCTACCAAGCATTGAAAGAAGAGTTAATACCTATCCTCCTCAAACTACTCCAAAAAAATTAAGAGGAAGGATCACTCCCAAACTCATTCTACAAGGCCAGCATTATCCTGATACCAAAACCAGACAAAGACGTCACAAAAAAGGACCACTACAGGCCAATAGCCCTGATGAACTAGACGAAAAAATCCTCAGCAAAATATTAGCAAACCAAATTCAAAAACACATCAAAAGGATCATACACCATGATCAAGTGCAATTTATTCCAGGGATGCAAGGATGGTTCAATATCTGCAAATAAATCAATGTGATACATCAGATTAAAGAATCATATGATCATCTCAACAGATGCAGAAAAAGCAGATGACAAAATTCAAGATCCATTTATGATAAAAACCCTCAAGAAAGTGGGTAGAGAGGGAACACACCTCAAAATAATAAAGGCCATATAGGATAAACCAAAGCTAACATCATAGTCAATGGTGAAAAGCTTTGAAAGCTTTTCTTCTAAGATCAGGAACAAGACAAGGATGCCCACTCTTGCCACTCTTATTCAACAGTGTTGGAAGTCCTAGACAGAGCAATAAGACAAGAAAATAAATAAATAAAAGACATCCAGATTGGAAAGGAAGAAGTAAAATTGTCACTATTTGCAGATGACATGATATTATATAGAAAACCCTAAAGAGCCCACCAAAAAACTGTTAGAATAAATGAATTCAGTAAAACTGCACGAGACAAAACAAACATACAGAAATCAGTTGCATTTCTATATACTAACAATGAACTATCAGAAAGAGAAATTAAGAAAATCCCATTTACAGTTATGTTGAAAAGAATAAAATACTCGGAAATAAATTCAACCCAAAAGGTGAAAGACCTGTACACTGAAAACTTTACAACACTGACGAAAGAAATTAAAGATGACACAAATAAATAAAACATATAACATGCCTGTGGATTGGAAGAATTAACATTGTTTAAATGTCCATACTACCCAAAGCAATCTACAGATTCAATGCAATCTCTATTAAAACACCAATGGCATTTTTCACAGAACTAGAAAAAATAATCCTAAACTTTGTATGGAACCACAAAAGATGCTGAATAGCCAAAGCAATCTTAAGAAAGAAGGACAAAGCTGGAGGTACCATGCTCCTTGATTTCGAACTGTACTACAAAACTATAGTAAACAAAATAGTACGGTAGTGGCAGAAAAACAGGCACACCAATCAACAGAACAGAATAAGAAGCCCAGAAATAAACCCACACCTACATGTGCAATTAATTTATAACAAAGGAGGCAAGAATATACAATGGGGAAAAGGCAGTCTCTTCAATAAATGGTGTTGGGAAAATCGGACAGATATATGCAAAGGAATTAAACTGGACCACTTTCTCATACCATATACAAAAACAAACTCAAAATGGATTAAAGACTTCAATGTAAGACCTGAAACCATAAAACTCCTAGAAGAAACATACGTAGTAAACTCTGTGACATCAGTCTTAGCAATATATTTTTTACTCTATCTCCTCAGGCAATGGCAACAAAACCAAAAGTAAACAAATGGGACTATATCAAACTAAAAAGCTTTTGCACAGCAAAGTTAATCATCAACAAAACAAAAAGACAACTACTGAATAGGAGAATATATTTGCAAATGATATATCTGCTAAGGGATTAATATCCCCCAAATATGGAAAACTCAATATCAAAAAACCAAACAATCCAATTAAAAAAAGGAGCAAGGGCCGGCCCGGTGGCACAGCAGTTAAGTGCGCATGTTCCGCTTCGGCAGCGTGGGGTTCGCCGGTTCAGATCCTGGGTGCAGACATGGCACCGCTTGGTAAGCCATGCTGTGGTAGGCATTCCACATATAAAGTAGAGGAAGATGGGCACGGCTGTTAGCTCAGGGCCAGTCTTCCTCAGTGAAAAAAGGAGGATTGGCAGCAGTTAGCTCAGGGCTAATCTTCCTCAAAAAAAAAAGGAGCAGAGGACCTTAATAGACACTTTTCCAAAGACATACAGATGGCCAATATGTATTAAAAGATGGCTCAACATCACTAATCATCAGGGAAATGCAAATCAAAACCATAATGAGATATCATTTCACACCTTTCAGAATGGCTATTATCAAAAAGACAACAAATGACAAGTGTTGGCAAGCATGTGGAAAAAAGGGAACCCTTGTGCACTGTTGATGGGAATATAAATTGGTACAACCACTACAGAAAACAGTATGGAAGTTCCTCAAAAAATTAAAAATAGAACTACCATACAATCCAGGAACACCACTTCTGGGTATTTATCTGAAGAAAACAAAAACACTAGTTAGAAAAGATATATGCATCCCCACGTTCACTGCAGCATTATTTACAACAGCCAAGAAACGGAAGCAACCTAAGTGTCTATCAATAGATGAACAGATAAAGATGATGCGATATGCATGGGAACATTACTCAGCCATAAAAACAGAATGTAATCTTTCCATTTGTGACAACATGGATGGATCTAGACGGTATTATCCTAAGTGAAATAAGCCAGACAGAGAAATAAGAATACCATATGATTTCACTTATATGTGGAATCTAAAAAGAACCAAAACAAATGAACAAACCAAAAAGAAACAGAAACAGACTCATAGATACAGAGGACAAACTGGTGGTTGCCAGAGAGGAGGCGGTGGGCGGAAGGGCAAAAGAGGTGAAGGAGATAAGAGGTACAAAATTCCAGTCAGAAAATAAGTAAGTCACAGAGATGTAATGTCTAGCACAGGGAATATAGTCAACAATATTGTAATAACTTTGTATGACCACAAATGCTTACCAGTCTTATCAGGGCGATTATTTTGTAATGTAAATAAATGGTGAGTCACTGTGTTGTACACCTGAAACTAATACAATATTGTATGTCAACTATACTTCAATAAAAACAAAATCAGTCTCTTAAAAATAAATAAAATAAAGACCAGAATACAGATCTGAAAATAGAATGAAATGGAGAAATGAAAACAATAAATAAAGAAACTAAAAAAACTGGTTCACTGAGAAGATAAATTTAATAAACTTTTAGCCAGATTAATCAGGCAAAAAGAGAGACTACAAATTGCAATATCAGGAATGAGAGCAAAAGCAACACTTCAGATTCTACAAATATCTAAAGGAAAATAAAGGAGTATTATGAACAACTTTATGCCAATAAATTCAACAACTTGGGTGAAATGGAGAGATTCCTTGAAAGACACAAACAACCAAATCTCACTCAAGAAGCATCTATTAAAAAAATTGAATTTGTAGTTAAAAACTTTTTCACAAACAAAACTCCAGGCCCAGATGACATCACTGGGGAATTCTACCAAATGTTTAAAGAAAGAAATAATATCAATTGTATGTAAAGTTTTCCAGAAGACTAAAGAAGAGAATTCTTACCAACTCATTCTATGAGGTCAACATTACTCTAATAACAAATCCTGGTAAAGACATTATAAACAAAGAAAACTTTAGACCAATATTCCTCATAAAC
This sequence comes from Equus caballus, assembly GCF_041296265.1. Classification (NCBI taxonomy): domain Eukaryota; kingdom Metazoa; phylum Chordata; class Mammalia; order Perissodactyla; family Equidae; genus Equus; species Equus caballus. The sequence goes on along the minus strand of NC_091691.1, from coordinate 2,474,258 downwards.
ACAGAGGCAAAAAGTCTAAACAAAATTTTAATACACTGAATCCAGCAATATAGAAAAAGGATAATACATCATAACCAAGTGGAGTTTGTCCCAGGAATGCAAAGCTGGTTTCACATTCAAAAATAAATCATCTTAAACAACCAACAGAATCAAAGAAGAAATCACAAGGAAAATTAGAAAATAATTAGAGACAAAATGAAAATTAAAACACAACATAAAACTTATGTGGCACAGCAAAAGCAACATTAAAGGAGAAATTTATAGCTATAAACTCTTACACATTAAGAAATAAGAAAGATCTCAAATCAACAAACTAACTTTATATCTTAAGGAGCTAGAAAAAGAACAAATTAAACAAAGCTAGCAAAAAGAATGAAATAATAAAGATCAGAACAGAGATAAACAAAATAGAGAACAGAAAAACAGAGAAAAATCAATGAAACCAAAAGTTGGTTCTTTGAAAAGATCAACAAACTTGACAAATTTATAGCTAGAGACTAAGAAAGAGAGAGAGAACACTCAAATTACTAAAATCAGAAATGAAAGTGAGGACATTACTACCGATTCTACAAAAATGAAAAGGGTTATGAGAGAGAACTATAAACAATTGTTTGCCAACAAATTGGATAACCTAAATGAAATGGACAAATTCCTAGAAACACAAAACCTACCAAGACTGAATTATAAAGAAATAGAAAATCTGAACAGACCTTCACCTAGTAAAGAGATTAAATCTGTAATCAAAAGCCTCCTGACAAAGAAAAGCTCAGGACCTGAACGGCTTCACTGGTGAATTCTACTAAACATTTAAAGAAGAAATAACACCAATCCTTCCCAAACTTTTTCCAAAAACCCAAGAGAAGCGAATACATCTTAACTCATTCTATGAAGCCAACAGTACCCTCATACAAAAGTCAGACAAAGACACAACAAGAAAAAAAAACATTCCTTATGAATACTGATGCAAAAATCCTCAACAGAATACTAGCAAACCAAATTCAGCAGCGTATTAAAAGGATCATTCACCATGACCAAGTGGGATTTATTCTTGGAATGTAAGGATGCTTCAAGATATGAAAATCAATTAATATATAATATACCACATTAATAGAATGAAGGGAAAAAAACCACACAAGCACTCAACTGATGCAGAAAAAGCAGTCGACAAAATTCAACACCCTTTCATGATAAAAACACTCAATAAACTAGGAATAGAAGGAAACTATCTCAATGTAATACAAGCCATATCTGAAACCCCCCCCCCAGCAAACAACATACTCAGTGGTAAAAGACTGAAAGCTTTTACTCTAAGATTAGGAACAAATCAAGGACGTCCACTTTCATCATTTCTATTCAAAACAGTACTGGAAGTTCTAGCCAGAGCAATTAGGCAAGAAAGAGAAATAAAAGGCATTCAAAAATGGAAAGGAAGAAGTAAAATGATCTCTGCAGATCATATGATCTTATATGCAAAAAACCCTAAAAATTCCACAAAAAAACTGTTAAAGCTAATAAATGAATTCATCAAAGCAGGAGGATACAAAGTCAACACACAAAACCAGTTGCATTTCTATACACTAACAATAAACAATCTGAAAAGGAAATTACAAAACAAGTCCATTTACAACAGCATCAAAAAAAACCCTAAAAACTTAGGAATCAATTTAACCCAGGAGGTGAAAGATTTCTACAATAAGAAATACAAAACATTGCAGAAAGAAATTAAAGAAAATACAAATAAATGGAAAGACATCCCATGTTCATGGATTGGAAGACTCAATATTGTGAATGTAATATTACCTACAGCAATCTACATATTCAACTCAACCTATCAAAATTCCAATGAAATTTTTTGTAGAAATAGAAAAACTCATCCTAAAATTCATATGGAATCTCAAGGGACCCCAAATAGCCAAAACAATCTCAAAAAAGAACAAAGCTGGAGGACTCACACTTCCTGATTTCAGAACTTACTACATAGCTACTGTAATCAAAACAGTGTGGTAATGGTATAAGGACAGACATATATACCAATGGAATAGAACAGAGAGACTGGAAATAAATGATGAGGTTATTTATCTATTTAAAAATAAATAAATGTAGGGGCCGGCTCTGTGGCTGAGTGGTTAAGTTCGCGTGCTCTGCTGCGGTGGCCCAGGGTTCAGATCCTGGGCGCGGACATGGCACTACTCATCAGGCCACGCTGAGGTGGCATCCCACATCCCACAACTAGAAGGACCTGCAACTAAGATATACAACTATGTACAGGGTGGGGTTTGGGGAGATAAAGCAGAAAAAAAAAAAGAATAAAATAAAAATAAATAAATGTAAATGGTTTTTGACAAGGGTGGCAAGACTATTCAATGGGGAAAGGACAGTCTTTTCAACAAAATGGTGCTGGGAAAACTGGATATGCATAGGCAAAAAATTAAGTTGGACCCTTACCTTACATCATATACAAAAATTAACTCAAAATAGATCAAGGATAGGGGCTGGCCCTGGGGCCAAGTGGTTAAGTTCTCACGCTCCACTTCAGTGGCCCAGGGTTTTGCTGGTTTGGATCCTGGGCACAGACATCGCACCACTCGTCAGGTCATGCTGAGGTGGCGTCCCACATGCCACAACTAGAAAGACCCACAATTAAAATATACAGCTATATACTGGGGGGATTTGGGGAGAAAAAGCAGAAAAAAACAAAGAAACAAAAAGAAGATTGGTAACAGTTGTTAGCTCAGGTGCCAATCTTTAAAAAAAAAAAAAAAAGGATCAAGACCTAAACATAAAACCTAAAATTATAACACTCTTAGAAAAAAACACAGGGCAAAAGTTGTAGAACATTAGATTTGGTGATGATTTCTTGGATATGACACCAAAAGCACAAGCAATAAATGAAAAAATAGACAAACTGGACTTTGCAAGAGTAACTCACAGAATGGAAGAAAATAATTGCAAATCATATATCTGATAAGGGATTAATATCGAGACTATATAGAGAACTTCCACAACTTAACAATAAAAAATCATACAACTCTAATCAAAAACTTCAGGCAAAGGACTTGAACTGACGTTTCTCCAAAGAAGATATACCAACGGCCACTAGCACATGAAAAGATGCTCAACATCACTAATCACTAGGAAAATGCAAATCGAAACTACAATGAGATACCACTGAACTGCACACTTAGAAATGGTTAAGATGGTAAATTTTATGTTATGTGTATTTTACCACAATAAAAATATTTTTAAAAGTAAATAAATGAATGTAATTCTCCATATTAACAAACTCAAAAGAAAAACTATATGAACATCTCAACAGATGCAGAAAAAGCATTTGAAACAATCTGGCATCTATTCCTGATAAAAGCTCTCAGCAATCTAGGAATAGAAGGGAAATTTCTCAGCCTGATTAAAGCCATTGACAAAACCTACAGCTAACAGTATGCTTAAGACTGAATGCTTCCCCTCTAAGAAAGGGGTCAGAAAATGACGGCCCGCCTGCCAATTTTGATTGAAACGCAGCCACGCTGATTCATTTGCATATTACCTATGGCTAATTTCGAGGTACAACAGCAGAGTTGAACAGTTGCAATAGAGACTTGTGACCCACAAAGTCTAAAATATTTACTGTTTGGTCACTTAAGAAAAAAATTTGCTGACCCCTGCCCTAAGATCAGAAATAAGACAAGGATATCTGCTCCCATGACTTCTATTCAACATTGTACTGCAGTTGTCAGCCAGTACAATAAGTCAAGAAAAAGGAAGAAAAAGTATCTAGATTGTAAAGGAAGAATTAAAACTGTCTTCAGTTATAGATGGCCAAATTGTCTATGTAGAAAATATGATGAAACATTTTTTCCATTTTTCGTATTCATGAGTACTAGCTACCTAGTACTTACAACCCAAGAAGCCTCCCTTGGCCCTTCTAAAACAAACCACTATTCTGAGTAACCTCTGCTGTAACCACCACCAGATTAATAGACCAACCCTGCCACTTTAGGGGCTTCAATTAAGTTGCATCGCACAGCTTGTACTCTCAATCTGGCTGCTTCTGCTCAGTATTCTGTTTGTGAGATTCATCCATGCTGCAGTAGTTTGCTCTTTTGTGTTTCAATACAGTACGCTAGACATCACAGGCTATCTATCCATTCATTCTTGATGAATATTTGGGTTGTCTTCAGTTTTTGACTCTTACCAAGACTGTAAATGATTTCATACGTGTCATTTGGTGAACACACGTATGTACTTCTGCTGGGTTTACACCTGGGAGTGAAACCGCTTGCTCCTCTGATACGTGAATATCCCGCTTCAACAGCTACCTCCAATGTTCCAAAGTGCTCGAACGCTCCACAATCCATCAGTAACGTCTACTGTTCCTATTGTTCTACTTCCTTCTCAACGCTAGGTGTTATCAGCTTTAAAATGATGCATTTTCTGTGCATCTAATCTGCTGTAGTATTATCTCACTGTGGTTTTAATATGTATTTCCTTGATGATTAATGATTTGAGCACTTTTTCAGCTGTTTATTGGCCACTGGATATCCTTTTTCAATGAAGTGCCTGTGAAGTCTTCTTAGCAGACAGTGTAAGTCCTCCAACTTTGTTTTCCAAGACTGCCTGGGCCATCTGGCCACGTGGATTTCCATAAAAATGTTTTAATCAGCTTGTCAATTTCCATGTAAAAAAAAGAAAGAAAACCGTGCTGGCATTCTGACTGGGATTACATTTACTTTATAGATTATCTGCTCCTCCAATCAATGAATTTGGCATATCATGCCATTTACTTAGGTCTTCTTTAATTTCTTACAATTATATTTTATGTTTTTCTCTGTTCTATACATCTCTCATTAGATTTATTCTATGTTCTTGATTTTTAAATGTTAATAAAAATTAGATGTTTAATTTTTTTCAATTATTTGTCATTAATTCTAGTATTTTATTTGCAGCTTTGTTAGGATTTTCGACATCATAATTACATTTATGAATAAAGAGTTTTATTTTTTTCTTTCCAGTCATTACACCTTTTATTTCTCTTTCTGTCTTACTGCCTTGGCTAGGACTTTCAATACAATGCTGAAGAGAAGCGGGGGGGACCAGACAGTCTTGTTGCTTTCCTCCTCTCCTGAAGAAAGCTTTCAATGTTACCATTAAGCTTGATGTCTACTATAGATTTTTTTCTTGATACCCTTTATTAGACTAAGGAAAGTTCCCTCTATCCCTGGTTTGTTAGAAATTTCTTCCTTTGTTTTTTTTAAATAATGAACAGTTGCTGAATTTTATCAAATGCTTTTACTACACCTATTGAGATCAGATCATATTTATCCTTTCATTTTGAGAACTTACTCTGAAAGATTTTAATTCTTTGAAATTATCTGAGACTTGTTATAAGGCTCAGCATACGGCCAATTTTGATAAACATCCTGTGGCCAGTTGAAAGAAATGTGCGGTCTGCAGTTGTCTGGTGCAGCATTTTACAGCTGTCAGGACAAACTAGTTAACAGTGTCACTCAAATCTTCTACAGCTCTACTGAAATTTCCTGTTTGCTTTTTATTAGTTACTGAAAGAGGTGTGTTCAAATCTCTAAGTCTGACTGAGGGCCTGTCTCTGTCTCCTTTTAGGTCTGTCGGTTTTCGCTTTATGTTCTTTGGGGCTATGTTAGACGCACACAACCTCAGGATGCCCTGAGTGCCCGTGAAGTCTCTTAGTGGGCAGTGTAAGTCTGCCAACTTTGTTTCCTGAGACTGACTTGACTGTTGTAGTTGTTCCGATTCTTCCATCATAATGAAATGCCCCCTGCATCTTCAGTAACATATCTTGCTGGACGTGCACTTTGTCTGAAGTTAGTATAGCTCTCCCAGCTTTGCATTAGTGTTTGCATAGTATGTATCTTTTTCCATTCTTTTATCTTCAGTCTTTCCATTTAAAGTGTGTCTTTTGTATGCAAAACATGGTTGGGTTTGCTGCTTATAACCCAAAACTCTTTATCCTTTAATGGAATATTCAGTCTATTTACATATAGTGCAATTGTAATATATTTGGGTTTAAATTTACTACTGTATTTTTAGTGCTTTGTTCCTTTTCTCTCCTTTCTTGCCTTCTTTTGGATTAATCGAGTATTTGTCATTATCTCATTTCCCCCTTCTATTAGCATCTTAATTTTCCATTTTTTTACTGTTTTAGTTGTCATCATATATAATTTTAAAATTTCCAGCAGCCACATAAAAAGACACATAATATTAATATCTTATTTAACCTACTATATTAAAACATGATCATTTCAATATGCATCCATTTTTTTAAAATGGGATATTTTACATTATTTTTTTCCATACTATCTTCAAAATCTGGTGTATATTTTACAATTAGAGCACATCTCAATTCAGACTAGCCATATTTTTTCTGTTGTTTTGTTTTTGCTGAGGAAGATCTGTTCTGAGCTAACATCCACTGCCAATCTTCCTCTTTTTCTATGTGAGCAGCCACCACAGCATGGCCACCGACAGATGAGTGGTGTAGGTCTGTGCCTGGGAAATGAACCCAGGCCACCAAAGTGGAGCGCGCCAAATTTAACCACGAGGCCACTGGGGCTGGCCCCAGACTCGCCACATTTTAAGTTCTCAACAATCACATGCAGTCAATGGCCACTGTATCATGACTGTGCAGCCCTAGAGATTTATAGCATGTGACCCTTATTAATACACACCATAAATTAAGAATTTTATAACTTTCTGGACAATACAAGGACCTTACAACATGTTAATTACATTTACTGACCCACCAACCTCTTGAGACGTTTTGTCTTATATTTTTAACCTAAATATATCTTTAAACAGGACATTTTTATTATACCACGCAGTCAATATTCATTTATACTTATTCATATACTTATTCTTTCCATTGCTTTTTATTCCTTCCCGCAATTTTGTTTCCCTGTGGGATTATTTTCTTTCTGCTCAAAAAATTTCCCTTTTTTTGTTCAGAGTGGGCCTGCTGGTGACAAATTCTGATTTTGCTGATCTATGGAGAAGTCAGCTGCCAATCTTATCACTACTTCGCTGAAGCTAATATCTTTTTTCTCTATTTTATGATTTTTCTCACTGACTTTGCTTTCAGCAGTTTTACTATGACACTTCCATCCTTCCCTCTCCTGGGATTCCAATTACACATATGTTAAACCTTCTATTGTGCTACATGTGTCTGTATGGTCTTACGTATTTTTATCCTTTCATCTTTTAGTGCTTCATTATGGACATTTTTAGCTAATCAATCCTCCAATCCACAAATCTTTATTGTGTCTAGTGTACTGTTAAATACATGTATTGGAGTTCCTAATTTCAGCTATTATTTTTTTTTGTTTTAAAATTTCCATTTGATTCTATTTTATAGATTCCAGTTCTCTGGTAAAATTCTCTCCATCTATTTTGGTTTTTGGGTTTTTTCTTCATCTATTTTCTTGAACACATTAATCAGTTATTCTAAAGGCCTGAGAGTTCCAGTATCTGGATCACCTGAAGTTCTTGCCTATTGTTATTTCCCTTGATTTTCAGTCATTTGATCATATTTATTGGCATGCCGGTATTTCCGATGGAATGCAAGACTGTGTATCAGAGTGTAAGGGGCTGAATGATGTCATCTCCTTCCAGAGGTTTTAAGTTTCTTCTGGCAGCCACCTAAAGTTAGGGCTGATCACCTTGAGCCAATCAGTGAAAGCTCTGAAGCTGAATTTCAAGCTGATCCCTTCCAGCCAACCCTTACTTGTAAGGCATAGTTCTTTAGAGGTCTCTACTCAAATCCTGGCTGTTTGCCAGGATCACTCCTCTGTGGCTGGCCTTGATCTCTAATTTTGTCTCCCTAGTACTGTGAGAACAAAACCTGTGCTTAAGTTTTTATCCTCCTGGCAGCAGCTTTCTAATAAATCTCTAAATTTCTCTAAATCTACCTCCACACGGCTCAGAATGTGACAAATACCCTGAGAGCAAAAGCTCAGTCAGTTGTAGACTTCCCTACTCTGAGACTGTCTTTTCCCTGGGATTTAGGATGCTCAAATTCTGGCTGCCTTAGTAGCTCTGAGTTCAGATTTCAGTCTCCCAACTCGGTGATTCTGAAACAAGCTCTGAACCACTGCTTTCTGTTTGGTCTCTGCCCCATGCCAGGAGTTGGCAAAGGCTCCAGGGGTTTAAGAGAGCAGGGGTAGATATGGGGCTCAACGCAACGCGTTTTCTTTCTCCCTGCGCTGCTGGGTCCTGCCAGATTTGTCCTGGCTGCCTTGGTGAGTCCCCAGAGCCTTCAAAGATTTATTTTTTTTTTGTATTTTAAACAACTTTTATAGTAGTTCTCAGCAGAGTTTGGTTTGATATTCTATCATAACCATAAACAGAAGCCCAGATTGAGTTTTAATTGCTGATGTGTATTTTACTGACTAGTCCACAAACTTCCTGAGAACAGGAGCTACCTTTTTATATCCTGATTTCTGATTAACACCGAGCACACTATCTGGCACAGCTTAGGATGTATTTGGTAACTTAATTTTTCTATTAGGAAAAATTGCTAGAATGCAAATAAAGCATAGTACGTAAAAATACCACTTCTAAATCATTCAAGTCCATCAATTCTTCTGATTCCACTAATTTCTACTAAGAAAGGTACAACCTTTTCTTCTTCGGCCCAAGCACTAATGAGCAAATCCGCCAATAAAACTGCATTCTTAATGCTTATTTGAGATTAAATTACCGCAGGCAGTACTAAAAGGTTTTGTTCATTTATTAAACTATTCTGTACTAGATTAAGTGATTTCATTATCCTTTGGACTAACTAATCCATTTCTAGGTCTGGCATTTTATCAGAAAACAATGAGATTTTTCATCCAAAGAAAAGCTCTCTTAAATTAACCTCAGAGCCTCCTTGATTACATTCAGTTGGGTTTTTCCAGAACAAGAAAACAATGAAACAACGGAAGCTATTAAATGTAAAATTTAGAACCAAAGAAAAATTTACTGACAGTATAAACTATTTTCCCTTTCACCTGGTTACTCCTGTATTATCAATCTGGTACTGTCAATCTCTGAAGTAACAGACCAAAGAATTGAAAGTAGCCGCCCCCGGGAAGGAGAAATCACAGAGGTGACGGCACAGGGCAGATGATCAGTTCTCTCTATAAGACCTAAGAATTATTAGAGTTAACTGCACACTTAAATTTAAATTTAAAAATGTAATTGTGTAGAAACTGAGGCACCGATTTAAAAAAAAAAAAGCAGAGTTAATCCTTAAGGCAATAGTTCCAAAGGTTGTTTATGTAATGCCATGGACTCACGATGTAGCTGTGAGGTAGTCACTTATCTTTGTGGGGGGTTTCAGTCCCACATTTGTTTTTTCATTTCTTTTGTTTTTGTTTTTTTGAGGAAGATTAGCCCTGAGCTAACATCCGCCGCCAATCCTCCTCTTTTTGCTGAGGAAGACTGGCCCTGAGCTAACGTCTGTGCACACCTTCCTCTATTTTTTTTATATGTAGGACGCCTGCCACAGCCTGGCTTCATGAGCCGTGAGTAGGCCCACACCGGGAATCCCAACTGGCAAACCCTAGGCCACCGAAGCGGAGCATGTGAACTTAGGTGCTATGCCACCAGGCCATATTTGTAAACCTGAACGTCAGGAAATCAGAACGTCAAGGTCCTTTCAACTGTAATACTCTAGTATTCTAAAACTTCAATGAACAGTGAGTGACAGGGCACAATTTAAAAGAGAAAAATCTATTTGTTAGATAAAAGCAAACTCACAGGGCTTGTTTTGTAATGGAGGGTTAATGAAATTACAACGATTAGCACAATTATCTTAGGATGACTCTTAAGAGAGCCAGAGGAAGATGATACGGTATTAGGGAATCCATCTCTGTTGATGAGACAGCTCCAACGACATAAAGCACGCGCGGTCGGGGCAGTGATGATGCATGTGGGGCCTGAGAGAGCAGTATGTGCTAAGTGTCACGTAACAGCTCCTGCTCTAGTGAGCTAGTCAAATGTCACAAACTGCCTCACCCTGCAGACTGTGAGTAGTCAGAGACCAAATGATTGGTCCCAAACTGCTGGCTCCAAAGGATGGGTATGCTCATTTACAGCTAGATAAGGAAAAGGCTCTGGCACTTCTTATATGGCTCTTGACAAATTGAGAGCTCTATCAGATACATCTTTCAGGTTAAAAAGATGATGCATTTCAGACTGTCCAATTTTAACTCCCAGACCTTGAAATAAAAGAACCAGCATCCTATCTACTTTTAAATAGCAAAAACAGACATCTGTCTCACAGGAAACAGAAACCAGACAAACAAAAAAGCCATACATACACATCATTATAGAAGCATCCGTAGGAAGTAAGGGGGAAACTGGGTTTGTAGCACAAGTCTGTCGAGTGTACAAAAACTTTTCTTTATGGATGTTAAATTTACTGTTTTGCATTATATTTCCTTCTGCATTCTAAGCACCCAGTAAATGAAAAAAAATTTAAATTAAGTTCTTAAGTAATTGATTTGTGTATTTTTTTTTTTTTGAGGAAGATTAGCCCTGAGCTAACTACTGCCAATCCTCCTCTTTTTGCTGAGGAAGACTGGCCCTGAGCTAACATCCACACCCATCTTCCTCTACTTTATATGTGGGACGCCTACCACACCATGGCTTTTGCCAAGCAGTGCCATGTCTGCACTCGGGATCTGAACCGGCGAACCCCGGGCCACCAAGAAGCGGAACGTGCGCACTTAACCACTGTGCCACTGGGCCGGCCCCTGTGTATATTTTTTTTAACCTAACACAATTTACCTTAAAATCACAGAATCAGACAATTTAAGTGGGAAGGAACGAAGAGACATTTAGTTAAATCACTGATACAATGCTTAAACTACCCCAATAACTTGATTATTTAATTATTCAATCCACTTGATGCTTGGCAAAGTTCCATAATTAAGGGGGAGGTACTATACAATTATCTAAAATTACTCAATTTAAGTGGTAGTCAAGGAACATTTAAAGCTTATGTTACAAGAGGACATCCAATAACATAGAAGAAAATAATAATTTAAAAATCTATTAGGGGCCAGCCTGGTGGCATAGTGGTTAAGTTTGTGCACTCCGCTTCGGCGGCCTGGGGTTCGCGGGTTTGATCCCGGGTGCAGACCTACACACTGCTCATCAAGCCATGCTGTGGTGGCATCCCACATACAGAATAGAGAAAGACTGGCACAGATGTTAGCTCAGGGCCAATCTTCCTCATCAAAAAAAAAAATCTATTAGACATGTAGTATAAGCGAGGAAATGTGCATGATTGCCTCAGTTACTTTTCCATTTTACAGAAGAGGAAACTGAGGCTCAAAGAGGCTAAGTAATTTGCATAAGGCCACAAAATTAAGGGGCAGAGCTGACATTCAAACCTTACCTGACACTCAAGTCCAAGGTCTTAATCACTACTCTATGTATGATTCTCAGTGTGGTCTATGGATTACTTGCAGTGCTGTAAAAATGGAGATTCCAGGGTCTCACTTTATACCTCTTGAACCACAAATCTTTAGGAGTGGTTCTCAGAACAGGCACTTTTCCCATGATCTTCACAAGTTTTTACATACAAATTTGAGAACCACTGTTCTAAAGATGACCCTCCAACGTATTCCATTATGTTCAATATACAGGTTCAGACAGTTACTCAGCTCTGCCATGTGCTGAGCCTTATTCTAGTTGCTGAGGAGGCAAAGACAGGCCCTTCTAAGGGGCTACACTCTAGAAAGCAAGACAGACAAGCCAACTGACAACTCTGATACCCTTATGATATATCCTTTGTGATTTGGGAAAAGAGGGAAAATGAATTACAGATGCAAAGACCCCCAAAGAAAATGCTCTGAAATACAGAAAACATTCTGTTCTGGACTGAGTTCCAGTCAAGGAAGAACTTTGCTCCATGGGCTCTGTGAGGAGGGAGTCGGGAGGAGGGGCACGTGCACGGGATGAACCCTTGCAGAGATGGAGCAGGGGCAAAATAGATGCTAACTTCTGAGCTGAAAGAGCAGAGACTCCTCAGATGGAAAGGTGGAATGAAAGGATGGTGGGCATTTGGGGCCAAGGTGAGACTGAGGATTTCCTAAGAAGCAGGAGGAGTCAATAAGGCTACATAGGGGCCAGATCAATCATAAGAGGCCTTGTTCCCCTTGGACTTTAACTGAATGGCAAAAGGGAAGCAGCTTAAAGAGATATAAGAAGATCATAATTTCAAGCTATTTTGGAAGCAGAATAGAAGATGGACAGGAAGATGAGAAAATTACTTATGTCCATGTAAAAACTTGAATACCACATTCACAGCAGCATTATATGTAACAGCCAAAACAACCGTAATGTCCATCAACAGATGAATGGGTAACAAAATGCGGTATATATCCATACAATGGAATATTATTTGGTCATAAAAAGGAGTATTCACAGCATGGACAAACTTTGAAAATATTATGCTAAATGAAAGAAGCCAGTCACAAAGAGCCACACATTGTACAACTCCATTTATAGGAAGTGTCTAGAACAGGCAACTCTGTAGGGCTAGAATGAAGATTAGGGGTTGCCTACAGCTAATGAGGAGAGATTGCTAATGGGTACAGGATTTCTTTTTGGATTGATGAAAATACTCTAAAATTGATTTTGATGATGGTTGCACAACTCTTTGAATACACTAAAAACCACTAAAATGTACATTTTAAATGGGTGAATTGTACCTTATGTGAAGTAGATTTCAATAAAAAAATGCTCTAAAAGAAAAAAAATTAAGAGATTACGCAGTATCAATTTATGCCTGAGACTTCAGTCCCAGATTAAACTTGTAGCCACCGGCATTGACGTTCCAGCCACTAAGCAAAGCTGAGAGTATCGGTTTCATACCTGCTTTCAGGTCTGGAGTATCAAAGTCCTTCAGGCTGGAGTTTTGTGTTGGGCTTCTTTCGCCTGGCATATTTTCAAGGTTCACCCATACTGTAGCACGTGTCAAAACTTCCAATCCATGGACAAGGGATGTCTTTCCATTTACTTAGATTTTCTTTCAGTAATGTTTCATAGTTTTCAGTGTACGAGCCTTGTACCCCCTTAGTAAAACTTATTTCTAAGTATTTTATTTTTTTTGATGCTATTATAAACAGAAGTGTCGTCAATTTCATTTTTTAGAATTTTCATGCAAAGTGATTTGTAAATTGACATTGTATCCTGCAGCTTTGCTGAATGTTTATTACTTCTAACAGTTTTTATGTAAATTCTTTAAGGTATCAATCATGTCATCTGCAGACAAAAATAGTTTTACTTACTTTTCAATGCCTTTTATGTCTTTCTCTTGCCCAACTGCCCTCACTAGAACTTCCAGTTAAAATGTTGAATTTTAAATAGTGAGAGTGAACATTCTTTCCTGTTTCTGATCTTAAGGGGAAAGCATCGAGCCTTTCACAATTAAGTATGATGTTAGCTGTGAGTTTTCCTTGTGGGCCCTTGAACAGGTTGAGAAAGTTCTCTTCTATCTCTATCTAGTTTAAGTGTTTTTATCATGAATGGGTTTTGAATTTTGTCAAATCTGCATCTACTGAGATGATTTTGTGTTTTTTCCCTCTATTCTATTGATATGGTGTATTACACATTGATTAAGTTTCATATGTTGAACCAACTTTGCATTCTTGGAATAAATCTCACTTCGTCATGGTGTATAATTCTTTTTATTTGCGGCTGGATTTTGTTTGTCAGTATTTTGTTTAGGATTTTTGCATAAGGAATATTGGTCGGTAGTTTTCTTTCACCTGTGATGTCGTTTTCTGACTTTGTTATCAGAGTAATTTTGGCCTCACAGGATGAGTTAGGAAGTGTTCTCTCTTCTATTTTTGGAAGAGTTTGAGAAAGACTGGTGTTAACTCTTCTTTTAAATGTTTGGTAGAATTCACCAGTGAAGCCATCTGGTCCTGGGCTTCTCTTTGTTGGAAGTGTTTGATTACTAACTCAATCTCTTTAGTTGTTATGTCTATTCAGATTTTCTTTCTTCTTGAGTCAATTTTGATAGTTTGTGTATTTCTAGGAATTTGTCCATTTCATCTAGGTTATCCAATTTGTTGGCATATATAATTGTTCATAGCATTCCTTTTTATTTCTATGAGATCATTAGTAATGTCTCTTTTATTCCTGATTTTAGTAATTTTAGTTTTCTCTTTTCTTCCCTTTGTCAACCTAGCTAAAGGTTTATCAGTTTGTTGATCTTTTCAAAGAACTAACTTTTGGTTTCATTTGATCTTCTCTACTATTTTTCTATTTCCTTTACCTCTGCTCTAAACTTTATTATTTCCCTCCCTCTGGTTGCTTTGGGTTTAGTCTACTCTTCTTTTTTTACTTTCTTAATGTGAAAAATTAGGTTATTGATTTGATATTTTTCTTCTTTTTAAAGATAGGTGTTTACAGATATGAATTTCCCTCTGAGCGCTGCTTTCAATACTTCCCATAAGTTTTGGCATGTTGTGAATTTTCCTTCTGTTACTAATTTCTAATTTCATTCCATTGTGATCAGAAAGGGTACTCTGCATAATTTCAATCTCTTAAAATTTATTGGGACTGGTTTTATGATTTAACACATAGCCTATCCTAGACTGTTTTATGTGCACCTGAGAAGAATGTGTATTCTGCTGCTGTCAGGTAGAGCGTTCTACAGATTATCTTATAGGTCTAGTTAGTATGTAGTTCATATATACAGTATATAGTTCAAGTCTTGTATGTCCTTGCTGATTTTCTATTTAGTTGTATCCCAATCATTTACTTTTTTTTCTAAGTTATTTTTTTTTTACTATGGTAAAACATACATAAAATTTATCATTTTAACCATATTTAAGTGTACAGCTCAGTGGCACTAACTATATTCACAGTGTTGTGCAACCATTACCACCATCCATCTCCAGAACTTTTTTCTTTTTGAGGAAGATTAGCCCTAAGCTACATCTGCTGCCACTCCTCCTCTTTTTGCTGAGGAAGACTGGCCCTGAGCTAACATCCTTGCCCATCTTCCTCTACTTTATATGGGGGACGCCTGCCACAGCATGGCTTGCCAAGAGGTGCCAGGTCCACACCCAGGATCCAAACCAGCAAACCCCAGGCCACCGAAGCGGAACGGGTGAACTTAACCGCTGCACCAGCAGGCCGGCCCCTTTTTCATCTTGCATAATGGAAACTCTGTACTCTTTACCCCCACCATTAGCCCCTGACCCAGCCCTTGGCAACCACCATTCTACTTTCTGTCTCTATTAATCGGACTACTCACATAAGTGGGCTCATAAAATATTTGTCCTTTTGTGTATGGCTTGTTTCATTTAGCATAATGTCTTTAAGGTTCATTCATGTTGCAGCATGTGTTAGAATTTCTTTCCATTTTTAAGGCTGAATAATAGCCCACTGTATGGGTATACTACATTTTGTTTATCCATCCATCTGTCGATGGACACTTGGGTTGCTTCCACCTTTTGGCTATTCTGACTAGTGCCACTATGAACACAGGTGTACAAACATCTGACCAAGTTCAGGTTTTTCATTATTTTGGAAAGGTATACACACACGAGGAGCAGAATTGCCGGATCATAGGGTCAGTCTGTGTTTAATATCTCGGTAACCTGCACACTTTCTTCCACAGCAGCAGCACTGTTTCACATTGCCATCGCCAGTGCACAGCAGTTCCGGCTGCTTTACATCCCCATCAACGCTAGCAGTCTCCTGTGTATCAAATGCAAGCTGGAGACACACAGACGCTTAGCAAATCCTCGTTGACTATTTGACTTTCTAAGAACTGAAAGTCGATTGCAATACACTTGGCTCTTTTATCCTAAATGAGCTGAGGATCACTGCTGAAATGATGTACTAATTTGTCCAAAAGGGATTTATTGATGGCAGATCTTCTCAACCTGCTTCTCCACTACCTTATTACGTCTTTTACACAAAAATTGTTGGAAAATGTTATTGCTTAGTTCTTTTATGTCATTTTGGTGAGATGAGGGCTGAGGTGATGAGACAAGAATAGAGAACTCTAATTCCCTTCTCATGTTGTACTTCAGTGCAGCTGCACCAAAATAGGAAATGGCAATCGAGAAACACTGGCTGCAGGCTGCGAAGAGTCTCTGTAACTAAAATCCTAAGTGAGGACACTGGGAATCTAAATTGTACTTTTCAGCAACCTACTGGAAATATTTTAGAGGTTTCCATTTTGTGTAGAATTAGGTCTGCCTCTCCAAATGCCACATTTAACATTACTTAAAACTGGAATAAAAAATTGAAAGAAAAAAAGGGAGAGAGAAAGAGACTGACAGAAAGACAACAGACAGGGGCGGAAAGGGCAGGCTATCAAAATAGTTCAGATGTGAAATGATGAGGGCACAAAGGCAGCACAGTGGGGAGACGGAAATGCTATGAAAAACAACTGAGCCAAAAGAAAACTTCAATAATTACAATATTAATGGAAAGTAAAACATATTTTCACTCTTGGCTCAGATGAGACCTCAACAAAAGCATTTAACCAGGACTTGAATAAGACAGTGCTATAACAGCTGAATAAAAATATTGCAAAGATTAGCTACTCTGGAAAGCTAAGAAACTTATTTCATTCAAGTGATACTCAGCCAAGTTCGGGGTAAACTTTGTGTTCCTGAAGCTTGGGATAGGACTCACCACTTTTGACGTGACATATGTAGCGAG
Organism: Equus caballus; assembly: GCF_041296265.1. Classification (NCBI taxonomy): domain Eukaryota; kingdom Metazoa; phylum Chordata; class Mammalia; order Perissodactyla; family Equidae; genus Equus; species Equus caballus. Next base: position 2,457,545 of record NC_091691.1, on the reverse strand, counting down.
CTATGACACTCCAGCACTTGGTTTGGCTATTGCTCATGTGGGATAAAGGAACCATACGGTTACCTGATAGCCTTCTGTTTTCTTCTGACACCACTTCAGCAAGGCATTCCTTTTCGATCCTCCATATTCCCTTGCCAATGCTGAGAGAGGGTCCTTCCTTTCTTCCCTGATAAGTGAAAATAAGGAAGGTAAAGTTGAAATAGCTTTTATTTGAGCACCATCATAAACCAGAAATCCAAAAAACAGAAGAGAACAGTGCTGGTTTGCCTACTTGATCAAGACACATGCACACAGTGGGCATCCATTAGCAAGATGTATCTTTTCATTCATTTGACTTTACTTACCAATTTTTACAGGGTCCCCACAGACCCACCATTATCAGGGGTTTCTGCTATCTGAAGGGAGGGATTCTACTTGTTATCCTCATGGAAACTGGCAAAGAGTCAGTACAGCATGCATTCACAATTAATGGAATGCATTCCAGGATACTCAGAAGGGGGAAAACAACCCGATACTGGCAGCATCTGAAACTTGTCATGGCTGCCTTTCATTCAATATCTTACCCTTCCATAATCTTTATGCTTTGGTTTTATTTTACTCATTTTTGTTTCCAACCTTTTATATCATCAATCATTTCATCTTTAAAAAAAATCACTTATTGTAAATACAAAGGACAAGGTTATATAAGGTGAAGAATTATAAGGCATAGTTCCTGCCGTCCAGGTGCTTAAAACCAGGGGAAGCAGATAAGACAACAGATGGCAATAAACATTTAAAACATCCCAAAAATGTCTCAAATGTGTTTACTGCTAAGCTGTACACTCTTTACTGACTGTAGGTAATTAGAATTTTACATTGCATAGAAAATGGGACTTTTCTGTAAACTCATGCACTCATTCAATGCCTCCTCCTTATGGAGCACTGTGTTGGGCAATGTGTAAGTGTTGGGGAATGAACAGGGAACCACACAGGGGCTCTGCACCCTCAAGGAACTTCAGAGTTTATTACAGAATGGACATAGTATAGAAGCTGGAAAAAAAAAACAATGGCTATATAAAACTGATTTCTTAAAATTATATAGGAAACTTTAGGGCACTGCCAATTGCCTTGGAGGCAGAATAAATATCTTGCCCTAGACCAGACAATGAATGAAAAAACACTTGTCACCACCCTCAGGACGGAGTAGGGGAGGCATTCAACCCTTCTCAATCAGTACCAAATTCTTCCTTCTGGCAGCTACTTTAGAAGTAAACCAGAGCACTAAGGACTACCTGGAAACAGAGAGAGTGCTTGGTAGAATAACCTGCCCCTTGACAAGTAACATACTCTTAAAAGCTTGGTCTGTTTTTTGTGAGTACTTTATAAGTAAAGTGGAGACTCTAGCCCCATGCTCCATACACTTGGCCCAAAAATGTCCTACAGGTTATTATGTCACAAGCAGCTTGGTATTCTTCAGCACATCGATTTTTGTCTGTATTCACCCTTCAAAGTGTGCTAGGAAATCAAAGAGTACACATTTAGAACTGAAGCTTTTCTAATTGAGAGGTGCAGTGAAATAGCACCAATTTTTATTTATCTCAGAACCCAAAGTAAAATACAAAAATATTTCAACATGCAGTTAGACTGCTGCCTTGAAGAAATATACTTTTATGTTTTATGTCAGCCCACCGGATTCCTGCTTTGGTTTAAAGGGTTCAAAGAAATTTGTTATAACGCCAGTGAACACAGGAAAAGAGAATGATAAAGTTAAGATATATGAATGAACACCAAAACGCAAGCCAAAAAAAAATCTCCATCATGCTCAAAATAAAAGTAAGTACTACAATCAATGTATGCGAAAGGTTTACTCTGGCTCACACCGGGCCCATTTTGTCATTGAAACAGCTTAAAAGGCATCAAAGAAGAGTAAACTCTAAGGATGCAATGAGAAGCTGCAGAGAAGAGCCTCCTAGAGCTGGAGGGTCCTCTCTTCTAACTTCTTCATTGTAAGATGAGGAAACGAAGGCCAGGAGATGCCTTCTTGAAGATTACAGCTTGTGAGTGGGGTACCCAGGAAGAGCGGAGCCCCTCCCACAGGCACCTGCAGGCAGCCCACTGCCTAGGACACAAAGACAAGCACAGACAGTGCTCTCCCCCACACCAGCAAGGGCAGAGCGTGAGCTAGCCTCATCATGGCACCCTCTACTCACTCTGAGGGCACCCTTGCTTATGGGACCACTATTCTAAGAGGTTGGTTCCCTAGAGGCAGGGCTGTAAAAGTAAGTATAGTCATACATCACTAGGCGATTTTGTCACTGTGCAAACAGAGTGCACTTAGGCAAACCTAGACCGTGCAGCCTACTATAGACCTAGGCTACACGATACCAATCTCACAGGACCCCTGCCATACATATATGCAGTCTGCCGTTGACCGAAACATCGTTATATGCTGTGGGACTGTACATAATTTGAATTTAAGAGGCTGAATATTCCATTTTATCTTCAAACCTTTAAGTCAGTATATGGCTAAAGTTCTGAAACCCATTCGTATCCCTCCTGAAATTCTTCTTAATATGTCTCAACAGTTTTTTGTCATTCCTATAAACAATGTACACTAAATTTTTGACATCTATTTTTTTCTTCTAAATTATAAATACTTCTTAGTCCCAAATGGCTTGTGATGTAAGAGAAATAGGAATGAAATATTACATTTTCATGTACTGTTTATCAATTATTAATGCAGCATCATGTTGTCAGCTCCCAGTCGAAATAATTAGGGCCACCTTTGGTAGCTCTCATTCGTTCATTCCTTTTCTAAAAATCTGTTACCAAAATTAATCATCTTTCCCTTTGAAAACTCTCAGTCCAACGCTCCCTTCATCATTTCCACTGTTATCACCCTGGTCCAAATTGATGACCATCCTAGAAATATTAAACGATCCTTTTAGTAGCTTTTCCCCGACTTTTGTCCAGAAATAGAATAATCCTTGAATCATCTTCTCACACTAATTTATTTAACCCACTTTATACTTGCTACTACATCAAAGTGACTCAATTTGGCTTTAAAGAGGATCCACTGCCTGGCCACACCCCATCTAGTCCATGTTTTCCCTACTGCCCCGGATACGGTAGGTGCATACCTTCCTCTGGTCTTCTGTGCCTGTCATCTCTGCAGGTGCAGCACCACTTCCTCAGTTGGGAGCTCCCCCAACTCCTCGCTTATTCACCCTTTTTGTACAATCACCCAAGTCATCGACCTTGCCAGTAACGGCCACCCTCCTCGCCGTCCACCACCCTCAAGGCCCCACTCTGATACTTCCCTACTTCCATCCACACCCAGGAGTCAAATTTCACAAGACTTACGTTTGGACTCAACTGTTCTCCAATTTAAAAAACCCCCAAAACCCCAGCTGCTTGGGGAAAGGAACTCTCCCTTTTACTTTTTACTTCTAAGCTATCTTATCTAATACCGGGCATAGAAGAAGAGACCAGAAAACACTTCATAACATACAAATAAAGAAAAAAATCAAAGCTCGAATCCATTATTTTACAACCTGATCATTCCTCTCAAAAGGCAAGGAAAGGCACACATGAACCAGATCACTGTTAACTGTTCTCTACCTTATCCGGCTTCGGGTGGTGGGGGTCACAGAGGCCGTGGGAGAGGAGGAAAGGGAGAGCTGTGGTGACGTGGTTCCCATCGCCATCAGAGAGGCTGGTGAGGCTCCCTCAGGTGCAGAGATGTCTCGTTTCATCTCTTCACTACTTCGTCGAGACACTGATTGTGAGAAATGGTCATTATGCACTTTACAGCAAAAACATTTTAAACTGAGTTCTTGAGACATTTTCTTCAGCAGATTCCAAAAAGAGCAGAAATTACCATACAAGAGGAAAAGCTAAAATTTTCATCTTACTGATAACTTGAAAGGATTCTTTTTATTAAAAAGGTACAGTAATTGAAATGTGCACTGAACCCCACATTCCCTGAAGGCAAGGAGCGTGTCTTATCCACCCCTGTAACACTCACAGACCTACCCAGCACACAGTGAGTACTCTATAAAGGTTTCTTTAATCACAAATACAGCTCAAAACCAAAGGCTAATTAAAGCAGTACCTGACAACTACTCATGCTCAACTGAAATCAACCAAAGCTTTCTGAACTTAGCCAAAAACACTGTTAAAGGGAAAGGAAAGAGATATTCATGATAGGGCTACACTTAATTCTGAGTCAGGCCATATTTTTAAAAAAACATAAATCAATGAGTCAGACAGAAAACCAAAAGGTATCAAGTCAATTACTGAGAAATAAGAACAATCAGAAAAGTCCTATTTTGAAACTCTGGCATAGTAAGACATTGTGCCTTGTCGGAATTACAGAAAGTTTTGAGAAGTGTTAAGTGGAAGCAGCCACTTCAGCCGTTGATAACAGAGCCACAACAAAAGCAGCTTTCTAGCAAGGATGCGCCAAGCACGAGCGGTGCTCATGACGCTGGGCTGAGCACAGTAAGAAGCGAGATATGAGACAAAGTTCCTGACCTCAGACAAACTCTCTCTCACCTCAGAAGATGCTGGACATGCAGGAGCCATTAGCTGTAGCACCTCTGGGCTGGCTGCAATGCAATCAGTGTCACATACCACTAATTCTTCCCCGATGACTGAAGCTGCCCCCTTTTACTGGATAAATTTTTCTTGATGATTTCAGGATAACCACAAGCAGACTATAACTCTGCATTAGTAAATGATGTCTTTAAAGATCCAGAGGAGACAGATGCTTTCTCCTATTACATGATCTTATTAGAATGATGCATTTACATATCTCTGATATAATTTTATAATTATTCTTGTTTTTGCTTTCAATGTCAGATCTCTGTATGCCCTAAATCAGCAGTTTCTTTTAAGTGGTGTGCTAGGAAATTGGATGAGAATATCTTTCATAATTTTATATATTTTAGAGGAAACAGACTGAGAAGGAATCAGAAGAACTGTTAAAGGAAAAGGCTTTGGGCTGATAATTTTGGCTGGGCTTCTCACTGATTTAAACACCCAGCCATGATGTATACAAAGTGTACTAACTTAAATCCATGTACAAGTGGGGCATTAATTCTATGAGGCAGGGTTATAAGACTTTCTCCTTTCCCAGTCCATTTTCCAGTGGAGGAATTAAAGGTAAGAAAAGGCCACAAAGGGAAAACAACGAGAACTGACAAACTGAACAGTTAGCTCCAGGAGACTAAGAGAGCAGCTCTCCAAATGCATCGTTACAGGATGGCTTTATCATACTGGAACAACCTGGTTTCCAGAGAATTTTTAGTGTGCTCTGAAATAACTCTTCAAAAACAATCATGACATGCCTTGGGATAAATATTCTAGTGTTTCACAACTATATCAACTTTGTATGAAGTTGTATTTTCAGCACATCATCTAACCCACTCTTGGCACTAAATAAATACTTGTTACATGAATGGTACTATCTAGCTTTTGTTTTCTGTTTTTTAAAATCAGTGCCATGAAATGTGATTTCTATAGAATCTGGAAGATACAACAGTCTGGGAAATTCAGAGTGAAAAAAACCAACTCAAGAGCTAAAGAAGTAAGTAAAGTTAAATAAGTCTAAAGAGGAAGTATTCAGTATCATTACTAAAACTTGTGGACAAGTCTTTTTTATGGAAATTCCAGATAAAAGTCATTACCTGAGATGCTCTTGGCACTTTCCATGGCAGGTACTCTCGGCAGAGAAGCAGGTCGGCTGGTTGAAGATGTTCTTAATAAATGCTCTGCACAAAGTGGAAAAGGTCACAGTAAAGAAACCTGACCCCTGGGGGCTGGCCCAGTGGTGCAGTGGTTAAGTTTGCAGGTTCTGCTTGGCCAGTCCAGGGTTTACCAGTTCGGATCCAGGGCATGGACCTACACATCGCACCACTTGTCAAGCCATGCTGTGGCAGGCATCCCACATATAAAGTAGAGGAAGATGGGCATGGACGTTAGCTCAGCGCCAGTCTTCTTCAGCAAAAAGAGGAGGATTGGCAGCAGATGTTAGCTCAGGGCTAATCTTCAGCAATAAATAAATAAATAAATAAATAAAGGAGGACTGTCATAGATGTTAGCTCAGGGCCAATCTTTCTCAGCAAAAAAAAAGAAGAAGGAGGAGGAGGAGGAAGCAAAAAGAAAAGAAAAAACACACCTGACCCTGAACTGTGAGTAACACAAGGAGCAGGAAGGTGAGTTTTACTCTCTTGCCCTAGAGGCTCCTCCTCCTCTCTCAATCCAGGGTGCCTCAATTCCCCATAGAACGAACTCACACAAAACCACTTTCAGAGCCAAGTAACATGGGAAAACGTTTCATCCAATGTTTTATTTCTAGCGATGAGATATTTGACACAGATGAATGTTTCTAAATCATCGACTGCTACTTACCTCTTTGATGCAATTCAACCAAAATTCAAAGATCCCCTGCTGTATCTAGGTGTAAAGGTTCAAACTAAATAAAAGCCTTGCCCTTACATGCCTACAGTTAGTGGGGGAGCCAAACACACAGAGAACCACAGACAAGTGAGGATGGATAGTCAGAACAACAGAATGATCGAGTGCCATCAAACCAGAGAGAGAGCAGTCGTGCACTTGGATTTCAGGCAGCAGGAAGCCTTCAACAATAGAATGACATTCAGCTGGGCTCTACTAGTAGCGAAGAGGGGTGGCAAATGGTATTTCAGCCAGACAAGAATCAGAGCAAAGGTCAAAGGACATTCAAGTCACAGAATAATAAAACCCCAGTGTGGCTAAAACTTGGGCATATGGAAAACAGAGAGAGCAGCAGAAAAAGGGGCTGTAATGGGAGGATGAGGCTGACTGACGAGAGCCTTCATTACCTGCTATGTGGACTTTAGTCTGAAGGCAACAAGGAAGCCCCAGACTCTTCTGAGCATTCAGGAAAGGACACAGTCAGACTGCCTCCACTGTTTACATTTGTAGCCTCACCTTGTTCTACTCCTCCCTTACTTTCCAAACACAAGCTGTCTTGGAGTTTCTTGAGTTCCTTGAACACTGGTACAAGCTGTTTCCTCGCCTTCCATACTCCTCCTCCATTCCCTCCTTAGCCTGGCTACCTTTATCATCCTTCGGGTCCAGCTTCAACACTGTTTCCTCAGGACTTGCACGCCCACAGTGGGAGCTCCAAACACAGATCAGCACACTTCTTACTAGGGCTACAAGTCCGACAAGACTGCCATCAGGCCAGGATGACAAGTACAAGGACAGACTGGATGTGTTCACCTGCTCAGGGTATGTCAGTGATGTGTGATGAGGAAGAGGGAAAATGCCATCCCTTATATTTAACGAAGACTATTAGTCTCATTGTCCAACATGTCCCCATAGCAAACATATTTTGACAAGGGGAAAGGCAAAATTTACTGTACACTAGTCAAACAGGTCATGCAACACTTCTTTTTAAGAAGTGACAATTTTTAAAAAACTCCCTCTCAAAATATCATGATGTCCAAAGTAATGGCATATGACCTTATCTTTCAAGGACAGCACACTTTCATTCCAAAACGCATTTTCTAAGCATGTGAGGAACATTTGGTTGTGACTACACGCTACTCTGGAGGGGAAGGGAGCGAGAAGGACAGACCCACTTTCCTAATGAAGACAGGACTTACACAGCTCGGGTCAGCACATCCTTCTTATCTGGAACAAAGATCACCTCTGTGCAAAGAGCCTACAAGCAGGCATCAATCAGAATTTTGAACCCTGTCGGCAGCTGGCATTCCTCCTCACAGGAAGGGCACATCATGCAGAAAGTCGAACAGACAAAACAAAGTTGGTAGAACACAGAAATAGTAGAATACAGAAATCATCGTTTTGAATCTAATCAAATTTTCCATTTTACAATTATGAAACTGGTCATTTCCCTAAAATCTTACTCTCTCCAAGAACAAATGAAGAAAGTGAAAACAAAAGTTACAAAGACAAATGATTCAAAACAAGGAGTGGAGCCACTAAGGCAGAAGCGCCTGTCATTCCCTACATGGAGAGCGTTTCTAAGTTGCCTTATTTCATTCCCTCTTACACTGCACACACTAGGCACATAGTTGAAACAAAGGTCACGAAATTTACTGCTGATTCATTTGCCCAGCACCTGGCTAAGTCTTGTTCTCACAGCATGTCTAAGGATCCAAGTGCGTCTCAACGTGGCAGACAGTTCCTACCAAAGACCAACACTTACTTCCTGAAAACGTACAAACTGGCACTGAAAGCCCAAATAGGTTATTCTTTTCAAATTATTTGTAGTAATTTTCAACAGGCAACACAGTCTGCTGCCTTTTCATGAAGTATTTTCACGGTGAGAATCAAGCTTGCTCAGAGGCTCTTGTCACAGTGAGAACACATGTCCAGCCACTACTGCCTAAGCGGGCTGGGTTCCATCTTCATGTCCAACTGTCAGTTTATCCCTCTTCAGGAAATAAGGTTAGCGTATTATAGTTGAGTGTGGTGGGCAGGAGAGACTATATTTTATAGCAACAGAGTCTATTCTATTACCATATGGAGCTATTACTGTCTTTAATTCATTCATTACACAGAAATCATTTGGGTGTCCACTACTTGCCAGGCACTGGGCTTGGTGCAAAGGTCAGAGAAAGGAAGAAAAGAGGCAGGAAACATGCTCTCAGGGAACTCGGAGTCTAGAGCAGAAGTCAGACATTTAAAAAGTCATTTCAAGTAAGGGACGCTAGGAAAGAACAAGTACAAGGGGCTCTGGGAACACAGCAGGGGACGTGACCTGCTCTTGAAAGGAGGTCCGGAAAGGCTTCTCAGGAAACAACATCTCAGTTAAGACTAGAAGGATAATTAATAGCTTCTATACAGGCAAACGAGACCTTGGAGGGGAGTGTTCTCAGCTGAATGCTCAGCATACACCAAAAGAAATCCAGGACAGCGATGTTCAGAGGACGGGGCAAAGAGGAGCAGGTGAGGCTGCAAAGGCAGGGCGGGAGAGCCAGGCCAGGCAAGAGCAAAACATGCAGACATTCTGGCCAAGTTAACCAGTTTGAACTTTACCCTGTTGGCAATGAGGAGCCAGTGAAGGTTTGATTAGGTGAGCAGCCTTCTGGCTGCAGTGGATTGGAGCAGTAACAGTACACACAGGCTGATGAGTTAGACTGTATAGAGAAGAGATAAGAATGGTTTGTACTTGGGTGGTACCAGGGGAGATGGAGAGAAGTAAATAGACTCAAGGACTCTTCAATGAGGAAGAATCAACAGACTTGCTGACCCACTGGATATGGAGGTAAGAAGGAAGGAGGTTCCACATCCAGAGATAAGAAAGGAGAAGAGTATTATGGGAGAAAAATAGATGAGAACTCTATGAGATACCCAGGGAAAGATGTGGAGCAGACAGTCAGAGAGGGAGTTGAGAAGAAAAGTCAGAGTGAATATATAATTTTGGAAATTACCAGCATATAGCTGATGGAGTGAACTTGGTGACATGGAGGTTATGGTAACCTTGGTCAGAACAATTTCATACATTGGTGGGGACAAAACTAAGGTAAGAATGTGTTGAGGAATCAGTGGGAGATGGGAAGGAGACAAGCCTTACCTTGCAAGGGTAAGAGAGACAGTATAGCAGCTGGAGGAGGTGGGGAGAGAGGGAGGAGGTGGGGAGAGAGGGAGGATGTCTTTCTTAACATAGGAGAGATGTGAGCATTTTTAAAAGATGATGGACAGGAGCCAGCAGAGAGGGTCAAGTTGAAGACACAGGAGAAGGAGATAGCGTGAGGTTAACAGCATCTGTGAAAGCCCAAGAGGATGAGACCCAGGGCTCAGATAAAGGGGATAAACCTGCACAGAGATATTCTGTTCACTCCTGACACACAGGCAGCAATAATATGAGCATACTAGGTCTGCTACTTAATTCTCTCTTATTTTAGAAATCACAGAAATAAATAGGTACAGGCAGTTGTTCCTCTATTGTTTCTGAAACCAAATTTACAGGCAAAATAGTGGGCTTAAAAATAGGAGCCTAAATATCCAACTTCTGTTCACAGAGAGTAGTTCCAAATGGACCAACGCTTTTGCCGAAAACAACTATAAAAATCCTGAAAAAATATGAAAATCAACTATTTAAAGGTACTGAAGAGAAACCAAAAGCAGGCAGGAAATGAAAGGAGGCTAACACTTGGAAGAAGGAAACAGCATTGGGTGAGTTTCCCAGTTTTATGGCTGTAGGCATGAGTGTAGACCGCAGCTGAGGCCACGCAGAGCAGCTAAAATTTGGTAGAAAGCCCACAGCCTTACTGCCTTGAAGCAGGGGACATATCTTGGGACAACCAAAGCTGCAGGAAAGCGAGGGTTTAGGCGGAATACCAGAAAGGAAAAGGCCTCCAGTTCTGCAGATAAACTCTGCCCAAATCTCTCACTGACCTCTGAAATCCACAAACACTCAGATTCCAAGGAGCTGAATTAAGGACAAAATAACTGAACAGGTATTTCAACTGAAGGTGAGAGGCTGGAGTTGGAGGTGAGCCAAGTTAACTGCTTGCTAACAAAACCCAATTTTCTGCAAAGGAACAAAATAGGATCCAGAATCTCTACAATGTGTGATTCACACTGCCCAGAATATAATTCAAGATTACTAGACATACAAAGCAAAAGGAAAAAGTGACCCATACTCAAAAGGAATGGAAACCTACTCAAAGATGGCCTATGTATTGGAATTAGTAGAAAAGAATTTTAAAAGAGCTATGACAAATATGCTCACCATTTTAAAGGAAAATATGTTCTCAAGAAATGAACAAATAGGAAATCTCAGCTGAAAGTTATGAGAGTATGAGACAGGCCCTCTCTGAGATGCCAATGCCAATGACAGCGTCAAGCTGAAATTGGAGCAGACACTGAGGAAATCCTCTGGAACACCAGCCCCACTCTAAACACAAAACATTACTAAAGCAACTGGAAGCCTACTGTGCACTGAGGACATCACAGCAACACCAAATCTCAAACTCAGCCCAGCTCCTGAGTAGATTAACTCAAACCCCCACATTGAACACCGAGTAGAGGGAAAGAGGTGCCCGTGTAAAGGTATAAAACCAATCCACTATCCTATATAAGATGGCCAGCTTTCAAAAAAGAAGAATAAAATATACAAAAAGCAAGAAAAAAACAATACACCCAGCTCAAGACACAAAATAACCAATAACACCAGACTCAGATACGACACAGATGTTGGAACCATCTGACAGGGCAATTAAAGTAACTATGATTAATACGTTAAAGCCTCTGATGGAACTAGACAACAAGCAAGATCAGCAAGAATTTCCCATTTGATTTAAGAAGATGGAAACATAAAGTTTCTTTCTGAAATTAGACAAATAAACTGTGAGAACCATGTCTCAAGTTCTCAACTGGTGGCAATTTTGCCAATAGGTCAATGTCTTGAGGTATTTTTGGTTGTCACAACTGGGGAGATGGGGGTGCTACTGGTACCCTAGGAGGAGTTTTCTGTCTAAGGGATAGAGTCCAGGGATGTTGCTAAACATCCTATAATGCACAGAACAGAGTGAATTTACCGTATATAATTTTTGTTGTTGAGGAAGATTCAGCCTGAGCTAACATCTGTACCAGTCTTCCTCTATGTTGTATGTGGGTCACCACCACAGCATGGCTGACAAGTGGTGTTAGTCCGTGCCCAGAATCCGAACCCTCAAACCCAGGCAGCCAAAGAGGAACATGCCAAACTTAACACCATGAGGTCGGCCCCTATAATTTTTTTTGATCAACTGGCATGGGGGAAGGGCGTGGTGAATGGAATGCAGCCTGTGACAAACTTAATGTAACTGTATTACAGAACCATAACATAACAACACTGAAGGGAGTGGAGAGAAAAGGGGCTGATCTAAGTAACTTTGGTGAAACAGGTCTTTTGACTGGATACTCTAAGGCTAAATACAAAGAACTGTACACAAACACTGCACTCTAACTGGTAAATTTGCTTCTCACGGGGGTATGATTTAGCAATCTTGAAAACTACTGCATATGTATACTAGGACTGAACAATTAAGCATATATATTGTAGATAATGAGAGCCAGGTTTCTCACTATCAGGAGAAAGAAGTTACAAATAAAGAAAGGGAAAAGGCAAGAAGGCACCCTTTGGTGCTGGCTTGGAGTCAGAGGCATCAGTATAAGCACATGGTTTTTGACAGACAGATATAGAAATAATAGTTCCATGTGTATGCCTGGGTTGGTATCCATACAATTTCCTAGCTCTATCCAGAGAAGGACTAGAGGCAGTGAAACCTCAGTAGGAATGAGCACAGCTAGCACCCAGATCTTATTTTCTAAATACTATTCTCTAATAAAAGCAACCAGGGCTCCTTGGTAAAATGGTTGATACCAGAGCTGGTACAGGAAAAAAACAAGTCTGGAGCATCTTGTGGGGCCTGAAAGTAAGAAAGTGCTTTGTGAGGGTGCACCAAAAGAGCAAGGGGTCAGTGTAAAAGGGCTCCCAATGGCCAAAGTTGGAATAACTTGAGCAAAAAAATAATCAACCCAAAGAATAAGATAAATATCCATGAGTCTACACTAATATAAATAAACGCTATAACAAGTATAATAATATAAATAATTCCTCCAGAAGAAATGAGGAAATAGAAAATCACCACTAGAATACCACAGTGATGACTGCTGCAGGCAAAATGCACAAACAGATGCTAAAATTAGTGAGACAAAGTTTAAGCAGAAATGGGATTTATTAATTTCTGGCAGACAACCACCTTACCCAAGGGATCAAGGTCAACATCACCAGTAATAAGACATACTGACATCATGTGCCCCCAGATATGAATCACTTAGAGGGCACATCACTTCTGTGGTATCCTTTCCAATAATACACAACATCAACCTAATGAGGAGAAAATATCAGACAACCTCATACCAAGAAACATTGTAAAAATTAACAGACTAGTATGCTTCAGAAGTCTCAAGGTCACGAAGGACCGGGAAAGACTGAGAAGTGTTGCCAACTGGCAGAGACTTAAGACAACTGAATGCAAAGTGGGATCCTATATTTGATCCTGGAATAGACAAAGAATATCAGTGGAAAAAAATCCCAATAAAATGAAATCCAAATAAAGTCTGCGGTTTTGTTAATAATAATTTACTGCTATCAATTTCTCACTTTTGTAACTGTTCTGTGGTTACAGAGAATGTTCACGTATGGGAAGCTGAGCAAAGGGTATAAGAGAACTCTGATATTTTTGCAACTCTTCCATCTGTCTAAACTTATCACAAAAGAGTTTAAAGATAGGGCGAACACCTTAAACAAATATTATTATGTGTGTTGAAGTATACTGATTGCAAATTACCTTGAAAAGCATTTAAAAAAAAGATGGACTGAAGAAAAGATAGAGGGATGGATAAATATGCGAATATGTGATAAAGTGAATTTAGCAAAATGCTGTAGCATCTAGGTCGTGAGTGTGGATACTCACTACACAATTTCTTTCAACTTTTCTGTTTGTTTGAAAATTTTCATAATACTATGTTGGAAAAAAATAGGAGCCTAGATACTTTGGTTTATCAAGGCAAACACCAAGAACCACAAAAGGAGAAGGAAAAAGGGGGAGGAAAAAACCTTTAGAAGTGAACAGATCTCCATTAGACTGTACCTACAGGTGGGTGGGGCAGCTAAAGGAATTCTGGGAATTTCCCCGTTAGGGCTGCGTATAGAGCTGAGCCAGAATCTGGCTGGAGAATGAAAATTGATGTGAAACTTTTTTAATAGAAGATTCTTCTTCTTTTCTTTATTTTAACTTAAAAGAGATAACTTTTAACAAAGCTTTGGCTTTTAGTAAAACCTCTTAACTTTGTACACCTTTATTACATGTACCCTTATCATAAATCAATTTTTTCAAAATATTGTTTTAAAAAATTTTACATGTCTAGCCTCAAGTAATACAATTTAGACAGACAATAAGTATGAATTCCTTGACAGAACATGACTACACTTGGACTAATCAACTTTCTCAGATACCTATGTCTGAGCTGACCACACAGACGTGACATTCACAAGGTCACACTGATACCGGGCAACCCCAGGCTCCCCAACCATCTGCACCATCCAGCCAAGGTCTTTGCTTAGCACTCCGGACTTTCTAAGATCACTGTGCAAGTGGGGACACTGAAGACCTTTCAACTACCTGTATCCATGTACCTGGTAGGAGATCTATCCTGTCCCGCTTAAGCCACAAATACTAATTCACATCCTAACTACAAAGATTCACTGAGGCGGCACCAGTCAAGACCCTAGCCATTTCACTCAACTGCCAACAACACCAACAAAAGAGCATTGATTAGTCCATTTACAATAAGATTACTCTAGTCTGAAACATTTTCCTGCAACTGACATATAAGCATGATGGTAAAATAGAACAAAAAACCGAACCTAATAAAATGCTTAACTGCAAAAAACACAAATTCTCTAAGTTAAGCATAGTAGAACTAGCAGCAGCACCTTCTTAAATTTCAGTAATGAAGCCACCAAAACTTTCAAAATGAAAATTATAGACTGTGTTTCTTGATTTATGCCAAGATAAAAGAGACAATCAAGGAAGAAAATCAGTTCAAAACAGAGCTCAAAAAATACTACTCTCTTACCATAGGCTGGATAACCACAGCGGCTTTTTATGACCAAGAATCATGGTTGTTCTTAGTTTTCTAAGTAGTTTCTTTCTCTAGTGACTTTAAAATAAAAGGTCACACTATCAACAAATTCTCAGATAAAAATTCACCTAAGTGTGTTTCCCTCTCCCTCTTGTGTTTGCACTCTTTGAACTAAGCCCCATTAAGGCATAACAACAGAGTGAAGTGGAGAATGAGAGCAGCGTTAACACAGACTGACCGCACACACCCCAAGCCCAACAGCATTATCATCTGATACATCACCAGATAATAAAATGAGGAGAGCCAGGAAAAGGTTTAATTCAGCAGAGCCCTAAAGACACAACGCATTTAGTCTATGTCTTCAACAACCTTGGCCCAGGGCCCTTCCCCACCCCATTCCCCACCCGCAAAAGCCAAATTAATAGGAAAAATTAAACGGTATTCTTTGCCCAGCTTCCCATATTTGTTCTTTCCTAAGAATCACTTGGAGTGCTTGTGAAAATGAGGATTCCACACTCCCTTTCCTGGAGAGTCCATGTCAACAGATCTGAGGTGAGGTCCAGGATTCCGTATTTAACCAACTGACTCAGATAAATCTTACCAACAGGTAAGTGTGAGAAACACTACTGGTGTTGCCTTTCCCCAATAAACCTTGCCCCACCGTGACCCGATCAAGAAGAGTCTAGAAGGTAGCCATCACAAGGGGAGAAGGCCCCAAGGGTCGGCCTCAGGAGGCTTGGAAAGGCCCAGGGTCATTTCTCACTGGAGCATCCCCACCCTCCTCGAGGCTAACTGGGGCCTGAGGACTCGGTATTCTCTGGTATCCCAGGATCACCTCAGTGCTCTCTAGATGGGAGCCTCCCCCAGAGGGCTGTCCCAAGTCCAGGGTTACACATACTCCCAAAGACTGTGGTGTCCTGGCTCCTGGCTCCGACTGCAGGTCAAAAGGCTGACTATTGACAGAACTGGGGCGCACACAACAGGCAGCGAAGTGAGTGCTCCTGAACCTTTGGCTTCCATCTTTGCCCTCAATACATGTGGCTTTTTAAGTGCCCGGAACATAACATGTATTGATGCTTTCTCACAGCTACTTATTGGCAGCTAAGCAAAATCCTGCAGACTTTGGTTGCCTTGCAATGAATTAAAATCTTTTACTCATAAACAATAAAGAACCATCCTTTTCAGCCACTTGTGCTACTAAGAAAAAATCCACACGTAACAGCAATAAAATCTAACAATGAGCATTTACTATGGGCTAAAATTTTTGCTAGCACTTTATATGCTTTAACTCATTTTATTCACTCATCTCACAATTTTTTTATCTAGAGCCCAATAGAGGCATATCTTGTTTTATTGCACTTCGCCTTGTTGAGCCTCACAGATACTGAGTTTTTTTTTACAAATTAAAGGTTTACAGCAAGTCTATCAGTGCCATTTTTCCAACAGCATTTGCTCACTTCCTGACTCTGCGTGACATTTTGTTAAGGTACATACATTGGGTTTTTTAGACATAAGGCTATTGCACACTTAACAGACTACAGTATAGTGTAAATGTAACCTACATGCACTGGGAAACCAAAAAATACTCGTGACTTCCTTTATTGTGATATTTGCTTTATTGCAGTGGTCTGGAACTGAACCCACAATATTTCCGAGGTGTGTGCCTGTACTAGTAGAGGTGCTGAAGACGCCTCAGTGAACAAGACACAAATCCCTGGCCTCACGGACCTCACAATCTAGGGAGGCAGACAATAAAAGTCACAGATAAGTAAACGATATAGTATGGCAGAAGGGAAAAGCACTAAACCTAAAAAAACTTTTTTAGGGGCTGTCTCCATGCCCAAGTGGTTAAAGTTCCACTCGGCTTCACTCGGCTTCAGTGCCTCAGGATTCGCGGGTTGGGATCCCAAGTACAGACCTACTCCACTCGTCAGCCATGCTATGGAGGTACCCCACATACAAAATAGAGGAAGATTAGCACTGATATTAGCTCAAGCAAAAAAGCAAAAAAAAAGAGGATTGGCAACGATGTTACAAATCTTCCTCACCACAAAAAATATATATATATATTTTTTTTTTAAAGGGAGAGAAATCAGGGAAAGGAGCGTATAGAGGAGAGAGTGGTTTATAATTTTAAGTATGGTGCTCAGGGCTAAGGTGAGATTTGAGCAAAGCCTTGAAAGAGAGCAGGAGTGAGACACCTGGACACCTGGGCAGAGTGTTCCAGCAGAGAAAGAGCTAGTGCAAGGTTCCTGAGTCAGGAGTGTGCCTGAGTGCTCAGAGGACAAGAAAGCCTGTGCGGCTTGGCAAGGGGACCAAGAAAGAAAAGTGGTGAAGCCAGAGAGATAAGTGAGGCCAGGCTGGGAGGTCTGGAGGCCACTAAGACAACTCAAGCTTTTCTTCTGAAAGAAATGAAGAGCTAATGGAGAGTTCTGGGTAAAATGACACGTCCCAATTTACATTCTTCAAGACTACATGGACTGTAGGGTTAAGAATAGATTACGAGGGGGATTAGGACTCTTTTGCCAGAATCCAGGTGAGAGATGATGGTGGCTTAGTCCAAGGAGGTGGTAGTAGAGGGAAGAGCAAGGCTCTGATTCTGAATGCATCCTGAAAGTAGACCCAATGGGGTTCCCTAAAGAACTGAACAGGTCTCTGATATGGGGTCTAAGATAAAGAAAGGAGTTAGGGATGACTCTAAGTGTTCTGGAGAATGAAACTGACAATAACTGAGATGGAGAAGACAAATTACAACAACAACAAGTTTGGGGAATGTGGGAATCTGGTCCTGGACACACTCAGTCTGAGAGTATTCAATATCAAAATGGAGATGTCAAGTAGGCAATTGGATATACAAGTCTGGAGTCCAGAGGAGAGGAATAGGTTGGAGACGTCAGTGTGACAAAGAGCAGTTAAAGCCATGAGACAGATTCAATCACAGAGTGAGTACACACAGAAGAAGAGAGGCCGAGACTGAACTCTGGGGCACACCACCACTTACAGGTCAGGGAGGGGAAACAAGCACAGTAGACAGAGGAGCGGCCAGGGAGGGAGGAGGAGACACAAGAGTGTGGGTCATGGAAACCAAAAAGAACATCCTGGAATAAGGAGTGCTCAATAGGGCCAAATGCTGCCAACAGTCACATGAGACTAGGACTGAGAGCTGACTGGTGTGTCACCTACAACCTCAAGGAAAGCAACTGTGGTGGAACGGGAGGGTGAAAGCCTGACTGCAGAGCCTGGAAGGGAGGCTTTAGGAATCCCGTGAGCTGGGTATTCAAGACTATTCCCAACTCACAGACAAGGAAACTGCGCCACAAGAGGCCAAAGCCAGGACACATGAGTCCAGTGATCTGTACCACATACACATACCTAGCCCCTGATGGATCCACCTGGGAGGGGAAAGTGGGAACATGGTAAAGATGTAAAGAGAGACTTTAAAGCTTCCACTATTTGTTCCCTTAGCGAGAGAATCTTCTGAGGGGGGAGAAGACCTCAGGTCACGATTGACGAATAAACCAGAAGCCAAGAAGCAGAGGTAAAAGGCAAGTCTTTGTGCAGGGAAGGTAGCAGCAGCACCATCTTGTGCTCCACTGTCCCTAAATGTGTGCACAACCAGCTTATCTGAACATCCAAGACTGGCAGGTACGGGGCCAGACAGTTCAACTGCCACAGTGAAATCTTCCCGCACAGGTGCTACATGGAGCCCATGGAGCCAGCTCCCTAGGTTCTTTAAGGGAGTAATTCTCACAAATCTGCTTACTTCCTCCCCACATCTGTTGAATCCTTGTAGTCTCACCCACAGAGCCTAACTTCCATAACCGAGAGAACACACAGAGGAACGCCTGGAGGAGACTGGCCTGCATCAGCTAAGTGAGCCCTAGGCTGCCACAAAGAGCCGTGTGAAAATGGGCAAACCCTTTACAAATGCACAGCATTGCTGGACCTCATCTTTCAGAGTCTCAGTTTCCTCTTATAAACAATACAGAGCACAGAGATTAAAAGAATGGGCTTTGGAGTCAGGCTGCCCCTGTCTACTGTTCATTAACTGTGTTAACCTGTGTTAAGTTACTTGACTTTTTGAAACCTCATTTTTAGTATCTATAAAATAGGGATAACAACACCTACCCTAAGAAGAACTAGGAAATACAGTGCCTAGCAATGGGGTGCACTCTCTACCACCCACGCTAATGCTGTGAGAGCTGTCTTCCAAGATGCATTTATTAATAACTCATCTCCCCGTTTGTAACTAAGACATATTATTAGTAAACTTCCAATAAAGATATATACCAGATTGGTTGAAATAATGTCTAGAACAAAGAAAATAACAATTTACTTAGCCCAAAATGTCACAAGAACCAAAAAATTAATAACAAAAGTGAAATACTGCAACTGATGAGACGCACCTTGAACAGGGATTTCTCCATAGTTTGGTCTCTTATCTGACAGGGCTGTCAGGGGTTTGGATGTAGAGATTGGTCCACTTATGGAATGTCTCTGAAATCAGAAGATAACCGGTGTCAAAGTCAGGTTAAATTTAGAGCTGGGCCTCACAAAGAAAGCAAATGTTGCAGAGAGTAAACATTTAGTTATAGATTTGCATAACTCCTTCCATACTGTTACAGTAAGGCCAACACACGCACACACACTCTCTGTCTCTCATAGGCATATAATGTGATCAAAATACTATTGAAAAAATTAATACAGAAAGATCCCATGTGCCCCTTACTCAGTTTTCCCCAATGGTAACATCTATAGTATAATATCACAACCAGTATATTGACACTGATACCGTCAAGACACGGAACATTTCCATCACCCTAAGTATCGCTCCCGTGGCCCTTTTACAGTCACACCTCCCTCCCCTTCCCTGACCCCATAGCACTGACCCCCGGCACCACTGGTATTCTTTCGTTTAAAGAGAATTCTTAAATATCACATACCAATTGGTGAAACACGAATGTGCTCCTATCGTACTTTTACTGGCCAACCACGCACTGGTTCCAAGTAGATCTCAATTCTGTCACTACTCACTCCCTTTCCTACTACAACTGCACCCATACAACTAGTCATCTTAATTCAGCACGACAACTTTGTCATCGGCTTCCTCATCTCTAGCCTTATACATACATCCCTCTACATGCAGCCAGAAGTATCCACCAAATACCTAAAACCTCTCAGTTCTTCTGCTTCACCGCCTGCCACCTCTAGGTAATGCTCAAACCACGAAACTACTTCTCTCCACACACACTGTGCTGTTTCCTGTATGTTTTTTCTCCTGCTTATTTTCTCAGCTTTCCCTAGTGCTTTATTATCTAGCTAACTTCTATCTACTCCTGTCATGTTCCCAGTAGAAACCCACATCCTTACCAACACCTGATATCATCTTTTAATTTGGGCCATCCTAAAGGGTATGTGCTGGGATCTCATTGTGGATTATTTGATTTCTGTCTCCCCGGTGACTAATGATGTTGGCCATCTTTTCATGTGTTTATTGGCCATTTATGTAACTTCTCTTGAGAAGGGACTTTTAAAATTTTTTGTCCGTTATTTATTGGGATGAAGCCAAGTCTTCTTTGAATACAAGTCTTTTGACAGATAAATGTATTGTAAAAATATTCTTCCCAGTGTGTAAGTTGTCTTTTCATTTTCTTAATGTCTTTCAGAGAAGTTTTAAATTTTGTGCCCAATTTATCAATTTTCTTTTATGGTTCATTCTTTTTCTTTTGGTGAGGAAGACTGGCCATGAGCTAAAACCTGTTGCCAATCTTCCTCTTCTTCTTGAGGAAGAGTGGCCCTGAGCTAACACCTGTGCCCACCTTCCTCTATTTTGTATGTGAGATGCTGCCACAGCATGGCTTGACGAGTGGTGTGTAGGTCCGCGCCAGGAATCCAAACCTGCAAACCCCAGGCCACCAATGGGCTGCCAAAGCAGAGCACACGAACTTAATCACTACACCACTGGGCGGTCTCCTATAGTTCATTCTTTTTTGTGTCACAAAAAAAGAAATCTTTGCCTTCTTGAAGGTCACGAAGGTTTTCTCTAATGGTTTCATCCAGAAGTTTTGTAGTTTTAGCTTTTACATTTAGATCTATGGCCAGTTTCAATTTTTATAAATGCCACGAGGTAAGACTTGTGGCTGTTTTTCTCCCCCTATGGATATCAGGTTGTCCCAGAATCCTTTGTTGAAAAGGCTATTCTTCTCCCATTGAATTACCTTGGCACCTTTGTGGAAAATCAATTGACCTATTTCTGGACTCTCTATTCTACTGATCTCACGTCTACATTTAAACTTATGTCAGTAACACACTGTCTGGATTACGCTACGTGCTAAAATCAGGTAGTGTGAGTCCTCCAAACTTGTTCTTTCTTTCCCCAGATGCTTTGGATATTCAGTCTTTTGAATTTCCATATAAATTTAAAATTATATTATCAATTTCTAAAAAATAGCATGCTGAGTTTGTAATTGGGATTGTGTTGAATCTACAGATCAATGTGAGGGAGCACTGCAAGATATTAACCATATTGAGTCTTCTAATCCATGAATATGATGTGTCTTTCCATTTATTACTTCTTTAATTTCTCTCAGCAATATTTTATAGTTTTCATTGTACAGGTCTTACACAGTATTTTATTAAATTTATTGCTAAATATTTCAATTTCTGACTGTTCACGGGAGTGACTGGATCTAAGCGAGAGCAAGCTAAGTACTCAAGCCAGAAGTTATCTCGTTATAACCTTATCTTGTAAGTGACATCCCAGCACTGCTGCCACATTCCATTCATCAGAAGTTAGTCAGGAAGACCAGCCAGCCCTCAGGAGGGGCAGACTACACAGACCAGGACTACCAGGAGGTGCGGATCACTGGGAAGCATTTCAGAGGCTGCCTTTCCCCGGGACTTATGGATCTCCTTGGCCGTCTTGAGCCTTATTTTTAAGGTCATTTAGGGCAGGTCTAGAAGAGAGTTCACTCTAGGGCTATTTAGTTTTACTTTACGGTGTGGCCCTTGGAGGTCTCTAATGAATGCTCAAATATTCAAAGAGGTTCTGTCACAGTGGCCAGTGGGAACTCAAATGATCCCTGCCCTGTGGAAACTATGGTTTGTCTGACAGCTCCCTGGTAACTGACCTTTCCTGGTAAATTGTTCTCGCTCAGCCTTGTAAAGGTTCACCCTGTGCATGTGCAGACTGGCATTCAGGCCAAGACTCAAAGGGACGTCTCTGCAAAGTTCTAGACCCCCTTTTCTGCATAGACTACCCCCTCCCAGGTACTCAGCCCCGTAAATTCTAGCACTCTCATTCTCCTTGAACACTGATCTGTGTCTCCTCAGGTCCAACTGGTTTCCCCTTCCGTGCTCCATCTGGGTTCACCCTCTCTGCACCACCATCTGGAAACTGCCTACAGGAAAAGTGTGGGCCAAAGCAGGACTTACCTCATTTCTTAACTTTTATTTATGGATCACAGTCATGCACTGCCTGTTGTACAATATCTGAATAGAATTTTGTCCTATATTTTGTCCAGCTTTCTAGTAGCTTACGCAGGCAGAATAATCCAGCCCGTTACTCCCTCATAGCCAGAAGTCAAATTCCCACAGGGAGTTTTGAAAAATTAACAATCCCAGTCTTGGGCCATATTTCCCAGAGATTCTTGTTCACTGGGATGAAGCCTGGGAATCTATTTGTTTAAAAACTCTCCCACGATTTTTATGTACAATTAGGTTTGAGAAACACTGTGCTAACTAATCAAGTACTAAAAAGATACTGATTGTGGCTTGTAATTATTAGTTTTTTTCCAAGTTAGAAAGAGGAGATTTTTCCCCTCTTACCTTTACAAAGTTTACAAAGCGATGCCTTGTATATTAAACTTCAACTGACAAACACTACTTAGAGAAACTCCACCTTATCTGAAGTTTATTTTTGCACACTTACTTTGTTTTTATTTACATCTTCAGGTCTTTAGAAAAAGTGTGATTAATAGAGCATATAAAAAGCTCATTACAGATCGAATATGGAATTCCCCTTGCCTTCCTTTTAAATTAAGAGTATAACATAAATATAAATGCAAATTCTACATAAATATAAACGCAAAGCCACTAATTTGCAACATTACAAATGAGGAGGGAGCACAGTTTTACCCTAAACTTTACAAAGGATAAAGTTAAAAAGTTCACTCACAAAATACATGACCAGTAACTCACACAGCACAAGTCTCCATTCAAAGAAAATGCTCCCAAGCCCTATTTTTTAGGGAAGAGGTGCAGCCAAGGCTACCCTAAATCCCAGGGAACTAGGTTTTATGCTATTTTTCCTTTGGCTACTATCAATCACGTGGAAAAACTCCACCTCAGCTACTCTTTCCACAAGTTGGCTTACTAGCAAGGGCACGAGGAGAGGGCCTCTCAAGCACTACAGAGGAACAGAGGAACAACCATCTGCCCTGCTTGTGGTCTGCACTTCCACAGCAGCAAGGAAGGGCACCTTCTGAAACTTGTTTCTCATGCATCAGCAATGCCCTTGCGCTAGACCGCTACAAAATGGCCCACAACGAACCGTGCTTCTCTGACTTCATGCCTTGCGCAGACCCCTCCCACTCTGAATCCAGGTTGGCCTTATGATTTGCTTGGACCAAAAGAACGGGATAGAAGAGACCTCGTCAAAGTTCCAAGCCCAGGTCCTAAGAGGCTTTGTTAACTCCATTTTCACTCCCTTGGAGCTTGAGACTCCCTGCCACAAAGAAGCCTGAGAGGAGAGAGCACGCAGAGAGAGCAGCCCAGTGCTCTCCATGGATGCCTGCTGAGCGCAGGCGCCAGCCCACCCGCCAGCTAAGTGCAGCTGCAGGCGGAGCCCAGGCAAAGGCAGCAAACGACCGCCTAGTCAACCCAGAGAAATGTGAAAAATAATAAAATTGCTGCTTTAAACCACTTAAGTTTTGAAGTGATTTGCTATGCAACAAAGGCTGAACATGCCAACTACATATTCTATTTAGAGAGGTATCTTAGTGCAATGGTTAAAAGCATGGTTTCCGAAGCCACACTGCCCAGGTTTGAATCTCAGCTCTACCACTTCTTAATTGTATCACCCTCGACAAGTTGCTTAACCCTCCTGGGCCTCAGTTTCCACATGTGAAAACTAGGGATAAAATAGGACCAATATCCAACAGAGCTGCTGTGATGGTTACATGAGTTAACATCAAAAAGCATTTAGAGGCCTGGCCTGGTAGCATAGTGGTTAAGTTCATGCACTCCACTTCAGCAGCCCAGGGTTCATGGGTTCGGATTCCAGGCGTGGACCTACTCACCACTCATCAAGCCATGCTATGGCGGCATCCCACATACAAAAGAGGGGAAGATTGACATAGATATTAGCTAAGCGACAATCTTCCTCAAGCAAAAGAGGAAGATTGGCAACAGATGTTAGCTCAGAGCCACTCTTCCTCACCAAAAACAAAAAGCATTTGGAACAGTGTATAACATATAGCAAGTGTTCAGAAAGTGTTCAGTAGGTGTTAGCTATCACTATTACTAGAGATTTTCACAACAATAGCACAATTAATATTTACATAATTTATCTCAATTAAGGATATTCACAGTATCTTAGGGAAAAAAATCCTAACTATATCCCTCATAAGGTAGTCATCTGCCCCGACATAAATGTAAATGATTTTGAAGAGGACTATCTTTTAGATGTGAGGCCCCCGGGTCCCCCACGGGCACAGGCACTGACCTGCATAGGGGAGACAGCTGCCGCAGGGGGTGTTTTCATAGGACTTGGACTCAGAGGCGTTCGAGGAATTGCAGCTGCAGCAGGGTTTGGGACTAGAGGAACAACAAACAAGGAAATGATGAATGCATCAGGTACAGTGGAAGCTTTCCTAACTGGTCCTTGAAGGGATCACCAGATGAACCAATGCTCGCAGCTCCCCTGGAAACCGTCCTGACTGGTGCATGACCTCCACCGAACACTCACACCTGTGCCCAGCAGTCGGCGCTCGTCCAGCCACTGCATGGGTGGTTTCCTCCCTAGAGTAGTTGTGTTTATTTCCAACCCTGGTTATGCCAGTCACTTCTTTTTCGTTATTTAATTAACTTATGTGGTTAAAGTGCTCCATAAACCAAGGAAATCCAAGTACAAAAAACCCAAGAAGAGGATTTCTGTAACTGCATCAGGTAAGAAGCATGACACATAGTGGATGTTCTCGAACTGTATTAAACAAAGGAAAGTGGGCCCCCGTTCATCTTTTCTCACCTCCTCCCACAGAGCTCATCACTTCATGTCAGATGCATTTTCTGGTTTGCACTTAACCCATGGATGTGTGATTACTTGCATGCATGTCAGTCTCCCTGCCTAGACTGAACTGTTCAAAAGTAGGACCCATAATTTATTCACTTGTAGATACTTGGGCTTAGCATAGATTCTGGTAGAGGGCGCATAAAAATGGTTATCTATCTGAAGCCAAGTTAAAATCAAAATGGGACACACAGATGAACTCAGGCACATCACACAGTGGGGCGAGGTGAAGAGGGAGATCACTGGAGACCTTCTGATGCAGCCAAGTACTTATATTCAAAACTGTGTAGATGTATTTTTTTAGAGATAAAATTCACATAATAGAAAGTTAACCATTTTTAAATGTACGGTTCAATGGCATTTAGTACATTCACAAATCTGTACAACTATCATCGCCTCTACCTAGTTCCACATCTTCATCACCCCAAAGGAACCCCAGTACCTATTAAGCGGCCACTCCCATCTACCCTTCCCTCCAGCCCCTGGCAACCCCAAACTGCTCTGTGTCTCTCTGGATTTGCCTATCCTGCATATTTCATATAAATGGCATCTTACAACATGTGGCTTTTGTGTCTGGCTTCTTTCACTTAGCATGTTTTCAAGGTTTATCCACACGGCAGCATGTATCAGTACTTCATTCCTTCTCATGGCTGAATAACACTCCATTGTGTGGATATACTACATTCTGTTTATCCAGTCATCAGCTGACGGACATTTGGCTCGTTTCTACGTTCTGGCTATTGTCAATAGTGTTGTTATGAACATTCATGTACAAGTATTTGTCTGAATGTTCGTGTTCACTTCTTTTGCATATATAACTAGGAGTGGAATTGCTGGGTCATTTAGATGTATTTTACTAGAAAATATTGGTTTTTTTTAAAGTTTAGTATAGAAGTAGGTTATCTTTTTGCACTAAAGCCCATTTTATTACTATTTTGAATAACTGCACCATTTTAATTTAGTCTAGACATCCTAGTATCATTTTATTTTAGAAGCATATATTTTTTTAAAGTCCTCCTTTCACCTTACCCCGTATGACCTAGAGGTAGCCTCTAACAACAGTTCCAAGTGCATCCTTCTTGCACTTTCAATGCAAGTATCTATGTACTTTAAAAAACAAAATGAGATCACACTATATAATACTGGTCTGCAACTTACTAAGGACCCCAGACATATTTTAACATCAGTACTTCGAGATCTGCCTCATCCTTATTAAAAGATGCGTAATATTCTACTGTGTTAATGGGTCATGACTGACTTAACCCTTTTAATGGGCATTAATGCAATTTCTAAGTTTTCCATTTTTTCAAACAACACTATACTGAAAACTGTGTGTGTGTGTATATAGATAGATAGATAGATAGGCAGGTAGACAGACAGATATCTTTATATACTTGTGCCAGTATCACGTATAAGAACTTTGGGGTCTGTGAAGACAGCATTTTCAATGGGAAGATACTGCCTAACTGCCCTCTAAAAGGTCTGGATCAACAGTGTGTGTGAGTATACAAGTGACTTTTCTCTGATTTTAACTCAAAGGAAACTGATTTGTGTATAATCAGAGACTACAGATTCCAGAAGCTCTACTTTTATTAGAGTGAATTAGAATAAAGCTATCATGAAGTTTAAAGAATTTCTAGATGAAAATTGAAGCTTTAGGACACATCACAATTAGTTGTTGTAAACAGCTACATCCCCTTCCCTTTCCTAGAGCTACGGAGATTAGAGAGAGGACAAAGAGTCAGTCACCTGAAGGGGAGGAGGGCGAGCTTCCAGGCAGAAAAGAGCATGTGTGCTACAGAGCCCGCCCCGTTTCAGGACCCGAAGTGCAGTGTAGCTGGAGTGCAGAGGGCAGAGTGGTTCAAAGGAGGTAAGAGGAAGGCAGGGTGAACCATGCAGGCGTCTGAGGATCTGAATCTCATTCTAACCACAGCAAAGCAAACAAGGACTTTTAGTCAAGAAAAGATCTTTCTGTCATGAAAGGAAATGAGGAGACTAATTAGGAGGTTACTGAAATGCACAGCTAATGGTGGTTTAAACTAGTAGTTTGACTGTGCCACTAGAGATGGAGAGAAGCAGAGAGAGCAAAGATGTGCATGTCGGAAGCTGGATCAAGAGGACTTGCTAATGGATTAGAGGTGGAGGTGAGGAAGAAGAAGGATTTAAGGAAGAAGGAGGATTCCTAGATTTCTGGCTTAAGTAACTTGGTGGAACGGTGCTGCCATTTACACAAGGGAAAGACTGAAGACTGAAGGGAAAGACTGATTTGGTTTTGGACATAATAAGTTGTCTAGGAGACACCTGAGTGTCAACCTTAAGCAGATGTTTGAATATACAGGCCTGAAGGAGTTCAGAGGAAGGGAAAGGGCTGACATGACACACCTGGATGTTCTTCAGCATACAGAAGATACTCAAAGTCTCAGGCCTGTGTGAAGATACACCTCTGCATGAGGTAAGGCACAAGTCCGAGACGAAGATCCCTGAAGCTGAACAGATCCCAGGTCTCCTGTTACAATTCACCTTATAGTAAGACTAATTCATTAACAGTACACGAAATTTGATGAGACTCTAGAGAGCAAGATGGCAATGACTATCAAACTAGGCCAGAGAATACACGGTAAGTGAATACAACTGCCTGCCCTCAGCAGAGTGTATGAGAAATTACCTTGAGATGCACTGTCGAAGGACTTGATGAGGGTTTTCACCGTAGGGGTTGGCTCAGAGGAAGTTGAAGACCTTCTACTCAGCCCCATCCCTTGCCTCAAGGCTGCCAAATCTCTCTCAACAGCATTCATGTAGTTGTACACCCGGCCTCGCTCCTCCTCTTGCCTGAAAACAATATTGAAACCAGGGCATTTTTACACATATACTAGAAAATACACATTTCCCCTCCCAACTGAAAAGCATTAAAAAGTAGCAGTTAAAAAAATAGAATCAGTTGAGCTGAGTAAATTACCTGGTCTAATATTCTCATTTGCTTGGTAAATTCCAGGAAATGATATTAAAATTGTTATATCAGGTTATCCTAAGTAGGTTAGGTAACCATCAGATTCTATTTTGATTTGAGTAAGTGTAAGGTGAAGACATCAGTAATCCATTAGCAGTGAAACGGAAGGCAGACTGGCCAAAGGTCCTGACTCAGAGCTGGGGATCTCGAGGCTCTGTGCTGCAGAGAGGGCACGGCCCTTCGCAGGAGAAGCTGGGAACTCACCAGTACATGTGGATAATCTATGCTGGTTCTATCTAATGCACCGTGCATGGACATGGAAATACAAAGACATGAAACCAAAGCCCATACTCTTAAAACTTAAAAAACCCGCTACAGTCACCAAATAGAATTTCTACCAAGGAAAGAAAAGCCTGGGCCCACATTAGTAACATCAGTCTCCCAGATGCTCAGGGTGACGGATCATGAGTCATCTAAAAAATCAATTCCACATTATTTCTGGCCAGCTCTAATTCACTGAGCTGACTAACACAAAAGTTCTCATCTGGAAGGAGATGCCAGCTGCAGAGTTTGTACATGTCATACAACGAACAAGTAAGTTTATAGGTGGACAAAAATTAAGCCAGTCCTTAGGAAAATTTGTCTTCGGTGGCCATTTGGCACTTCTGACCGAGTTTTTCACCTCAAGATGTACCAGAGGGTGTCATGTTCAACAGTTTTAATAAAGAATTGACAACAGCAGAATTAACAACAGGATCAATAGTTATCAAACTTTTTGGTCCAAGAGCCCCTTTCCACTCTTTTTTTTTTGTGGGGGGGGTGAGGGAGATTGGCCCTGAGCTAACATCTGTTGCCAATCTTCCTCTTTTTGCTGAGGAAGATGGTGGCTGAGCTAACATTTGTGCCAATCTTCCTCTGTTTTGTATGTGAGACGCCACCACAGCATGGCTAGATAAGCAGTGCATAGGTCCATGCCCGGGATCCAAACCCACAAACCCCAGCCCAGTGAAGTGGAGCACACAAACTTAAGCACTGCGCCCCCAGGCTGGCCCCACCCCTTTCCACTCTTAAAAATTACTGGGGATTCCATAAAGCTTTTGTTTATGTGGGTTACATCCATTGACATTCACCAAATTACAAATTAAAACTAAAAAATATTTAAAAGATTTAATTCACCTAAAAATAAAACTAAACCTAAGGCTTATTAACATATGCAATATAACTATTGATCCTGTTGTTAATCCTGCTGTTGTCAATTCTTTATTAAAACTGTTGAACATGACACCCTCTGGTACATCTTGAGGTGAAAAACTCGGTCAGAAGTGCCAAATGGCCACCGAAGACAAATTTTCCTAAGGACTGGCTTAATTTTTGTCCACCTATAAACTTACTTGTTCGTTGTATGACATGTACAAACTCTGCAGCTGGCATCTCCTTCCAGATGAGAACTTTTGTGTTAGTCAGCTCAGAGAATTAACTTATTTTTTAATAAAAAATGACTATATTTTCCAAAACCAAAAAGAAATAAGAACAGCAGTGTTTTTACATTTTTGCAAATCTCATTAATGTCTGGCTTAAGAGAAGACTGCTAGAGTCTCATTTCTTCTGTATTCAATCTATTGCAATATGAAAAAAAGCAGACCTAATACAGCTAGGTAGTTGAAAAAGGGAAGAATATTTTAATGATATTAAAATAGATAATTGTGGCTTGTTAGATAACTGTGGCTTCTGTTCCTTGATACTACACCAAAACGCATTAAGTGGTAGTTACTTAAAAGTTAGTTGCAATGTGGAATCTGAAACCATATGAATGAACTTTTCCTATCCTGTCCATTAAAACCCTCTGGTCTGTTTTATACTTTGAATAGATCTTTTACCCATACACGATTGTGTAACATCATGCATTGGTCAGACAGAAACTATTGGTTCACTGAGTTACACGGATTTTCTGAATACTGACTTCTGTCGTCACACAATTTCTTTCTTTCTTTCTTTCTTTCTTTTTTTTTTTGTGGAAGATTAGCCCTGAGCTAACATCTGCTGCCAATCCTCCTCTTTTTGCTGAGGGAGTCTGGCCCTGAGCTCACATCCATGACCATCTTCCTCTACTTTATATGTGGGACGCCTACCACAGCATGGCTTGCCAAGTGGTGCCATGTCCGCACCTGAGATCCGAACGGGTGAACCCTGGGCTGCCGAAGTGGAACATGCACACTTAACCACTGCACCATCGGGCTAGCCCCACAATTTATTTCTTAAAAGTCACATTTATTAATATCACCAATGATCTCATCAGAAAACTCTTTTAAGTATGGGAAACTGCCAAGCTCATAACAACAGATTCAAGTTTTCCAAAATCCTACCATTGACCTGAAAGCCCATATTCTATCCTTGGCACCAAATACTGTCAGTTGTTTTCCTTGAAGTGACAGACTCTCTTAATCATTTTCAAGAAATATCCATCACATACTAAAGTCTGAACATCCAGGGCTGGCCCGTGGCCGAGTGGTTAAGTTCGCATGCTCCGCTTTGGCGGCCGAGGGTCAGATCCTGGGCGCGGACATGGCACGGCTCATTAGGCCATGCCGAGGCGGCCTCCCACACGCCACAACCAGAAGGATCCACAACTAAAATATACAACTATGTATTGGGGGCTTTGGGGGAGAAAAAAAGAAGTCTGAATATCCATAGTTTGTCTGTCAGTCATTCTCAAGTAAAAATGGGGTTTCATGAAAAGAGAAAATAGCTCAAACTAAAACAATCACACAGTGCTTTCCTCCAGACAACCTCATACTTGGATACGAGTACTTCCCATTTCGTCACATAGAATGTTAGAAAGAATATACTCAAGGACCGAGATTTAGTAAAATAATTTACTGCTTCACCAAGGACATCTTTAAGTAAAAACCACATTGTTCAAAACGTGTGTGTGTGATGGTGAAGAGTACAACGACTACAAGTATAATGTGGTGTCAAGGCCTCAATTCGTCAACAGTTTACATTTGCTTTTCCCCATCAGTGCAGACGTCAACACCACGAAAAGGGCAAACAACATGTCAGTAGCATTATGAAAACAGTCTGACCTCGCAGACCCCCTGGAAGGGTGCTGGGGGGCTCCCTGGGGGTCTGCAGACCTCAGTTTGGGAACGGCTGCTCTACAAAATGCTACTTCTTTCAGGAGGCACTTCCTTTAAATGTATGTCTCAAAGAATAACGAGCTTTCAGGATCCAATGGAATGATTCTTTAAGAGGAGAATTTCAGTCACTCAGGTTCACTTCAGCATGGAGCATTTCTGATACACTATTCATTTTATGGTATACAGAAAAAAAGGTAATGTAATGTAAGTTCTATAGCAGTGGAGAAACAATAATCTTCCACCTCATGTTCTGCTTAAGGGAGCCAAAGAAAAATGCTTTGGCAATACTTTCCACTGGGCCATACACTAGACCTAAGCAACAACAAAGTACAATAGCTTTTCAAAGATATCCTGGTTAAAGATTTTTCTAAATTTTTTCCTCTGTCTACTAAAGAATTACTCAAAGTAATGAATAATAAAAAATTCATAATAATAAACCTCAACACAAAACTACTCTCCCTCTCTCACAGATAGAGTCTCACTGAGGAACTCAGAGCATACCATAAATGTCATCTCATGAAATAATCTCTATGTTAGATGGGGAAAAAAATACTACTGTGGAGATTCATGTGGTTATAAGTATAAAACAAGTAAAAACTCCTCAAGTGAGCAATGGAGAGAAATTCACTTTGCATTTTTTACTTGGGTCTCTAATACTACCAGCTAAAGTATACTCGTCACGGCCCTGAGCACTGTGCAGGCATATCTCATGTACGCTTCACAACAACACTGTAAAGCAAGCAGCACCATCGCCACTTTAAAGATGAAGAGACCAAGGGCCCTGGCAAGACCACACAGCTAGGAAGAGGCAGAGCTGGACGGCAGCCAAGTCTGTCTGCCTCCAGAGCCCACATCCTGAATCACCAGGTTATAATCTAAAGACAAGTGACAGGGTTGGAATGTGGGGACAGAGGAAAGGAGAGAACCAGAATGTACCCTTGTGCCAGGGATCACTGTGACCCCTCAAGATTTGGTAGTTATGGACACTGACAGCAACTCCGAAAGATCCGTACAGACTGTGCTATTTTACAGGTGTCATACGATGAGGCCAGAAAAATTGAGTAACTTCCATGAGATCCAAACACTAGATCACACCAGTGTCAAACCCCACATTCTTGCCATCATACCACATCACAAAATGGGGATTTAAGTGTTCTCTACTGAAACATAAGTACACAACTGGTTTCTCAAAACATACTTGCGTGACTTTATTTCCTCCAATTCCTTTGTGAGTTTCTCATTTTTTTCTTGAGCCTCATGCAACCGGCGCTTCAGATCACCAATCTCCTCTTGGGCTTCAGATTTAATGTCATTTGCAATGACCACTGCGGTCTGGAGATCAGCTTGAAACTGCCGCCATTCCGCAGATTCCTCCTATATTAAAAGACTAAATTTTTATTTCCAAAAGAGAGCAATAAAGACATTTAAAAACAGCAAAATGTGTTTATGGTTAGATTGCTGCACTGCACTGCCCCAAATGATGACTAATTTCTCTTAAATCCCAGAGAATGGCTATTACCTATTTCCAAGAGGTAATGCAATTATTATTAGTGAACTTGTTCTTAATGAGGAAGAGATTTTCTAGCTGACCTGTGTACCAAGGCATCAAGCACTCAAAGAGTGCTCAATAAATATTCATGATGATAACGTCAAGCCTCCCTTCCTCAGGCAAGTTTCAAAGTAAGTCTTACGAAAATAAACACATCGTCCAAAACTTACAGTGCTTTACCTTTGAAAAGCTCAAGACAGTAGATAAATGGTGTGTGAACCATACTGAAAGATTTTACAGTGAAAAACTATAAATATCCTGACATCAAAAACTAAAAGGAACAAAAAAAAAATCAAAAGTAAAGGAAAAGGAAGAGGAAGCCAGAAGAAAAACATTAAACTTAATCTAGGCAGACAAAAACCATACAAAGAGAGGAGCAAAGGAACTGTATGGTCCACTGCTTCCCACAGCCACGGGGATGCAGGTGTGGCTGGGTGTGGAAGCCTCCCCAGGGCGTCAGCAACACCAGGGCCACAGATGCCCACTCCCAGGCCCAGCGCCGGCCAGCCCAAAGCAATGATCTGACACCACGAAGGCAGCATGAGGCACTGAGGCATGACCCAAACTATGAGATTAGCTTCCCCTCACCCTCTGCATCTGAGCAGCACTGCTACTGGCAAGCTGATCAAATCCACAGAAGACAGAAAACTTGTAAGAAAACAGCTTAGTTGGGACACTTTAAGAGCTAAACTTTCTGTCCAAAATATAACACTTGCTTCCTAAGTCCATCTTTCTAAAACTACCACGCATAAAATACATTCTTCTATCCAGAATCTAGCACCAGTCCTAAACTGAAAGGCTGGCATTTGCTTTCTGCCCATAGCCCAGTGGGATATCAACAGCACAACTGCATCTGAAGCTTAAGATGAATGACAACACGCTCAAAAAGTACTCAACTTTCAGACAACCGTGCTTTCTAATGAGACAATATGTGAAGATTTATCCTACCCGAAGTCTCCTGTGGAGTGTCTTGATTTCTCTTTCCATGTCATGTTTTTGGTCCTGGAGTTTTTTAACCGTATCTAAAAAGACCACAAAAGTTTAAATATGTATTCTTACAGCTGTGTTCAAAAGTAATAATATAAAGGGAGGAGGTACTTAAATATGACATTTAAAAAAGTCATCTTGCCCAAAGATTTTTTATTTTTAATACAAAACTTTAAAAGAAAAAAGAAATGCTCAATCCACAGGGTTCGCCAATATTACTTTCTAAGGAAAATATCAAGTTTAAATTACAATTTCTGGATTACTTCCTTCCTCAGTGTCTTAACTCTGAAATAAAAAGTTAAGTAAAATCAATTGTTAGAAACACACACACTGTTAGCTCACAACCAATCAAAACAACACTGACTGCTATTAAAACGTGAACTTTAATCAAAAGGGTTATTAATTTGAAGTATTTAGGAAACATAACTTACTTTACACACTGGAATAAAGTCCAGAAAAATGGTGAATTAGTAAAATTTTTACAAACAATTATATAATACCCTGGGGAGCTGCCATTTAATTCTTTGGAAAGTCTTTTTACAAAATAAAGGAAACATTTATCAAGTAACTCAATACTCAAATTATTTCTTGCATAATAAGAATTTTCTTCAAACAATTTCACTCACTGTAAATATTTAATGAGCACCACCAACAGGCAAAGTACCATTCTAGATAGAGTTGAGATGCAAAGATGAAGGCACAGCCAAGCCCAGTCCCCTTGGAACCAGAAACATAAAGAGAAGTCACATTCTATTTGGAGGTTCTGCTAGAAAATTCTTGCTTCAGGGGAGATGCCTTAGGAGGGCGCCAGGCTGCCTGACTGCCACTCAGTACATCCATCACAGCTGGTTACTTCGACAGCTCAGGGACCCACCACTTCCTCTTTGGTCAAGCACCAGAAAAGGCACCCAAGTCTGATGACAAACACTGTGACTTTACCTACTGCCTCCCCGCTCCAGGAGAACCCTATCCTTTTCGTGTTCCAACTCTGACTTACACAGCCTTGTAACTGTTGCTCTCAATATTACTCCATTTCTTTACACATGGGTCTCTACCACTAGACTGAAACATTTCAAAGGCAGGAGCCACGTGGTGACTCACAGCCCCAGCACCTGGCACCTGGTAGGCCTGTAAAATGGAATAAATGTATAAATGTAGAAGCTAATGGAAGCAGCAAGAGAAAGCAATGCTACTAAAATCATTACCTAGGATTGTTTTTTAAAGTATTACATTGACGGAACTTAACCATTTATTGTCAGGGACATCCTAACTACAGGCATCGGTGTTTCTGAGTAAAATTCCCTCCTACTCCTTACACTTAGTGGCAGGAACCTAGGCACAGCGAACACCTGCATGCAATGACATGTAATCAAAAAGATCTTCCTTAAGCAAACAAATTATTAGCTTTTAATCAAGACCCTAGAGGATGAGCATGCTGATGTTTTTCCTTAGACTGGTTACTGTCTTCCTCGTCCCAGTTCCATGAGGAACCTGCTCTGCTGAAGCCTCTGTGACGCGATACCTTTAATTCAATGTCGATACATTTGTGTTCTCATATTTTTAAACAGCATGAATTCTCTTTAGTAAAAACATAAAGCCTAGAATATTTATAACAACTATATGTGTAATAATTATTATAAATAAATAATGATATGTTTCCTAAAGCTGGATAAAAAATAAATGAGATAAACTGGGGGGAAAAACTGGACAATTTTGGCAGCCAGTAGTTAAGTTCCTCCCATTTATCACCCCAAAACTACTGAACAAAGTTAGACTCTACGAAATAAAAAGGGTTCAAAATTTACTCATTAATTCAACAAACATCTCAAGTACCCACTTTGTACCAGGCTTTTTTCTAGGTGCTTAAGACATAAGGAAACGGGGGAAAAAAAGATACAGTCCTTATCCTCTTAGAGACAGAAAAGAGGCGGTTTCATATACAAAGGATTAAACTTTAAAAGTCTATCTCTATACAAGCTGCTTCAGACCTCATTTAATCTGGAGACTAAGGGTCAAATGGGCCATCCAATTTGCTTAAGGGCAAAGTGGACACCAAGCTGAGTGAGTGAGTCCCACACCCTGATGGCAATCTCCAGAGGCAAGGAAGACTCTGGAACCAGCATGATGGATTCTCAGGGAAATTTTAAGCCACACGGCCATCTTAGACTAATCATAAAACCCCAAATTTCATCCATTTCTTTTGTTCTTATCCTTTCCTCTTTACCAACCTCTACATCATGGTTACAGAATTCACATAATCACTCTTCTTAAAAGGACATTCTTCTACACCCAGGGCTACAAATTTATTATTGTCACATCTTCTTACTACTCCTTTTAAACAGACGGAAAGCTGGCAGCCAGTGGATATATCTAGGCCGAATAAAGTGCACTGAAAGTGTCTCTGGGAATTTGATTGAAACTTTACAAGTCCTAACTGTTTTTGCACTTCGTACCATAAAGCAGTAAAAATGAGAACAGGCCTTCCTCCTTGGATACGAAGGAGGAAACCTGTGCTTGGGTTGTTTTGAAGATTGCCATCTAGTCCACTTAACGCCATACAGAAGGGCAGGGTCAGTCTTCAACCGGAGCCTCTCAAGGTGGTTTCCTTCTTCTTCAAAGTCTTTCTAGAGGGACGGACACTGCCATCTACTGTCTTCAACTCAAAAGCAACATTAAATTCTATCGAAGAACTATTATCATCTCATATTTAAATTACAAATTATAACAATTTTACAATGTTGTTTTTATTCTAGAAATCAGGTAAAATGCTATTCTTATTGTTATTAGACCAACTTCGCTCTGAACAATTCCCGGCACTGCCCTGCGCATTTAGTAATGGGGTTCGTCATCTCTTCACCACTGAGACCTACCATCCCTGACAAATCAAGCCCAGCTATCCTCCACTCTGGCCCCAGTTATACACCTATCACTCATGTGGATGTTACGAGGCATCTACCATGGGCACAGGATCAACCTACACCCTTGGGGGTGTAAAATAATGAAAGTTCACAAGCAACCTTTCTTGTTCTCCAAATCCAAGAAAACCTTCAGGTTACTGATACCCTAGTGCTCAAACAGACTCTTGCTTCTGGTCAAGCGCCTCCAAGTGACATCAGGTGCAATTTTTAAAAGAAGGAAAGCACAAAAGCAACCAACAAGTTAAAATACCATCCCTCAGGGACAGGGAGAGAAGCAGGCAGTACATTCAGCCACCAGGCCACAGCTTTATCCCCAAACCAGAATTCCTGATGCAGGAAGGGGACACAGACGAGTTTCGAATGAACCATTTACTACTTATATTTTTCTTTTTTTATTTTACTCATTTTTACTTTTTCCCCCAAAAAGTAGATATAATTTTTTTCCCTTGATTCTAAAAGTAATAATATGCTCACGATAAAAAGTCTGGAAAACAGAGACAGGCCCTGTGGCCAAGTGGTTGAGTTCGTGCGCTCCGCTTCGGCAGCGCAGGATTTTGCCAGTTCGGATCCTGGAAGCGGACATGGCACCACTTGCTAGGCCATGCTGAGGTGGGGTCCCACATGCCACAACTGAAAATACACAACTACGTACCGGGGGGCTTTGGGGAGAAAAAGCAGGAAAAAAAAAAAGTCTGGAAAACAGAAAGAGGTAACAAAAATAAGATTACTCATTATTTGTTATTTGGCACATATCCTTCCAGATTTCATATGAGTATATTTTTTTAAGAAAAACAGGATTATGCTATTTATACTGCTTCAAAAGCCTTGCAAAAATGACTCATTTTAGCAACCTCCTATTAACCTATTAAGGAACAGCTAGAATGGTTCAAATTTTTATCAACAAGAGTGTCTTTATACAATTCTTCAGATGTTACTTGAAAATAACTTTCTAGAAGTGGAAGAAATGAGGAAGGACAACTTGAAACTATCGACAGGACACAAGTTAATCCATTAGAAGGCTCTAACTCAAGAAGGTAGATTTTTTTTTTTTTTGAGAAATCACCCAGTTACAGAATTTATTGTGTCTAACACACTGAAATCAGTATTTCTTCAGGAAGATCATTATGCCTGGTTACTACTTCGGTGTAATGTTATATAAATCTTTTACGGTTTTTAACTACAGAAGTAATACATACAACTCACACTCTATTGTCCTAAGACTTGCTTTATTTCACCTATGGCTTATCTCTGTACCTGTGCACAGACCTGCCTCATTTATCCTCGCTGGTGACATGGCAGCCGTAGTAGGGACACACTGTGTACGTGGGTTATTAACTAAATCTCAACTGTTGAAAATATAGGAAGTTTCTAAGTTTGTGTGGTAATCAGCCATTCTGCAATAAGCATCCATATCTATGCATACATTTGCAAACTTGCAAGAATATTTCTGAAGAGCAGATTTCTGGAAGTGGATCGCTAAATCACCGTTGCACTTTGGAAATTTGATCAATACTCCAAAAAGGCTGCAGCAATCCATATTCCTTCCAATAGTGTATGAGAGGACCCTTTTCTCCTTACACATTAGCAATCTTTTTAATTTTTCACATCTGCTAAGTGAAAACTGGCATGTTGTTTTACTGAGTTTCTTTGCTTTTTAAGTGAAGTCAAGCATCTTTGCATCTTTTTCTGACATCTGACATCTATTCAAACACTTGATTGAGCTAATGGATTAGCCTAGTCTTACTGATGCACAGAATCTCTTTATACATTCCATATGTGTTACAAATATTTCTCCCAATGTCATTTATTTATGGTACTTCTGCTGAATTGAAAATTTCAATTACATATAGTCTAATAAGAGATGTTTTTCCTTTATGACTTCCCTGTGTCTGCCTTTAAGGCTTTTCCCACCACAGAATTACACAACCCTCCTCTATTTCCTTCTGCTACTTCTCTAGTCTCAAGCCACCCTTGCTCAGCACTGGTGCTAGTGTTCCACATAAAAGGGCAAGACCTGTGTTAGATGTTAGGCCCTAGCCCCCATCTCAGGAACTAGAGGGCAGGAAAGGTGCTGCACTTAACTGCAAGCATGCACAGAGCATTACCATGCAAATATAAGCAGTTGATTAAATCGTGACTGACGGATACATCTCCGGAGCCAGACCTGAGATCTCGCTGGTCCCCCCATTCTCAACAGCAAGCAACTTTGGTTTGGGGAATGGTGGTGAGATTATTAACTTTACTTCTTTGGGCTCAGTTAGGATGCTTCTTTCTGCTGTTTCTCTTTTAAGCTCCTTTAAGATATTAAGATGTCTAATATGTCCCGGTTGGGCTTTCTTACTTATAAACGACAAGAATGATTAATCCTAGTGACTTCTGCATATTTCTCAACAACTGTGGGAGTCGGTGTTCTACCCTCAGGCCTCTCCCCTCAATATCACAACTGGCTAAAGGCTCTCCTGATGACACACGCCTATAGGAGGCTTCCCTCTAAACATGCAACAGGGGAATGGGCAGCTTCAACCGAGGCAACAGGTGTGTGCGTGTATGCATGCGTGTGCGTGTGTCTGTTTCACTGCTGGGCCAAACTGCCTTTCCCTTTGTGTGGTTTTCTCTTCAAGACGGAGGCCCCCCCCCGCACCTTTCCCCACCTTATTTAGAAAAGGGCTCAAGCCCAGGGGCAGCCTGGGGGCAAACACCAGAGCCAGCACTCTAGAGGCGAGAGTGGAAGAAGGCTTCTGAGAATCCTTTACACCACGGCCTGAACCTGCTGCTGGGCCCAGTCCTTACGATCCCTGAGCTGAAGGTTTTAGTCCCTCCATCCCCAAAGTTTTACTGGGAACATCATTACTCAGAGCTTTGGGTGTTCTCCTGGACTGTACGTTTTTCTATCCTATTTCATTCTCCATATCCCTAATTCCATCTGCTTTATACATTCCAGAAATTACTCAAAGTTGTTGATCTACTGACAGGACCCTTTCCCTGTTTTCTATCTTGCTTTAGGTTCACTGTAATTTTTCTATTTCTCCTGCCGTGTCACTAGGACCACGGGAGGGAGAGGAAGTACACGTGTGGCCTCAGGCCACCGTCTTCAACCGGACGTCTTAACAGTATTTACTGAGTCTTTCCATGAGATCTTTCTAGGTCAGATGCTACAGCCCAGCCAGGGCTAAGCAACATGGCACTGAGGCTCTCTGGGAGGCCGTCTGGGACTCCAACCGCACGGTGCACCTTGTGATACTGTCCCACACATCACTGAGGCGCTAGTCATTTTTTTCAATCTTTTGTCTCTCTGATAATGTCTACTGATTGATCTTCAAGTTCACTGGCTCTTCTATATCTCTAATTTGCTATTTAATAATCTGGTAAACTTTTTATATTAGCTGTCACATTTTTCAGTTCTAGAATACCCCCTAAGTTATTTTTTTATTTCTCTGCTGAGATTTGGTATTTCATTCATTATGAGCATAGTTTCCTCTACGTCCTAAGTACAGTTACAATAGCTGTTTTAAAATCCTGTCCACTGATCCCAAAGTCAGGATTACTTTGGGGTAAATGAGGAATGACTCATAATGGGTACAGGTTTTCTTTTTGGGCTGATGAAAATGTTCTAAAATTGCCTATGGTGATGATTGCTAAACCATTCCACAGAAGAAAATATCAATTTCCCAATGGACAGTATCCCCTGTCATCAAGTCCCCTATATAAAGTGCTGACTTAGCATCCAGCCCAATGCTAGAATCCTCTAGGGAAAAAAAACCCAAAAAACTCCTATCAGACTATGGAGATCTAACAACTGAATGCAACGCATGAAATTTGTTTGGATCCTGGTTCCCATAAAAAAACTATAATAGACATTTTGGGGACAGCTGGGAAAATCTGATTATGGGCAATAATTAGATGACACTAAGGAATGATGACTAATTTTACTAGATGTGATAACAATATGGTGGTTATAAGAAGAATGTTTAGCAGTTGCATGCTGAAATATTTAGTTGTCGTCATGAGGTCTACAACTTACTGTCAACTGGTTCAGTTAAACACATACACATAGAAGGTACATACTGCAAAACGTTAACAACTGTCAAATCTAGATAACGGGTGCTATCTATAATAGTCTTGCAGTGTTTCTGTATATTTGAACTTTTCATTTCAAAACATGGGGAGAAGCTACATCGCGAAAAAAATTTTTATTCAGGATTTTCAGCCATTTTATAAACAAAATCGACATAACGTTAACGTAATTTTTATTTTGGCAATGATTTGTAAAACTGCACCCCAGGAATCCTTACCATCTAACAATTTTCTAGCTATTACCCCAATTACCACAAGGTGTCACTCTTTCCACATTAAAATCAAAAGTCTTGCAACAGAAAAGGCTATTATCATCAGTATTAAATGGAAAATGTACTGAACTTCCACGTTAATCTGAAAAACTTCAGAACCTCTTACATTTAGGAAGTAAAATTAGATAAATCCTCTTGGTTCAGAGACAATGAAATACAAACTAGATATAAATGTTAAACTAAAAGTTTTTAAAACTTTAGATGAGAAAATTCATCTCTATGACCATCACCGTCTCCAAGAGATACAGTCCCACAGTCACCTACTTCAGTATTCAGATGCCTCCGAATGTTCCGAATAACCCTGGGGTCAATCTACAGATGCTGGGTCAACTAGCCAGTCAGAACGGCCTTACGACACATTCAGGGCTCCTGCAAATGACCCACTATTTTCTGGAAGCAGTTCAAACCTTCCCATCTCCCCAGCTCTGCACCCATAGCACAGGGGATCCGGCTCAATGCCTAGTAATCATCTGTCAAGGAGTAACAAACCGTTAGATCTCAAAGGAGCAGTATCATGAATCCAAAGTTTAAAAAGCTTTCACCAATGCATCCAAAAGGGTTACTCCCATTCTCCTGTCGTCACCTGGATATCATTAAAGTATACTACAACTTAAAATTTGTTAACATTTAAGGAATCTGGATGAAGAATACATAAGAATTTTTTTAATGGATTATTTGGAAATAATTTCAAACTTACAAAAAGGTGCAAAAAATAGTATAAGGAACACTCAATAACCTTTTCTCAGATCTGCCTACTGTTAACAGCTTTCCCATCTGTTTGATCATTTGCTATCTTCTATCCCTATGCCTGTCTGTTTTCC
This sequence comes from Equus caballus, assembly GCF_041296265.1. Taxonomy (NCBI): domain Eukaryota; kingdom Metazoa; phylum Chordata; class Mammalia; order Perissodactyla; family Equidae; genus Equus; species Equus caballus. Next base: position 2,415,918 of record NC_091691.1, on the reverse strand, counting down.
TGCCTCTCTCTCTCCTTAATTTTTTCCTGAACCCTTTAAGGACATACATCATGGTCCTTCACCCCTAAATATTCAGTGTGTGGCTCCTAAGAATAGGGACATTCTCTTATACAAACACAGTACAGTTATCAACTTCATAAACGTATACTGATATGTTTATCGAACCTACCATCCACACTCCAACTTTGTCTACCATCCTCTAGAGCACGTCCGCCTACAGTGCTGGACCTAGTCTACGCACGGCTGTCACATTTAATTGTCATGTCTCCTTAGGCTCTTTTAATCAGGAACTTCTCCATAGCCTTTGTCCTTTATGACTGGCATTGTTGAGGAATAGAGCACCACTCACTCCTGTGTTTTTAGTAAAACATTTCTCATTTTTTGTCTATTTAACGTTTATGATTAATTGAAGTTATGCCTCCGCCAGAATACAGTCTAGCTGACACTGTGTCCAATGTGACCTCTGTCACTTACATGATCACCCGGTCAAAATGTTGCCCAGTGTTTCCACTGTATAATTTCTGGTTGTTTCTTTTTCCTCACTTGCAACATAATAAACAGTCTGTGGGAAGACATTTTAAGATCATGCAAATTCCTGTTCCTCATCAAATATTTTACATAGAAATGCTTTGTACTATTTTTGCAACTTCTTAATGTCTGAAATAATTACAAAATAGTTTTAAAAAATATTTTATTTTATAAAGCAAACAAAGCAACTTAAAATCTGAGTTTCAATTCTACCAGATCATAAAGTCTCCATGGTAGGGAGGAAAATCAGACAAATAAACTAATAAAAACCTGTGCCTTAGGCATAAGATTATGAAGGGTCAAGATTTTTTTTGTTTCAGTATACTTGCAATCACTACAGGTAGATAATAAATGGCTTTTCCTAAGATCTCGAAAATAATAACCGTATTAGCTTTTCACTTAATGATTTTCCATAATTAACCACAGTTTTAAAGTAATGCTTCCACTTAACAGGTCACCTTCAGGACCACAACACTGCAGCCCGAAGACTACCCTCCAGCGTGTGAAGCACAGTGCCACGTGCACATTTCTGCTGGCCACTGTGCACTGCCTTTGAACTACTGCATCAGCCAAAATTACTAATTTTTATTTTGTCACTGAAGGACAACTACTCCCACATGTTCAAATGGATAGGATAAAAAGGAATGAAAAGTTCCCCAGCGCTTACTCTCTAAATCAGAGATAATGAGGTTGTCATGAAGTTTCACGGCTCGATGCTGTTCTACTTCGTCTTCAAGTTCAAAGATGGTTTCTTTCATGTCACTCCTTTCGGTCTCTTTTTCTTCCAGCTCTGACCTTAATTTTTCTAATGTCATATTCAAATCTTCTATTTGTTTCTTGGCTTCTTCTTGGAAGGCTCGGTATTCATCTTCTACCTATATAAAATCGTGCAGATTAAAAAAGTAAGAGTTGTTCTAAGAAATTCTGGAACAGAGGTATACACCGTTTCAAATGGAAGCTAAGTGTGAGCTGCCATGCATGAACTAAAACGATCTGTGTAATAACCATTTAAAAGTATGAAAAAGCACTCTACAATAACAGAGGACTTTACGTATTATGCTAACGCTTAATTTGTTGCCCCATCACTGACTGAAAGTATATTGACATATGATTGAACTTAACTAGATTATTTATGAGGAAATTTTGGAAATTTTCCCCTCTCCAAAGTTTGGACTGAAGGCAAGCATTAGATTAATGATTAACATGCTCTCCCACAAAAACAAAGTCTGATTTGTGACAGTTTTAATTTTTAAAATTAAAAATGGAAACAAAAAAACCTCTCAAATATTGTCACTGCAAAAGTATTAGTTCATAGCACCCCCTAATATATATGCCCCAACAAATAACACATCTCCTAAATTCTATCTCTAAAAGTCATCACTAAAAAAATTAAGATCTAAATTACTCCAATTTTAGGCCAAAGATATACTAATGTTTCTTACTTTAAAAATCACTGCACTAAAATGGGAAATAAAATGTAAGACAGAATAATCAGACAACTCATGCAAATAAACATGACATCAGCAATCACGTGAGGCACAGAGCCCTGGCCAGAGTGCCAGCAACCCTGGGCTGCAGTTCTGACTGAGCCCTCACTATTATGCTGCATGTAAAACAAGGGAGTTGGAACAATGACCTGTAAGGTCTGCGTCAGCAACAAATCATAGGCCTCTAAGAAACAGGAGCCTCCACACTCCAAAACATTTTAACGCAGAACAGAACTCTATTTGAAAACTCCAACCACAACAGGATAAGTAGCAGACACTGCTAATCCCACAGACTGGAAGACAGGCTCTCCATCTTTCTTACACCAAAATGCATTAGACATGAGGATGTAAAATTGCATGACAAGCTCCTTGGGTGTACCCAGAACTAGAGACAAACTCTGTTGTTAGTTGTAACTCTAGCCCTATCCCCTCACAGGCAGGATGACAGTAACAAAATGCAAGTAAGTGAAAGTGACATTATTATAACACTTTTCACATTACGCTAATAAAAGAAAAACATTCTCAAGTTTTAAAAAATATCAGCTTAAGAACAAGCTAATGACCAAAAAGAAAAAGCTAACGACACACCACACAAGTGATGCTGGCTTTCAGTAAGCATGTTGTTTACTGCATCTGTGTAACGCTAATCCAGAACGTTTTATCTACTTCAACAGTACCTTCGCAATGGTGTCCTGCAATCGATTGGCATCATTTCGGGTGTGAGCCAGATCTTCCTGTAGGCTACTAGCCAAAGTCTCTGCTTTTTCTTTGTCCAGCCTGACACTCTCCAAGAGATCCTGAATATCAGATTTGTCTCCAGAGTTATGGATGGAATACAGCTCCGCCACTTTCTGCTTTTCATTCTCCAACTGGGCCTTCAGGCGATTCATCTCTATCTGGTCACTGGCCACCGTGGCTTTGAACTCCTCTAATGTGCCTGCCAAGGCTGCTTTGCCCTTCTGTTCAGACTCAATAATTCGTTCCATATGGTGATTTCGTTCTTTGAGTGCCCCTATCATTTCTTGAGCTTCCTTGTTGTCCTGTTCTGCCATCTTCAAAGTATTGCTTAAATGCTGCTGGACACCTAGGAGCTGCTCCCGTTCAAAACGGGCATTCTCAGCTAGATCCATGTAACGCTGTTCCAACTCCATATAGCGTCCACTTTTCACATCTTCATCTATGACGTAAGAAATGTGATGTTCATCTAGAAGGGAGCGGAAATATTCAATCTGTCGGCTAAAGTGTTCCAGCTTATCACTCTGCTGACATAAAGACTCCATGAGAATAACCTTCTCCTCTCCAAGCCTTTCATTTTCACTATTCAGCTCTTGGGTAATCTGCTGTAAATCAGCTAGCTCTTGCAGAGTTGCCTGAAGTTCCTCACTCGTACTGTGTTGGTTCTCTTCCATCTGGTGGATCCGCTCAGTCAAGCAAGCAACAGACACTTCACTGGCGTTCCCGCTGCTCCCCTTCCGAGAGCGCTCTATGCTCGGGATGCCTTCCGACTCTGAGGACGAGGGTGCGTCTAGGGCATCATCACTCGATGTGAGGGGCTGGTACACCTCACTGCACTCGCTGTCTAGATTGTCCATAGAGTTACTGTGCTGATGGTCCATGAGGGTATTTTCATCCTGACTCAAGAGATCCTCCACTGACCCAGGGGCAGAGCCTTCCACCGAAGAAGTCAGAGTCCCTCCTCCATCACTCTGGTTACCAGGGGTGATTTCTGGGCTCAGGGACTGATAGCCAAACAGTTTTTCAGAATTGTCCAGCCTCTGCTCCAGGGAAAAGCCCAATGCATTCAACCTGTCCTTTAACATTCTGTTTTCATTTTTCAGCTGGTTGAGCTCTTCACGGATGGCAGTATTCTGTTCCTGTAACTGCAGTAAAGTGGACTCAACATCAGTCGGCTGGTGAGCAATAATGGCTTCCTTCTCAGATTTCTCATCACCCTCAGAATGATCCTCATTAATGCCCAGCTGAGCACGCATGTCTCGGAGTTCATTTCTCAAATGCAAAATTTCCACGTCTTTGGTTTTTGCCAGTGTGAGAAGCTCTTTCACTTTGGCTTCCAGAGCAGCTTTGTCACTGATCTGATTGTCCGATTTAGACTTGCTCATGCGAACATCACATTCTGTGGCAGTGCGACTGCGGGAACGTTTGGCCAGTGCCACGTCATTAGCTCCCTGACCTGCAGAAGGTAGTTTTTTGCTCTGGTTTAGTCGGGTACGTTCACGCAATCTTTCTCTAGTAGAACTGGATTCTTTATTACCTGTGGAAGTGCTCCGCTTGGCTGAAGAACTTGTGCCTACATGTTTAAAACAAAGAATTTAAGGCAAAAATACTCACAATAAAAAGGCACACAGTTTTATGCCCCAGGTCTAATGAGATGAAACCTAGGGATCTACACACTGACCATGACCTATATTAATCTTGCCTTACTGTAAAATTCAGTTTCCTCAAAACCAGAAGATCATTCATCTTTTAATTATCAATGAAAAGAACATATACAGTGAATTGTACACTTTAAAAGGGTGAATTCTATGGAATGTGAATTTTATCTCAATAAAGCTGTTATATTAAAAAAAACTTACACACATTAACTTGAATTCTAAACCATAGCTTTCAACAGGTGGCCAGGGGCTTAATATTCTAGAGCAAGCTAGATGAAGATGACTCTAGGATAAGCCAGTCAGGCAGCAAACTAACTGTAGGAACAGATGATAAAAGAAAATGACAAACGAGCAAGAAGGGAAACACAGCCTCCAGATAAACCAAAAATCTAAGCTACCTACAATAAACACAAAAAACATGGCCAAAGTAAATGCAAAAAGTTTTCACCCCACAGAATGCCACATAAATAGTACCAATAACAATAATTATAACAACAGCTAACATGTACTTAGCACTTACTACACAGACACACACACACATTAACACTTCCTTATACAAGCCTCATTATTATCATCCTGTTTTACAGATGAAGAAACTCACGCAGAGATGTTAAATAATTTGCCAACATCCCACAGGTAATAAATGAATGAGCCAAGATTCAAACGCAGGCAGGCAGTCTGGCTCCAGAATCTGCAACTTAACCTGTAAACTATACTGCCTCTCTAAATGTTAGAAAACAATGACGCAGTAATGCTAAATAATGAGGGCACATTAATCAAACAAGCTGCATGAATCACACTATTACTTAACTGCTACAATTTTAAGCCTGAAAAGAACTGATATGATCACATGTTTAATATAAAAAGAAGAGGAATATGTTTAAAGAATTATAAACACAAGAAATAATTGCAATACTTTTTACTTTGAAAAATAAGATCTAGACCTAATCGGTAAGTATTTTTTTTTTTTTTTGGAGGAAGATTAGCCCTCAGCTAACTACTGCCAGTCCTCCTCTTTTTGCTGAGGAAGCCTGGCTCTGAGCTAACATCCGTGCCCATCTTCCTCTAGTTTATACGTGGGACGCCTACCACAGCATGGCTGCCAAGCAGTGCCATGTCCGCACCCGGGATCCGAACCAGCGAACCCCGGGCCGCCGAGAAGCGGAACGTGCGAACTTAACCGCTGCGCCACCGGGCCGGCCCCTAATCCGTGAGTATTTTTAAAGAACCTACTGGTTCTTCATGTGGCAGGCATCAGGCTGCAGAGGTAACAGGGAGCTAAAGGTCTAAGTGAGGTCGGCAGACAACGACTAATTCTTCCAGGGGTCAGGTGTGAAGCAGGGCAAGGAATTCTGGCGCCACAAGACAGGCAAAGACGAGGAAGCAGAAGAGAGGATGGCACCCAGAAAGGAAAAGCAAGGCCACACAGTTAATGGAAGCAGCAGGGGAAAGTTTCTACAGGGCCCTGAACGCCAGAGCGAATTCAGCGAGTCACAGCGATAAATGTTCAATAAATGTTCTTGAGCAGGGGAGAAACATAAGGAAAGAGCATTTTTATGGAAACTGATCTAGAGGATCCTAAGTGAAACATGAGGAAGAAGATGAGTGAAAGAGGAATGAGGGCAGGCAGAGCAGTAAAAGGACAGTATTGGGAGTAAGTCCTAGATTTCCACAGGAACAGATAGGGTAACAATCTGGAACAGGTTTCAAAGGCAGAAGTAACAAGATCAGGCGAAACAACTGCAAATGGAGGCCAAAAGAGGAAAAAGATGGTATAACGTTTTCCCGCAATATTAATTCTCTTCCCCATTTCTGTAAAGGGTACCACCATCCTTCTTATCTAAACCAAAAAGGTCTGTGCGTGTCTGAAAGATAAAAGGAGCCAGTAATGAGCGAAGGGATGGAAAATGCCCCAAAAGGAAAGGAGAGGTAAGGAAACAAGAAGAAAGAAGAGACAGAATATGAAGAAAAGCTCCCTTTCTAGGATTATTGTGACAAGTGTGCAGACAGCAGAATCTGAGGTACAGACAATGGAACTGGTCTTAGGGAAGTCACCGGGAGTAAGTAAGGTAGAGCAGATGAAATGAAGAATTAAAGATGTCGTCATGGGCTGACTTGTGTCCCTCAAATCCATATGTCGAAGCCCTAAACCCCAGCACCCTCAGAATGTGACAGTATTTGGAGATAGAGTAATTAACTTAAAGACATAATTAAGTTAAAATGGGGTTGTTATGGTGGGCCCCAATCCAATATGACTGGTGTCCTTAGAGAAGAGATTAGGACACAGACACAGATAGAGGGACAACCACGTGAGGACACAATGAGAAGGCAGCCATCTACAAGGCAAGGAGAGAGGCCTCAGAAGAAACCAAACCTACTAACATTTTGATCTCAGATTTCCAGCCTCCAGAATACCACCATGTGTCGCTTAACCATGGGGATACATTCTGAAAAATTCATCATTGGGTGATTTTGTAGCTGCGTGAACATCACAGAGTGTACTGACACAAACCTAGATGGTACAGCCTACTACACACCTAGACTATATGGTACTAATCTTACGGGACCACTGTCACATATGTGGTCCATCACTGATGGAAACATCATTATGTGGCTCATGACTGTAGTGAGAAACTAAATTTCCGTTGTTTAAGCCACTCAGTTACGGTATTTTGCTATGGCAGTCCCAGCAAATGAACATAGCTGCACAGAGTTGGACTGGGACAACCGATCCAGGGAGGTGATAACTGAATTCAGACTTGAGAAGGCAGGTGGCATTGGTCAGCAAAGAACCACATATGCAAACACATGGGATCTCTCCCAGCAAATGCTAAAGGCTGGAAACAGGAAGAGATACACATGATATGAGAGTATTTCACTTCCTTCTAACCACACAAGCTGCTGTGTTAAAGGTGGTGACAACCTCAGGCTTGAGAGTAAAAGACCTAAGGTTCAGTCCTTGCTCCACCACCAGCTTTGTGGCCTGGTACAAAATGGGCACCCAATAAACATTTACTGGGAAATGAATGCATGGCCTTGGGCAAGATACTCAAGCTTTCTAAGTGTAGCTTTCTCATCTCTAAAATGAGGATAATAATAGCCTCAACCTCATAGGGTACAGAAAGGATAAAATGGAATAATGCCTATAAAGCACAAAGTAAGGACTTACGTGTTTCCTCCTGGAGATCATACCACACTGCTATTATAACTAACAGTGGGGCATGATCTGTGACGGAAGGAAGAATCCACAGAAGGCCAAAGCAGGAGAGAGGATAGTAGGTAAACCTGAGCTAGGAAAAAGTCTAATACACACAAGAGGGGCTGATAGCCTAAATAAAGACGACAAAAGAAGGTCTGTAATAATTTTTGCCAATTTGCTTCCATAAGCCTCATTACAAACACATGATCTTACGTTTACTAGAAGTTTTAAAGTTCTTTTCTATAAGTGTGAGAAGTAACATACGATAGCATTACTCCCCAGACTATAGGATGAGTTAGTTTATGGACTTCATCAAATCTAAAGACAAACTGCTGCCAATGAATGAAGAAGAAGGGCAGAATGGGAATGAAGAGATGTAGGATGGTCATCAAAGGCTGCCAACATCATGGAAAGAGAGACAACCAGAAATAACGTGCCTCCTGATGGATGGATAACTACCACCTAGGAAGGAACTCCAAAAAAAAGAAACCTGAACCTGTCCCATCAAGGCTCTAGACCCAATGACATTCACAGTAAACAGAGAACAAAGGAACACGGTCAAGGACATCATGGGGATGTAATATCAAAATCCATATCATGGGAAGCTCTCCAGGTCAAAGAACTAGTTCCACAAAAATTAAATTCCAAGAGGGTCCAGCCCTGTGGCCGAGTGGCTAAGGTGGCCCAGGATTCGTGGGTTCGGATCCTGGGTACGGACCTACTCCACTCATCAGCCATGCTGTGGAGGCATCTCACGGACAAAGTAGGGGAAGACTGGCACAGATGTTAGCTCAGGGCTAATCTTGCTCACACAGAAGAGAAAAAAACTAAATTGCAAGAAAAAAGGGAGGGTAAACCCATACATTTAAAAAAGAAGGGGTTTAGCCTTATATATGTTATATATATATTAAATATGTATAATACGTTATATTATTACATATTAATATTAATTATATCTAACAATATATATTTATTATATTGCAATATTACACTGTCCTTACATATACATGCATGTGTGCGTGCACACACATACACCCTTCCTACGCCACCCTTCCCATTTTTCTCTCCTCCCTGGCTCCTTCCTCTCTCCTCCTTTCTCATTCTATTATGTCCCATTTATTCTCCTGTCTTCTCTCCAGAGCCTCCCTCCTTCCTACACCCGACATCTCAGGGGCTCCTCTCCCCAATCTCACAGTTGGAGACTGAGTTCCACAGTCAGCCTGGGGGTTCACAGGTGTGGATCCCAGGCGCAGACCTACACACCACTCATCAAGCCATGCTGTGGTGGTGTCCCACATACAAAATAGAGGACGACTGGCACAGACGTGAGCTCAGGGACAATCCTCCTCAGCAAAAAGAGGAAGTTTGGCAATAGATGTTAGCTCAGAGCCAATGTTCCTCACCAAAACAAATAAAATTAAAAAATTTTTAAAAATACTTAAAAGACACATCAGCAATGATTATATATGGACCTTACATGAATCCTGATCTAAACAAACATATAGTAAATATACATGTAATATTTATGAGACAGTTGGAAATTTAAATACTCAATAATTTATGACTTGAGGAATGATTATTATTTTCAAGACTGATAATAGTATTGTGATTATATTTTTAAAAGAGTCCTTATCTTTCAAAGATAAGTAAATATTTGTGGATGATTTTATGACATCTGGAATTTGCTTCAAAAAATTAAGGGGGAAGGTGGGCGTCAAGGAGTTAAGATTGGCCATCAGTTGAGATGGGTAATGAGGACATGCAGCTGAAATACCAAATACTCTTGTACATGTTTGAAATTTCCACAATTAGATGGACTCCCCTCAATACCACTGTCCTCTGCCTATGCAAACAAACAGGCAGTTTACCTCTTACGCGGAGTGCCACTCATACCTGTGCTAGTCTTGGATTTGCTCTCCACGGTGGTCATGGCAGGGGCAGACGCTAAAGATGCTGTGGAAGGGCAGGTGCTCTTCTTTCCTTTAACACCATTAGTCACTGTCACCCCTCCAGCCATTCCAGCTAAAAGGTCATCACTGCTCTTGGTCTAAAAGCAACAGAAAATAACAAATTGTCTAGATGAAGCAAGATTAAATAACATTTTGAGACTACACAAAGCTCTTGACTTTTACATTGAGTTCTAGAGCTCTACAAAGACCTTCTGACAGTTACCAAGCAGGACATCACACTGTGCTACAGAAACAGAATCTCTTACTGGTTTATGAGCAATCACATACTTCTTTTTAAAATATGAAAATCATATACGTCATTTACAATTTTATGGAAGCCACTGTTTGCCCACATGTGCCAGATTTAGTGAGGGATGGGAAGTAGTGAAGACAGCCTCATCGTTACTCTTCCATCTAGGATGTGGCTTATGAATAGGGATCATCTGAACAATATCACATGGGCTATCTCAGGAAAGTTCTATAACGCCACAGGAAATGCCATCCTGCAATTTCTAAAGAAAAATATCACTGGGAACCAGCCCAGTGGTGTAGTGGTTAAGTTCACGCACTCTGCTCCAGTGGCCCCCGGTTCGTGGGTTCGGATTCTGGGCACAGACCTACACACCACTCATCAAGCCATGCTGTGGCAGCATCACACATACAAAACAGAGGAGGATTGGCACAGATGTTAGCTCAGGGACAATCTTCCTCAAGTAAAAAGAGGAAGATTGGAACAGATGTTAACTCAGGGCCAATCTTCTTCACCAAAAAAAAAAAAGAAAAAATATCACTAGGAGTCAGAAATAATCTTCAGTGCTCTGAAGCGATTCAATGATGGAGCCAATATCTACAAGAAATTATTTTGAAATTTATTTTCTTACTTTATCTATTTTTCAGTAGTTTAATTTAAGCCAAAATGGAAAGGAGACTTTTTTAAGGCCTAATAAATAAAAAACTAGAGATTTTATGGTTAGGGAGAGAGTAAGCCTAAATGATCACACTGCTTGAGAAAGATCATTTGTAATATTTATTTATATTTTATAAATATGACTGAAAAAATATGAGCTTTTAAAAAAAAACAAGCATTCTGGATAATTAAATTGGGTATAAAATTATTACTTAAGAAAAATATTGAAGAAATCTGTTTTTCACTTCTAGAAATGAGAAAGAACACAAAGGAGTTAAAGATCTGTGGGGAAAAAAGCCCTACTTTTTAATAAAAGAATCAAGAAGTTTTGTCCTGTTAAGGTGAAGACATAAGTTAACCAACTGACTTACACCGCTTTCTATCTGGAGCCATGCTCAGATAATCATGATAAATTCATTTCTACAAACTAAAATGGTTCATAAATAACTAAGCTCTAAAGATTCTTCCAGTTCTAAATGTCAGTGACTCGAAATGGAGGAGATTGTTCTCGTCATTCAATTATGAAAGTTAAAATATACTATTGTATAATTAAGTTAAAATGTACCATTAGGTAGGTCGATCTGTCTTACTAAAAAAGAGGCAGGAAAATGATTAATGTTTTAAATAACTTAAACAGAATTAAGCTTTGCTAATTCAGAGTTGTTACATTACGAAAAATCTAGGTTATATACCAAGGAAGGGGGATACTGCATTCATCATTAAGGACTGTTCGTTCATATTCTTTAAAACTAGATTCTGTTAATGAAATTGGTCATCAACTGTGATTCAAAAAAATTGTAAATCAAGTTACATCTCCTTCCTGTCAATTTGTACCTTATCCAGCAATGAAAAGTAAACTCAACACACTCTTACATTTTCAAATCATCTTTTATATTCTGTTAATAAAAACTAAAATTATCTTTGAACTAATTTTTCTTCCTCCATAAGGTATTCTTTCCTTTCACAATAACTACATATGAAAACCATGCTACACAGTCATGTGATAAGTGGCTTAACTGTCACACTTTTCTGTTCACAGTCAACCTTTGGGTAATGGCAAAGTTAAACATACATCAGAGCATCAAATCAAGAACTCTGCAATTACTATAATTACTATGATAGTACAGCACTGGCACATGAATAAACCAGTGGAATAGAACAGAATCCAGAAAGAAACTGCATGTATCAACGCTTGATCGATTACCAAAGAAGCAGTGCAGAAAAAATCAGTTTTTCAAAAAATGATGCTAGGTTAATTATATATTCATAAAGGGGAAAAAAATGAATGAGTCTTATTTCACATCATAACAAAAATCATTTTCACGGCTTTCTAACTATGATTCAAAATCCTGAATGATAAAACAAAGAATTAATAAATTTGACTACATAAAAATTAAAACCTTAAAAATTTTTCTAAAAACTTTTGTATGGCCAAAAAAATCATCATAAGCAAAATAAGAAAAAAAAAACCATGAGAAACTGGGAGGATGTATTCGCAATATCTCATAGATAAAGGGGTAATATTCCTAATACACAAAGAACTCTTCAAAACTAGGGGGAAAAGGTAAAAAACCACACAGAAAAGTGAGCAAAACGAACAATCACATACAATCAATTCACACACACACAAAACAAGATGCTCAGTCAAGTTCACAGTAGGAGAAATGAAAATCAAACAACAGAGACCCCACTTCACACTACCCAACTGGCAAAAATGAAAAGGCAGGAGACATTCTGCTGGGAAGGACGTGGGGAAACAGGCACTCTCGCAGGCGTTCCTCAGAATGCACCCTGATAAAGTCTTACGGAAGACTCAGACAACACCTAACAAGCTACACACGCAATTACCTTTTGCCCAGAAGTCCCACTTCTAGGAATTAAAGTCTCACTTCTAGGAATTAAGCTGAAGACACACCTCCAATCATACAAAGATACATATGCAGAAGGTTATTCATTACAGCATTTTTAATTGCAAAATACTGGAAACACCTTAAATGCCCATACATGGGAAAGTAGCTGAATAAACTATAGTACATCCATGCAATGAAATATTAAACAGGATGAGAAAGATTTCTACAAATTGGTATGGAGAGATTTCTAGAGTACATTAAGTAAGATAAAGCAACGTGCAAAAGTATATCTAATTATGCCAACTTCTAGAAAGAGGAAATAAAAAATATCCATGCTCATTTATGCAAAAAGAAACACAGGAAGCACAAACAAAAACCACACTAGACTGTTTACCTCCAAGGGGTGGGTGGGACAGAGTAAGGAGGAACGGGGGAGGGGAGCGGCACTTCTCAGCACATGTTCTCACACAGTTCTGACTTACAGAACCACGGCAGTGATTCACACGCTCGCAATACACAAATGAATAAAATAAACACTGCTGCGGGAAACCTAAAATGGAACACAGTAGGAACAAAGGGGCCCAAATGCATTTCAAATGAACAACATATCCACACGGGGTGGGAATGGGGGGGCAATCCAAATATCTTTGGAACACAGTGATTTGATCATAAATCCTCAAACTCTCAAGACAAAGACAAAAAAGTGTAAATTTTGACCTCTAACTAATAGATTTGTTTTTTGCAGTGGTATGGGTGAGCAATTCTCTAACCATTTTCTATAGATTCTAGGATTGAGAAAATAAGTAAATATATTATAGGTAATGAAACCAGGTTTCTCACTGCTGGAAAAAGGATCACAATTACGGAAAATGGAAAGGGTCCTATGAACCTTGTACATCAACTGGAACTGGAAGTCTCAGTGTGAACTTATAGGTTTTAATATGTATGAAGAGAAAGAGACACAGAAATTGATACAGATATGATACAGATATGTATGCATGTGTGTGTGTGTGTGTCTGTATTTTCTATCTCTGACCACTGAGAGGGCTTAGAAACAACAGACTCAAAAGCAATGAGCACACTGGCTTCCAGACGGTTTAAGTTCCATCCTCCACTAAAAGGAACAAGGCCTCCTTGAAGAAAAGGCTGATTCTAGGGCAGGGCTGGAAAAGTACAAAACTTATCAGGACAGAAATTAAGGAATTGCTCAAAACATAATAAGAACATGTCAAAAAGATACGGGAGCCAGTTTGAAGGGACTCCCACTGGACAAATAGGGGACAATCTGAGCATCAAAATAAAGATGCTAAAAATTTATAGCTCACTGAATAAGAATCCATGAATCCACACTAATATAAGTGACTATATAAATGGAGAAAAAGTAAAAACTGTTCCTTATAGTAGAATGCCAACTAATGAATGTAGAAGGAATGATGGAATTAAAAAATTATCATTTGGAAAAATCATAGTAGTAATTGATCCTGGAAAGAATTATCAAAAATTGTTAAAACTAGGGCAAAAGTTTGATGAAAAAGAAGATATTCACAAAGTCTCAAAGTATTGTTGACAAGATAATTATTAATTACAAAAGGAAACAGTAATCTGACAGTGGAGGAACTTAGCAGACATCACCTTAACCAAATTAAGTTAACATCACTAGGAATGGAGTAGATTGATATTATGTGCCTTCAAAAACGCAGCGCCAAGGACATGTGGCTTCTGTGGGACTACTGCCAAAAACATATAACCCCAACCTAATGACAAGGAAACACTGACAAACCCAAAGTTGGATGACAGTCTACCAAATAAACTGGCCTACACTCTTCAGTAATGTCAAGGTCATAAAAGACCAAGAGTGAGGAACTATTCCAAATTTAAGAGAATGAAGAGTGTAACAACCAAAGGGAATTCATGATCCTAGATTTAATCCTGGACCAGAAAAAAATTTTCTTTTTTGCTAAAATGTACAGTGGGACAACTGGTAAAATTTAATTGATGTCTATAGATTAGATACTAGCATTCTATCAATGTCATTTCTAGATTTTGTAACAGTACTACGGTTATAAAAGAGTATGTCCTTGTTCTTTAGGAAATGCTGAAATAGTCACTGAAATATTCAGCAGTAAACCAGCATTATCTCTACAATTTACACTAAACAGTTCCAGAAAAAAATTCGATCTGTTACGTATGTCTATAGTGAAAATGACGAGCCATGAGAAAAGGGTAACACGTAGGGAATCTTAGCAAAGAGTATACTGGCATTCTTTGTACTAGTCCTTCAACTTTTAAGTTTAAAAATTTTTCAAAATAAAAACCTTTCTTTCTTTTTTTAGCTGTGACTAAAGTCTACAGTATTTTTTTTTTAAGATTTTTTTATTTTTTCCTTTTTCTCTCCAAAGCCCCCTGGTACATAGTTGTATATTCTTCGTTGTGGGTGCTTCTAGTTGTGGCATGTGGGATGGTGCCTCAGTGTGGTTTGATGAGCAGTGCCATGTCTGCGCCCAGGATTCGAACCAACGAAACACTGGGCCGCCTGCAGCGGAGCGTGCGAACTTAACCACTCGGCCACGGGGCCAGACCCAATAAAAACCTTTTAAAAAATTAATTACAGGGGGCCAGCCCCATGGCTGAATGGTTAAGCTTGTGCGCTCCGCTTTGTTCGCCCAGGGCTTTGCCAGTTCAAATTCTGGGCGCAGACATGGCACTGCTCATCAGGCCATGCTGAGGCGGCATCCCACATGGCACAACCAGAAGGACCCACAACTAGAATATACAACTATGTACTGGGCAGCTTTGGGGGAAAAAGAAAAAAATTAATTACAGATAGATTAAAGATCTAAATATAAAATGTAAAAGAATAACGCTCCTAGAAAAAAGCATAGGAGACTATCTTCTTGACCCTGGGATGGGTAAAAATTTTACAAGCAAAATACACACACACAAAAACTAACCATAAAGAAAAGATTAACAAACTGGACTTTATTAAAATTAAGAACTTCCATTCATCAAAAGATACCATTAAAGAAACAAAAAGAGAAGACACAGAGTGGGAGAATATATGTGCAACATGTATAAACGACAAAAGGTTCAACATCTAGAATAGGTAAAGAACTACAAATCAGTACCAAAAAAGGCACTGCACACCTCATACCCTTTGGGAAGACTACCATCAAAAAAATGGGGCCGGCACGGTCGCATAGTGGTTAAGTGCGCACGTTCCACTCCAGCGGCCCGGGGCTTGCCAGTTCGGATCCTGGGTGCAAACACAGGACCGCTTGGAAAGCCATGCCGTGGTAGGAGTCCCATGTATAAAGTGGAGGAAGATGGGTACGGATGTTAGCTCAGGGCCAGTCTTCCTCAGCAAAAAGAGGAGGATTGACAGCAGACGTTAGCTCAGGGCTAATCTTCCTCAAAAAAAAAAAAAAAAACAGAAAAAATAAGTGCTGGTGAAGAAGTGGAGAAATTGGAACCCTTGTGCACTGTTGGCAGGAATATAAAATGATGCAGCTGCTGTGGAAAACAGTATGGTGGTTCCTCAAAAAATTAAAAACACAATTACCATATGACCCAAAAGAAGTGAAAGCAGGGTCTCTAAGACCTGAACACCCATGTTCACATCTATTATTCACAATAGCCAAAAGGTGGAAGCAACCTAAATGTCCATCGATGGAAGAATGAATAGGCAAAATGCAGTGTGTACATACAATGGAATATTACTCAGCCTTAAAATGGAAGGAAATTCTGACACATGCTACACTGCAGATGAACTTTTTTTTTTTTTTTTTTGAGGAATATCAGCCCTGAGCTAACATCTGCCAATCCTCTTTTTGCTGAGGAAGACTGGCCCTGAGCTAATATCCATGCCCATCTTCCTCTACTTTATATGTAGGACGTCTGCCACAGCATGGCTTGACAAGCAGTGCCATGTCCACACCTGGGATCTGAAGGGGCAAACCCCGGGCCACCGAAGCAGAACATGCGCACTTAACCAGTGCACCACTGGGCCAGCCCTGTAGATGAACTTTAAGCACATTATGCTGAGTGAAATAAGCCAGTCACAACAAGACAAATACCATATGATTCTATTCATATGAGGTACTCAGAGTAGTGGGACTTAGAGACAGGAAGTGGAACAGTGGTTGCCAGGGACTGGAGGGAGTGGGGGAATGGAGAGTTGTTGTTTATTGGGTGCAGAGTTTCAGTTTGCGAGATGAAAACGTTCTGGAGACAGATGATGGTGATGGTTGCTCAACAATGTAAATGTACTTAAGGCTACTGAACATAAAAATGTTTAAGATGGTAAATGTTACGTGTATGTTACCACAAAAAAAATGTTGGGAAAAAAAAAAACCACATTAGAAAAATGGGCAAGTGATTTGAACAGGCACTTCACAAAGATATCTAAATGTCCACCAAAAAATAAGATGAAAACATGCTTAATCTCATCAATAATAATGTAAATGCAAATTAAAACCACTTCAGATTCCCTCCACACACACCTGAATGGTGAAAATGAAAATGTGGAGAAATCAAGAGTGTAAACTAGTAACCACTTTGAAAAAGTATTTGGCCTTATGTCTATTAAAGCTGAACAGTGTATACCCCATGACCCAGTAATTTCACTCCTAGTTATAGAGCCAACAGAAATGGTACACATGTATACTAAAAGACACGTATAAAAGTGATTATAACACTCTCTCTCTCTCCTTTTCTTTTCTGAAGAAGATTCAGCCTGAGCTAACATCTGTTGCCAACATTCCTCTATTTTGTATGTGGGTTGCCGCCACAGCATGGCTGATGAGTGGTATAGGTCCATGCTCAGGATCTGAACCCACAAGCCCGGGCCACTAAAGCAGAGCATGCTGAACTTAACCACTATACCACGGGGCTAGCCCCAACAACATTATTCTTAATAGTCACCAAATGGAGACTCCAGATGTCCATCAACAGCAGAAGAGGTGAAGGACTTGTAGTCATCCCATGGATTAGTAATCAGCAACAAAGAAGGAGCCACTACTATAGGAACAATATGGACGGGTATCATGACCACATCACTCACTGAGTTGAGGAAATCAGACATGGAGAAAAAGAACATGGTGTATGATTACATCTATATAAAGGTCAAAAACTGGCAAAACTAATCTCTGGTGCTAGAAGTCAGGACGGTAGGTGCTTGTGAAGAGGATGGAAGGGCAGCGACTAAGAGGGGGACGCTCAGGGAGCCGCTGTGGTCCAAGAAGGCTCTGTTTCTCCACCCGGGTGGTGGCCGCGGGGAATGTTCACTTTGTGGTGATTCACTAAGTTCAACACAGACCCTCTGCGAAGCTCTCTGGATGTGCGCTATACGGCAACAGAGTAAAAGGAAAACAGAAAACAACTCTGCACTCTCCAACTTGCTGCTCTTTTACACGAGGCTACTTGCAGGCTCTCTGCAATTTTCCCATTTCTTTTCATTTTTGTTACACAATTCTGTTAATATATTTGCATTCCCACAGGCCAACATCCCCCATGAGCAACAGTCCAAACGGAAATTGATGAAAGAATAGATTTCTTGCCTACTTTTTAACAACAGAGGCAAAACACAAATCGTTTAGTACAACCTCCATACAAATAATGAAACACTAGAACCAAAGTACCTATGCTTCTCTAGGTAAAGTCCACGTTTCACAGTCTGCATCTTCAACTCAAATTTAAGATCAGTTTTGAAGTTTTACCTTTTAAGTTTCAGAGATGGATTCCTCCATCATACTGTTAACTAACTTTGACACTGAAAAGGTATGATCACAAAGTCACCGAGAGTCAATTATTTTGAGAGATTCTAACTTTAGTAACTGAAGCTTATTAATTCCCATCTGTCAATTTTTAGAAAAAAAGTCTTCTCAGTACAAGGAAAAAGTGTATTACTTCTACCAGGATTAAGCATGACCACTTGAGCAGTGTGTGAAACCTGGAAAGCGCAGGCAGGTAGGAGACCACCTCTACATGGAAAACAATCCTCTCTACTGGCTGTGTCACAGGAGAATTAAGCACACAAAGGCCCCAAGCCAGATGTCACAGCTACTGACAAGAGGGGAACCACTGCCCCAAAAAGTCACTGTGAACAGCAGTAGTGCTTCACTTCATATTGACAAAAGCTCCAACCAGCCGTGAGGTGCTCTGGGTCAAAAGGGTCCTTTCCTCTGCCTGTCAACCAGACCTAGCCTCAAATACTAATTAACACGAGAGAGGTAAAGACAGGCACATCCCCATACCCTGCCACTGTAAGGAAAGAGTCATGAGAATACTGCGCGGTGACAGACACACACATGTGGGTGTCCACACGAATGGATGAGTACGTGGCGTGGTGTCCAAATGATTAAGAGCTGAACGCTTCGTTCATCTGGTTAATCATCACTGCTCCATCACAGTTACAGAATTCAAGTTGTGGGAGCTGTCTATATGCTAGAGAAGCATAGTGAAATATGAGAACTTAGAAAAAGAAAGTAACACTGAAGTTTGTGGGGTCCCGAAACTTTAATTTTTCTGTTCATTTTCACTGTTTTCTTCTTTCCTTCTGTGTCTTCTTATTTCAATTTCTATTCAAGACTTTTCTATTCTAAGACTTTTTTCTTCTCCTCCCTTAAGTAAAAGCAGTTGCTCCAGTCCAGGTAAAGTGTTGCCAAATAGCTTCCCCTCTTCCATGACCGTCCCCACTCCTCACAGACGTACAGAACTACTTAAGCAAACCAGCCAACACAGCAGAGCCAAAGCTATGGACAGCCGGCATGTGCTGGCACACAGCAGATACACAGCTCTGCTTCACAATGAGAAAGTACTTACTGTGTAAGACCAAACTACCAGAACTCTGGATCCAAGCTTCCGAAGATGTGACACGCCTGCTCAGTGCACACTCCATAGTAAACCTTCAAAGACACTGTCTGCCACTGACAAGGAGGCAACAGAAGGAAGACAGTAGTGCACATCCAATGCCAATGTTTCGACCTGTTCTTCCAGTCACGTAAATAACAGGTCACCCAGTCACACAGGCACTCTACTCTGAAGACAGCACCAGCAACTGAGTAACCAGTTAGGGCAGAAAATGCCAGCTCTCTTACACGAAAGAGGAACAGCACTGCCGCCAAGGAAATAAGTCAGGGTGTTGATTCAGACTAACAGAAGTAGGACAAAGGTCTACTCCTGGTACCATCCTCCAGGCCACAGAATGACACCTAGCAGCTCGTCAGGACTGTAGCAAGGAGGAAATCTGGGAGCACCTACAAGCCCATGGACTAAGTCTGGGTTCAGTTTTGACAACTCTAGAATAGAAAAACCAGCATTTCCTGCTAGATCTTTCAACACAAAAAAGGAAGTCCCTCACCAGCTGTTCCTGTGAGATGCTTCTTAAAATAATTAAGCCAGGATCTACCAAAGCCCTGAATGGACAAAAGGCTTTAGAATGGATCATGTTTCAGGAAGTGCTTGGTTTCTCCCTATCAGACTAACAAAAACCCTCTCCAGGTTTTCTCCATAAAATCAAAGTTTCTACCCAAAACACCACAGCCCTAAAACAAACAAGCAAAGAACAAATAAATGAATTCCAGACTGAGAAAGTCTAGAAGAGGGGGCCGCCCCCTGGCTGAGTGGTTCAGTTCTCGCGCTCTGCTTTGGCGGCCCAGGGTTTCACTGGTTCAGATCCTGGGCGCAGACATGGCACCGCTCATCAGGCCACGTTGAAGCAGCGTCCCACATAGTACAGCCAGAGGCACTCGCAACTAGCATATACAACTATGTACTGGGGGGCTTTGAGGAGAAGAAAAAGAAGAACAAAGAAAAGAAGATTGGCAACAGATGTTAGCTCAGGTGCCAACCTTCAAAAATAAAAAGAAAGAAAGAAAGTCTAGAAGACAATGACTGAGTGAGTCTCTGTGCAAGGACATCTAAGACTTGACCAGCAGAAAAATGGCCTGGAGCCATCTTGTCCCTTGGATGGTCAAAACCAACAGACACTGAGAATACCCTTGCGAAGACTGTTACTTTCAGGAGTCAATCTTGGGCTGGAGAAAAGTTTCTAGAGCCAACCAATAAAAATGCTGCTACCTATCATTTACTAAGCACTTGCTAAAGTGCCAGGCCCTGTGCTAACCACTTTTCCATATTCCCTCATTTCATCCTGACCACAGCCCTATGAAGCCCAGGTCTGTCTGCTCCTGAAGCCCATGATCTAATGAATCACTATCCCATACTAACAAGAGCAAAGCTGGCCTCTAAAGGAGTGTAAAGAAAACTAGTTATGCTCTTACTAAATCAGTATCACCCAATTTTAACTAGGATTAACACTGATCAGTTGTCAGAAAAAGAATAAGAGTTTATGGTGTGTAAGGGGGTGAGTGACAATAAAAACCCCTGTCTAGGGGTTTCAGGAATGTTATTGTCAGTCATCCTTTAACACCAAGTACACATGTTCTTTGCATAAAACCTCCCCAGGCTGGAAACAGTATTTCCTACTTGAAACTGCTTACACTGCTTTCCTGCTCTCCAGGGTCATCTGACTTTTTTCGAGTATCTTGGTTATCTGTGTGTGTGACTCACCTCTATCCGTCACTCTACAAGCTCCTGGAAGGCAGACTCTACCTCCAGCTCACACCGGCACAGAGCCGTGCACGAGGCAGGTGCACAATGATTTGTTTCACGTATAGACCTACTATTTGGTTTTGTTCATAAAGACAGACCAAGCACACCAACTAACTCCACCATACGGTGAACTCTCCAAAGGCTGTGGGTTCCCAGCACCAGAAGAGGGCAAACCCCAAATAACGTTTATTTAACAAATCAAACATAGTAAGATTCACTCCTCCTACAATCCATCGTGTATTCAAATGCTGCCATGTTAATACCTTTGACAATGACGCTGCTGTTCCAGGCTTTAGGGGTTTGCCTCCTGCAGATGCTGAAGAGCTGTTTTCCGGTTTAGTTTTTTCTACTGTTTGCGTTTTGCTTATCCCAGACACTTTAGGCACTGAGCCAACACTCCTGCTTGTTTTCTTCATTCTGGGATGCCTCTTCGTGATGCATTTACAAGCAAATCTGTGAAAAGAAATGGCATTATACTGAGAACAAAATTGTAAGAAAGCTCTTTAGAAATTTGTTTTTGAAAAATTTTACCATGTGATAAATAAAAATGAAAGCCAGATGTTGCCAAAGAAAATAAAAGTTGAAAAATTCTTGCTAATCAGAATGCACCCTATTCAAGGCTTCCTTCTTGAATATTACTAATTTGAAATTATTTTGTGCACTCTAGTTCAATCAGTAAAAAGAATATCCTAGATCTCTAAAGGAACTGCCTCAATAGAACACACTGTACATTATCTTTAGCATTCAAGGAAGCAATAAGCACCCTAGCCCTTGAGAATTAGCCATTTTGCAGGTACTATGGGTGAATATACTTTCCAAATTATCCAGCATAGTCCTAATTTCAAATATTTGTTCTGATATCCCCAGATAAACCAGCAGAATATCCCAGAAACTCCAACAGTCAGAATCTCAATATATTTCCCAGCATCTCTCTTTCATCAAGAGCAGCATCAAAATTCCTTATCAGAACATGAGCCTCGATTTTTGGTTCAGAAAATAAGGGCACTCTACACACGTGCAAGGACGATGACAAGTCTTCCACCTCAGTGGCACACACCTGATTTCACAGCTTAGCGGACCTGGAATAACGCTGGCAGCAAACACAGCTGCAGCCACTTAGACCCTTAAATGCACCATTATTAACTGAGCTAGCAAAGCAGTCTCTGCAGCAACACTGAGTCTGGAAAGACACACTGGCCTAGTTTGGGCAGAGTAGCACAACTAGCAAAAACCAAGGCCTATTGGGAATGTCATGAAGTTTATGTATGATGACTCCGAGAAACTAGACTACACAAAAAAAGAGGTTGGTCTATTTTATCAAGATTTCTACACACTAATAAAAATAAAGAGAAACTTACAGAATAACTTTTTGGAAAAGAAAAGGTTCATTCCAATAGCTTTAATAAATATTTTACCTAGACTGTGCTCGAACACTCCAGATTTAACTTGCCTTGACGTAACACAAACTGTACAAACTGGTTTGGCGGCATGAACAGTGAGACAGGGCACGAAGGGGGCTCCGCTCCACCCTCAACGTGATAAGGCCTGGGAGCAAACAGAACGCTGTTATTAACATCAACCGAAACACAGTGAGACCTCAGGCTCTTCCCTCCGGCCTTCCCCCAACTTCCTGGTTTCTCCTTACAGAAAATGCTCCATTCAGTAATGATCAAGTTTCCTGCCTGCTCTTAGCACTTCTGCTTTCTACTTTCCTGTTCCACTTGAGCAATCTGCCCAGAGGAAGTGTTCCTTCTAGTTCAGCTTTACCACCCATTCCCTACACCTTCCCAGAGGATACTGAAAATGAACACGACAGATTCAAGTAGCTTCCCAGGAGAGGTTCAATGCAGTCATGCTGATCCCTGACAACCAGCAATGCTGTGCTTTCTCATCTATAAAACGAAGGAATTCGAATGGATCTGTCACTAACTCAAGATACTGTAGAAAAATCAAGTTCCTAAGAACCTTTTCTT
Source organism: Equus caballus (assembly GCF_041296265.1). NCBI lineage: Eukaryota > Metazoa > Chordata > Mammalia > Perissodactyla > Equidae > Equus > Equus caballus. The sequence continues at coordinate 2,393,022 of NC_091691.1, read as the reverse complement.
CAACTACTCCCTTTCCCTTTTTTATCTTTTCTTTTCTAAGTCTCATATCTTGTAAATGGCTCCCCAAAGTTTCTCTCTTCTCTTCCCCAAATTCCATGCCTCCACTCCTTTCTACAGCACCACTTAGACTGCCTACCATTTTCTGCCTACTCCTCTAGCCACTGTCAAACTAACTTTTTCTAGACTAGCATTATCCAGTAGAACTTACTGCAAGGATGAAAATGTTCTATATATATATGTATATGCTGTCCAGTATGGGGCCACTAGCCACTTGCGGCTATTGAGCACTTGAAATGTTGCTAGTCTGACTGAGGAACTGAATTTTCCATTTTATTCAATCTATTGAAAGTTGCGTGGTAGCTACCATACTGGACAACGTAACAGACTGTCCCTTTCCTGCTGCTGCCTCTGTCACAGAGTCAAAACCTAATGATCTACCCCATCCACCCACTAGGATGGCCACAATCAAAAAGACAGTAACAAATGTTAGAGAGACTGTGGCATAATTGGAACCCTCACAACACCGCTGGTAGGAATGTAAAACGGTTCAGTCACTTTGGAAAACAGGCTGGCAGCTCCTCAAATGGTTAAACACAGAGTTACCACCTGATCCAGCAACTCCACTCCTGGATATCTGGATATATACCCAAGAGAAATGAAAACACTCATCCACACAAAAACTTACGCACAAAAGTCCACAGAAGCATTATTCATGATAGCCAAAAACTGGAAACAACCCAACCTCAAAAAGTTCTCCCAATTAAACTATGACGGAATTCGTTGTTAGCATTTAAATTATTTTTGACTTATGAGCATGTATTTGTTACTTATTGGATATATATTATTATCATATCTCATTATTAAATGATTTCTGCATACAAAATAACTTTTTGTTTCAATTCCAAATGTCCACCAATTGATGAATAAACAAAATGAAGTATATCCATCCAATGCAATAACATTTGGGCATGAAGAAGGAATGAAGCACTGATGCACGGGGCAACAGATGAAGCTTGAAAACACTATACCAGATAAAAGAAGCCAGACACAAAGGACCACGTATTGTATGATTCCATTTACAGAAATTGTTCAGAATAGGCAAATCCAGAGAGACAGAAAGTAGAACAGAGGGTAGGGAACATGGATACTAACTGCTAATGGAACCAGGGTTTTTTGGGGGGATGAAACATTCTAAAATTAGATTGTGATGATGGTTGTACAACCCTGTGAATATACTAAAAGCCACTGAATTTTATACTTTAAATGGGTGAATTGTGTGGCATACGAATTATATCTCAATAAAGCTGTTATTAAGGATAATGATCCTCAACAGATTACAACTCACCAGTAGGTCTGGGCCCCCCGCCTGGTTAAGGAGGAGAAATAGCTGGCCAGACCCAGCACAGTTCATCGAATTCTCACAAGAGCCCACGTGGGCACTGAAAGATAAAGGAACCGGGGCTCAGAGAGTATATGTAACTCTCCCTGAGTCAACCATTCTTAAGAGACAGTCGTCTGATTCCAAACCCTACACCCTCCCGGCCGCTCCAAATGGCCTCCAAAGCAACCACACCTAAGAGCTTCCTCAGGAATGTGCAGTTTTGATCTCAATTTCACAAGATATGAACAAAATGTAACAACACTAAAACCATACTGTTCAATCTGCCCCTTTTAGATTTATCTACTTGTCCTATGGGTCAGTGCTGTTTCTTGACCAAAATTTTTTCATTTTGAAGGTACTAATTATCATGTTATTTAATATAAAATCTTTTTCAGAGCAGAAAATGTATTACCAGGTCTAAATCAGTATGTATTAGGTTACAGTTGTAAAAGTAAAATTCTTCGCTATAATTATATTAATTTATAGATACCTGCTACTTTATTTAAAATAATTGTTAGGTAGGAGCAGAGGCACACCACTCTCGTTTACAGAAATAAGCCTGCACTTAGAAGGCTGCAGTCGGGGTGGCAGAACTCTCCCCAGGATGCCCTAGTACTGGGGCTCCTCAGGACAGGATTTACAGCTCCAGGAGCCCCGCCTACAGCTAATTACAGCCACAGCCACACAGGAAGCTCCAGTTTCCTTCACATGGATGAGGAGACCGTATAATTAAAACCTACTGAGGGAAACAAATAAAGGGCCATCTCTTACCTTCCACATATGGTAGATAAAATAGTATTTAAAAATCAAACCACAGACTCTTAAAAGAACGGAAAATACCCTTGAGGTCATTTATAGAAAATCCCACATGCAGTATCACTGACAAAGAACCTTCTAGTTAGAAGCATCTACTGTTGGAGGATACTGAGTACTAAAAAGTTATGAAGCAAATCATTATTTACTCAACATTCACTGAACACTTATTTTGTGCCATAGCAAGCTAAACGAGAATTCTCTGGGAAGCTAGTCAGCAAGGCATAAATACACAGACAAATAAAAACGTTTAAGACAAAAATATCGTTCAAGGAGCTCACAGTCTAGTGGAAGAAACAAGATACATAAATGAATAGTGAAAAAGTCCCCATCCTTTATAAATTCTACTGAAAAACAAGGTAAGTATATGTACAAGTACAGTGGGAGTAGAAGGATCTAGTCCCCCATTCTGCCTGTAGGAAACAGGGTGGGAGGTACACCTCACAGAGGTGTGAGAAATCATGGGCTCACCTGAAGACCTCCAAGGACTTGGGTCCAGTGAGAATAGGGAAACGTCAAAATGGGGATTGTGGGGGGACGGCAGGGGAAGGGCCTAGCAGGCCAGTCAAGCCCTGGCTTTCGTCTGACACTGGACAGCAAACCACAGACTGGATAAAGGCAATGCAGCCCTAAATCAGACTCGTAGTTCCTAAAAATGAAGCTGGTGCTGCTGTGGAGGAGGGAGTGCAGGGGCAGAGAACGGGGGATCAGGGACGAGCACATCGGAACCGCAGCATACACTCAAAACAAAGTACCACTCTCAGCCCGCAGGTCTCCCAGATCTGAAACCACGACGGCGCTCCTGTAAGTCTGCCTTCTCCCACGTCAGCCCCACAACGCCCCAGCCACTCCTCCAGACGCGACACCATCCCTGTCCATCAGCATCATGGTGTGTGGCCCCTCGGAACTAGGCAGAGGTACTAGACAGATCTGGTGTGGCAAGCACACAGTTCAGCCTGACTATTACTTCTCACTATCCAGACATTGAGCTACTCTAACTTAATCTAAGAAAAAATGCTGCTTTTCTAGGAGCTACCAGAAACTCATCATATTGAGTTCACACTTATCTAATACTTGCAAGTTTTTTTACACAAACTGCTGCTAAGCTGCCTTTCTCTGTTTGCCCCTAACATTACGAAAATTTTCAAACACCACAGAAATGTTGAAGAAATTGTACCATAAACATTCCACTTTTCTCCTTTTCATAGCTGTGCAATTTAAATTCTGAAAAAAATTTACATCCGTATCTGTTAAAATTTTCCTTTGGTCAGATTCAGCTCAAGGTCCCAGCCTCTGGGATATTTTTAAATTCTGACTTTGACTTGAAACCCATCAGTTCTCCCTCTAACAAACACTCTCTTCAACCTAGGTCATTTGTCCACTCAGGATCCTCATCTACAAAAAAGGAGGTTGGATTCTAAGGAATCTCGAAGGTACCTTCTGACTTCAAAAACCACCTAATTTAACATAACTCACGTACCTGATAGCAATATGAAGTATATAAGATAAAGCAAGAGAAGGGTCTGTGATGTACCACTAGACCCTCCCTCTGGGCCTGGCAAACAGTAGCGGAGTGCTGAACTGAAGGGCAGGACAGCCGGCTCCAGGTCCAGCCTTGCCATAGGAACTGTGTGACCACAGGCAAATCACTCACATCACTTCATCACCTTATACCTTTGTATCTCTGTCTCCTCTCCTAGAAAGAGGAGTTGACAAAACCTAACTTACAGAGTTCTTGTACAAAATAACATGTACAGAACAAGAAAAAGAACAAAAATCCTGACCTACTCATTCCAGAAGTTATTTCACCAGGGCCCAAAGGTCAGAAGAATGGTTCAACAACCCAAGATGAGGGATGGCGATTCATTCCAGTGATTCAGAAACTCCACCCTCCCCAACCATCCACCTAGGAAAAACGCGGCAATCGGGTTTCAGAAATAACGCCCAAGAGACCTTAGGAATTCATCTTAACTGTCATTATACTACATCTAGAAGGATCCGCCCTGAGTCAAGGAGAACACAGATCGGCCTGGAAACCACAATGGAGCTCTGAAGGCATCCCTCACTGAGCAGCATCTCCCGCCCTGATACAGCATGGGACAAGAACCTTGGTGGCCACTACAGGGGCAGAGCCCATCCCCTCCCTCCTGTTATCACCTCCTGGTGTTAACACCAGGATCTTGATCCTGCCACGACTTTTTCCTTTGAACTTCTCCTATTCACCTCCAATTAGAACCATATTTTCCCTCTGTTATACAAAATGTATTGCTATTTAAAACTATTTAAATGTAATAGTTATTTAATTGATTTTTTAAATCCACTGTGCTTATTTAAAAAGCCAGCAACCAGGAGACTGCCCCACCATGTCCGATCAAACCTGTATCCAAATCTGTATCCGTGGGCAAGTTACTTAACCTCCCTGAAATCTCAGTTTCCTCACACACAAAATGGGCTGGTAATACTACTACTGACCTTACAAGGATGTTGAGAGGATTCAATGAAATAATGAACCTGAAATGCTTAGCAGGGTGGCAGCCCACAGTAAGGATGGGATAAATGTAAGCTATCATAATTTACAGAAAACACACTGCGTGCCCCAAGTATGACTAATGCCTTATTAAAATAAAAGCAGCAACTCAAAAGACACTTTGTAAGAGAAACCCTTTATAAGGAATGACTACAGATTTCTACTTATTACTTACAATAAATTATATACTATGGTGCGCAGATGTCAACAAACAACACTTGCTTCTGATTCTTTCCCACTGAAAATTATATATGAGGAAATCTTGAAAATACAGGGTAGGGAGTTCACTGGAACAATAAGCAAGGGCCCGGATTGTGGCTGGAGGCCCGACACGTCTGCATGACCTTGAGCACATCATGCTAACTGTGAGCCTTGCTTATAAAAAGGCAAGGAGAGTGGATTAGGATCTTTCTTTCAGAAATTCAAGAAATGCATTTCAGGATTTGTACCCTCACAATCAGGAATCAAAACTTTTTTTAAAAAGGAAATTGTTTATTAGTTATGATTTTTTATGCCTATCAGTATCCCACTAAAAATCCAAAAAGGGTTTCGACCCAAGCAATCTAAGTACATTTCTCTCTCTTATTTCAACAAACTCCGTATTTGAAATGTCAGGATATTAAAATTGTAACTTAAGAACAGACTTAAAACACTGAGAAGGAATCACGAAGACAAGGGAAAACTGAAATTTAGCAAACTAGCCACACTGCAGTCAGCAAGTAAATGTTGCTAAATGAATTAAAACCAACAACCAAACTGATAAAAGCATGTGTACTACAAAAACCAAACTTTCAAAAGAAATTCAATAAGAAATGTTTAATTAAATAAATCATAATGCAATAGACTGAACCTATACTGAATTCTTCAACATATTCATGTTTTTAACCTTTCTTATTGTGAATTATAACACACAATAAGAAAAGTGCATTTAAATGTATACCTTTTAAAAACAGACTTGGACTGATACTCCACCGAAAATGTCAAGGCTTACTCAGAGGAAAAGCCTCAGCCTTGTCATGGCAAAAACCTGCACACGTGCCAGCGGGTGTGTATTCAAGGTGCATGAAACAGAGACAGGAAGGAGAGAGAAGCCACGGTGAGAGGCTTTCGGGCATGTGATTCTCTGTTTAGTCTGGATCCACAGACAGAAGTCGATTACTGCTCAGAATGCTTCAATGCTTACTAAGGAGCTTACTGACAATTTTAATGCTTACTGACAATTTTAAAATGCTTACTTTTATTATAAATGATATTTTCTGATTTTTAAGACATTTTATAAAATTAAGGTGGATTATCAACTAATGTGCACATTTAATATGGTAGTTCTACCTGTTTCCAGAAATCAATGACGCACATTATGACTTGCTGAGGAAAGACGGCATTTAGATCTACAAGTCCTTCACTTCCACCTCCTGGCCCGTGGAGGAAGGAACTTTCAACCCAGTGTCCTCTCCTTAGCCCAGGTGGGCACCCCCCTTAAACCTTCTCATGGTCACAGAAGAAGAGAAAAGCAGCTCCTCTCCAATTTCCACCCCCTTCCTCTCACAGCTACCTCCCTTCTGTCTGGCAACAGTCTGTGAAGGGAGCCTGGAGGTGAATCACCAGGAGAAAGGCCGCACTGACTGAAGTTGGCCATAAGGAGGTGATGGTGAGCAGGGCCAGCACAGCTCCGAGGGGAAGGACAGGCACAAAGTCAGACTGCAGTGGAATGGGAGAAAAAGTTGAGTAGGAGACGAAGGATAATAAACTTTTTAAAAATTTGACTTTGTGAAGAGAGTCAGAGAGTAATGAGGAGGTTGAGACGCTTTGTTGACGTTACTATTGTTGTTTAAATACCAGAGCAAGCTGCCTGGAGACTGCCAGCCGGCCGCTGTGGAAGGCCCGCTGCGGCCTGCACTCGGCCAGCACATTTGATTCTCATCATCGCCCCACGTGGCTGGGAAGGAGGAAGGACCGAGGTTACAGAGGTCAGCAGCTTGCCCAAAGTCTGAGCTCTTTCCACCAAATCACAATTACTAATAGACAGGATGCTAGAAAAAAGGAGTTAATTATCAGCCACAAGAATTCAGAAGCACAACTCTATTTCCACTTGTTTTGGCCACAGAAAAGCCCACTCATACTAATTTATGATTTCTATTATTCTACAAGATTTAACACAAGGAAAGACTTAGAAACAACTGGACGCTCCCTGGATTTTTCAAACTTAGAACCATAAATCTTCTCCTTCTTACTGTTTTCCAAAGAATAATAAAAAACCTAATCTTATATCAAGACCTCTTCAGATTCATTTCTGGAGATCTTCTCTCTTTTTAATACAAGCTTCTGAAAGGCCGTTAAACTACTGACAATACTTAACATTCCAGACAAGTGACAAGGCTGGAAGAGGACAGCCTAAAAGAATTTTTGGCTACAGTACACAAATTATTTTTCCAGATTTAGTCCAAAACAAGTTGTTTCCCAAAATTCAAACTCCCAGAATGCAAGAAATTTTGAGTCTCCTCTGGCCACTCCCTCCCCAGCCAAGGTTTCTGAATATCTACAGAAAGAAAACGTTTATTCAGGACCCCTTCAAACCATGACTTTACGCTCAGATTTTTGGCAGGGAGTTACAAACTTGCACAATATCGTACTCATAAAATTAACTGTCAGCCATATTTTTAATTTAAAATATCAATTTGATATATTTGTACATTTATAACAAACTGATCTGAAATACCAGATGAAACTTTTTTTGTATTTCACTAATCGCTGAAAAGTAATAATGTAAAAAAATCCTTTAAAGATAAGCTTAAAATTTTAGATTTGAGAATTGTTTTCCTAATGACACACAGGAAGTCTTTCTAAACTAAACAAGTTAAAATAGATCAAAATTTAAATTCAGTTTAATAAAAACTAAATCTTTTTTCAACATGCATTTCACTGGTTAGGTAAAAAGCAAATCAGTAAAAAATACTAAGGAGTACTTTTCCCTCGTGTCTACCGAGTATAAAGTAGCGGTCTCAAAAGTGGGCAATTATGCCCCTTAGGGGGCATTTGGCACTATCTGTACACATTTTTGACTGTCACAACTCGGGGGGAACTGTTACTGGCATCAAGTGAGTAGAGGCCAGGGATATGGATAAACATCATACAACACACAGGACAGCCCCCACAACAAAGAACCATACAGCCCAAAATATCAATAGTGCCAAGGCTGAGAACCTGGGCATAACGGGATTGGTCTACACCTGGGGGGAAGGAGGGATGTTCATCTTTCTGTACCATACCATAAACAGGGTCTCATCTGTGTAGACATTCTTTTGAGTTCAGAAAGCCAACTCAACAGCATTGGCTGAAAGAGAAGGGAAAGGCTATGTCACAGAGCCTGTTACTCCCTTAGATTTCCATCCACATTTCCTGGGAAAGGACACAGCTCAAAGAAGGGCTCCCTCTGAACTCTCAGAATGAACTGGGACCCACAAGTCCCTGCTTACCCCTACATCCTTCTGCAGTCCCCTAGCTGCCTGGCACAGACTGACAACCCCAAACAGATGGTCAAAACCCACTGCTCTCCAGTCCCTCTGAAACCTCACTGGCAATAGGGAAAGCAGGGAACTAAACCTGAGGACCCACTATCCGCCAGGTGGTGTGCCGTGCTGGGGATTTCACACCCATCATTTCATTCGCTTCTCCTTCATCTGAGGAGGTGGGTGCGATTATCAGGTCCACTGTATAAAGGATAACCCGAGCCTTCCACAGCTGACAAAACCTACTGAGGGGTCTGGGTAAGTCAGACCCCAAATCCCACGCCATTCCACCACAGCCTGGTAAGTGCCTGGGCTGTCTTTATCTCAAAGGATGGCCTGTGCGTGAGACTACAGAGGGTCTATGGGGTACTCTATCTTCAGAGACATTTAAAAATGATGGAGATGCATCTTGGCAAGTAAAAGGTCTTCAGCTTACAGCATGCCCTCCCTCTGGCCCCAGCACCCCTGCCAGGCCCGCTGCAGCCTCTTTCTGTGTCAGGGAAGTGCAGCTGGACAACTACCAGAGCCTCCGGCCGCTTCCCTGCCTTCAACGCTCCCGCCCCACAAGCGCCCCTCCACACTCAAGCACGGAGCCCACCCTGTCACTCCCCTGCCGGGCACTGCCTTGCTGCCTGCTCAGATCAAACGCCCAAGGGCCAACACCAGCCCCCCAGAGCCCAGCTCCCACCCACCTCTCCCACCTCGTTTCCTGTTGTACACACAGGCATAGCCACCCTCCTTCAAAGAGCCACACTTCTGCTCCTCCCTGTCCCTGAGGGACAGCTTACCATCTTCTGGCCTGAGAAGTAACTACTCACGTATCGCCTCAAGATTCTGCTCAAATATCATTTCCTTAGTCCCTGGCTCTTCGAGAAGGCCCTACCCCTCCTCTCTGGCACTTCTACCACCGCAATCACCTCACTGCATTTAACCAGGGAACATCTGGGGCATACTTAGAGTAGAAACGTGTTTGCCGTTTGTGTGAAATTCAAATGGAATTGGGCGTCCTGTATTTTATCTGGCAACCCTAGGCCTGGCACACCGACCCGCAACTAGCGTGGAAAGCGAAGGCACCGGTACAGAACACAAGGAATAATACACACAGTGAACCAGGAAAAAAAGATGGGAAGAAGTCTTGTGCCCTAACCAGCAAGAATACTGAGCCTGAATCCCTCTGCTTGACAGTCAGTCCTCCACAGAACAGCCTGACCTCAATCTCCAAAACCACTCTCCTCCAAACAGCCTAAGTTTAGAGCAGCAGGTCTGCTTCTCTTTGAGGGAACTGCCTCCCTGTGCGGTCACACAGCTCCCTCCAACTGGTGTGCTATTCCCCCAACTCCAGCATCCATTCACTGAAAGCTGCCTCCTCCTTCCCAGCCAATCTCAAAGGACAAACAGACTTCAAGTCTCCTCAAAGCCCAGCTCAGAGGACCTACAGCTCCCAACGCCCACAATCACCCCTGGTCTCCCCCTCCTTGTGAAGCCCTCAGCACTTGAACTCTAACTCTTCTGGCACTTACCAACACACCCTCAGACGGCAGTTGTGTGTGGACTTCTCCCACTGGACTCACTTAGAATGCAAATGCCATAAATATGAGGCAAGGCAGGGTAAGTGCCTTAAAGATATCATTCAATAATTACATAGACGGGCCGGCCTGGTGGCGCAGCAGTTAAGGGTGCACGTTCCGCTTCAGGGGCCCGGGGTTCGCCGGTTCGGATCCCGGGTGTGGACATGGCACCACTTGGCACACCATGCTGTGGAAGGCATCCCACATATAAAGTATAAGAAGATGGGCACGGACATTAGCTCAGGGCCAGTTTTCCTCACCAAAAACAGGAGGATTGGCAGCAGGATTGGCAGCAGATATTAGTTCAGGGCTAATCTTCCTCAAAAAAAAAAAAAAATTACATAGAGAATGGAACCCAACACTCAAAAAAAGACAAAATCAAATCTATGATGTGAATAGCCCGAATCACTGCTAAAAAGGACACGCATGTCAGAAGTAAATCCTAGTAAACTCTTTCTAGACAGGTAAGTTAATCACCTATTGCCCAGTTTAAAGCCCACTGTTCTAAGACAGTTGTAACTATAACCTGTAACTGAGTGTAGAACTTCTACTCACTTATTAGTGGTAGGATGAGGATGTAAGGGGGAAAAAGAGGAAAACAATGCAAAGCACTTTCTTCCGAGTTCAAAATGTCATGGTCCACGCTTCCTTGTTAAAATGCTGAGACACACCATACACTTCAATTACACTCACTCTGCTGTTACCATTTAGGATCAGACTGCTTGTCTTTACTGCATGAGTAATGTATTGCAAGTTCAAGCAATAAAGCTCAATTACATGTCGGAATTTCAATATAACATAACCAATTAGGCATTAAGAAAACAGAACATGTAAAATAAATGTTTCTAATGCTTCGTTCTAATTTTTAAAAAGTAAAATTTCAGAACAGTATTACTGTTAGCAAACTTTGAATTTCAGTCAGAGGTTCCCAGCAGCAGAGGCTAAGAACGCTAGACTAGCATTCACATGTCACAGCAGCTTCACCCCAACTCAGCAGATGGGAGTGTTCCAATCTAAGCCCTCAAAACTATCCTCCACGTCAGAAACATTACCAAAGTCCTGCACACAGATACACGCCTCTGAGAATGCCGCCTGTCTAACCTGCCTTACTGAATAAATGAGTAATTTGACTACTTTAGTTTAAAAAACAGCCATCTCTTCTAAGGACTTCAAAACACAAGATCACTAGATTAACAAAAGAGACGAGCAGCACTGCTCTAGGCCATAACACTAAACACAGCACAGATACCCGACGGCAGATCTTTCCACAGCACCTGGCATACCTGCTGGCGTATACTCATGAGTTCACGTATCTAGTGAAAAGAAATGATTATTCGGGTAGAACACGGGTTCAAAGGCTAGCTCCACCACTTACTAGTTATGTGGCTCTGGGCATATCACTCATTTCCAAACTTCAGTTTTCTCATCTGTAAGTGGAGAGACGAAGAACCACACAGGACGGCTACAGGAACCACATCAAGCGCATATAAACTAACGAGGACAGCACTCAGCACAAAGGAATACAGTCAGGGTTAGTCTCCTGGCTTCCTCACCACAACCAGAAACGCAAATTTCCCTTTATCCTAAACGTCTCACATCTTCTCTCTCTCCCCACAGTACTAGAAGAACTATAAGACACTCTCTTCCCGTTACAACCCCCAGGGCTTCCACCCCCAGACAAGCGGAGAAGCTTCAGGGGTTCTTTCAAGCAACTCAAAACTTCACTGTTGGCACCGCCTCCCAATCCTAACCACCACTGCTTCCGCGACTGCCGGCGTCTAATTCAACAACACTTTCCTTGACCCTCCTCATTCGGTCTGCGACAAACGTACACCTCCCTTCCACTGTCGCTAGTGCCCATCCTTCTCTCTTCTCATTCACTCCCTGTGCCCTGCTTCAGTCACTCCACTGACCGCTTCGGCGGTCCAGGGTTCGCCAGTTCGGATCCCAGGTGCAGACATGGCACCACTTGGCAAGCCACGCTGTGGTAGGCGTCCCACATATAAAGTAGGGGAAGATGGGCATGGATGTTAGCTCAGGGCCAGTCTTCCTCAGCAAAAAGAGGAGGATTGGCAGTAGTTAGCTCAGGAATAATCTTCCTCAAAAAAAAAGCTACTAGAATAAGTGAGCACAGCAAGATCTCAGAATACAAGACAGGAGCCAGCCCTGATGGCCTAGTGGTTAAAGTTCGGCACGCTCTGCTCCAGCAGCCCAGGTTTGGTTCCCAGGCATGTAACCACATCGCCCGTCTGTCAGTAGCCATGTTGTGGCAGCAGTTCACAAAGAAGAACTAGAAGGACATACAACCAGAATATACAACTATGTACTGGGGTTTTGAGGAGGGGGAAAAAAAAAAGAGAAAGATTGGCAACAGAAAAAAAAAAACAAGTTGACTATAAAATTCACATGGAAATGCAAAAGGCCTAGAACTGGTCATTGTAGGAGCTAGATGATGACTACATTGCCACTGGTGATGCATTATATTACTCTTTACATTGTACATGTTTGAAATTTTCCATAGTGAAGAAGTGTTTTGTTTTGTTTTGTTTTGTTTTGTTTTAATAAAGACTGAGATGCTTTCACACACACATAAACACAAATTATCGTTCCTTTAAAATTTTCATTTTATCACAAAAATGGTTTTCTTCTTCATCCCACCTTCCATCTACCCCCCCGGCCTGCTTTCCCAGGCCCTGTAATTTGTCCTCTCTGCTTCCTGTTTCTCTACAACAGGGGTCAGCAAACAGTCCATGGGCCAAATCCGGCCCATCACTTGTTTTTGTATAGTTCACTAACTAAGAATATTTTTGCATTTTTAAATGGTTAGGAAAAAAATCGAAAGGATATTTCACGACATCAAAAACTAAAAATTTGGGGCCAGCCCTGTGTCTGAGTGGTTAAGTTTGCACACTCCACTTTGGTGGCCTGGGGTTTCACTGGTTCAGATCCTTGGTGTGGACATGGCACCACTCGTCAGGCCATGCTGAGGCAGCGTCCTGCATGCCACAACTAGAAGGACCCACAACTAAAAATATGCAACTATGTAATGGGGGTATTTGGGGAGGAAAAAAGCAGGGGGGAAAAAAAGATTGGCAACAGTTGTTAGCTCAGGTGCCAATCTAAAAATAAAAAAACCTAAAAATTCAAATTTCAATGTCCACAAGGAAAATTTTATTGAAACACAGTTACATTCATTCATTCAGTGTTTCTGTGGCTCCTTTTGTGCTGCAATGACAGAGCTGACCAGTTGCAACAGAGATCACAAGGCTTGCAAAGTCTAAAATGTTTACTATCTGGCCCTTTACAGAAAAAGTGTGTCAACATCTACTCAACAAAACCCCTCCTCAACGATCAAATCCCTCACCTCAGGAATGCTCATTACTGCCTCTCCTTTGCTCAAGCCCCAGCTACTCATCAAAACCCAAATCCTCTTTTTCCCCTTTTCCAAATCCTAACCATCATCAGCAGCCTATGTGGAAGCAGGTAAGCAAAACGTTACTTGTTACCAAGAAATTGAGGCCTTGGAGACGCTGTCCCCGTGTGTAGAAGGGGTAGCTGGTGACCCCCTATTCATTTCCAACCTTTCAAAGCAGGCTGACAGGCCAGCAGCTAGGAAGGATACAGCACATGACATAGGGCACCGAGAAAATTGTTCAACTAACCCATCTGAGCAATGTGTCAGTCCCCCTGCCTAAAATGTCCTCATTTATCACATGTCACCAGTACAGGTGAAAGAATGCCTCTCCAGATACCAACTCAAGACAGCATAATTCCAAAAAGAAATTAGGAAGAAAAAGCTGATAAGGGGCAGAACAGAACAGAAAGAGAAGAAACCCTGTCACTCCAACAACTTAGAGACTCAAAAACTGCAGTTAATGGAAAACCGTGGAGACACTAGCAAGTAAAGAGGCAGTCACCGCTTCACCGGGGGTGTGCCAAAGCCGCCTACGAAGGAGGGCCAAAGGAGAGCTTCCGCTGGAACACCTCAGCCCATCCGGTGTCCTCACTTCCTCGAGTTGGCATACTAAATAAGGTGGCAAACCTGATGGGCCTCAACCCAGCGATCACCACGATCCTTGCATGCCATCTGGAAACAAATAAGAAATCTAGAATGTATCTCTGTGACTACAGTCCCAGATAGGAAACTGTGACCTTTTGAAGACATGATGTTTTCATTTCCAACTTCTTTTCAGCTTTACTGAGATATAACTGACAAATAAAACTGTAAAATATTTAAAGAGTACATCGTGGTCACTGACATACGTATACACTGTGAAAGAATTCCTACCACCTAGTTAATTCACACATCCATCATCTCACATACTGATCTTTTTTTTTTTTTTTTTGGTGAGAATCATCTCCAATTTAAAGTGGCAACTGATGGGACCAGCCTGGTGGCACAGCAGTTAAGTGCGTACGTGCCGCTTCGGTGGCCTGGGGTTCGCCAGTTCAGATCCCGTGTGTGGACATGGCACTGCTTGGCAGGCCATGCTGTGGTAGGCGTCCCACATATAAAGTAGAGGAAGATGGGCACGGATGTTAGCCCAGGGCCAGGCTTCCTCAGCAAAAAAGGGGAGGACTGGCAGTAGTTAGCTCAGGGCTAATCTTCCTCAAAAAAAATTTTTAAATTTCAAAAAATAAAATAAATAAAATAAAACAAAGTGGCATCTGAAAAGAGGTATATTTTGGAAGGTCACGGGTGCTGTCAAAGGTCAGGATTGGATCTTATTATGCACAAGTTCCCAGGAAGAGGAAGACAGAGAAAGACCGACTCTACAAGACCTGCTTCTGGGAAGCAGTGCAGGAGGTTTGGCTGCGCATAAGGTTACTGTGTCCCCACAGCGCAGGAGGGCCGCTCCAAGGACACTGACACAGTCCTGGGCTGAAAGGAATCATTTCATTGACACTGTCTTGATCTGGGAGACAGGGGTCCCAGCACACTCTGTGCTCCTCAGAGGACCTGCAGGTTACCGTGTGCAGTTCCAAAACAAACAAGACTTTAAGGAGAGACTCCAATAACCAGCCTGTCTCCAGTCCAGAGGGCTCTGGAAACAACTCAAAGAAGAGAGACTTTTGACTCAGTAAGTAAAAACAGCTGTCTTCAAATGTGAACACATCCAGAAGGCAGGACTAGGACTAGTATGTGAAAGTTATCAAGAGACAGATTCCAGGGCAGCTAATAACCAGAGACGTCCCTACCCCAATGAGCTACCTTACAAGTAGCTGGGTCCTCCTCACTGACCGAGAGCATACCAGTGGGGCTGGGAGGACCACTGCATCCTTAGACATCAGCTGAAATGTGAACTTCTTGCACTAACCTTAGTCAGCTACACACTCAGATATTCACAATAGTTCTTTTTTGTTTTTTTGAGGAAGATCAGCCCTGAGCTAACATGTGTTGCCAATCTTCCTCTTTTTGCTGAGAAAGACTGGCCCTGAGCTAACATCCATGCCGATCTTCCTCCACTTTATATGTGGGACGCCTACCACAGCATGGTGTGCCAAGCAGTGCCGTGTCCACACTCGGGATTCAAACCAGCGAACCCCAGGCTGCCGAAGCAGAACATGCAAACTTAACTGCTGTGCCACCGGGCCAGCTCCTCACAATGGTTCATTTCTAAAGGCTCTGGACAACAGTAATATAACTCCAATTATTTTTAAAAGCATTATATTGTTCTTAAGAGGGGAGAATTCTCCTAGCTTACTTTCTCACTTGCCTGCTCCCTGAGGTAACCTCTCTTTCAGTTCAGCCACCCCCATTATCTGAAACCTCCCAAGATCACTTCTGACAGCATGGCACAGAGATTTGACCACTGAACAAATATCTAAGCTCCTGGCTTCTAAGGATTAATTAACAAAAAAAAAAGTATGTAGACAAAAGACAAAGAAACTAGTAACTGCTGTGCAAAAATTCATCAGCTGTTTGAGAGAGAACGGGTCTTTTTCTTCTTGACCTCACTACTCTCTGAAAATTCACTTTCAAAGATGTTCGATGCGGGGCCGGCTCCGTGGCCGAGCAGTTAAGTTCACACGCTCTGCTGCGGCGGCCCAGGGTTTGGATCCTGGGCACGGACATGGCACCGCTGGTCAGGCCACGCTGAGGCGGCATCCCACATGCCACAACTGGAAGGACCCACAACTAGGATATACAACTATGTACGGGGGAGGGGGTGGGGGGGGGTGGGGAGATAAAGCAGGAAAAAAAAAAAGGATTGGCAACAGTTGTTAGCTCAGGTGCCAATCTTTAAGAAAAAAAAAAGATGGTCGATGATACAAATTCTAATGGACCTTTCTCAGAAGTCACTCTCTGACATCAATACAGAACTTGCCACTGATGACCACCCATTTGCAGTAAGTATATGGCTCCTTTGGCCAGGCAAATGCAGCACCTATGTAGCTTTTCCTATACAATATTTTGCACAACCACATGCAACTAGGAACGAAACAGGATAAGAACCTTGGTTGGTTATCTCTGAGGATAATACACCTTGGGTGAGAAAGTAAATACTGCGTTGGTCTTTCAGCAGAGAATTGAATGTAATAAATCCTCACCTCAGCCTACCATCACAGTATACTCTTCAATTTTTATTTCCAGTTAAAATAAATCCCTTTAGGAACAGTACTAGAAAAAATTATAAGTTCCAAATTCATACTTTCCTGTCACTTTCTTTAAAATAATATGGAAGGAATGTGGATACATTTCAAATGTGAGAAAAATAAACCAAACAAAATTATCATTAAATATTATCAAGAGACTGTCCCATATTTAAAACTTGCCTCTGAGTGGCTTAAGGGAGAAGAGGCAGAAATTAGGAACGAGAAGAGGAGGCCCAGCCAAGCACTCAGGCTCTAAGAGAGGGTGCAGAGGGAGGAGGCAAAGAAGAGTGAAAGAGGGAAGCAGACTTCGGCAAGACAGGGCAGGCATCGCTTACGTCCCCACCCACCTTCCAACGACCCCCCCAAGGCCTCTGCTGCTAGGTGGGAACTTGCAAGGGCAGCCCCTCCAATTCTTGCACAGTTTTTCATACGTGGAACCAAAGGTCGGCGCAACTGTAACTACCGTTTACCAGAGCACCTGCCAAAGCGACACAAAATAAATCCATCCCTCTTTCCACGTGAATGCTCTTCAAATATTTCAATTACAAGAGAAACAATGCCCTGCCTAAGTCTTCTGTGTTCCAGGCTAAAAAGCACTGCAGTTCCTTAAACCACACAACAAATGCATGCTAGATGAAAGGCAGTATATTACAATGAAAGGAACATAGGACTTCTAGTCAGAAACCTGGGCTCAAATCCAAGCTTGGCCACTGTTAACTCTGCATTCTTAACCTCTTTGCCTTATTTATAAAATTAAGGAAAATAACAGTTGTGCTAACTGCCTCAAGATGTGCTGTGAGAGGACCACATTTAAGGAAAGGTACACATGAAATGTAGGCTTTTTTTTTTTTTGAGGAAGATTAGCCCTGAACTAACATCTGCTGCCAATCCTCCTCTTTTTGCTGAAGAAGACTGGCCCTGAGCTAACATCCATGCCCATCTTCCTCTACTTTATATGTGGGACGCCTACCACAGCATGGCTTGCCAAGCAGTGTCATGTCAGCACCTGGCATCCAAACCCGCGAACCCCAAGCCGCCAAACGTGCGAACTTAACTGCTGCGCCACCAGGCCAGCTCCGAAATGTAGGCTTTTCCAACTTCAACTATGCTGCTGTGGATGCTCATTAGATTCCACAGTACTATTAACATAAACTTCATGAACCTTATGAATGAAATTAACTTTATAAACAAACTTTTGGAACCCAAACCAACTAAGCATATCTGTGGCAGGGGAAGGAGAGGCAGAGGCAGAGGCAGGAGAGGAGGTGATTAAGAATCCCAGTACAGGGCCGGCCCAGTGGCATAGTGGTTAAGTTCACATGTGCCGCTTCAGCAGAGCCAGGGTTCACAGGTTCGGATCCTGGGCACAGACCTACACATTGCTCGTCAAGCCACTCTGTGGTGGCATCCCACATACAAAATAGCAGAACACTGGCAGAGATGTTAGCTCAGGATCAATCTTCCTCACAAAAAAAAATAAGAATCCTAGCACAGCTAGATAGTATCCTGGTTGACATTTATATTCTACACTAGACCTACAAAAATACTACTTTAACATAAACTTGCAGGTTGCATTTCTTTTTAATTTAAAAACAAGGAAAGTTACTAACTGAAATACCAAGAAACTTCTTTTGCCAAATAGTATTTTAGGGGCTGGCCCCGTGGCCGAGTGGTTAGGTTCGCACGCTCTGCTTCAGCAGGCCAGGGTTTTGCTGGTTCGAATCCTGGGCGTGGACATGGCACTGCTCATTGGGCCATGTTGATGTGGCGTTCCACATGCTCAACTCAAATGACCCACAACTAAAACAAAATATACAACTATGTACCAGGGGGGCTTTGGGGAGAAAAAGGAAAAATTTTTTTTTTTAATCTTTAAAAAAAATAGTATTTTATTCATTAAAGTGAAATTCTGATTCTTCACAAATGATTTGCATTCTATCATGACTGAGCTGGGTCTGGCTGAGCAAACTTTTGACTTGGATGGGTAACAGGAAGGCTGAGTAAATGTGCGTCTAAAGTGTGTTTTTTTTTAAGATTTTATTTTTTCTTCTTCTCCTAAAGCCCCCCAGTACACAGTTGTATATTTTTAGTTGCGGGTCCTTCTAGTTGTAGCCTGTGGGATACCACCCCAGCCACGGCCCGACAAGCAGTGCCATGTCCATGCCCAGGATCCGGAACCGGAGAAACCCCGGGCCACTGAAGCAGAGCGTGTGAACCCAACCACTCAGCCACGGGGCCGGCCCCCTAAAGTGTGAGTTTCTAACTTTATTTCAAAATCAAATATCAGAAAAAAAATCAGAGGAGAAATGTTTATTTTAACTGCATTACTTCTAGGGCCAACAAAGAGGTTAGCACAGGCCCAACCAGGCTGCATATCAATATAAATCCGCTCTTGTGGGAGGACATCATTTTTGCCTCTAGGCCTAACCACTCTAGATGACCCAGATTATTCTCCCAAAGCATCCACATGAATAATTTAAAGTAGGCTGTAGTGTAAGGACAATCTCAATAATTCATAGGGCCATATAATAAATACATAAAAGTTCAGGAACAAAACAAGACTCCTGAATGGGCCTGAAAGTTTTGCCACATCCCCCAAAAGTCCTCTCGGCTGCAACCATCAGAAACTTCCAACACATACACCTTACCTGGCTTTTGGTGAAGGGTGTCCATTACTTATCCCCAGAGTAAGAGGATTTGGATACAATTTATAAATGTGCAAACTTTGCTATCAAGGACTTACACACTCATCTTTCAGGCTCATCAGTTTATCGCTCAGAAAAATTCATATTCATATTAACCAGTTGTGGGTTTTTTCCTATTCTTTATTTTATGAAGATGTTTCCACTTTCACCTGCAAGGTAATTTTTAACATTTTTTAATCTTTTTTTGCAAGGTGGTTAATACTAATACTGCCTTACAGTAACATGTAACAACACTTGGGATAATCTAGCCTTTGATACTTCATATACACTGATGAGGATCAAGGCTGCCCCAGGGAGAGAAGCCCAAGGTGTCCTGCCCTACATACTGATCTATATCATCCTGGGGTGGGGAGGAGCACGTCCTGATCTGATCTGAGCTGATCTCTTATCTAAAGTTATAGGACCACCAGATAACCAGACCCTACCTACACTGCTACCATTTTAACCATTTTTTTCATGATCTTTCCTTTGTCTTGTGGAGAAATAACTCACATACCTATGCCTTATAAATTTAGCTCTAACCCTCAACGCACTGCAGCTCTTACTGCCCATGGGCCCTGTCCCCACGCCTGCAGCTCTTACTGCCCATGGGCCCTGTCCCCATGCCTGCAGCTCTTACTGCCCATGGGCCCTGTCGCCACGTTATTCTCTGAATAAAAGAGCACTACTGCCAGACCTTGAGAGTCCAAGAAATCTTTCTTTCAACTCCTCGGCTCGCCGAGCCCGCATCACACCCTACTCAGAAAGCTGCCACAGACCCAAACTGCGCTGGTAAAACTCCATGCTGTGTTACTTCTTTACTTTCTGCGGGGCTTTTGCTGGCTTTGTTCAATGCTGTTGCCCCAGAGCCTAGAACAGTAGTTACAACATGACAGCCACTTAACATCTGCTGAACTGAATTAATAAATGGTATATTTATACTATGGAATATTACTATGAAGCCATTCATCATAATGAGTCAGAGTGATACCAGCTGATTTAATGGAATTTCCGGAAGTATTAAGAAAACAAACAGCAAAAATATCCCATTTTTTAAAAAGTATATCCCAAAAACCCATACATTGATGAGGAAGTGGAGGCCCTGGAACCCTCATACGCTGCTGGTGGGAATCTAAAACGCTGCAGCCACTTTGGAAAACAGTTTCGTGGTTCCTCAAAAAGTTTAACGTGGCTACCGTATGACCCAGTGATTCCACTCTTAGGTAGACACCTAAGAGAACTGAA
The DNA here is from genome assembly GCF_041296265.1 of Equus caballus. Classification (NCBI taxonomy): domain Eukaryota; kingdom Metazoa; phylum Chordata; class Mammalia; order Perissodactyla; family Equidae; genus Equus; species Equus caballus. Next base: position 2,372,701 of record NC_091691.1, on the reverse strand, counting down.
AACAAGTGTCCACACAAAAACGTGTACATGGATGTTTATAGCATTATTCCTAGCAGCCAAAAAATGGGGGGGAAAAAAAAAAACAAATGTCAATCAACTAATGAATAAAGTATGGACTATATTTGGCCATAAAAGGAATGAAGTACTAATAAATGCTACAACATAATCTTTGAAAACATTATGCTAAATGAAAGAAGCCAGACACAAGGCCACAAACTGCATGATTCCATTTACATGAAATATCCAGAACAGGCAAATTCAGAGACAGAAAGTAGACTAGTGATTGTCAGGGGCTTGGGGAGCGGAGAATGGGGAGTAACGGGTATCAGCTTTCTTTCTAAGGTAATGAAGTGTTCGGGAATCAGACAATGGACCAATGCATAACTTCGTGAATACACTAAAAACCACTTAAGCGTACACTTCAAAAAGAGTGAACTTTATAGTATTTGAACTATATCTAATAAAGCTGTTATTTAAAAAAAACTGTACATGTTCGCAAATGAATACATAAATGATGAAGAATGGTATGAAAGGTTGACAATCCTGGTAATAGAGAATGGAGGGGAGAGGGAGACAAGGGTTGAGGCAAGAAGGAGGAGCTAAACAAAAACTAAACAACCCCAAGGCTGGAGGCCTTCAGTGGCGGACTGAGCAAGGGTGAGTAAGTGTGAATGAGGTGAGTGTAAAGAATAAAAATGAGGGCACTAGGATTAAAAATCCAGCAGGTAATTCATAAAGGGGGAAAGGAAGCAAAGCTGAGTAACTGTAATGATTCAATGGAGTTTGCAGAAAATGCAGACGGCCAGAAAGGGAGAAGAACGAGAATATGGGACAGAAGATTTAAGACTGGCCCAAACCCGCCAAAGTTAAAAAAAAAAGTATGCAAGAAGAAAATTCACTAGCTCCTGCTCAAGAATTCCTGCGCCTGGCGGGGTAGAACCAATCCATAACAAGGAGACACTTCCAGGAAAAGAAGGGAGTGCTATTCAGGACGGTGGTGTCTCCTAAGTGGGAGAAAAGAGGCATCTCTTTGGAGAAAGTGTTCACTGTGACTGTTCTGGGAAAAAACAGCCCCGACAGACCGCCTTGGGAATTCCCAATGGAAGAGGTGCCACTGAAAACGGCCGAGTTGGGATCTTTCCCAAGAACTTGAGAAGGGAAAGAGGAAGAAAGGAACAACTTTAATTTTTAACAGATATTTCTTAACAAACCTTAACACTGCTGCCAGTTTCTGTGCATGCGTCTTTCCTAAGTTAACCAGGTTCTTTTTTTTCCTTTTATATAAGCACAGTTCTTTTAAAAAGAAGTGTACAGGGGCCAGCCCCGTGGCCGAGTGGTTAAGTTCGCACACTCTGCTTCGGCGGCCCAGGGTTTCGCCAGTTCAAATCCTGGGCGCGGACATGGCACCATTCATCAAGCCATGCTGAGGCAGCATCCCACATGCCACAACTAGAAGGACCCACAACTAAAAATACACAACTATGTACTGGGGGGCTTTGGGACAAAAAGGAAAATAAAATCCTAAAAAAAAAAAAAAAAGAAGTGTAATATAGGGCTTTATTTTTTTTTTAAAGAGACAAAGCATTTTTCCCCTTTAACTTTTCTGTTTTCCCTAGGCTATATGCACAATAGACAAACTTGACATTTAATATCTTAATCTCTTAAACCTTTACTGTCCAAACACATCAAATAAAAAGGAAAAAAATACCCAAGGTGGAAAGTACGCAAGGGGAAAAAGGGAAGCAATATGCACTAAATGCATATTCCTTCCAGAGGGAGGAACAGAGACGATGCCCCCTGGTTTCTGGATGATAAAATAGACATTAGAGTCTCCTCCTTCAAGAACTAAGATTTGAATTAGACACTAAGATACAAGTGAATGGACTTTGCAAGTTGGTGTGCATGACTAGGTGTCACACGGCTGGCGAGGTCAAGTGCACCTGGGGTGGAAAGCTCCGTAAAGGCAGGGACTAAGTGACACACTGCCTCAGTGGCGCTGAAGTGCCTAGCACATTAACGCACCTCGCAGATGCAACAACTTTCCATCAAGCCACACACTCTGCCATGCACTGTGGTGTCACCAGGTAGTAGGGGGAGCAGACAAAAACACAGGGTGCCAAAACCTAACTGGACAGGGTGCTGGACAAGTCCACAGGAGACAGGATAACCCTGAGCTGAGTTTTGAAGGTGATAACTGGATGAAGTGAGAGAAGAACATTCCAGCAGAGGGAGACAGGGAGAGTGCAGAGAGAGTTTAAGGAACCACAGGTTGTTCAGCAAAGCTCAATGAAGCACATAGAAAGAGGTGGAACAAGGATGAGAGTAGAGGCCAGAGCCCAGGGATGCAGGGTCCTTGATACCAAGCTAGGGACCAGTAGATCTGATTAGGAAGACAGTGGAAGTCGTCGAAGGATTTTAAATTGTGGGGGGTTGGGGGAGCTGGTGACCATGAACAGATTAACATTTTGAAAAGACAGAGGCAGGAGCAAACCTCTGGATTTAACCAAAAAATAAAGAAAAGAACTACAGCAAAGAAGTGGGAAAAGGTCAGGAAAAACATTGTTAACAGATCTACACTCTCTTTCCTCTCTCATGGACAAGTTCTCTTCATGGGGTTACCAAATTATCTTTTGAAAACAGAAGTCAGAGGTTAGCTGAGAGCAGTTAGTCCTCCGAATGCTGAAATGAGTTTTATGAAGAATTAGAGATCGCATTATTAATTTTAACTCTAAAACGCATGTTTGACAGATTTTGATATATTGTAGTTTTGTGAGTACAAAAAAAAAAAGGATCTACAATAACTCTAAATCTTATCTGCTATCAGCAGAGCAGGATGAATTTCAAAGACTTCACAGACACAAAGATCATCTGTTCACTTCAGAACAGACCACAGCCACTTCTCGCCCTCAGCATATCTGAAATAAAATCTGTGAGCCTAATTTCTTGATGGTCATGACTCAGGCCACAGTACGAAATGATTTCTGAGCTGACAGAGAACCCCACGGGGGTTCTTTACCTCCACAGCCAGTCTATTCAGTACTAACAGTTCCAACCACCAGGAGGAATTCCCCTGCCTAGGCTTATTTTGTTGGCACAAGCACATACAAAAAAAAATCCTGACATTTTCTATCCAGTAGGAAAGGATGATCAGAACAGGAACATTTTTAACACCAAGCAAATTTAACAGAGCTTTCTCAAGTGCCTGTGGATTTTGACAAATGACCACAAAGTATCAGACTTGCTATTTTTAAAAAAAAATCTCTATTTTAATCTTCTTAGAAGCAAAAGTCCCAGGAACTTTTTCCTAAACTCCCAGACAACAACAACAAAACAAGAGATTCTAACTATGACTTCAATAAAGTAATCGGAAAAAAAAAGCCTAATTGATTCTAGGCTCTCTTTACTTCTAAAAATACCTTATTGTGATAAGATAACCAACCTTGGGGGCCGGCCCTGTGGCCAAGTGGTTAAGGTTGCACACTTCGCTTCGGCAGCCCAGAGTTTGGCACGGCTCATCAAGCCATGCTGAGATGACATCTCACACATTAGAACTAGAAGGACCTACAACTAAACTATATAACTATGTACTTGGGGGCTTTGGGGGGAAGAAGAAGAAAAAAAAGATTGGCAACAGATGTTAGCTCAGGTGCCAATCTTTAAAAAAATAAGATAACCAACCTTGTAAAATTTGCAATTTACAATCACCAAATACCACCATTTACTATCATGATCAAATACCACCATTTACTATCATCAAATATCACCATTCACTATCAACATCAAATATCACTATTTACTATCAACACACCAAGAAAAAGACACTTTTCCTGGAAAGGACAGTCCTTTAACTGAATAAATTTAGTTTTATGAAAAACTCCCCACATTGTCCTTGTTTTTCTCAATACGCTAAGGCCCACTCAACGCTCCATTTCAGGGGCCTGACCAAGAGTCTCCAAGATTTGTTTTCACCAACTTTATGATGCCCCCGCTCCCCATCTTTGAGGAGGGACCACAAACAATATCATGGAACTGGTGAGAACACCCAGTTCTACCCAGGGCTGAAGAAGCCTCTGTAGGCAAGAATCCATTAAACGTTAAAACTCAAGCTCCTTTGTCCATCTCCTCACCCCACTCCCTCATTTTACAAATGGGAAAATGAAGGTCCAGAAAGGAAAACTGACTTGCCAAAGCCATAAAGCCAAGAGAATTTCTCTAGCCTACTGACACTGTGTCACCGTTCCTCTACTGAGCTGGACAGTTGTGTAGTACTATGTACCATTTAGCCACATGATTTAAATATGTATATGGTTATACTGAAAGTCTTAGGTATTATGAAAACCCAACCCTGAGAGTAATTTTGAGCCGAAGCAACACTATCGCCCGAGTCATCTGAAATACGATGTACTGTGTCTAGTCAGTTACAAAGAGAACCTCTGCTACAGAGAAATGCATCTCAAGATAACCCATTGCAGATACACATCCTAAAAGTTCAAGTTTAAAATACAACTTTGATATAAACTTCACCTGAACCACAACTACTATAACTACTTTCCGCTCACTATGACACTGTACTTGACACTCAGGTGTTTGGCCTGTTACCAAGGCGCACGGTGATAAAGCTTTTCTATGGCACAATATTCACTTTCTTACTAAAAATCAACATCAAGAAAATCCCTACACATCTAGAGTACGCACAGGCCACCAAGAAGCATTCTCCAGCTCCCTGAAGTTGCTGAGTCTTTAAAGACTCGGCTTGGTGTACGCTAAATCAAAGAGACAAAGGAGACATTTAAAAGAGAACAAAATTACTGGATCAGCTATTTCTTTATAGAAAACATTTTACCCAGATCAATACCCTACTTCTCCTCACACCATACGCCCTTTGTACTGCTGTGGCTATTTTAAAACCTAGATGTATTATGCTGCCGTCTCCTGATATCGACCAAGCCCACAGCTCTGATTTCATCTCAAGATGCATCCTCCTGGGTGACAGCAAACGCTGTTGGGCTCCGCAACATTTTTTAGTTTCTTAAGTCTGTTGTAACTCGGGAAACATTATCAGTGGTTTGAGACGCTCTTTTTACAACACACCTTTCCCCGGAATCGATACCGGCGGCGAATTTATGGGAATTTTTCCTGGGCCCTCCCGTACTTGCCAGCAAATTATCAAGGGCATCAACAAATCAAGGTTCTCTGCATTTGAATGGTCAAGGAATTCTTACTTGGTCTTATAAATAGGCTGAAACTACGTGGAAACTGATTTCTTTTCATTTCCAGGGGAGCTGCCCAAGAATGAACTATGATGTCTTCAACTTAACCACTTAAGCCATACAACTACCAGATTGCGGGAAATGAAAATTTTCCTCAACAAAACACCGGATCATTCATTCCCAATGTGATGCAATTCACAAGGTCTCAAGAAAGAAGGACATTCCGCCTGCTTGGGGCTGACCTCGAAGTGGGGCGGGACGGGGATGGGTGCGCGGCCCGGGCAGAAGTAGAGCCCACAGGGGCCGGGGGTCCGCCACCCGCGGCCCTGCTCCTGGAGCCGCGTCCTCGAAGCCCCGCAGCAGCGCTGTCCTCGCCGGGGGCAGGGGACCAGGGCTATGGGGCGTCGGCCCGGCCTCTCCTGGAGCGCGGGCAAAGCAAAGCGCGAGGGTCGCACACGGCCCCTCGGCTCGGAGGGGACCGGCGAGCGGGGGGGCCCGCAACCAACCGGGCCCGAACACCAGCCAGCGTCGGCCCGGCGGCCGGGGGTCGACGGTCGGCCCGGGAGCACGGGAAAGGGACGGCGCAGGCGCGGGACGGGCTGGGGGCCCGGGAGGGGGACGGCGCAGGCGCGGGCCCGCCGGGGTCTGCGGGGCCGCCTGGGCCTGGCCGCGCGGGCGGCGCTGAGGAGAGAGACCGGCCCGCGGGCGCCCGCTGAGAGGACCAAACCCCGGCTCTTACCGCGCGGCGCCGCCTCGCTCGCTCGCTGGCTCCGGGTTGGGGCCGGGAGGCGAGCTCACCCGGTGGCGCGGCCCGAATCCGTTGAGTCCAGCCTCAGGGCAGCAGCCAACCCCGCGGCGCCGTTCGCCCGGCCCGCCCCGCCTCCATCGTGGCCCCCGCCCCCGGCCCGCCCCTTCCCCGCCCCGCACGGCCGCCGCCGCCAGCGCCGGCGCCGTGCAGGCCCCGCCTACATCCCGCCACCGCGCAGACGCCTACCGCCCCGCCCACTCCCTCGCGTCCCTCCGGGCTCTGGCTCGCGCAGGCGCTCTACCTACCGGCCGGTCACAAAGGGCCCAGCAGCCAGTGCGCACGCGTCAGGCTTTGTGCTGGCGCTCCTGGCTGTGGATGCTGCTGGCTGTGGGAGATGATGCGCCTAGAGCACCCTAGTCCCAAAGGCTTTCCTGAGCCCAAAGGTCCACCATTCATGCAGCATTATTTACAGTGTGCCAAGGAAAGGACGGTGCTGGGCATGAGCTAGACAGTGGTGAGAAAAACCCACGCCCTGCTCTCCTGGCTCTCCCAGTGCAGCAGGGAGCACAGACAGTAAACAAGAGAGCAACCAAAAATGAGGCCAAGTATCCTTTATCGAGTTAAGGAAGTTCTATCAGGTCACAATTATCAAACGGGCCTTTTCCTTTGATAGTTTGAACTACGTTCATAGATTTTTATTACATCATCTTCATTTCCTAGGAAAAAGACAACTTGGTATATTTTTAATACATTGCTGGCCTATTTGCTAGTATTTTATATAGCATTTTTGCATATATGTCCGTAAGTCACATTGGCCTGTACTTTTGCTTTCTCATGCTGTCCATGTCTGGTTTGAAATTAAGCTGTAATAAATTCACAGTGAGTTAAGACTTCTGTTTCTTCTTTATCTGGGAGATCATGTATAAGGATTTTTGTTCTTTTCCATGTTTGCTGAACTTACCTATAAAATCATCCAGGCCTGGTGTTTTTCTTTGGTTTTGTTTGTTGTGAGATTTTTTGAGTTGGGATGCAGATTTAAAAACTAAGCGTTTCATTTCTTTAATGGTTCTAAGTCTAGATGGAATTTCTATTTCGTCCTATTTGATGCGGGGTCGGTGAGCCGAGGAGTCAAAAGAAAGATTTCTTAGACTCTCAAGATCTGGCAGTAGTGCTCTTTTATTTAGAGAATAGTGTGGAATAGCATGGGGACAGGACCCATGGGCAGTCAGAGCTTCTGCTGCCGCCGCTTCTGCTGCCCCCGCTGGCATGGGGACAGGGCCCATGGGCAGGCAGAGCAGCTGCTGCCGCTTCTGCTGCCCCCGCTGGCATGGGGACAGGACCCGTGGGCAGGCAGAGCTGGTGCGTGGGGACAGGACCCACGGGCAGTCAGAGCTCCTGCTGCTGCCCCCGCTGGCATGGGGACAGGACCCATGGGCAGGCAGAGCTGGTGTGTGGGGACAAGACCCACGGGCAGTCAGAGCTCCTGCTGCTGCCGCTTCTGCTGCCCCCGCTGGCATGGGGACAGGGCCCATGGGCAGGCAGAGCAGCTGCTGCCCCGAGTTGAGGGTTAGGGCTAATTTTATAAGGCATGGGTACGTGACTTATTTTTACTGGAGAAAAGAAAAGATGATGTAAAAAGTCATTAAATGATTTCAGTGCAGATGGGGTCTGGTTATTGTGCGGTCATATAACTTTAGATACGAATCTGGCCATATAGATCAGCATGTAGGTGAGGATGCCCTGGGCTTCTCTCCCTGGGGCGGTCCTAATTCATACCATAAAAAAAAGTCCACTGGGTCGTATAGTTTGGCATGTAGGCCAGGTCACCTTGGGCTTCTCTAGCTGGGGCACCTTAATCCACATCACTATTGTTTACTGTTATATGTTTGCAGGAAAGTGTATGTTTTGTTGATATTTTCATAATCATTGGTGTGAAGTTGTTCATTTAATTCCCTCGTGGTTCTTATTTTAATCTTATTTGGTTTTTTGTTTCTGAATACATTTCTAAAACGTTTACGTATCTCAGAATTCAGAAAGCACCATCTCAACAGCATCTCCGAAGCGGTGGCTCCGAAGTGGATGCAACTAAATGTGTTCAGTTTCTTGATATCTTTCCAAAGATTTTATGAATAAAAACAAATATCCAAAATAAACAGATATGTACTTTTGCTTCTTTTTTACACAAATGGTACTCTACTATCCATAATGATCTGGATCTTTCTTTTTAAAACCAGAATAGCCATGATGTTTTAATGCTGTAGAGATAATCGTTCAGCACTAGGGTAGGACTAAGGTCATGGTCCTCGTAACCAGACAGCCTGGACTCAAATCCGAGCTCCATCACTTACTAGCTGTCTGTCAGTGTTTTCATCTACAAAATGGGTGCTGTTATGGGTTGTGGGGATTAAGTGGGATCATGCAGGAAGGGGACTTAGCCTGAAGCCCAGCACGCAGCAAATGCCTGGACAATGGGAGGGGCATTCATGTTCCATCTGTAGGCATTTACACTTCAAACAGGACTCACTATCATTTAGATCCTCACACCAGCCCCGTAAACTGTATGGAAGACAAAACTGAGGCTCAAAGAGGCTATTTCACTTGCCAAAGCCACTCAGCTAGCAAATGGCTGAAACAGAACAAAACTGTCTGGCCCCAGGCACCTGCCCTCACCCCACAGCTACTGACAAGCCATGCACACTGTTAAAAGATACTTTTTTATATTAAAGTGCACAAAATGAATGTATCACTCAATGAAATACCAAAAAGTGAAGATCAAGAAAAAGAACTTTAGCAGTTTTCCCAGTACCATCCCCCAACGCTACACCCTCCCCAAAGGTAACCACCGTTCTGACATCTAACTCTGGATTAACGTGGCCTGATTTTGAACTTTAAATAAATAGAATCGTATTGCATTGGTTTCCTAGGGCTGCTGTAACAAATTACCAAAACCTTCGTGGCTTAAAACCACGGAAACGCATGTCTCACAGTTCTGGGGCCTGGAACTCCGACATCCGGGTGTCGGGGTCTCGAGGTGTCGGCAGCTCTGAGTTTCCTCCAAAGGCTCTGGGGGAGAATCCATTCCTTGCTTCCTCTGCCCTCGGCCAACGGCCTGCATTCCTTGACGTTCCTTTGCTTGTGGCTGCATCATTCCAATCTCTGCCTCAGACTGTGTATGTGTGAAATCTCCCTTTGATTCTGATATAAGGACACTTTTGATAGCATTTAGGGCCCACTCAGATAAGCCAGGATAATCCCCCATCACAAGATCCTTAATTTATCTCACATCTGCAAAGACTTTTTTCCAAATAAGGTGACATGTACAGGTTCCAGGGGCAGGGGCCTGACGTCTTTGAGGCCCTTTATTCAGCCTACTACAAGAACGTAACCTTTTGTGTCTGCCTTCTTTCTCTCAACATTAGGTCTGTGAGGTTTATCCGTCTTGTTGCATGTATCCGTGGCGTGCAAAATGAATATCATTTTGGTTGCTGCGTAGTATTCCGTTGTGTGAATTTACCGTACCACGGTTCATCCTCTCTTCTACTGTTGGACACTTGCATTGTCTCCAGTTGTGAGCTATTCGTAGAAGGAAAATTGGATTAAGCGAAAAAGATTCCTGGGGTCTCCAACGGAAAGCTAGGCATCCTTGGAACACACTCTTCTAGGCTATCTGATTCTGATTTTCTCGGGGTTCTGGGCCTTTTACTGCCTTTGAACTCTTCACAACTCTGTAAATTGTAGAAAACTGATGGGATGCAAATAATTGCTGTCTAGGGACTTGCAAATGATTCGTACCTAAGGACAACCCTCCCCCACAGCGGGAAAGCCAGTTTTGCCTCCATTTGCAAGTTTATTTCAGTATTTCTGATCTATAAATGTGTCTGACCTTTGAATTCTCCCTTGAACTGGTGGTAAAATCTTACCTGTTCCTTCATTTAATTAATGAGTTAAGTAAACCTTTTAATACATGTTTATTTTATACTCTTATTTGTTTGAGTCATGATTTTACTTCTTTTTTTAACTACTTTTAACATTAGGAATAAAGTTCCTGTAAACATTGTTTTTTCTTTCTGAGGACGATTGTCCCTGAGGTAACATCCACTGCCAATCTTCCTCTTTTTGCTTGAGGAAGATTGTGGCTGAGCTAACATCTGTGCCAATCTTCCTCTGTTTTATGTGGGACGCCACCATAGCGTGGTTTGACGAGAGGTGCTAGGTCGGCGCCCGGGATCAGAACCTGAGAACCCTGGGCTGCTGAAGTGGAGCACGTGAATTTAACCACTACACGCCAGGCTGGGCCCCCATGAACATTCTTGTACACAGCAAAGTACTTCTAATGAGTCAAAACTACTAAACTAGATTTTCTGCCATTGAAATTCCAGAGGGGAAGCAGGGGGCCCAAGGGGGCAGAAAGGGTCCAGGTGCACATATGTATGGTGACAGATAAAAATTAGACTATTGGTGGTGAGCACAATGCAGTCTATACAGAAACTGATGTATAATAATGTACACCTGAAATTACACAATGTTGTAAACCAATATGTCCTCAATAAAATAAATGAAAATATATATATATATAAAGGAATGCAAAATAAATGCCACAAGGAACAAAATATCAACATTTTAAATAAAGACAGGCTGCACCCCGCCCCCCAGATTCCAAAGCAAAAGAGCCACTTTCCATCAAGCAGGAGGCTGCTGACATTCCCTGAGCAGCGACCAGGCCTGTGGAACTGGACCCTGTCCCTGGGGCTGGGAAGGGGGCAGAGATGGCTTTGACAAGGTCCCCAGCCTCCAGGAGCCTCTCTGGCTGGGGCAGTGTGACCTGGTGCTAAATCAAGTGAGATGCTGCTAAGGTGTCCTGGAGGAATCAGCAGGATTCTGGGAGGAGGTGGCCTTTGAGCAGAGTTTATATAAGAAAAGGGCACATCGGGGACAGTGAATGGCAGGAGAAAGAGCAAGGAAGGGAAGGCAAACAGCATCCTCAGGGAGCAGAGACCGGGGCGCAGGCAGAGCAGGGAGCGTGGCTGTGCACACGGCAGCGGGGTTGGGGGGGAGCGGGCACGGAAGAGAGAGAGCCTCCCACACCAGGCCTCGGAACTTGGGTGCTATGGTGTGGATGGGAGCCGGTCACTGCAGCTTTGGGACAGGGGAGAGACAGGCAGCAAGATCTTCTTTAGGAAAACTGGCCTCATGGCATGCACAGGATAGGGAGGGTGACCCAAGCAGTCAAGGGACTTATTCAGGATCCTGGGGTGGCTGGGAGGTCTGGGATGGCGATGGGGCAGAGGGGAGGAGACAGATCTGAGGATGGGGCAGAGAGAACCTCCTGGACTTCACACCAGTCTGTGGCTGGGCGTTGGTCGTGACATCTGAGTGGTCCCATCAGCCTCACCCACACCTTGTCCCCTGTCCTTGCTCATCCTCCTCGGCTCCCCAGAACTGGAGTGGCAGAAAGAGCAGGCAAGTGGGGCACCTACTGGCCTGGAGCAAGAGGGGACCTGGGGAAGCAGGTGGCCGACTGCCTGTGCAGGAGCCTACCTATTAGTGTATGAGCCGCTCCCAGGGCCCAGCCTTCACCCCAAGTGGCAGGGTTTGGATGCCACGATGACCTCCATTCTTGGGCTAAGAGTGCCCCTCTGGTCAGGCCTTGCTGGCCCCATGCTGGGGTCTTGTCACCACTGAGATGGGCTGAGCTCCGCAGCCCAGTACTCCCTTGAGCTCAGCGCCTCTGGTTTCTCGCTGCTCCGCTCAGCTCACCCTGATGCCCACTGGTCACTGACCGCCCCACTCGGGCCCAGCTGCTCAGTCTGCGCCACAGCTGGAAGAGCTAAACAGGCAGCGGCCGCAGGCCAAGTTTTAATCTGAAAACAACTGTTCTCAACAGTTAGCAAGCCATCAGCTCTGAGTGCCAGGACATCGAGTTTGGGATTCTTGACATGCCTCCCTTGGGGTCAGGGGAGCTCTAGGTCCCGGGAAATGTGCAACTGTCAGCTGAGCAATGATGTGTCTACAAGCAGAGATGGGCTGTTTGCCTTCCACAGCCACTGCTGCCCATGCCAGGAGGGAACCATGTACGCGGCAACCACGGCCTGAAGCCCTGGAAGCCCCTTGGGACTCTGGCCTGCAGGTGGCCCAGAAGAGATACAGGATGGAGACCAACTCTGGACAAGGCGTCCATCCTCCCTCCTGGCCTAGAGAGATCAGACATCATCAGACCCTCTTATATCACAGTCAGGGAAACTGAGGCCAGTGAGAAGGGAATGGTGAGTCAGTGCGTCCCACGTGCCAGATCTGCGAGTCCCCAGATTTGAGCTCAAAGCCTGGTTCAGACAGCCATCAGCTCAGTGACCTCAAGTATATTCCTCAGCTTCTCTGTGCCTCCAGTTCTTCTGTGAACAATGGCAGTACTCTCACATCGGTCAGAGGTGTTAGGGGACTAAATAAGAAGTCCTACGCTATTCTCTGTTCCTGGCATACCACACTTCTCCTCAAAGCCCTTGGCACAGGGCAATCACATGGCTAATAAACAGCAACGCTGCCCTTAGTGTCTGCAGACCTGGAGACTGTAAGCGTCTGGAGGGCAGGGCCTGGCATGTAAGGACTCAGGACATGGTTCCCCTTATCTCTCAGTGTCCAAGTCCCCATCCACAGGAAGCAAGAAGCCTTGTCCAGGCTCCTGATTTGAGTCCATCCAACTGGGGGACCTCGGGAAACAACTATACATCATGGTAGGGACACAGGGAGATCAGGGATGACCCAAACAAAGGGACGCCAACACAACCTGCCTAAGGCTTAACTAATCTCTATCGGCCTGTGTGGGGCACTTCCCAGCGTCAGAGTATCTAATGGAGTCCTTATTTTACAGCTGAGGAAAGTGAGGCCCAGAGAGCTGAGCTAGTGGTCCAAGGCTTGGCCTCTGCCTCCTGGGTCCACGCCCCAGCTGGTGTTGCCTCCCCCTTGCAAACAAGCCTCCTGGACTTCTGCACGCATCCCGAGGCTCTGAACATGCCCGCGTCTCCTCTTGGAGAATCATGCTCAGGACTCACAGCCCTTTTAGAAAAATCTTCCCTTTGAGGAATCTTTTGTTATAGGGAAATTTTTTTTTAACTTTTTATTGAGCTTATGATAGTTTACAACCTTGTGAAATTTCAGTTGTACATTATTGTTTGTCAGTCGTGTTGTAGGCGCACCCCTTCACCCTTTGTGCCCACCCCCCACCCTCCTCTCCCCTGGCAGCCACTAATCTGTTCTCTTTGTCTACATGTTTAACTTCCACATGTGAGTGGAGTCATACAGAGTTTGTCTTTCTCCATCTGGCTTATTTCACTTAACATAATACCCTCAAGGTCCATCCATGTTGTTGTGAATGGGATGATTTTGTCTTTTTTATGGCTGAATAGTATTCCATTGTATATATACACCACATCTTCTTTATCCAATCATCAGTTGCTGGGCGCTTAGGTTGGTTCCACATCTTGGCTATTATAAATAATGCTGCAATGAACATTGGGGTGCATGGGACTTTTGGAACTGCTGATTTCAAGTTCTTGGGATAGATACCCAGTAGTGGGATGGCTGGATCGTATGGTATTTCTATTTTTAATTTTTTGAGGAATCTCCATACTGTTTTCCATAGTGGCTGTACCAGTTTGCATTCCCACCAGCAGTGTATGAGGGTTCCTTTTTCTTGTTGTGAGGAAATTTTAAGCAAATGGGTAAAACGAGACAGAGATAACAGTGCATCATTAAGCTGTTTGGAACCCAAAGCATGCCTGTAAGTAAATGCTGCTTTTGCAGGAAAACCTGAAGGCAGTTCAGAGAAGTTCTAGAAAGATCTGGAGGAAAGACAAGCCCGTTGAAAAAACATAAAACTGCCCTGAGGAACTAATTTAAAACTGGTCAGCAGGCCACGCCTGCCACAGCAGCCAGGGGAGGAGAGGGGACCAGAGGGAGGGACAGGTATCTGTGTCAGGGGCAGGCTGGGCCGGGAGTGGCCGTCAGCTTGGCCACGTGGGGCCCTGGGCTTCCAGCCAGACGCAGGCTGACCTGAGCACAAAGGAAATGGGTGGCGGAGGTGAGAGCTGGTGGCCCTTCCCAGGATCTTGGGGGAGAAGGAGAAGGAAGGGCCAGAGCTGGGGGCACAGGAGGGACGGATTTACATCTGTTCCGAGCAGGAATGCATTTGGAAGTGGGAGAACGGAGAGGGAGTTGGAGAGCCAGGATCTGGGCACAGTGTTTTGACTCACTAGCTGGGTGACTGTATTATTTCCCAAGGCTGCCGTAACAAATGACCATAAACTGAGTGGCTCAAAACAACAAGAATGGGTTCTCTCCCAGTTCTGGAGGCTGAGGTCCAAAATCCAGGTGTCGGCAGGGTTGGCTCCTTCTGGAGCCTCTGAAGGAGAATCTGCTTCAGGCGTCTCCTGGCTTCTGGGGCCTTCCAGCAATCCTTGGCCATCCTTGGCTGGTGGACACATCACCCCAATCTCAGCCTGCGTCTTCACACGGCATCCTCCCTGTGTATCCCTGTGTCTTCTCCTTTCCTGTCTCTTATTAGGACACTCATCATTGGCTTTACAGCCCATCCTAATGCAGGGTCATCTCATCTTGAGATCCTTACCTTAATGATATCTGCAAAGACCCTTATTCCAAACGTGGTCACATTTTGAGGTTCCAGGTGGACAGATCTTGGCGGGGGGAGATTCACCCATGACAGCGACGTGGAAGAGCCACTTCCCCTTTCAAAGGCCTCACAGTGTCTGAACATGGAGATGCTCTCACAAGGAGAATCAGAGGAACGATGGCCATGAGTGGGCTTAGGGACCACATAGTCCCATTGGGACAGGCATGTGGCTTCAGCCCCAAGCATCTTGAGAGCAGTTGTCATGCACCACCGGAGCCAAAGGTCGCAGCCCACGCCTCCTGGCAGCACACGCGGGTCAGCCTGGCAGTCGGCCTCCTTTCCCAGTTAGAAGTTGCTCCATTGTGGGTCCACTGAGAAATCCTCAGTGCCCCGGGACCTCCTGCCCTGGCCCCATTTTGGGATCAGCGTTGCCCAGCTTCTCAGGCTCTGCTGCTCCTCATGCCCTCAGCTGGGGATGTGCAGGCCAAGATCCCGAGTTAGGCCCTCAGAACTCTTGCGGAGGCTGTCTGGAGACTGAGTAGCTGAGGAGGTGGCCAGGAAGAAGCGAGGGGAGGCATGGGTGATGCCAGTCGGGTGGAAGAGGGATTTGCTAGCTCCCGACGCTCCAGCCTGGCATCTCTAGGAGGCAGGTTTAGTATGAAGTGGCCTGAGTGGGCTGAGACTCAGAGGCCAGAGGCCAGCCTGAGGGGTGGACAGGGCTCCCGCAGCTGCCGCCCACCGACCAGGAGCCTCAGGCATCTTTTCCTGGCCGCCACCAGACGAAAAGGCCCTGCCTGGGAAATGCAGCTCAGGAGTGTTTATCTAACGGAGAACACAGAGGTCACAGATGCCTTAGCTTATTCCAAAGAACTTCTGATCACCTCCACCCAACATTCTAAATATTGTTTTCAGAAAGTAGAAGAAATAGCCACTATTCCCCTCTCTCCATTGTTTTTCTCTCCTTCTGGCCCCATTTCCCCCTGGAGCCCGGAGGCGGGGGGAGGTGAGGTGCACTGGGGGCTGGGCAGCCAGAGACGGGAGTCAAGTCAGCGCCAGCCACCCCAGCAAGGCAGTGCTCGTCAGGGAATTAAATCATAGCTAGATTGAAATGGGCCCCTGCAGCGTCTGCCTCTGTCTCGATGGGTCTGGATTTCCCATGCTGGCCTCTGGGGCCGAGCCACTGGTTTGGGAGGTCACCTGCCCATGGTCACTGAAGCCCTCGAGCCCCTGCCATGTCCCCGAGGCCGGGGTGGCCACCATCCTGTTGTTCCTTGCCTGACGGCTGCTCAGCCGGCAGCTGCTGGGGACCTGGGCTTGTTCAGGCCCCACCATTCGGGCCCCCTCTTTGACCAGAATCACATCTAAACCCCCACATGCCCAACTGCCAGCTCAAGTTTCAACCAAGTGACTGAAAACCGACAAGGAGACTTTCTGGTCAGGCCTGCCCAGTTCCGCTCACAGGAGGGGAACCGAGAAGTAGTTGGTGTGTGGACTGAGCCCTCACCGTTCTGGCTGAACTGGCCAGAGAAGCCTCGAGAAGGCCTTTCTGGGGACATATGGCTGCGTGCTGTCCAGTGGGGCTGCCTGGTCCAGGGTACTCGGTGGATCTTGTTCGGGAGCTTACAGACGAGCAGCCTCAGCCCCCAAGGCAGCTGGTTTCCCTTCCAATCTGAGAAGCAACAGGGCCCTGTCTTCCACGAAACTGTTTACTCGGGTGCCTGTTGGTCACGGCCCCGGCTGGCCTTTCTGTACTGCGAGAATTGGGGTGACCCATCGCTCTCCCCGACTCAGTTACACTGTCTGAGTTCCAACACCCCTTACCCCGGGTCTGACAGTCCCCCTCCCATCCGGGGTGACCCTAAGCCCCGGTGTTGCCTGCTGACCTGTGGTGGCTGCTCCCAGAGGCCATTTGGGCCTCTTCAAGAGCTGGTGTGTCTGTCGCCCCCTCACTTTTTCTTTTTCTTTTTTTTTTTCTTTTTCTCCCCAAAGCCCCCCAGTACATAGTTATGTATGTTTTTTTAGTTGCAGGTCCTTTTAGTTGTGGCATGTGTGGCACCTCCCCAGCGTGGCCCGACGAGTGGTGCCATGTCCGTGCCCAGGATCCGAAGTGGCGAAACCCTGGGCCGCTGAAGCAGAGCACGCGAACTTAACCACTCGGCCACGGGGCCGGCCCCATCACTTTTTCTATTTATCTTTCCGGAGCTCTTTATGATAGCCCATCGTTAGTCCATGGACGCGCTTCCCTTTAAGGCAATGGGGGCATTCTTTTGCGGGGTGGATATAGGAGTTCTTCTGAGATTTCTATACAAAATCCTGCCCTCCCTTTATTTGCACAGGGCATGTGTGTGTGGGATGCCAGGAGGCCGCGGCCCGGTACCCGCACCAGCACAGTCCGTCAAGGCCAGGGCTGGCGGTCGGCGTCTGGCCGCATCTAGTGCCAGCTTGGGGGCCATCAGGACACCGAGACCCGGTCTCTGCTCATCGACCGGCTCTGGGATGCCAGGGTGGGGGCTTTGTGTGCCTGGGTTTCCTTATCCATCAAGAAAAGGGATTGGACTAAGAAGCCTCTGAGGGTTCTTTGAGGTGTAAAATTTCAGATTTAGGGCAGCGGCGAACAGTCCTAACGGAGATGCAATAGCATTTTTTTTTTTTTTTAAAGATTTTTATTTTTTTCCTTTTTCTCCCCAAAGCCCCCCGGTACATAGTTGTGTATTCTTCGTTGTGGGTTCCTCTAGTTGTGGCATGTGGGACGCTGCCCCAGCGTGGTCTGACGAGCAGTGCCATGTCCGCGCCCAGGATTCGAACTGATGAAACACTGGGCCGCCCGCAGCGGAGCGCGCGAACTTAACCACTCGGCCACGGGGCCAGCCCCTCATTTTTTTTTTTTAGTAAAGATTTCGAATAGGACCAGGAAGGTAGGGCTAGAGAGCTAACTGTAGCCTTCCAGAGGCCAAATACTCAGAGAAGGGCCAGTGGCAGCCTGTTCCTCGTCAGCAGAGGTCAGAGTGAACAGACAGCATGGGGTGCACGAAGCTTTCCCAATGTGGGCAAGAGCCAGCGTCAACCCTTGTGCCCTGTGGGACGGGGACGCTGCGAAGGGGTGCTTAGGCTTTCGGGGCCTCTGAGGGTGGAGATGCATCCCCAGAGCATCTTTTTTTAAGAAACTATTTTATTGAGGTCATATTGGTTTAAAACCTTGTGTAATTCCAGGTGAACATTATTATATACCAGTTTCTGTATAGAATGCATCATGCCCACCACCTATAGTCTAATTTTATCTGTCACCATACATATATGCCCTTTACCCCTTTAGCTCTCCCCCACACCCCTCCCCTCTGGTAACCACTAATCTGTTCTCCTTATTCATTAACGTCACACTCTCAAGGTCCATCCACGTTGTTGCAAATGGGATGATTTTGTCTTTTTTATGGCTGAGTAGCATTCCATTGTGTATATACACCACATCTTCTTTATCTATTCATCAGTCGATGGACACTTGGGTTGCTTCTATGTCTTGGCTATTGTGAATAATGCTGCAGTGAACATAGGGGTGCAGAAGTCTCTCTGAATTGTTGATTTCATGTTCTTTGGATAGATACCCAGTAGTGGGATGGCTGGATCATATGGTATTCATATTTCTAATTTTTTGAGAAATCTCCATACTGTTTTCCATAGTGGCTGCACCAGTTTGCATTCCCACCAGCAGTGTATGAGGGTTCCCCAGGGCCTCTTGTCACACCCTTGGTGTGACCTCCCCCTGGTCTCCTCCGGCCAGTGAAGGGCTGCACTGAGCTCAGGGCTGCTGCCATCTGGCCCTGTTTCTCCCCAGGACACACCATGTTGTCTACTCAGAGAAATGGCCATGGTGACACTCTATAGGCAGCAGTGTTGGAGGCCAGCTGGAGCGAGGATCACAGCCGAGGCAGGCGACCACCTCCCACACTGCCCATGCCCCAGACAGCTGACCATGCAGCTGATGAGGAGACCCTTCTCCTGGGGGGGGTCCAAGGAAGACCCTGAGCTCACTGCCCTCTGCCTACTTCACTGGTCACTTGCAGTCTGTTAGAGAAGCCTCGGGGCAACTGCTGACACAGGCACTGCCGATAGCAATGAGGGGCTGAGCGGGTGTGGCCCCACCTTCTACCAAGCTGCGCTGAGCACAGAGCCCACATCACAGGCACATCTCCACCCAAACACAGCTTCCCTGCAAGCTGGATGGGCTTTTTCTTTCTTTTTTTTTGCTGGGAAAGAGTTGCTCTGAGCTAACACCTGTTGCCAATGTTCCTCTCTCTTTTTTTCCCTCTCCAAAGCCCCAGTACATTGCTGTATATTCTAGTTGTAGGTCTTAGTTCTTCTATGTGAGCTGCCACCACAGCATGGCTACTGGCAGATGAGCAGCGTGGTTCTGCGCCCGGGAACGGAACCCAGGCCGCCAAAGCAGAGTGTGCAGAACTTTAACCACCAGGCCATCAGGGCTAGCTCTGGATGGGCTTTTTCTGAGGGCAAGGCTGGTAGCGGATAAGAGTGACCCATGCCTGCAGGCAACAAAAAGGCTGGACCTGGCAACACCATCAAAACTTCGGTCCCAGAAGAAACCATTGAGACCGAGGGGCTGGTGCAGGGCCAGGCTGTGTGTGGCTGGGGCCCTCCCTGACCCCAGGCTTGGCATGGCACCGCACAGGAGTGCCAGGCCGGTGTCCCCTCTGCCTTCTGTCCTAAAATAGACAGCCCCATGCTCACACTCGTCAGAGCAGCTGCTGCTGCTCCGTGTGTCCTATCACTGCCTGGTGGTGCCTGCCTGTGGGCACGCAGACCCGGCTGGGCCTGGCTGCTCCACAGTGTGGGCACACCACCCTCCCGGAGGGCTGCCCAGGTCCTGCACTCCACTGGCACGTCTTCCAGCTTTGCTGCCCACCCCCAACCCCCATTCCAGAGGCACCGATCATGGTTTCCTTTTCATGTAACAATCACCACTGAGGCCAAGTTGTCTCAGGTAACTTTAATGAAGTGTCAGCAGTCCTTTCCCCCAGGTGGCATATAGATGGTTGAGCCCAAAAGCAGGACTGCAGCCCTGAGAGACCAGCCACCCACCAACGGAAGGCCGGGCTGCTGTCTGAGGGAGCCAAGCTCACTGCTGCAGACCCAGGGCCCAGGGCAGGAAAGCATCATTTCTTGTGGCAGAGTCCAGCAGCTGAGCTGCACGGAAGGTCATCTCTGGGCTCCAGGCCTTCACTCGCCTCATGCTGGCTTTGCCAACCCACAGGCCTGTGTGTGAGATGGGACGACAGAGGCAGCCGGGGATCCAAGTGACGGCCACCACTGTGGCCCAGCAAAGGGCGCTTTTACAGCTACACAAGGAAGAGTGGTCATTCCATCATGAAACAGCACACATTCTATATAAATAAAAAGTAAAAATGGGAGGGGTGTGGGAGGGAACAAAAATTGGCACAGACATTGATATATTGCTTTCCAGTTTCAATGCAACAGACGCAAATCTTGAGACACCAGGGGAAACAGAAATGAGGCTGGGCTTAGCTTTTCTAAGCAAAGTGGTTCCCTCTGCAGGGCGGGAGGGTTGCTAAGATGGACAGGGATGGGAAGCTAGGCCGGAGGAGGCCCGGAGCTAGAGGCCCGAGAAACCCACTGAATCCAGAAATGTACAGTGGGCAGAGGACGCTGCTCCCTGCCCTCAGCCCCCAGGAGAGCGGCTTTGCTTTTAAAAGGGTGGGTCTGCTCTCCTTGCAACAAAAAGTACAGCTAAATAAATACAGTATGCAGACGTAAAATCTTCAACTGACTTCACTTTCTGTCGCCTGCCTCAGCAGGTCCACAAGCAAAGGGGAGGAGCTGTCATTGACACACCGGGCAAGCCCTCCCACCCCCTACTGCCCCAGAGATGTGGGAAGGATCATGGCACCAGGCTACCGGCTACTGGTATAATCCCATGACAAGCAAACACCTTTTCCTGAGTCACGCCATCACTCCCTCCTCCATTAGCAACATCCTCTCTTCCTGCAAGCCCAACATGGAAACTTTGGCCCTCTCAGTTTACTTTTTCTTTTCTCCTCGCCCCAACTCCTCTTTTTAAAAAAAGCGATGCAATTGTTTAGATTTGTTTCTTCAAAATACTTAGTGGCCTCCCCAGTTCTCTTTCCTCTAAGTCGGACAGTCAGGACGGTTACCAAGAACGTCCTGGCTTCTGCACGGGCACATGGAGAGCAGGGACGGCAGGCGGGTCTGTCCTCCCACCTGCTCCGGGATGGGCGCCCCCACCCTCAGCCTGGCCTGGGGAGCAGCCCCTGTTCCTAACTGCCCACACTGCCAATGCTCCGGAGGCTTCAGAGAGGGCTCCCGAAGAAAGCAGAGCCGGCGCTTGGAGGAAGACAAATGCTGCTGGGACGCAGACTGTCCCCAGAGTACATTCTATTATCTTATTAGGTATCTGAATCTGTTAGGAAAAAAATTAGAAACTATGTATAAAACTTAAAAATATTCAAGTATCAAAAGGCTATTCGGATCAAAGTTTAAAACAAGCTGTCAGCAAGCTGCCGCCGAGAGGAAACTTTTACAAAAGTTTTCTGAGTCTGTTCAGCAGAGAGCAAGGGAATAAAGCAATCTTGTCTCGGGGACGAGAAGGGGCAAGGGAGAGTGTGGGCAGCGAGGGCGGCAGGCTGGAGGAAGACAGAGATCAAGGCCTTTCTTTTTAAGCCAAAGAGGAGAGCGTGTGCCCGGCGGTTGGTGGGGAAGGTGGACTGGGTCACTCTCCCAGAGAACAAGCCATAAAGTGCGCAGCCTGGGCCTCCCTCCCCCTGGGGTCCGGTATAGGAAGTTACACCGCTCCCTGGGGAGCTGTCTTCCCAGGGGCACGTGAACAGCAAAAACAAAGCAACAGGACAGAAAAGAAGACGACCCATTTCTACACAGAGATCCTTTTAGAAAAAAAAGAGAAGAAAGGAGGTGAAAGGGGTCAAACGCTACACAGTGCTGACTTAGCTTCCCAAACCCTGTTACAAACAGGAGTCGAATTTCTAAGTCAGGGAAATGGAAATGCCCCCACCCACACAGGGACGGGCCGTGGCCCCTATGGTATGAAGCAGCAGCAGTGTTTATTCAAGACACAACAGTGAGGGAATTTGGTCGTGTTCCCTTCTCCCTGGAAAGGGTGCATCTTGATGAGTGATCCAGTAGAAATCTTTTAAACTCTGATAAGTTAAGTTCGTAACAACCACTCCCTCTGCCTGGCCCAGGCCAGGCTTGCGCTCTCAGACGTGCTGGCTTGGGGCGCCCTCTGGTGGCAGCATGGAAAACCAGTCTGAGGCCAGCTGGGAGCTCACCGGCTGGGGGGCCCAGAACCGCCCAGGCCACTCGGCCTTCCGCCAGGGGTGGCTGTCTCGTGGCAGACGGCCTGGCCCTTGGGGGTGGCCCAGTTACTCCTTAAGAAGATTCGGTTCCCACTCTTCGGATGGCCCGTTTCACCAGGAGGTTTCCAGGCTGTTCCGCCGGCCTCTCGGAGATGGAGTTGGACCTCTAGACTTCAGTGGAGAATAGGATGCTCTGTCTCTTGCTGTCTGGGGCAGGGATGGCCTCCAGTTGCAGAAAATACAGCAACACCTGGACCTGCCGGAGCAGAGCAGGAGGAAGGGGGCTCAGAGAGGTGCTCATGGGGGAGGTGGGAGGTCTTCCTGGCCAGAGCCCAGGGCCTGGCGACTGAGGCCACCCTCATGCTGAGGGTGCTGGTGACAGGAGCCCCTCACAGCCAGAGGTCTGGATGCACCTGGATGAACACCTGGTGGGATGGGCCCTGAGACGCCCAGCAAGGTGCAGAGGAAGGAGCCCTCCCTGCCCCTCCCAGCCACATGGCTCGGAACCTTGGCCACCTCTCTTGCTCAGTTTGGGTGACAATGTCTGGCAGAACCCAGGTGGGGCAGGCAGAGGTCACCTCTGTGAGGCCAGGAGGTGTGGCTGGAGCCTGTCTCCTCGTACCTGGGACATGACCTCCAGGGACCAGCTGTCGGTCATGGAGATGGGCTGGCTGGGGTTGGCCGGGAGCTTGCTTTCCTTCTCCGAGGGCCGGAGGAGCGTGGGGCCAAAGACCGTGGCGAGGTTGTGCAGGGACATCTTGTTCACCGTCTCCTTTTCAGCCACCCTGCGGAGGGCCGAAGCAGAGGGTGCTGTTGGGACAGTGCCTCCAGGACAGAGGCGAGGCGGAGGGGCGGGGCCACCTGGAGTCCTTGGGCATGTGGTGGAGGGCACCACCCCTTTCTGCCTTGGGCTGGCTCCACAGCACAGCCACCCCACCCGGGTTCTTCTGGGTCGGAGGAGTACTTGAGACTGGTAGGTGGCTGGGCCACCTCTGAGCCGTGACCTGGGGGAGAGGCTGGGGCTGAACCGCCTCGCTCTTCACTTAGGCCCATGGTGCAGAGGGGAAGGGCGGCGAAGAGGGAGCGGGGCGGCAACGCCTCTAGTATCCAGCGGGGGAGTCACTGCAGACAGGGGAGGGGAGAGACGCCCCAGGTGCTGGGGAGTCCCACAGGAGCCAGCAGAGCATGGGTGGATCACCCTTGCTGCCTGGGGGTCCTGGAGCCCTGAGCCCCCCGAGAAGAGCTGGGGTTACCTTTTTAGGTGGTCTAGAAGGAAGAGGAAGGTCAGCAGGTTGGCCTCGGGGAGTGACAGCAGCAAGTTAAGCATGCAGCTCTCCTTTGCAACCGGGTCTGAAAGAGCTGCAGAAGGAGGGGAGCAACTCTTACTTCTCGTGGTCACAACCACGAGCTGGAGGCCTCTCCAAGAGTGGTCAGATGGAGCTCCCAGGCCTGTGTCTGAGGGCACAGGATGGTCCAGGCCAGTCAATGTCCCAGCCCACACAGCACTGGCCCCCAGGCAGCACCTGGTGACGGGTGCCTGTATGGGGGCGGGCCACCAGGAAAACCCTTTCTACATCTCAAAGAGGTCAAAGGAAACATGGGGACCACTGGCAGGTGGCTCCAGGCACAGTTGCCCTCCCGGCTGACTCGGCCATTCCTGCCTCCTGCTCAGAAGAGCCTGAGGCATGAGAGGATGGCACAGGAGGAAGCGGGAGTAAGGGGCAGGAGGGTGGCAAGGCCCCGGCAGCTCCCCCGTCACTCTGTGCACCCTGGGGGCCAGCCCCCTGCTGAATGGCCCCGGGGAAGCCGGGCGCCGAGGCTGCAGCTGCCCCATACACCAGCGCTCCCACTTTGGACATCAGCCTTCAGGTTGACTTAGGGTCAGGCCGGCCAGGGAGCCACACTTGACGGGCTTGGGGCAGCAAGGCAGGTACCCCAGGGAGGAGGACTGTGGCCACTTCACCCTCTTGGGCCACCTGGATGGACCGGGGCAGTGGACAGCCCCCGGAGGACGGGCAGAGCCCTCCCAGCACAGGCTTGGTTCTCGGTCCCCCGCCACTCGCAGAGTTTGGGTTGAAAGGCAGACGGTGGCAGAGGGCGCACAGCTCGGGTTCCCTCATCTCACCGCTGACACCCCCAAGGGCACCAGAGGACAAGAGGGAGGTGGGAGACGCCTCCGTGCTCACCGATTCCCTCGGCGAAGTTGGGGTAGAACTCGTCGGTGAAGAGGGGCTCGGGCAGCTCGCGGAAGTAGAGCTTCAGCGTCCCGGCGATGGCGTTGACATCCATCTCGCTCATCATCACCGACACGTCCTTGTTATCTGGACAGAGCACAGAGATGGAGTGCGGCCTGCTCGTGGATCCCTCCTCAGGTCCACTCTTCCGGCCTCAGCTGAGCACAGCTTACACTGACCACTTTTCGGGCTCCTCCCCTTTGGCAGCTCATCCAACTGTCCTCACAACTCCCCTGCTGGCCAAGGGGCGGGCGCCACGAGGAAGCTGCGAGGCCAGCGGGACAGGCGTGGTGCCCGGGCCGGAATCAGGCGGCTCTGCCCCACAGCCACCACCCGGCTGCCAGTGTCCTCTGATAACAGGAAGACACTGGGATTACTGGTTCCATTTTAGTGTTTAAAGTTGTCTCCCCTTTGGGCTCAGGAGGCCACTTGTCCTCCCAGCCACAGGCCAGGTCCACTCTGGTGGCCCAGAGGGAGCAAGAACGACGACAGGGCCCACCCAGGGAGCTCAGCCTTCCAGGGCTCCGGGCCAGGGAGGGCAGAGTAGGCAGGGACCGAGTCCTGGCTCTGCCACCTTCCACTGAGGATCCTCTGGGGTCTCAGTGACCTCGTCTGTCAACTGGGGCAGTTCCACCGACTTCTTGGCGTGTGAGGGTGAGGAAGACAGAGACGCCACAGCACTGTGAGGAGCTGGGTCACCTCAGAGCCCTTTGCACTGCTTCACTGGCAGTCAGACCTCTTAGCCACCCCCAGGGCAAGCAGGCCAAGACCCAGTGGGAGGCAGGGCCACTCCACGGGGAAGCCCCCAGTCCAACCCTGCACGACTCATGCATGCACGGTTAGGACGGGCTAAGAAATGGCTTCTGCAGAACCTCCTCCCACAACTCCTTTTTGCTCTGATTTTTAAAATAATAGGCCACTACGTGAAGCAAAGGTGCAGAGCATGAGACAACAAGCACGGGCTCCAGAGGCGCCCTGCAAGTCTCTGCACCACGCCCGCACCTCCGACCCATGGCCCAGGCCGACACTCACTGACGTCAAAGGCCGCCTTCAGCGCCTGGATGTCCGTGGCCACTCCGGACACGCGGTAGATGCCCACCTCCTCCATGCCCCGGCGCTCGATCTCCTCCACGCACTGGCGCACAATGTAGGGCACCTTGGACCTCTCCCTCCTGCCGAGGAGGGAAACACGCTCAGCGCCAGCAGCCCTGCTAGGGCTGTTGGCGCACCTGCAGGTGAGGCGCTGAGGAGCTCAGGTTCGGGCTGCGCACACAGCCTCAGCTGCTCTGCGAGCTCACGACCGTCGCTGCTTATGTCCTGTCAGGGCCTGGGATCTTTGGGGGAAGGCCAGTGGGCTTTTCTAAGCGAAGTTGGCCCTGGGAAGTCCAGTGAAAAGACCGCAGGCTTTGGGTTAACGGGTGGCAGCACAGCATCCTTAGAAAGCAGTCTGGCCTCTGAGTCGGGAGATGGGACCCGGTCTTGGCCCTGCCACCCACTTGCTGCCCGTGAGGTGAATCCTGCCCCTCCAGCCTCAGCGTGAGGTGAGCCCTGCACATGGCTGCTCAACCCCCGCCTGCCGTGGGGACGGCGCCCCCGGGCTGCCCGACGCCAGCGCTTGGAAGCCTGTGGCTCTCAACGCTTTTCTCTTCCAAGTCTTAGCAATGGACAGTTCCGGCCCCTCCGTGCAGGACGCTGGGGTAAGAATACTTCAGAACCTGCAGCTGGAGCCGACTGGAGGCCTGGCTTCAGCAGCTAGTCTAGTTTAGCCACTGGACTCAGGAGCCAGAGCTCTTTCCTGAGCCGCCCTCACTCACGGGCTTATTTGCGGTGGCTGCTGACGAGTCCTCCCTGCTCACGCCCGGAGCCCTTCAGAGGCGCCGTGCAGCTGGGGGCGGGGATCAGCGTTTCGACACAATTCGGTGTGGGGGACTCCTGATGCAGGCCCCGGACTGGATGACCAGCAAGGTCAGCGGCCTGGCTGGATTCCATCCCAGAAGCAAATGGCTTCTGGGAGGAAGCGGCCTGTGTCCCCGAGAATGGCCCTCAATCCAATAACAGGCTTCTGACAACTGACCCGTCACAAAGGGGCAGGGATTCTCGTCACTCTACGGGAACCCTGATCATGACAAATTCCAAGTGAGGGACGAAAACCCCGCCCTTGCACAGCTCCGGGAGTCGTGTGGGAGGCAGCCCATCCGCACAGGAAGAGGGCAAGGACATTCCGGAGCTGATGGGACAAGTTTCACAGTAAACACGGGAGGCAGCTAAGGGCACAGTGTCCCACGGGCTCGGGAGGCGTCTTGTGCAGCGACCGTGCCACACACAGAGAGGGGAGACCCACACCCGCTCTTTCCTCCAGAAACACCTGGGTAGGGAGGTAGGCCATGGGGACAAGAGACGTGTGAGCCCAAGCCCCTTGCCACTCACTTGGTGACCACGGCAATCTTGACTCCAAAGACCCCTGTCTGTTTTCGGGAGGGCATTCTCTTCAAGCTGAACTCCCTGCTGGTGAACTTGACTGAGAGTTTCACTTCGATCTGCACGGGAAGAAGGGACGTGGTCACCTCAGCCTTCTCGTCCTCACGGCCTGAGTCCCCAGGGGCCCCGAGGTCCTTCTACCCCCGGGCAAGCGGGCCAACTGGGGGCAGCCCCCTGGCCAACTCAGCAAGAGCCAGGAACAGTTACGGTGACTAAAGGACCGGCTTCTGCAGAACGGCCCCCAACAATCCCCACTGTGCTCTTCCTTTCTTAATCATAATAAAAAAATAACTAGAGAAAAAGTATAGAAACCACTGTAACAAAAAGCCACGAATCACCTACCAAAAGCTAACATTCTGTCACATATGCCGGGACCTTTTTTCGTGTGCGGTGGTGTCTTTCTTAAGATTAAACCCTTCTGGGGCACTGAAAGCTAAATCAGGGCCCTTAGTTTCTAGGGGCAGACCCCAGGGTGGGGGCCCTGTCTGTCCTGGTGGTGCCACTGCATCACTGTTCAAGGAGGATGCTCAGCGCCTGGTGGGTGACTGCACTCCAGACCCCAAACTGACCCCTTCCTGTGCAGCAGTCCTGACCTGCAGGGCTTCCCCCTCCCCCAGCCACACTCTCCCTCAGGCACCAGCCCAGCTCAGCCTCCTCTTGACTGTTTTGGAAGGCACTGGGGCCACCCTAACCTTCTGGGGGAAGTGGGCACCAACAGCCCCGTGGGTACATACCCCGTTCATGGCAATGACGGTCCGCTGCCAGTCTCTGTCCTGCAGGGCCTGGGGGTCCAGCTGAAAGCAAGGAGTCACGATTATCAGATGCCCTGCCGGGCAGCAGCCCAAACCTGCTACTTCTCCACTCCTGAGCTGAATCAGAGCTGGAATGCGGCCGGCACCTCTACCAGACACCAAGAAGGGTCCAGAGAGAGGAGAGAACCTGCTGGAAACCCCTGGAACCTTAGGGCTCTCGGCTCTCAGACCTTTGCTGCCTGGGGCTCAGGCTCACCCCAGGTATGAGCTGGCAACAGTTCGGGGCCCTGCACTCTACCCTCCTTCCGTTCCTTCCAGATGGGAGCTGAAGTGCACGCTGGCAGCCCAGGAGCTGGGAGCCACGCCATCCACCATCACTACCTGCAGCTTAGTAGAGGCTGAGCCATCGGTTTCAGTGACATTTCAGGAACCCCATTTTCAATAGCAACTTCCCTGGGGGCATGCCATCCAAGTATTCGAGACACTGCTTTCTCCCTTAATGCCTGTGAGGCCTGGAGGGGCCTCCAGCCCAGGCCAGTCCTGTGGCTTAAGGTCAGGCCCAGAAGGACCCAGAGCCCAGCCCCAGATCACACAGCTAGTGAGGGGGGCTGGAGGAAGCCCCTCTAACTTCCACTCCCGCAGAGCATAGTCTAAGCTCCAGTCTGCAGGACCATGCTGTTTAACACCACCTAACAACTTGTGTGCTGTAGGATACCTTGAGCTTTGTGGGCAGGCCACGTGCCCCCCATCCACAGGGGCTCCATTCCCCCTTTTGGGAAGCACTCACTACCCACCAGCGGGCTGGGCCAGGTGACGAAGCACCTGGGGAGATCTTGTTAAAAGAATACCTCCCCAGGCTCCACGTGCGGAGCTGGACTAGTGGCTCCAGGTGGGATCTGGGGTTGACATAAGGGAAACCCACCAGGAGGTCCTGGTGTGAAGCCAGGTCAGCAGCCACTGTCCGACACCATATAACCTGGCATTCCTTGTACAGGGCCTTGTGGTCTCATCACTTGCTTTGAGCCACAGTTCATTTCTGCCACTAGGCTAGCTGGTTAAGAGCAGGGACCACGCCTCACGATTTCTGCACATAAATGCGTGTACACACACACACACACAACAGTACTAAGCATAGTGCCAGGTCTAGAGGGGCGCTCAGAACAGGCATCACACGTTTACTCACTACAAGGGACCCGAAAGGCGACAGCCACCTGGGCCTTCTGCAGGTGAGGCAGCTGGAAAACAAGGCCCAGAGGCCTCTCCCTCGCAGGAGTGTGCCCCTGGGCCTGTCCCCCTGCACCTGCTCAGCACGGAGGCGCATCACAGGCACTCCTGGGGGTGGGCCCTCCTCATCTCCCCTTCCAGGTCCTATGGGTTAACATTCCCAAGGATCCGAAGTGTACGGCCGGATCGACACAGACAAACAAAAGGTGGCAGGGTGTCTCCCTCCTGGGGCTGTGTGGTCACAGGTTCTTGTTCTGCATCTGTCCCAGGAGGTTCTTAGGGGCCACAACTCCCGGGCTACAGGGACTCTGCCCGAGGGGCAGGGTCTGTGAGCAGGGACCTGTCGGTTAGAAAGCACTCAGAGAAGGAAACCTCCCAGCGGCGCATCTCTGCTAGAATGAATCCCAGGCTTCAGGCAGGGCCCGGGGCTAAGTCGGTCTCCAGCAGGGGAGGCAGGAGGAGGATGACACCAGGACCCTTCCACGCTCTGGGACCAGCAGAACTCCTGGCTTTCTACCAGACTCCATCACCTCCAACTCGCGTGCCCTGGCCGCCCAGGAAGGAAGGGGCAGGCGCCGTTCCTCCCCCTCCCAAGGGAAGGGAGAGGTTAACACCATCGCTGGGAGTTTTACAAAAGGGAAACAGGGCTGACCCGTGGCCTAGTGGTCAAGTGCAGCACGTTGTGCATTAGTGGCCCAGGTTTGGTCCCTGGGCATGGACCTACACCACTCAGGGGCAGCCGTGCTGTGGCGGCGTCCCACATACAAACTAGAGGACAACTGGCACAGATGTTAGCTCAGGCAGAATGTTCCTTAGCAAAAAAAAAAAAAGAAAAAAAAGGGAAACAGAAGCAGGTGTGGCAGGAGACACCCCTGTCTTTCCCTCAAAGAATGGTAACCACTGAGCCCCTCTCCCCTCGAGAACTGATGATCACAGCCGACAAGCAGCCTGGAGACTGGGCAGGCAGAGGGACAGGGAAAGGAGGCAACTGAGACATCGAGATGGCAGAGACCCTGCCCTAGCACAGCCTGCCCGGCCCACCTGGCCCACCTGGCCCACCTTGCCCTTGCTCACGAGGTTTCGGATGCAGGTCCACAGGTCAGTGCCCCGAGCACACAGGTACTTTTCGGCAGAGGCTACCCGGCTCCGGCCCCCCCAGCGGGGGTGGAAGCACCGCAGAAGGCCCTGCATAGTGGCGGGGGCAGACAGCATCTCTCGCATCCTCGGCCCTGCTGCTCTGAGAGGCCTGTGCGGCCGGATAGGAGCGTTGCTGGACAGGAGCACGGAGAGCTCCCGGCCTCGGATGCCTTTTGAGGAAGCTTTGCGGGAAGCCACGCCCCCACAGCCTGGCTCATTAAGATCAAGGCTTCCGACCACCCCTGGGCTCTACTTTTTTGATCTCTGCGTGGAAAATCATCCCCGTCCCCCACCAGGAGCCTATTGGTTACGGGAACACCAATGCGTCATGGTTTTCTCTAAAGCCCAGAAAAGCCAGGCTTCCTTCTCAAGTGGCTGGTTTCCTGTGGGGGCATTTGGAGACGCTGAATAACACGTGTCTGGCTGGCCAGTCTGCCTCACGTCTGGAGGTGCCCTGAGGAACCCCCAGGGTCTGTACCACCCCAGCTAGTGACCCCAATAACAGCATGCACTGCCTTGGACTGAGGGTGGGGGACATCCCGTGGCTGCCGCCCCTGAGAGCACAGCCAGCCTGGTGATGAGTGGGGCTTGTTCCCATTGTCCACCCCCAGCAGTGACATCCAGCCCTGTGGCCCCCTGGCCCCACAGGCTGTGGCACAAGCCAGCCTCCAGAGCAGACCTGGGCCATGGTTCTGCAGGCAGCTCCTCCTTGGGCCCCCAGCCCTCGAGGTGGCCCCAGACAGGGACCCTGGACCTCTTCCAGTGGGAAAGGCCATCCCCAGCCCGGCTGAGCTCCAGAGACCAGAGCATGTTGAGCAGAGCGGAAGCAGCATGAATAACACAAAGTGAGACCCACGGCTGGCTCGACTCAGTCCGGCCCCAAACAACATTCTCATGCGGCTATTTAAAGCACCAGAGAAGTAAACAAGCGGGGGACCAGGTTTGGAAAAACAGATGACCGAAGGGAGAGGACCAGGAAATGGCGGTTGAGGGAAAAACCCAAGAGCGCTCCAGATGCCCATGAGGGCCCCTCAGGGTCTCAGGGTCAAGATGAGGAATGTACCTGCTGCTGCGATGGGGACTGGGCAGGAAGGGGACGGGGTGGGGGGTCCTGCTCACACCTGGCGCTCAGGAGGACATCTGCATCCCCGCTTGTCTCCCCTGGGGTTGGACAAGGTGGGGGCCTCGAAGGAACGACTGTTGGGGGTGGGCCTGGTGGACAGTCGCCCCGAGGTCTGCCTAGAAAACTACCCCATGCATCTATGCCAGGGAGGCGGGGGGGCGGGGGAAGCCCAGGTGGGGCAGGGGAGTGGGGGGCGGCCCAGGTTGGACAGGTCTGAGTGCTGCCCTGAGCGGCTCAGCAGAGAACCGGGGCTACTCCGGCTACTGTTTGTAGGCATGGCCAGTCGGGCAACCGATGGACATCCACAGGGTCCTCGCACTCACCTCGGCCTCAGGGCGGCAAGGACTACACTGTCCAAAGGAGGAAATGCCCGTTCCTTCCTCACTTGCCTCCTTGTAGATGGTGGTTTCCTCTGTGCCCACCGTCAGCGCCCAGCACAGTCCAGCAGGCCCTCCCCAGCGCTCCTGACTGAGCTCCACATGTTTGCACCGTAACTGACTCCCTGGGGAGGGTCTTCTCAGAGAAGACCAGAGCACCTCCCTGGGAGAGAAACGGGGTCTCCAGATCCTCTTATTACTACAACCTGTTCTCCAAGCTCTCTCGCCTACATTTTTACCTCTTTGCTGCCCTTCTCTGATCCCAAGCAGGCTCCAGCATCACTTAAAAAGATAAAGCAAGGCCCCCTGGATAGCTACAATAAAAAAGACAGGTGGTAAAAGTGTTGGCGAGGATGTGGGCAAACAGGAACCCTCTCACACTGCCACTAGGGATGTGCAGTGCTTCTGCCACTCTGGAAAAGCAGGGCAGGGCCTCACAAAGTTCAACGTGGCTGCCCGACCCAGCCTTCCACTCCCAGTGTCCACAGAGACTTGTGTGTTTGTGCTCACGGCAGCTGGAAACAACCCAAGTGTACGTCATTTGGTGAATGGGCAAACACAACACGGGACATAAACACACACAACGGACTCTGATTCAGCCATAAAAAGGAATGAAGTGCTGATACTTGCGATGACGTGGATGACCCTCAGAAACGTCATGCTAAGCGGAAGAAGCGAGTCACGAAAGACCACATAATACAGCATCATGCTATTTACATGAAACGCACAGAATGGGCGAATCTATACAAAAAGGAGATCAGCCTGAGTCTGGGGGTGGGAACAGGGAATGACTGTGAGAGGGTAAGAGGACACCATTTTGGGGTGACACAAATATTCTAAAACTGGATTGTGGTGATAGTTGTACCACTGCAAATCACTAAAAATGGTTGAATTATACACTAAAAATGGATGCGCTGTCTGGTGTGCCAGTTAAAGATAAAAAGATAGAGGGTCCCAAACTGGACCTCAACAGAGCAAGGGGGGCCCGGGTCCCATCACCACGCTCTCTCCACAGTGGCAGTGGTGCACTTCCTCAGGACAAATCCCAGGGAATCTGTACAAGGACCTACTCCAGTGCTTTTACATGTTAACAACTTTTACAGCCTAAAACCTTCCTCAAGCGCTTGTTGAAAACAATGACTACCCATTTTATGTTCTCGGCGCGAGAGACCCTGGGACCCGCCCCTCCAAGTCGGTGGTTAAGAGGCGATGTCAGTTTCTCTCCTGCTCGTGTCCCTGCCACCTGGGCCAAGCCTCATTCATCTCTGAACGCCCCCAAGGCACCCAGGAAGGCACCCCCCAGGCACACGGAGGCCCCGGCACACGTGGATGGCATGAGCATGGCTCTGACACCATCCCCCATGACAGCAGCCGGCCCTGACATCCCGACTGAAAACCACGTGCCCCAGCCCATCTCCTTCCTGCCTGACGCGTCCCGTGGCTCTTGTCTTTATTTTGGTTGATGTTTGCCTCCCTGGCAAGAACGTAAACTCCCTGAGGCCAGGGCTTTTGTCTGTTTCACTCACTGCGGTATCTCTGTGCCTAAACATATATGTATATAATATATAATATAAATATGTTTAATGTATACACAATATAGTAAAATATTTATTTGGCAGAGTGAGCATTCGCCACGTGCACCGGGGGCCCCTGAGAGCCAGGCGCCCGCCCTCTCACAGGTGATGGTGCTGGGGCCCCAGGGGTGGCTGGGAGAGGGGAGGCTGTGAGCGGGGGTTCTCCACCAGGCTATACCGAGCAGGGGCCAACTGCGCCCACTGATGGTGGGGGATTTCATGGAGGGGGCAATTCGCTGAATCTGTACTTCCATGACCACCCCTGCACCCTGTGGGCATTTTAACTCTTTAAAAAATGGTGATAAAATATGCATACCATAAAATTTACCATTTTAACCATATTTAAGTGCATAATTCAGTGGCATTAAGTGCATCCACAATGTTGCGCAACCACCACCACCATCCATCTCCAGAACTTTTTCATCATCCCAAACAGAAACTCTGTACCCATTAAGCAATAACTCCCCGTTCCCACCCTCCTCTCAGCCCCTGGTAACCTCCATTCCACCTTCTGTCTCTAGGAATTTGCTGATCCCAGGTACTTCATACAAGCGGAATCATACAGTATTTGTCCTTTTTGTGTCTAGCTTATTTCTCTTAGCATAATGTCCTTGAGGTTCATCTATGTTTTAGCATGTGTCAGAATTTTCTTCCTTTTTCATGGCTGCATAATATTCCACTGCACGGATGTGCCACCTTTTGTTTATCTACTCACCAGCTGATGGACACTTGGGTACTTTCCAATTTGGGGCTGTCATGGTCAGTGCTGCTGTGAACAAGTGTGTACAAGTCTTGATGGCATCTCCACATTCACACAGCTGTTCCCAGGCACTTCAGTGGGCTCTTGGGGCCAAGTGCCACAGAACTGGCGGTCGAATGGGGAGACTGCCTGAGAGCAGGAAGTCCTCACAGTTTGGTGAGGGCTGGAGTGCAGGTGCCAGGGCAACGCTGGAAGGGGCGTAGTCAGACTTGCCAGCCTGTCTCCGGCCAAGTTTCCAGGCATGAGGCAAGCAACCCAGGCACAGAAGTTTGGGAAACCACATACAGCCAGTCTCAAGTGCCAGGCTTGAATAAAGCAAAGGGTCAAGCCAGAGACCTGAGGCCCCAATCTCATTTGAGACTTACATAAAATATTTTAAAAAATCAAGTCTGATGTCCCCACTGGAACGTGAGTTGTGAGTCTAGCTAGACACACAAAAGATGAGGAAGAATGGGAGAGGACAGAATTCTAGGACTTGATATAAAGTCACTTGCTCAGGAGAGGAAACAGGGCCGAGGGGATTGAGCAACAGAGAAAATTCGCAAAAGGCGAAGAGAGAAGGGAAAGACTGAAGGAAGAAATTCCTGACAGTGGCAGGGCTCCAGCTTCCCTGGGCTCCACCGACCCTGGCGACTGCCCCTGGATGCTGCCTGGCACCGGGCCCCCCGGGCAGTGCCTTCGGGCCCCCATCCTGCCCCAACAGCATCCGGCCAGTCACTGACTGGACTCCTTCGGCCGGCCCTCCAGCTACTGTGACCAGCGCCTCCCCATGAATCCCGCGCTCCTGCTGTGCTACGAGCTGGGACATCAACATCTCCACTTTGGAAAATCCCTCCCCTGAAACTCCAGACTCACTGATCCCAACCCTCCCCTCCCCCCAAAATAACCGCACCATCCAAGCCACCTGGTGGCCCCGGGGCAGGGCCTGCGCTGGCTCTCTGCTTATCGGCAGTGTCCTCCCTTTCCAGCCTCTCTGCTACCGACTGTGAACCTGGGGGCCTGGGGGGCAGATATCTTCCTGTTCTTGGGATCCCCGGGGCCTGGCCTGCAGGAGGCCCTCAGTCACTAGGGTGGCATGGTGGGCTCTTGGTGTCTGAGGATGGACCAGGATGGCCTTGCCTCCTCAGATGGGTTGCTGAGGCTCAGCGCTAGCTTGGAAAGGACCCCCGCCAGGGCCCCCCACACCTGTCTGTACTCGAGGGCTCGGATTCGCATGCCTTGCCTCTTTCCTGGATAGTCAGCACCCCGGGGCTGTGTCCCTCCACACAGGGTCCCCTTCCGCCTGCTGGCCTGAAGCTCTGAACAAACGAGCTCACCCACCCCGTGTTCTGGAGGGGGAGCCCTCCACCGCCCTCTCACAGAGCCTCCATCTTTCAAGAGGGGAAGTGGGCGCCTGGCAACGCATGCAGGACAGCACCCTGAAGAGCAAGGGCTGAAACCTGAGCCCGGGGCCAGTGGTTCCTGAACCCTGAGCTCATCAGCACCATGTAGGGGAGTAAAGGCAGACTGGTCAGGAGCCCAGCCCCAGAAGAGTGGGACCGAGCTCCCCAGGTGATTCTGACGCCTCCTGCCCAGACAGCTGTGAGCAGCTTTGCTGGAGACTTGGTTCCCTGGCCTCTTCGGGGGTTCCCTGGGTGCCTGCCTGGCCTCTGCCCTCCTGGCTGACTCTGGACTTCTCCCTGGTCCCCCCACCCAACACTCCCAGGGCGCTGCCCTTCCCCATTTCTCCGGAAGGGCTCTCCACTCAACTTACGAGTCAAGGTGCGTATGGGGGGCACCAGCCATCCCCGCCCCACATGTCATGCTCAGCAGGTGCCTGGTGTTACTGAGAAAGCCCTGTCTCAGTCTGGGCCCCCAGAGGCACGGACGCCCTCCTGCAGGTGTACTCCACACAGAAAACAGTGTGGGTGGGCGGGAGAAGGGGAAGGGGCCTGGCTGGGGTGGCAGGGTGTCATCACTGCTCCTCCTCTGACTTCCTTCCTTCTTCCTTCTGGGGATCCTGGTTCATAAACAAGCCCCGCTGGGAAGACGGTCGCTGGGGGCTGGGCCAGCTGCCACTACTCAGCATGACTCACAAAGGCCCCTCGAGCCACACTGGGATTCCTTCCCGGCTAATGACCGCTCAGGCGCCAGGTTTCCCACTCATTCGTCCCAGTGAAGCAGACGGACGAGGGGGTGGAGCCAGAGTCTACCTTTGCCACGAACGATGACAGTAACAGCAGCAGCTGACACCGAAGGCCCCCGGACACAGCTCTATGGCCCTCCACACCAATCTACACGAGGAAACAAGTTTGCGTGGGCAGAGCGATGACTCGTCCCAGGTCACAGGAGGCATGGTGGAACCAGGGAGTTGACAGTCTCTCCTTGACCAAGCTCTAGCGGGCTCCGCTGAGCCCTGTTTTCCAACTAGGTCTTGTCCCTGGGCATGTCCTCAAGAGCCCAAGTTTAGCAAGAATCCTGCTAAGTCAGTTTGGCAAGAATCCCCCATCCTCGATATCTAATCCCCCTGGGCATCTCACCAAATTCCTCATCCTCCCACCCCTGCCCCGGGGGATGTCCGGTGTCTGGCCTGCCTTCAGCAAGAATCCCATTAGGTGTGTGTAACCAGAATCCCCCTCACCCCTGACAGTTTCCTCTTAGGAATTTTCCATCTGCTGACCCCTCCCCCCGGCTCATTGGCTGTAAATCCCCCCTTTTCCTTGTTGTATTGAGAGTTGAGCCTCATGTCTCTCCCCACTGCAGTGGGGCCTATACCTATCTCGATAGTCCCTGGGTCTGGGGGTGGGAACAGGGAGTGACTGTAAATGGGAATGGGGAAACTGTTTTGGGTGATGTTCTAAATTTGGGCAAATGTTCTAAAACTGAACTGCTGATGATAAATAAAATCTATCTTTAAAGTCTGCTTTGCCCTTTCAACGAGTGCCACGAGTAATTTTTTTAGCAGGGTCCCCATCCCCCACCCCCTCCGGTCTGCCGTCTGGGTCCTCCTAGAAGGACCGGCAGGGAGCACTCTCAGGAGGACCCCTCACAGCACAACCGCATAAAAGCAGAAAGGATCTGAGAACAGCCAGGACGTGGGGGATGCCCCTTGCTGCTTACGCCCCCACCACCTTACTGCTCTCTTCTTCCCCAAGATGGGGCAGGTGCTCGCCTGGCACCCCCAGACCGTCTGCGAGCGGAGGTTGTGTGCATAAGGAAACACTGTGTTTGCATCCAGTAAAACTGCCGCCAAAGGTTTCCAAAGACGGCTTGATTCAATAAGAGGAAGAAGAGTACCTTCTCCCTTTCCCTTTCTCTTCCCCACCGAGACCCCTGTTACCCAATGACAGTGCTCACAGACCCTGGCTCTAATCCGGCCATCCTCGGGACTCTAGTGGTGGAGCATCTGGGTGATTTGAGTCAAAGGTTGGCGGAATTTGAACCGAAAATAAAGAGCTGGGCACCCAGCCCATCGGCATCCTCAGCTCTCTGTGGGGCTCTGCAAGATTCGGGTCAGGGCCCGGGAGTGGTGTGGGTGCCCGGGCTGGGAGCAGATGCAGATACGGAGAGGGAGAGGGGCGGGGAGCAGAGGGAGAACAGCAGTTGCCCAGTAGATAGTGGGTGAAGACTGAATAGGCCTGAACATCGTCAACCAGGAGGTGCCAAGCCACATCAGTTCTCAAAGGAGTCGGGCACCAGGGTGCTCACGGAATAGCAACATCTGGAAACCGCTTCAGAGTCCGTCAAGAGCAGAATGGCCCATCCATGTGGTTGACTCACTCCACGGGATTCCCCGTAAAGCCAAGAGGGTGAACAAGATCTATGTAGCAATGCGGGGCTGGATCTCAAGGATGCCATGGAGAGTCAGCACGTGAGTTGTACAGCGGCACCGCATCTTGCGTGTGAGCCACCCCCGTGCAATGCCCCATCGGTCAAGGTGGGACTCACCCCAAGCTCACACGGGGTAACCCTGGTGGATGCGGGCACCTGGCTGGTCACAGATTCTGGTCAGGATCCCAGAAGTGGGATGACTGATAAACACTGGCTTGCCCTTCTGCTTCTTCTATCCAGAAGCCCTGCTCTGCCAAGGCCCCCCAACTGCCCGGATGGAATGTGCGCCTGGTTGGGAGCAAGGAGGAACCAACCCCTCCTCCCCGAAGAGCTAAGTCACAGGAAGGATGCAGCTCTAGGACATCTCCCGAGTGGCCTTGGACCAGGAGTGGCCTTCACAGACCATCCTCATCGGAGGGGGGTTGAGGATCCTGCCTTCCTTGTGACAGGAAAGGCTGCGGCCCTGCTCCCCAACATGCACCCCAAACCTTAGTGGACTCGCTGGAGCATCGCCCTAGGCTGGTCTCCCTTACTCCCTGGATCCCCCTTACCTCACGGGCCCAGCCCTAGGTTCCGTCTGTGGGGTCAACAGAGGCCTTGGGCCTGCTCCCCTAGTAAGGTAATCGCTGTGGAAGATTTCATCGGCTTCTTCTCCCTGTGTCTTTGTAAGGCCGGGAGGGCACCCCCCGGGTGGTGTCTGCTGGTGGTGGGTCTCGGGGCAGGAATAGGGCAGTCACAAGAGCATTTCTGCTTTCAGACCTGGTCTCAAGGTACGGGCGGGGCGTGGTCCCGGAGGCCCTGAGCCACTGAGTTCCCTAATAAGCTTCCAAGGTGGGAAAACAGCAGCATGCATCTCCCGAGAGCCTGCTGGACCAGAGCAGGGCATGGAGCCGCCGCTAACTGGGTGCTTGCTGGTCTGAATGACAAGCACGTGGGCCCTCAGCCACAAAGACAATGAATTAGTCAGGAGCCAGTCATCCTCTCTCTCCATCATTTCTCAGTTCAGTATTTCACCACGACAGGATTTTTACTTCGTGCCCTTGGGGAAGGGAGGTGGGGCTTCTTGGAGAGCCCTGTCCTCCCACAGCCATGTGGAACAGCTGACCCACGCCCCCTGGAGGCCTCATCCAAGGGTCCAAGGGTACCAAGGAGGGGGGCAGTGCCCACCTCCAGGGGAGGGCAGGGAGGAAGTGCTTAGCTGGGTCTGGTAAGATCCCCGCAAGGAAAGCAAATAGCTGCTAGGGCTTTCTCCCATCGGGGAGCAGATCTGTGCAGGTGAGGCCACAAGAAACACCACAGGTGGCGCAGCTCCTGTCTGCCAAGAAGTGCAAAAGCTGGTGGTGGGCTTCCAGGGGCTGGGTAAGCTTCTGAAGGACCGAGGGCCCGGATGAGGATCTGGGGACCCCTCGCTGCTCCTGTATGGGCACTTACTCTTGGCCCACAGGGGGCTTTCATGCCAACTTTTGGGAGGACTTGTGCCCACCCCATTTAGGGATACAGCTGTGCCCCTTGGAACCTGGGTCTAGAAGCCAGAGAGTGGACAAGACAGGGGTAGACTCTGAGACTCCTGCACTTTTCCAAGAAGAGGTGGCCTCATAACCACCTCCCCGTTTTGCCTTTGGGTTCTCCTAAGGCCAAGGAGGAACTGAGGCCCAGGCTGGAAAAACAAGTTGAACTGAAACTCCTTTGGGAGCAAGATGGGGCATAACAGACACTCAGACAGACAGACAGAGGGGGCAGGAAAGGACCCGTGAAGGCGCCAGCCCAGGCCTCCCACGGTGGATGTTTCAGAGCTGGGCCTGCCTCACTCTGCAAGTCCAGGCACACCCCACCCGAAGCCGGGCCATGTCAGTGTCCCCGAGTGTCGAACGGGGAAAGGACATGGAGCATTTGGAGGTGGGGTGTGAGCGGGTCCAGAGGCAGGTAGACGATGACCAGGGGTAGGGTGGGGCAGGACAGCGGCAGCCTCACCTGGACCTGGCCCTTCCCCATGATCCTGTCTGTGGTCTCGCCGTCCTCCTTGGCAATCTTCGTTTTGTTGTAACACTTTTCGTAGCACAGTATCCTCAAGGTCTGGGAGCCTTCCAGCTCGATCTCAAACTCCTGCAGCCCCCAAAAGAAGGAAAGTCCCCAGATAACAGACAGGTCCAAGCATGTGGCGTCAGTGCTACGGGCCGAAGGGGCCCTCTGAACCACAGCTCCTCAACAAACAGCTTCCTCGCTGCCCCAGGAGGACCGTCCTCACTTTAGTCCTGGGACGCAGACCCCCAGAAGCTACTTCTCTGTGAGCACCACACCATGGCCCAGCCTGGATGCTTCCAGAGCTCTGAACGCCTCTCAAACCTAAACTCCTTAAGCCAGCATCTCAAAGGGTAGTCCCCACGCCAAGCGCATCAGAATTTAGGGGTGCTGGCTACAAATGCAGCTATTCTATGGATTTCGGGTGATAACGATGTGTCCACGTAGGTTCCCTGATCATGACAAATGTCCCACTCTGGTGTGTTGATGGTGGAGGAGGCTGTGGCGGGGGTGGGGTGGGTATATGGGAAATCTCTGTCCTTTCTGCTCAATTTTGCTGTGGACTTAAAGCTACTCTACAAATAAAGTCTACTTGAAAGGAAAAATAATCGATCCGGGGAGGTGATACAGGAGAGAGGGGCCCTCGGAGGAGAGCACTGCTGCAGCAGGCGTTCAAGGTGCCCGCTGTGGGGCGTGTGAACTCTCTCCTCCATCGCCTGAAGGCGGCTTCAGGAAGTTCTGCATTTCCCATCAATGCTTCTGCCGGCATGGGTTCTTGGTGGGGAAATGGAGGAGGGTGGAGGGGGGAAAAAAGCAGATATTTCTGAGCCTGAATGAGGGTGGGGAAGGTACTTGTGCCAGGAACACGTAAGACCCCCTGGATAACCCCTAGGTACAGCGAGGGTGGCTGCCAAGCGACCCACTGCTCTGGAATCCTCCACACCTCGGTTTCTGGAGCCTCCACTGCTGGCTCACATCTGAACCCTTTGAGTGCTGTCTAGAACCCTCTCTCGTTGCCTCTGTGGAGTCACACCCCCTCGCTCTCTGCAAAGCCTTCTTCCGTGGCTCTACCTGGCTCTGATCCCTCCTTGTCACAGCAGCCATTAGCCCCTTCTGCAGAGACGCCCAGGCTGGACAACGAGGTAATTCTATCGGCTCCCGTGTCCCAGTCCTCCTGAGGCAGCAAGTCTAACGATGAGAGTGGCAGATGCCAAGAAAGGAGACGCAGGGGCACCAGGCAGCCCTGTGGGTCGTAGCTTCCTCCTCTGCAGGGGAGCAGGCAGGTGGCAGCTCTCTGAAGCCTGGCTACCTCCACCCACATCCTTAAGCATGAGGCCTTTGAGGGCTGCAGCTGCTCCAGATGCTGAGAGATGGCATCCTCTCGGATCTGGGGGCTTCGTCAGGACCAGCTGCTCTACAGTCATTCCCCTGATTCCAACGGCTCAAGGCAAGAGGTAAGCAGGTCACACAGAGCTCTCCAAGGTGGAGCAAGAGAGCAGCAGACTCCACAGACCCAACACCCCGGGACAAACCAAAGGACCCTCGGCCCAGTGAGACCCAGGGAGCCAGCCTGCGGCCCTACCCAGGCCCCGCTTCCAGAGAAGTGGGAGAGCCCCAGGCTTCCAGAAACAGAGAGTGCCAGGTCATTCCAGCTTTGGAAAAAACGCTAAGGAAATCTACTAAGTAAACACCAAGTGTCTTTGTGAGGGGGAGGGAGGGGACAGGCTTCTCAGGAACTCGGAGATAAAATCTCTCAGATGGCTCCGCCTCCCCCAGGAGATTCCCGGAATGCTGGGGATATTGCCTCCAGGGGAAGCAGTGGAGGAGGGAGCCCGGGGCGGGGCGGCAGACTATCTGTGGACAAGTGGACAACGTCTTGGCCAGACTCTCGGGAAGCAGGGCCTCACCTCGTTCCAGTTTGGCTCAGCTGTGTCCCTGTAGACGCGTGTCTTGGCTTTATTCACGAAATACCCGAAGGAATCCACCTCCAGGGTGCAGTACAGGTCTGCGGAGGGCGACAGGAGAGTGTGACCCTGCTTTCCACATTACCCGAATTTTCTACAGGAGCAGGCGTTATTTTCAATATCAGAAAAAAGGGCGTTAGTTTTCTTTTTTAAATAAGACAGCAAATGAGGCCAGCAAGAGCACCAGCCCTCACACAGCAAGCCGGCTCAGGAGTGCAGCTGGGAGCTGGCATCTCTCAGAGCGTTCGCTCCCTGGGTCCCAGGCGAAACCTGCCTAACGCCCTTATGTGAGCAGGCCCCTGTGGCTGGCGGGCTGGGCAGAGGGGAATGGGCCATCACCACCAGGGGGACAAGCACCCCAGAGAGAAGCTGGGGGTTGCGCAGGGGAGGAACCTACAAGCTGTGCAGACATCGGTAAGAGTTTTACAGGTAAAGAGTAGGGACAAAGGGGCTGCAGGCCAGAGCAGGGAACTGAAGGCAGTTCAGTGCTGGGAGAGTCGTGGGCACAGAGGGAGAGAGGGGGGCCGAGGCTGGCAGGAGGGACCAGGGAGGGGGCCACCACCAGGGGTGGATGGAGGGCGTGGCAGGTGGCCAGAGACGATAAACACCAAGGACAGAGAAAGGCATCTCACTGACAGGAAGAGCAGTTTCTAGCCTGGCCACCGGGTGGAGGGTGGCGCCCTTCCCTGGGACAGGACGTAAAATAAGAGGAATAAATTTGGGGGCCACAAGTGACAGGTTTAGGTTCAGTTTGGGGATGTGGAGCTTAGAGTGTGATGTTGAGACAAATGGAGAGGTAGGAGAGGGAGGCCAGGAGACAGAAGTGGGGATTAAGAGGCAGTTCCAGCGTCATCTGCGTTGTTGATGGAAGGGCCCCCGGGAATAGGA
This sequence comes from Equus caballus, assembly GCF_041296265.1. Taxonomy (NCBI): domain Eukaryota; kingdom Metazoa; phylum Chordata; class Mammalia; order Perissodactyla; family Equidae; genus Equus; species Equus caballus. The sequence continues at coordinate 2,330,419 of NC_091691.1, read as the reverse complement.
AGGCGGGAGCTTACGCAGCAAGGGAGGAAGGCCCAGATGGAACCCCGGAAACACAAGCATGGACAGGGCAGCCCAAGAGACAGGGGCCCAGCAGAACAATTACACATGTGCTACAGCCTTATGGAGGTATAATTTGCATACCATACAATCCATCCATGGCAACTTTGAGGCCTTTCAGTAAATTTAAACACTTGTGCCAGCAGCCCCACCATTGTTGCAGGACACTGTGCTCACCCCAAAAAGTCCTCTTGGGGTCACTTGTAGTCAAGCCTCCTCCCATCAGAATCCCAGACAACCACCAACAGGCTTTCTGTCTCCGTATTTTGCCTTTTCTAGAAATTTCACACACGTGGAAATACAGTATGTAGTCTTTCGCATCTGGCGTCTTTTGCTCAGCATAATTTTTCGAGGCTCATCCATGTTGTTGCCTGTATCGGGAGCTCACTTTTCTTTAAGGCCGAACAGTGTTCCACTGCATGGATGAACCATTTTGTTTATTGTTCGTTCCAAGTCTTCTGTGGACATATTTTTCATTTCTCTTGAGTAAATACTTATGAGTGGGGTTGCTAGGTCATACGGGAGGGGTGTTTAACTTTTTTTTTTTTTGAGGAAGATTAGCCCTGAGCTAACATCTGCCGTCAGTCCTGCTCTTTTTGCTGAAGAAGACTGGCCCTGAGCTAACATCCATGCCCATCTTCCTCTACTTTATATGTGGGATGCCTGCCACAGCATGGCTTGCTGAGGGGTGCCATGTCTGCACCCAGGATCCGAACCAATGAACCCTGGGCCACCAAAGCAGATCGTGGGCACTTAACCGCTGCGCCACTGGGCCGGCCCCAGTGTTTAACTTTTGAAGAAACTGTGAAACTGTCTTCCAGGGTGGCTGCACCGCTTTACATCTCCACCAGCCATGTCTGAGGGTTCCAGTTTCTTCACATCCTGGCCAACATTCGTCACTGAGCACTTTTTCATTATCACCGTCCCAGTGCGTATGATATGAAGTGGTATCTCACTGTGCTTTTCATTTACGTCTCTCCATGAAGACGAACAGCGTTTCGTGTGCTCATGAGCGATCTGTATTTCTTTGGTGAAGTGTCTCCCCAAATCTTTTGCTCATTATTTATTTGGGTTGTCTTCGTACTGAGGTGTAAGAGTTCTCTATATATCCTGGATACGAGTTTCTCAACATATACATGGTTTGTAAGTATCTTCTCCTGTTCTGTGGCCTGCTGGGGATTTCTTGTTTTGTAGTAACAGTGGGAAAGGTCAGCAGGACGGGGCCTGCCCCATGTCCTCCCACGAGGGACCCTGAGAGCTTGTGTGTGCTGCACCTGGACTGAAATTCGACCAGCCCTCACAGCTCTGACAGTAGGGGCCCCCTCAGAGGGGAGAGAGGAAAAGGGTATCCATTGAGCTCATCAGAGCAGCCAAATCTACTGTGCTGATTGGGGTCAAGGTGCTGCTGCCCACGGCCCTCCGGGCTTGGAACCCAGGCTGCCTGTTCTGCCGGTAGCAAACTCCAGCCCCTGTGATTATCGGACCCATCTGCAGAGGGCAGCTCACCAGCTCAAAGGACTGAGACCGGCATGGGAAAGGGCAGGATGCACTCCAGGAAAACAACTCCATATCCCGTGGGTGGCAGGCATCAACCAATACAGGCACCTTACAGAGGTCCGGGGTCAAAGGCTCCTGATGGTAATTTGAGCCGTCCCTGGTTCCCCACACCCTCCAGCTCAGTGTCCTGACACCTTCCTCTCCAAACCAGCCACTTACTTGAACTCTGCTTAAAGCCGGTGGCAGAGTGGACGATAACATTCAGGAAGCCGCAGAGCCCCGGAGATTCGTCATCTGTGCAAGAGACCAGAGAGCTGAGCGTCTGTCCTCCTGGGAGACGGAGGCAGCAGACAGGCCTGCTTCAAAATCAACACTCAAGAGGCACCGCACGGCTGCCATTTGCTCAGCAGGGGGCAAGATGTCACAAGCCAGAAGCACATCCACGGTGGCCTCTGTCTCGGGGACCTTAGGATGGAGCTGGGCTCATGACACAGGCAGACCAGTGACCAAGAGGACACGTGATAGGGTTCCCAGGACAGGAGAGGGGTCAGGGTAGCACGTGACATGGATGGTGTGTGCATGAGTGTGCACAAGAACATACCTGTGTGACTGAGTGTGCATGAGTGTGTGCAAAAGTGAATAAAAATGCAGCACAACCAAAGGTGTGGGCGGGAAGCACCGGACTGAGGGGAGGGCTGAGCACAGGGGGCTGGACCTGACTCAGAGCACAGGGCGTTTGAGGAGTGTCTCGTGACCGGGGACAGAACTTAGCATCTTCTCAACCACTCAGCGGAGGCAACCCAGGAGAGGCCACCCCTAACCCATCCCATCGATTCCCAGGAGAGGCCACCCCTGACCCGATCTGTCCACTCCCGGGAGAGGCCACCCCTGACCCGACCCATCCACTCCCGGGAGAGGCCACCCCTGACCTATGCCATCCACTCCTGGGAGAGGCCACCCCTGACCCGTCCTGTCCACTCCTGGGAGAGGCCAGCAGGCCCTAAGCAGCACACACATTCCTTTGGAATGAAAAGCCACTGGTCCCAAGGACAGTGGTAACAGCAGAAAGGGACAGTGGCCCCCTGGAGGACGGCCCACCTTCTTTGTTGATGGTCAGCGGAATGCAGTGGACAGTCTGAAGTTTGACACACGAGTTGGTTAGCATCTGCAGCTCCACGGATGTCAGGGAGAAGCTTTTGAAACCTGAAAGGGTGGAACACAGGTGCACCAACCGGCCAGTCTGCACGGCTCCTCAGACCTAGGACACCCAGGGGGCATTCTCTGACCCACCGGGCCCTCATCACACCTTGGTGAGAAGGCACAGCAGGGGCGGTGGTGGCTCAGGATGGGGCAATCTGCTCCCAGGGGAGAAGCTGGTAATCCGAAGAGCAAGGGATGGCCCCAAAGGGCCCAGGCTGGGCTCAGAGGGAGGGAGGAATCTTAGCATTGCTCTTATAAACACAGGAGTCGGCCTGCCACCTCAGCAGAGCCACAAGGCAGTTCTGAGGGCGACCTGGAGCATGTTCCTGTGGGGTCCCCCCAGCAGACTCCTAGCACAGCTCTGCCCCCTATTCTGCTAACACAGGCCCCTATGTCTCCACCAGGTGAGGAAAAGGGGCTTATTTCTGGAACAACACTGAGCAGGGAACAGATGCTGCCATGTTGCAAATGGCTGGGTCCCTTGGTCATAACAGGAGACCCTGGGACGTGGGCAGAGCCACAGGTACTGCCATCAGAGCTGCCAGGAGTGCCTCGTCCCCCGGATGCAGGGGCACTTTGGCCGAAGATGTGGCCCAACACAGGCATGAATGACAAGCCCCGTGGGATGGGACCTCAGGACAGGACAAAGGCAGTGGAGCCCCCGACCCACTTGGGACACAGTGCTTAGCCCGGCGCCCCCTGCAAGAGGAACAGGGCACACAGGGCGCATGTGGGGACCTCTCAGCAAGGGTGGCTCAGGAAGCCCAAACCACACAGCTGAGGGGCAGAGGAGGGCACCAGGCAGCTGCAGGCCCAGGACTTGGGGTTCCCACCCCTGAAGGCCACTAGGCAGGACAGGGGCAGCTCCGAGCTGAGGAGAGGGAAAGAACTGCGAACAGAGGGAGGTGGCCAGAGAAGGGCTGTCCCAGAGCGGAGTGAGTGTGGTGTCCCGAGAGTGGGAGGGCCGGTCACTTATATAGGGGAGTGGGGCCAGCACAGTGTGGCTGCCTAGCCGAGGGTCCCCTTGGATCAGCACCTGCTGGTGTGTGAGGAAGGCCTGGGGGCAGGGTGGGGGGGAGGGCTATGTGTGTGGCAGGCCCAAGGGGTGCAGGGGGCCCCAGGGGCAGGCAGAGGTCAGGGTAGGGAGGTTCAAGAGGCAGGCGAGGAATTCAGGGAAGGCTGGGGGGAGGAGAGAGGTTCACAGGGGAGGTCAAAGGGCACGTCCCCCAGATGCGGGGGACAGCAGAGGGCATGGGGCTCTACCAGGACGGCTCCTCTCCAATTTATTTTCTAAATTAGAGCTCCAGATAACATCTTACTTGGATAAAAGAGTCCCACAGCCCAGCCCCTTGGAAGAGGAAAGTCTGAAACCACAGGAATTGATGACACTCCAGCCCTGATGCTCCCAAGCCGAGTCCTCTCCATGCAGAGGCCACTTACACTTCTTCTGCTGCTCCCGGATGTTCTCCCTCCACTCGGCGCGCTCGTAGTCGGATGAAATCAGGAATGTGTAACTCTGGGGGGCGGGGAGAACACACCCCAGTTATCTCCGGCCCAGCCAACTTGGCGTCCAGCAGGCCCAGGGCGCTGTTCCTCGTCTGTCCCCGTGCAGTCCTGCGGCGCACCCCTCCAAGGCAGAACACCTCTGTCCTGCCAGCAGCAGCCTCCTGGCCAGGTGTGTTCACAGCACGGCTTGTTCCTGCTGGCACTCTCTGCCCTTCCTGCCAGCTGGGCTTCGGGCCACAGCTCCTATGCCCTGTGCAGGCCGGCCTCGGGCACAAGTCCCCTACCTGGATGGCCTGGGTCAGGGCATGATGTGTCAGGGCTTAGGGCCATGGAGGAAGTTACCGGGTGGGACCTGCACAGGTGAGGGCTGACGCCTCCAGACCACCTGCGTCCCACCCACACGCCCTGAGCCGTGACCCAGAGCCGAGGGTCCTGCAGAGCCCAGCAGCACGGTGACACACATACACAGGCTGTGTGATGCCCATGGCATGGGCGTGGGACAGGCCCAGGCTACAGATGGCAGCAGGAGCCAGACTCAGGAGAGGTCCCCGGAGAGCAAGCCCTTACCAAGGGCCAGGGCTGCACAAACCCGCGAGTTTCCCTGCTGGCCCTACTTAGACACCGTGTAGTCTCTGCCACCCGCTAGCTGTGGGGCAGAGCCAGCTGCCACTCAACCTGGCGGCTACACAGCCTGAAGAACCAGGCAGAGAGGCCCGTGTGCCTGTGTGCCACGCTGGACGAGCCTCTCTCAGTGCAGAATGCCCTCCAGAGGACGCGGGCTGCCACTGCAAAGGCCACACGGTAGTTGGGGACCACAGCCACCACATGGGCAGGCTGGCAGGTCTTGGCTGTAGCACAGAGGGATTCCAGACGGACAGGAGCCAGGAGGGTCTGCCTCGGGGAGTAGAGAGAGGGCCGGTGGAGTAGAGCAAGGGCACTCACCTTGCCGTTACGGCTGTGCACCCTGAAGGCCATGCTGGGAGACATGAGCAGGAGCAGTGATTCCTGCTCCGACAGCTTCTTCTTCAGCCTCTCGATGGCCTTGCTGCCCTTGTTCGCTCTCTGCGGAGAGAGGCCGCAAGGTCACGTTTCCACTCTAGGGCCCAGCGCTACCTGTTCCCACTCAGCCCGTCCCCACAGCCCTGGATGCACAGCCTGCAGAGGGCAGGAACCCTGGCTGGTGCTCAGCATGGAGCAGGGCCTCGGTCAGCCACGCTGGCTACAGGGTTAGGCCCAGCGCAGGCTGCTGGACGTGCTCGGTCATCCTTTCTTGAAGCAATTACATCCTTCCTCTCACGGGGGCAGACAGGAGAGTTCTTTATAAACCTCCCTTCTTTTAATTTCTCCGAACTTGGACACTGTCCAGGGGGCCTTTGTGACTGTGAGGACCCCCCGTCCTGGATCTGACCACATTTTAGCATCAGCCTCCAGAAGTGTTTGTCAGGGTCTTGATGGAGGGCGTGATGCATCCCCAGGGGCTGCCCTGTGCTGTGTGCCTCCCCGTCGCAGCCCTCCACCCCGGGAAGGAGACGGCACCGCCTGCCGCTAGAGGAAGGCACGACGGGGATGAGTGCAGTGACAGCCCCGCTTGCCCTCTGCCTCGGGACACTGCCATGGAGCCCACAGGCCTGTCCAGACAGACCTAAGAAAAACAACCTGGAGTTTGCGTGGTCTTGGAGCTCCCCGCACTCTCCTCGACTGCTGGTGTGCGGTGCAGCAGGCCGCGCAGGTGGGCGAGGGCTGAGGAGGGGCCCTGTCCTGCCGAGGCCCAATTTTCTAAGGACCCAATTTTCTAAGGATCTGTGGTCTCCAGATTGCACCTCCTCTGGCCTGGGCTGACCCTACAGGTGAGGGGCTCATCCTCACCGTTTCTAGTCTTCTAGAGGGGCCTGTCTGGGGCAGTCCAGAACACCTGCAGGGGCTGCTCCCCCACCTGGGACTTGGTCCCCATCAGGGCAACCCCACCCCATCTCCTGGCTCCAAGTCTGACAGGGATGCCCAGTACTCTGAAGGCTCACAGGGATCCCCGAAGAGGGGCCAGACACTCGGCAGAGCTTGTCCACCAGCCTGTGTGCGAGGCGTGCTGCCCACTCACTGCAGAGCCCGGCCTCACTTACACGGAGCCGGCCCCACCTTCTCTCTCTGGATGTCACTCTTGATCTGCGAGATCTTGATCTTCATGGCCTCCAGCTCCTCATCCAGCACCAGCGGGATGTTGGGCGCTGCCTCCGACTCGTCCACCGTCTGGAAACTGAGATCCGTGAGCGGGATGTACCACTTGCAGTCGTACTGCTGGGTTTTGCTGGGGGGAGAAGGAGCACACTGATACATCGACTGCCTTCCTTTGCTGACCTCACTGCTTTCAAAAGCCAGAGAACCCTAAGTTTGTGGCCATGCACAGTTTACCTGGCCTTAAAACCCAGCTCATGGTCCATGTGACAGGCTGGCATGAGGCCACCGGCAGACACTGGCGACCCAGCCTCAGTGACCCCTGGGAACAAGCACTCCACACACATGACTCAGGCCAAAGGGGTCTGACAAGCCCTGATCCACACTATCCTGTGCTGACCATGGCGGCGGCTCACAGGCTTCTGATATGGGAGCACATGGAGACTGCCAGTGACAGTCAGGACGTGACTGCGGTGACCCCCGGGACTGCAGATGGGACCAGTGTAATCCCCTGCCTTGACAGAAGAGAAACCGAGGCTCTAGTCTGAGTTGACTGATTAAACTTGCTCAGCACGGCAATGGCAGAATGGGGGAAGAGCCCGGGCCTGGTTCTTCCCAGTGTGACCTTCTTTTCTGCACTCCAGCCTGTGCAATCTGGGTGGTCTGATCACTGGGAGGAGGGAGTGTTGGGGGGGCCTGCAGGCCTATGCTGAGAATAACTTAGAAGCTATCACCAGGCTTGGGGAAACAAAGTTCGGTGCTCATCTTGTGATGTCTGCCATGGGCAAGGGAGGGGTGGCCGCCCTCTATCTATCCTCCCCACCAAACCCCCTGAATTGCGCCAGATCCTGTAGCCCTGGACCTATCTCTCGTTCTTCCTGGACAGGTCACCACATGAGAGTCCTCCAATAGTTCATCAAGTCATAGGTTTCCCCTTCACTGTAGGAGTTAACAGCTGGGTCACTAACCCTGACCCAGGATGTCTCCAGGTTGTTAATGATGACCTCTGACCTTGAGCCTGGCATCATGTCCAGCTGGAAACAGAACGTAGCTTAAAGAGAGTGACCTGGCCAGAGTTATTGTTGGCTGAAATCGAAAGGAATAAAAACCTAGGCTTCCTCCATATATGAAACTGACCCTGTGTCCCCCAGAGAAACCGTCCCCTCCCGCCAGGACGAGGTCCGCTTGGTCACTCACCCTCCGCTCTGCTTCTTGAGCTTGGTGCAGAGAAGCAGGTCGGTGAACAGGAAGACGTGGCGCAGCTTGCGGGCCCCCTCCACCAGCTCCACCATGAAGCTGTCCTTCAGCAGCTGCCGGTGCTGCGGGCGGGCGGAACAGGGCTCTCGTCAGGGCGCGGTCCAGATCAGGCCTGTGGGCCTTGGCTCCCCACTCCGACCCTCAGACCCACTGTCCAAGCGTTCCCTCCATCTCCTCAGCCTGCAAACACGCACGCCACACACATTCCTCTGTGTTTCCTCCTGTGTGCTCGGCCTGTGAAGAGCGCGAGCGGACGGGGTACTGGCTACCGGGCTGGAGGCCAGGGAGGGTGTGTTACAGCCAAATCAGTGGTCTGCTGTGAAAATGACGGTGCGAGAACCCCCCTAAGCAGGGCCCATGCCTCTCCAGGACAAGCACTGGAGACCCAGAATGGGCAAGAGGCCAGCCATGTAAAAGGAGGGGACAGTCACACTCAGGCCCGCGGCAACCGTGGCGAGGAGAGCTTGGTGTTCTGGGCATGGACTGGGCAGTGACTGTAGAGGAGGTGGGCCTGGAGCACTCCGAGAAGGGGGCAGCCTGGCGGTCATGGTAAGGTCAGGGCTTGGTTCGGGGGGCAGTGGGAAGCCAGGCGGGGGGCCCATAGCTGGGACCCTGCATTCTAGTGCTCCTGAGTCCAGTGCCCACCGATGGGCAGGGTTCCACAAGGGGTTACACCTCTGATGCCCACTCAGACACCTGCACCCTGAGGTAGGCAGCTTGAGCCAAGGAACAGACTCCAAGGCAGCCTTCCCCGGGCTCACCAGACCCAGACTGAGCAGGGGAACGGGAGGCACTAGCCCCAAGCTAGCCCTGTGCCTCTGCACTTGGGTGCTTCATCTGAAAGCCAAGGGACGGTCCCGCTGGCTCCAGGGGTTGCTGAATGGGCACATGGAAGCAAGTTGTAATTCATCTGACAAACAGGCCTGGCATCTTATCCGAGTCAGTGCCGTGCTATGACAAGGACACAGGGACAGAATGAGAGGCTGACATGGTGAGCCTCCCCATGCACGGTCTTGGCGTGCTGCACAAGCACATGGCCTGACCATCTGATGTAATCCCCACAACACCTTGCAGGCCAGTCCACATGCCCATTTCACAGACGAGAAACCTGAGCCTCAGAGAGGTCCATGAGCTGTCCCACGCAACACAGTGAATGAGCAGGCAGTAATGCTCAGCGGTCTGCCCTCAGAGCTCACAAGCCCAGGGGAGAGAGACCAAGTGCTTAGCGGGCACCCGGCAAGCCTGCCCTCAGGGAAGGCCCCCCGGAGAGGGTGACTCCCTGCTCCTCACTGTGATGGCCAGGGAAGGGTCCGAGGCTCAGGTACATACACCAGAGTGGGCAAAGAGCCACAGCATCTCCCCAGTAGGAGGCACGCTCATCCCCATCTCCTCAAGCCCTCGGCAGGTCTGTGTACCCGGCTCTGCCACCAACTGCATCCTGAGAGTCTTCTCGGGGAACCCCGGCCGCCCTGAACGCTCTCATACTCTGCAGTAGCTGGGGGCAGCAGGGCCCCTCAGAAGCAAGTGCAGCCTGAGCTGGGCCCCTTAGCACTCCTGGGCGCTAAGGCTGCACGTCACTGTCATACACAGCTTGGTGCACAATGGCCAGCCAGCCCCTGGCTCAGGGGAGCTGATGACTTAAGAGCAGCTGGTGTCTACAAGACCATAAGTGGAAGGGCTGGAAGGCTGCCGGTGTGCCAAGGCCCTGACTCATCGTCACTCACCCTCAGCCAGCCTGCCCTGGGCAGATGGCCTGCCTGGCACTGGCACCCAGAGGAAGCAAGAAAGTACGTGCACCTGGAAATACACGGCTGGAGACCTCGGGGCAGGCCTGACTGTGTGGGGAGAAGGTCAGGGAAGGGTCCTGAGACACTGAGGTCCTCGAGGAATGAATGGATGGATGCGTCCTCAGCAGGCACATAGCTGAGGGTCTTCCAGCCCAGGAGGCGGAGACCAAGAGATGTCTGTGAGAGCCGGAAACATGGGGAGACGGCCCTCCTTTCTCCAAAGAGGCTGAGCTTCTGGCCATGACCAGCAGAGGGCCCCCTCCGCCCAGCTCAGAAGTGGACTCGTCCCTCTGCTGGCAGGTCAGAAATGCCCAGACAGAGACCCAAGCACTCAACATCCCCTAGTCCCCAGCTGGCCCACCCTCTGTCCCTGCCAGGTCCTGCCCCTCACAGGCTCATTTGAAGTCCCACCACCTTCATCTCCACGAGGTCACCAAGCGTTACCCTGGCACTTGTGGTAGCCCACACACCTGCCCTGCCACGTTGAGAGGACACAGGGCCCCCCGGGACTGGGACTGCAGCCCTGGGAGGCTCTGACGGCGGACTCAGTCACCTGGCTCCTCCCCACGCACCCCTGCCCGTGCAGGCCCTCATCTTTCTTAGAGATGTCCCAAAGCTGTGAGCGCCCTGACACTTTCTAGCCAGTGTCACCACCCCTGCTGTGTCCCAGTCACACGAGGAACGTGAGAGTCAGTGCATGTCACTGCCAGCTCCTTGCAGTGCAGGTGGTGGACAGCAGTGGCTGTCCTCTGAGTGTAAGGCTCTTTCACCACGAGCTCTCCCATTGTGTCACAGTTGCCCTCCCTCCCGAGGAGGAGCTGGGTTTGCTGCTGAACCCCAAGTCCACCCTGGGGTCTTGAAGGACGCCCAAACACAAAACATCCAGCAAGTGGGCGGGAGGGGCCTCCCAGCCCCAGGTAAACAGGGCCCCCAACCGCAACACTGGCAAATCCATGAGGGAGCCTGGACCCTGGCAGGGTGTGTCTATCCACACCCCCAGCCCTCCAGGCCTGGGGCACAGATTCTCAAGGCTGGTGGTCCCACCCTGACCCACAGTCTTGGCCCCGACCCCTGGGCACAGGCTTCCTTCGTGGCTCAGGAGGTTGGCTGGCCGGGGCCTGGGGTCAGCCCTGCTCAGAGCCCAGACTGAAGCCCAGGAGGAGGAAGGATCCTGCTGCTGAAACAGCACCTAGTGAAAACCAGCAACAAATCCATCTCTGCACAGACACCGTTTCAGGAAAGAGGAGAGCGGCTAAGGGTAGATGATCCAGAGGAGGACAGACAGACGAAAAGAAGAGGCAGTGAACGGAGGTCCAACAGCGAGTCTGCGCAAGGCCTCGTGAGGGGCTGCCCTCCCAGTGAGTGAGGTATCTGGAGAGGCTGCCGGACCCTGACGCCCGGGCAACAGCACCCCTGCCACAGGTAGAGCCCATCCAGAGCCTCCCCAGGAAGAGTCACATCGTTACGGGCTGACTGCCTGTGTCCCCACAAGTTCCGATGTTGAAGCCCACTCTCAGCCCTGACGCTATCTGCACGCAGGCCCTTCCGGCGATTAGGTTTAGATGAGGTCATGAGGGTGGAACCCCGTGATGGGACTGGCGCCCCTAGAAGAAGAGGAAGCCACAGACCTCTCTCTCCGCACGCAGGCAGCGAGGAGAGGCCACATGAGCACAGGGTGAGAAGACGGTCGTCTGCAGCCAGGAGGCAGGCCCTTGGCAGAACCTGAGCACGCGGCACCCTGGTCTCCAAGTTCCGCCCTCCAGAACCAGGAGACATGAACGGCTGCTGTTTAAGCCCCTCAACCAGTGGCATTTTACAGCAGCCCAAACAGACTAAGACACGCACACAAAGACCCCAGAGACTGTGGTTCCACGGTGGGTGCTGAAAAGCTTCCTCAGGCACAGACACTGGAGTGTGATGATAAACAAATCAGCAGGGCCTTGCCAGGCGAGACCAGGAAGTCACGAAGGATGGCTCAGGTTGAGGCTGAGAGAAGAAGGAAGGTGGCTGAGGCCAAGACCAAGGTGGAGGCATCAGCTGCCGGTCACGGGTGGGCCCTGGCTTTGCTCTAAGCATGGGCTAGATTCGGCACCATCTAGCCCTGGAGGAGGCCAGCAGCCCCAGCCCCCACTCCCCTGCCCCCAGAGCAAGGCCTGCACCCCAGGAGAGCTGGCCGAGTGTGGTGGCCTGGCTGATGCTCCCACTGGAGCAGTCCTGGGTGTGAGGTGACTTGGTGGGTTCTGGAGGTTCAGAGGTGGAAGAATGAGGGTCCCCAACCAGGCCCCACATACCTGCAGCCAAGCATGATGCTGAGGGTCTTGCCCGTCCCTCCCTCCCTCCCTCTTGCCTGTTCTCAAGCTCTCAGCACCTGGCTACTTGGCCTCCTGGCAGAGCAAACTTCCACTCCCTGGTTCCCGAGAAAGTCTCTCATTTCCCATGCCTTGGAGAGACACATCACAAGACAACACATCAGGGAGAGGAAGTTAAAGAGCATGAGGTGGCCCAGAAGGGACCTGCAGGGTGCAGGATGGGGTGGGCCTGGGAAGCACACTGCCAATTCACAGCAGTAACATTCACTGAGCCCCTTCTAGGCGCTGGGCCCCGTGCGGAGAGGGCGTTACACGAAACATCTCATCTCACTGGGCAGAACCGTCACCGGCAGGAGGATCCCGCTCCACGGAGAAGGAAAGGCTGAGAGAAGTGAGAATCTGGAAGAATCAGAACCTGGGCCCAGAGAGGTGAGAAGCCAAGCTCCACCTGCAAATATTTACGAAGGGCCAAGAAAAAGCCTAGATGCGGGGCACTGGCCACCCTCATGGCTTCAGTCTTTCTGACTTCCACCTGCCAAGGCTTCCTTCAGCGTCTTACTGGGGACTCAGAAGGTAGACCTAATGGACCCCAGATGGTGGACATCTTTGAAACAGTGAACATCACATGCTCTAGGCCCACCCCCATCCCACAGTTGAGCAAGCTGGTATCTGGTGAGGCTGGGGACCCCAGTCCCTGCCCTGTCTTCACTCCCACCAGAGTCTGGACCCTGCAACGCTAATCCTCAAACCGAAAGGCCGCCTGTCTCCTCCACGTGAACCTCACCACCTCTCAGCCTCAGCCTGGCACCAGTGACACTTCTCAGCAGCTTCTGTTCAGTCTGTCTGCCTGCCTTCTTCTTCTATGAGGGGCCTCCAGAATCGCCAGCAAAGAATGGCTCCCAGATATGGCTGGCTCTTGGGAAACAAAACATACAAACAGGATTATCCTGTTCGCCTCCGAGCCTGAGCTGGGGATTCTATGCAGCACAAAGCACACAGCTTGGAGCAGACAGACAGGAAGCCACGTGGGGAACTCGCCCAGCAGTGGGGATCTGGGCATCTAACTGCAAAGTCAATTCAGCTAAATGAACGAGCACCCACCCACAAGCCCACAGGACCCAGGCCTGGCAGGAAAATGTGCCTGCAGGATTCCTTGAGAGGTTCCTGAGAGGCTGAGAAGGGTGTCCTCATGGGCAGCACGTGCTGCTCACAGCCCACAGAGGAGCCAGGGCCAGGATGCTGCCGGTCACAGTTCAGTGTCAGGGAGCCACCTGTAACACTGTCCAAAGCCACTCTTCTGGAGCTGTGGGAATTGGCTGCAGAGGATGATGAAATTATAGGAGCCACAGTGGGGGGTGGGGGTCGGGGGCTGTTGGCCCTACCCAGGGCCCACACCCGGGCCTCTCCACAACACCCTAACCCAGGCTGAGCAGGTGGGGACGTGCCACCTCCCAGGAGGCCAGCAGCGACTGTGGAACGCCTACAAATGCCCAGGCCAATGGAGGCGCCCGTCCTCTCCCTATCAAACTGCCAGGGGAGCTAGAAACGGAGGCCCCCTCCTCTGCCCCCCAGTTCTCCCAGGAGGAGAAGCAGGGTATGTGGCTCCACCCAATGCCTAAGACTTGGGTAGTGTGCCCAGGCAAAAGGAGCACATCCTGCTCCTACAACCACCTACCTCCAGGCAGCTCTCTATGCAGAGACAAGAGGAGGGGTGGACAGTCCTGTCAGATGGTGGGGGGTGAGAGGGACCCAAATCATAACATACCTGGGAGTACACGCAAGTGTCAGGAGACACCTGGCCTCACATCTTGGTTTAGCTACTTAGTGGCTATGTGACCATGGGCAAGTCACTCAAACAACCTGAGCCATGGTCTCCTCACCTGTGAAATGGGAACATCTCTGAACTCACGGAGTTGTCAGGAGAACTCAGAAGCACAGATCCTCTCTCCCTTTGGAAATTTGATATTCAATGTTAGACACCAAATTTAGAGATGGGCACATGGAAAAAATAGGTATCTCCCAAGTCAGCCCCTCCGCAGCTGTAAACTGTAAGAGGAAGCAGCCTACAGCTCACACCCTTCTGGAGACCTGTACGTTCTCTCCCAGCTGCTGATGCAGAAGGCGCTCTGGCCACCTCCAACACAGATGGTGTCCACACGGGGGAGTCATCGCCCCTCGCTTTCATACAGTCCCTCCCAGCTCGTAAACCTTTTCAGCCTCACAACGACCCGGTGGAGAGGCCCCATGCCCTGAGTCACTGCTCTCAGAGAGTATGGACACCCTGCAAAGAAAAAGGGTGTCACCAAATCAATACTGCTGGTAAGCAGTGGGTAGGACGGAACCTGGGTTGGGGACTACCCATCTGGCATCCTTTATATTGCATCAGGGACTGCAAATCAGCTTGGGCAGCCTGGAAGGGTATGCTGAGGAGGAAGCTCAGGCTGTCAGTGCCTGATTGATCAGTGACGTCTGCCCCTGGAACAGCCAGCAGGTGGGGACACAAGTGCGGGTATCCGTCTGTCATCCTGGTCTAGCCGCCACCTCCCTTACCCTGTACCAGACGGACAAGTCTGAATGAAGGCTTGTGCAAGTCACGCTCACGACCTTTCAGAGGTCAACGGCCCTCCTCCCCCACTGCAGCTGAGGTACCCGTCATCCCTCTCCCTGAGCAAATATCACTGAGGCCAACAAGGCCAGACGCTGGCGGGAGGTGGGCTGGGCACAGATAAAAGCGCCTGCCCTTGTGAAGCGCCTAGCCCCTACACGCTTCCTGCTCGGTCACCCCGAGACCTCGACTGTGGGGCCGCATGGAAGGAGGCCTGTGATGACAGACATAGGGACAAGGGCCAGGCTGCCAACTCCTAGGCAACATCTGATTTTCCTCCATTCCCTAAGGCAGCTGCTTCCAACGATCGGAAGATCAAGAAGGCGTTTCTCTCCAGGGATCCTAAACGGCAGTCGGAGACATACCATAGGAAAAGCCAAGGGGAAAAGAACTCACAATTTGCTTCCCAGGAGGTCAGTGCTCTCGTTACAGAACAGCCAGCAAAAGAGAAAGAGCAGGCATCCCAGGAGGAAGGGTGAGTTGGGTACGAACCCACTGGGTATAAAGAGTCTTGGCAGAAGCAAACCTCACATCCGGTTAGGTCTGGGTGAACTGCCGACGAGGAGGCCAAAGCTTTGCTCTCCTTCAGTGTCCCTGAGCCAGGGGTGGGGTGGGCCAGGGCCCTGTGGCTGCTCCAGGAATCGAGATCTGAACGCCATCTCTCGCAGGTTCCAGCCATCAGACAACCGGGTGTGGAGCCCCTGGAGGTGCTGGGAGCCCACTCCTGTCTTCAGCGAGCTCAGAGACTGCTGAGGAGCTAACACAGACGGCCAGGACTGCTCCTGTTTGCCAGCCGGTGGGGTTCTTTCCACAAATCGTGCCCCTTTGGGTGCCCTGGCACTCAGTGTGGTGGGGCTGTGTTCCCACCCTGCTGTAGAGATGAAGAACAGGCCAGGGAGGAGAAGCAGTGTGGTCCAGGCTGCCTGCTGTGTGAGCCTACAGTGATGCCGTGGTCTGATCACGGAGTCGGCCTGGCTCTGGGGCCTGGACAAACCCAGAGAGCAGAGTGGAGGCGACGGCTCCCTCCTACACAGCCCCTCCTGAGCCAGCCCAGCAGAAGAAACTTGACCAAACCTCTCACACACGGTCAAGCCTGACAAGACTCTGGGTACGTGGGAGCTTCCCACTCAGCACTCAGGGTACCACTTCCCGAAGAGGTGTACAGAGGACGGGGCCGGAAGCGGCCTGTCTGCCAGCCCAGGGTGGGAGAGAAACAAACCCCGATGCTGGGCAGATATGCCCTCAGTGCAGAGCACCTGGCAAACGAACTGGAAGAAAGAGGAGGAAGCGGCTCTCAGGGGCAGCTCCAGTCAGGTTCACTACCAGCCCATGTCCTGCCCGGTCATTCCGCTTGGCCCCTGCATGAGACCCCAGAGGCCGCCTGCCAGCACCTGTCGCCTCGGTGCTGCTTCCGACAAGAGATGTTTATGCTAGATGCTGGCTCCCCTACTGGGACACCTCTGCTGTCTCATTACATGCTGCCTGGCACCACGGCACCTGCCGGCTCCACGCTGGGCCCCTCCCAGGCAGAGTCAGAGGCCACCGGGCCGGGTCAGCGTGTTCTGAGCCCCTTTGTTCTGCACTCTTTAATCAATGACATACAGGGAGATGAAGCCGAGGGATGGCTGTCAGTGAGGTGGCAGGGGAGAGGGGGAGGAGAAGCTTCCTGGCTGAAGACACTGAGCCCACGTTTGAGCCCTCCTCCTGGCACAAATACAAGCCACACACACCTCCCCTTCTTCCCCCTTTTAAATCCTTAAATCTACTGACAACCGTCTTTTTAAAAAAATTTTTTTTTGAGGAAGATTAGCCCTGAGCTAACATCCGCTGCCAATCCTCCTTTTTTGCTGAGGAAGACTGGCCCTGAGCTAACATCTGTGCCCATCTTCCTCTACTTTATATGTGGGACACCTGCCACAGCGTGGCTTGACAAATAGGGTGCAGATCTGAGGCTGGGACCTGAACTGAAGAACCCTGGGCCACCGAAGCAGAACGTGTGAAAGTAACCACTGTGCCCCTGGGCTGGCCCTCGACAACTGTCTTTTAAGGCAAGAACCCTCAGGAGGAACTAAGTGCTTCCAGGCAGACAAAATGCCATTCTCCTCACTGGGGACCTCGCACTGGCAAGGGTTTGGGAACAAAAGGGGTGCCCTGGACATAACCCGCCACGATGGAAAGAAGTGGCTAAGTGAGGCACACACCCCGGGAACTCCAGCCTGATGCCCTGCACACAGGACTGGGTTTTACCCAGCCAGGATCAAGGACCCCAAAAGGGAACGTGTTTCCTGTGTTACTGTCCAGGGACAGTCTGCTAAGGACCACAGAGGGGCCCTGAGTCCCCTGGTGCAGACAGACTGCGCAAACCCAGACCACCCCTGGCCACACTCACCTCTCCCTTCTTCACCGTCATGGACTGCCGGCGGGGTGTGATCTCCTCGTTGATGCTGGACAGGAAGTTCTGCGAGATGCGGAGGGCATCTTGCAGCAGCGGGTGGTCAGGGTGGCTGCAAGGAGTGTGCTTCAGCAGGTCCTGCCCAGGAGAAAGGACTGGAGTTAGATGGAGCAGGCCCTGGGATCCACCACAGTGTGCAAACCGCAGACACACACTGGGCGTAACCCAGGGCCACCAGCTCCCCAAGTGTCACCACCACCTCTCGCGACCACCTGCGCTTGGGGCTTTTCAGACAGTGCTTATACAAGTGCCATTCTGGAAGCAGGTCCTAATGGCACTCCCACAAGCCCGTGCTCATTGCACACTGCAGAAGCGGCTCCCGTTCCAAGGCTCTAGGGCAGGCTTTCTCCACCTCAGCACCGGCGACATTCTGGGCTGGATAATTCTTTGAGGGGCGGGCTGTCCTGTGCACTCTGGGATGTTTAGCACCATCCCGGCCTCTACCCACTAGATGCCAGTAGCACCTCCTCGTCTGCAGTTGTGACCATCAAAACTGTCTCCAGACATTGCAGCATGTCCCCTAGGGGGCAGTATGGGTCTCAGTCCAGGACCAGGGGTCCATGCAAGAACAGGGGAAAGCCCTGGGCCTTCCTGGCTCCCCCTCCTTTAGATAAGAGTCTGAGCCTCTTTGGAATGGAGATGGGAATACTGACTCTGTCTCTACTAGGAACGCATGTAATTCGTGCTCAAGGTCAATAGCTCCCTGGTTCAGAGAAACAAAATCCCCTTAGCTCCCGAATCCTATCTACAGAGAATCTGGAGAGACGAAACAAGTGCAGAAGAAGGCTCTTGTGTTGGGCGTCACAGGTCAGCCCCCCGCAACTGCTCCTGGGCAGCTCAGGCTTCTCTCTGCCAGGATGCTCGGGTATGCAGGCCTGGGCTAATCACGGTGAGGGAACAGGATAGAGGGTCTGTGGGACTCCAATGGGTCACCCACAAGAGCCTTCCAAACCGCAAATTCCACCTCATCTCCCTCCATCCAATAATTCTTAATTGGAGGATGGTAAGAAATTATGAAACATCCATTCGATGGAATGCTATGCAGCTTAAAAAAGAACAAGGCAGAGCTGTTTGGGCCAAAGTGGGACAATCTCCGTGGTATGATGTTAAGGGGAAAAAAGGCAAGGTGTGGAATGATATGTACATCATGACACCTTCTGTGTGCTAAGAAAGATGTTCACGTGTGCGGCACGCGCATAAAGAATCCTTGTGGTGGCGGCTCCTTTGTGGGGAGGAAGCAGGAAAGGAAACGAAAACTTCACACACTTCTGCGACTTGGTTGTAAATTAAGAAACAATATGCATGTACAACCTGCTCTAAATACATATGAACAGAGCCACCTGGGCATGAGGATTTTTGGGGCCATTTTTGTTTTCTGGTTTTGCTTCTCAGTATGAAGCCAAGCCCTTCAGTGACTCCTCACTGCCTTCAGGGGCAGCCCCACCGAGGCAGGGCCTCCCCATGCACCCTTTCCCCAGGCTGGGAGGCAGTGGTCACTCCTTTGGGCTGGAAGGCACATGCTGTCCATGTCCCCAGCTTGATAGTGAGGCCCTTTCCATGTGGGATGCCATGCTCTCTCCCTGTGCCCACCCCTACAAGAGCACCCAGGACAACTGGAGAGGCTGCTCTGTTCCCCTCTCCATCATCCGTGAGCCCCTGGGTGGCAGAGGCACCCAATTCTGCATCCTTAATAAAGGTGTGTGGCAGAAAAGGGAGCAGGTGGGCAAAACTGACAGACACCAGCGTCAGCCCTAGTACAGCAGAAGCCAAGAACCCCAGGGTGAGAAGGTCAGGGTGGAGCGACTCACATGCAGGACCAGTGTGCTGCGCGTCACCCGGTCCACAGGCTTGTAGAGCAGGGCTGTGGAGAGATGGGCAGTGAGAGATGGCCCCACATGGAATAAGCACTCAGACCATCCGCCTGCCCTCCATCACTGCAAGTGCTGGGGCGGAGGGAGCAGCCCCAACCTCCACATCCCCTGGGAACTCCCACCTCTTCAATGACAAGGGCAGACCCAGGGCACCCGGAAGGCCGAGCTGCTGGTCAGAACCCAAGCCTGCTGACTCAGTGACAACTGCTGAGGGCTAAGCCCCTCTTCTTGGGGTTGGGGAGCCTGCCAGCACTCCAGTGAGGACAGGCTGGCGAGGGTCCCAACCCTGGCAGGAGACCTGCTCTCTGGCCCAGAGGGTCCCCCAAGAGTAGACTAGCACACTGCTCTCTATGTCCATCTCTGCATCATTTAAAGGCCTGATTCTGAGAACGGCAGGGACTGACTCAGGTACTGACACAGCCCTCAGATTTACAAGTGTTTGTGGACACCTGCACTCCAGCGACACAGGAGCCCCAGCCAGCCTTGGCCGCCCTACTTCTCTGTGACGATGGTGAGCTGGGCCCATGAGGGGCACAGACGCTTAGATGTGTTGACACAGGACAGGTGCATTTCCTCAAGTGACGCCCAGGACTAGTGCAGGGCGTGCAGTTACCCCATTCTACAGACAGGGAAACTGAGGCTGAGTGCATGGTGAAGCTCTGGGCACTGGAGCCATGTCTGCCGTTCTCTGGGAGTATACCTGTTCACACTACCTAACAGCCGGAAGTGAGAAGGGACCTATCATCCCAGGTCCCACTGTCTGCCTCGAGGGAGGAGGGTGAGCAGCAGGCCCGGGAGCCTGACAACTCCAGCTTCCCCCTTGCCTGGCCACTTAGGACCTGTGTTCTATGCGGGTTACCTATGCTCTAAACCCGATTTGTCATCTGAAGAAAAGGGAAAATAAAATCTTCCTTACAGGGCCGTTGAGGACAAAGTGATGACATTTTAGATGCCCGGAGTGGCTGGTCTGTGGGTGTTTGCTAGCCCTTACCATTCTTCCTGGTTGCCACTGTTGGTGGCAGGCTGGTGCTGACTGCGTCTGTCCCCACCCACCACGCCCGGCGCTGCACCTTCCTCGTCCCTGCTCTCACTACGGGACGTCTACAGCGGCAAAGCCACCAGAGGGTGACCCGACTGGGCACCGTGTTTGCTTTTCCACCAAATGCCCCAACTGCTCGCAGCAGCCTCCCCTACATGGGGCACGAAATGGCCTTGGCATGGAGAACTCACTTTCTAAAGAGTTCTTGGTCGTCTGGTCCTTGGCATCCTTGTTGCTTCTGGCTCTCAAGTTCTGCAGACAAAAAAGCACATTTTCATCCGGGATGACTGAACCAGCTTTGAAGTGGCAGGAAGTTTCACGGTCAGGAACCTTCAACAGAAATCTCACCCTTCTCTCACCACAAAGAACTCCAGATGTGGCAAACCTCAGGGGCGAGTCCTGGGCCACGGCATGAAAAACAGGGCAAGCTGAGCACACGGCATGTCCTGGATGCTACATGTGGTTCACTCAGGACAGTTTCTCAACCTCAGCACCGTTGACATTTGGGGCCGGAAATTCTGATTGTGGGGGCCTGTCTTGTGCACCATAGCATGATGAGCAGCATCTCTGGCCTCTACCTACAGGTGTGGCAGCACCCCCGCCTCCTGCTGTGACAATCAAAAATCCCCAGGCGTTGCTAAGTGTCTCTCGGGGACAAAAATCATCCCTGGTTGAGAGCTTCTGACATAGACAGTCCTGCAAACCGAGGCAAACCACAGTGCCCTTCACAAATGCACAGAACTGCTTTCTTGGAGCAGTTAAACAGCGTGCAGGCAGCTGGTGGGTTGGAACAGCATCGCCTTTGGAGATGGCCAGGGGAGGGCGGACACCACTGAGATCCACAATCCAATTCCACCTTCACCCCACCCTCTCCCAACTTTACAAATGTACTTGCTAACAAATGAGGTGCTAAGATTCCTGGGAGAACAGCAGAGTTTTTTAGTGGGTAGGTCATGTTTCGACACAACTGCCCCCGAAGGCCTCACTGATGTGGTCCAAGGTACCAGGAGAAACAAGGATAAAAGATCCCTGTGTGCCTGAAATCGTCTCTGGAAAGAAGCTGGGGTTCATCCCAGGCTTCTGAACAAGAACAGCACTGGGACGGGAAGGGGTTCAGAGCTCACTGAAAAAGACTGTTTTAAGCTCACTGGGGCCAAACCCCACAATGCACTTTGGTACCTTCCCTGAGTTCAACGCCCCTCACGATGATTATTCCTCCATACGTCTGCCCCAGCAGCGCCAGAACAGTGTGAGGGAGTGTGAGGGGGTGTGGGGGCTAAACAGGAGGCCATGTAAAAATCAGACGCCATGCTCTCGCGAGCCTGGGAAACAGCCAAGCGCCCTGGACAGTGCAGTGCACACAAGCATCTCGGAGCTCAGGGAAGTCCTGCCTCAAGAAAACTTACAAATTTGCTTTAACCCCACGTTTCTCAAACCCAGCCTGACTCCAGAAGCCCTTTCCAAAAAAGTCCTCTTATCTATCCTCTGGGAGCTAATGTCCCAAGGAACCCAGCTCAGGCAACTGTGGTCTAACAGGATGCTGCCACACAACCATTTCTCAGGACTGGTCCAGGAGAAGATGACCAACCACCCCCCCCACCCTCCCTGTCCTTGGAGGCAATCATCCAGGCCCCATGCCTGAGCTCTGACCCCCCAGAATGCAACCCCCAACACCTCTACACGGCCTGTTGCTTCTGTTTCTTTTGGCTTCATTTTGCTTTGTCTAGGTGGCTCCAATTTCTCTGGGTCTTTTTTGAAACGTGGATGGAGAATCAAAGTGGAAACCGCCTGACGGTACAAGCTTCACAGAGGACCAGCTTCTGTCGGGCCCCAGACGCCATCCCACTCCCTGCATCCTGGCCATGGCTCAGATTCCCACTTGCGCGTGGTCAGTGGGACCATGTGACCCGAGTGGCGTCCTACCATTGCTTTCTCCCTCCTCTGTAGAAACCTGTCCAGTTAGACTTGAACTTGACCCCATTTAACCATAACCTGCTCCTAAAGGATTAGGTCTCCAATTTGTCAAGGTCACTCAGGATTCTGGGCCAACATTCCAGCTGTTAGGGGTCTGGGGTTTGCTAACTGAATGAGCTAAATAAAGGAATGGATTGAATGCTCCAGGCGAAGCAGGGCAGCTGGGAGGGAAGTCTGGAGCCAGCCCGGAGCTGTGGGTGCATGTAGCCTGTTACCAGCAGGCAGGGAGTGGGGCGCCCCACTGGCTCTGGAGGAACAGCGTGGCACACGTTACCACCACGGGAGACAATCACCGCCAGGCCCCACAATGCCCTGGTTCCCATGCTAAATTACAAAATGGCATAATGCCCTGGGAACAAAGCCAGGTATGACAGTTGGGGTGTGACTCTCTCCTAGCAAGAGGGACCCGACTCACTCCCTATTTCTACTTTGCATTTCTCTTGCTAATGCTGATTTCTCACATGAAGTCTTGCCACCCAGAATCCTTGCTTGGTAGGGGAAGACAAGTCAGAACTCCCAGGGGCCAGAGATATCAAAAGTGACTACAGGCCCAGAAAGAGAAAAATGTCACCCATTGCCATGGGGGGCAGAAACAGGATGGGGAAGGGCAGGGAGAACTCCCATCTGGAGCCTGGGGTGGGTGCTGCAGGTTCCCTCCCCAGCATGGCCACCAGCCCCCTGCAACGGCCGGCTTATCCTCTCTGTATCTGAGGGGCTCTTTCGAGACCCCCCCAGGCTAACACTCCAGAGCTTCTGGTTTTGGACCTCCCTAGGGCCTGGTGTGTTACCAGCCTGGAGCTTTCCTCCCATACGGGTCTACAAAGTGCAGCAACAGCAGCCCTGCTCCCCCTGTGCCAGCTGCTCAGCTTCCCTAGCTCTCAAGGTGGCTGGCAGGCTAAAGAGGAACAGGGCATGATGCCCCCCCACCTGCTCTCAAGCGACAAGGTGCAAAGTCAGCCTTGGGACTCTCGTGTCAAGACCTCTGTTAACAGGGCGGAACTATGACACTCCCTACGGCACACAGATGTCGCAAGTGAGCCCCAGAATTGGGCCCTGGACCCTGGTGAGGCAGGACGACCTCAGGCTGCTCCTTCTGTCTGCTCACAACAGTGTCCCCCGCACGGGGCTCACAGGGCCAACCCAGAGGCATCTGGAAACAGAGCTGAGGTTTACCATCAGACCTCAGTTTGGTGCATCCGGTTCTCCCAGGTCACAGCGTACCAACGACCAGCCCACAGCCCACCTGTAGGAGGTGAGGGGGGAACACCTGTCTGAATAGCACCACGCGTACCTCAGAGATTTCTGCAAACTGAGCGTTGGCCTGACAGCACTTCTCAGCTGTTTCCATGGCAACTCCATAGTTGTCCACAAAGGCCCGGTACACACCCAGCTGGCTGGCCTGCAGGGAAAAAGGAAGAGTGTGGGACAGGTGTGAGACAGGTGTGGGGCAGGTGTGGGACAGGTGTCACTGCTCTCCATCTTTCTGAGAAATGGGCCTCTGTGCACAGCCCTGGTAAAACCCCAGCGCAGCAGCCAGTGCAGAGCTGCAGGAAGCTCTGTTCCCCCGTGCTGTTGCCTCCCACCTGCTTCCCCTCCCCACGCACTGAGCACGCTTCCCTCTCCCAAAGTGACGTGTTGAGAAGTGACTCACAGCCCCGGGCAGGTAACGCTTCCTACCACAGCTGCTTATTCCTCCCACCCCAATAGTCTAAACGGTGCCACCAACAGCAGCTGAAGTGCAAGGCTGTCAGTCAATACGGACAAGCTTCTCTATGCAGGTGGCATGGAGTAGCCTCTTTTCATTTTGGCTGCAGGAGACCACAGTGAACAAGGAGGGTGGCCCCGCTCCATGAGGCTGCAGTGCTCCGCTCATGTCCCATCTCTTCAGACACGTATGGAACATGCAGTCTAGCTGCCCTTGGAGAAGAGAGGCTCCCGTTGCCCAGACATGAGCCTGGCTCAGACCTGATGAGGGGGCCCAGGTGTCACAGTGCACACCTGGCAGATGGGAGACCTCTGGCTGCCAGCTGCCAGGAGAGAGGCATTCTGTTTGTCCTTTGTCAAAACACAGGCATTAATAGGGGGTCTCCTGACTTAGCCTCCTGCTCAGACACTCAAGTGAGTGACAACTTCCGGTGTGGGGGGTGTGCAGCTACGACCATCTCTGGGCCCCAGACCACCTTAGAGACAGCCAGGGGCAAACCAGCCTTCATCTCGCACCAGCAAACCCAGGCCTGAGGCAAGGAAGGGCGGACCCTGGGGACCCACTGCCACCAACCAGGAGCTAAGAGCTCAAGGCTTTTGCTGACCCTGACATTTGTTCTGTGTTGAACCTAAATTTTATTTCTACACGCATTTGCATTTATATTGAATTTTATGTTTCTTCAGATGACAAACCCAGATGCTGGGTAAGCCAGGCGCCCTTGGCACTGTCCGGTCTCTGGTCCCGCTCCCTGTGGAGACTGCATGGAGGCCCTGGGGACACAGGAGGAAGGGCAGCAGCTGCAACAGGCCCCGCCCGGCCCCTACTGCGCTGATCACCCGGATGAGTCACTGCCTCCCCGACCGCCAGGTTCTTCGTCAAACGGTCAGATCCAGGGCGCTTCCTCCCCTCCCTCCTCTGCGGGTCGCTGAGCATTTCTCACCAAAATGAAGGCCCTGCCTTAGGCACTGCCAGCAGAGTGTGAATTAAGCAGCCAGAAGGAGAGACACAAGAAAGATAAGTACACAAACAGAGAACACATCGGATGGCTGAGAGCAGAGCAGGGGTAAGAGCAACGGGGTTGCTCTAGATGATGCGGGCGATGGCCTCTCTGAAGAGGTGGCAGCTGAGTCCCGAGGGCATGTTACTGCTGAACTGTGTCCCCTCAAAATTCCTATGCTGAAGCCCTAACCCCCAGCACCTCAGGATGGGACTGTACTTGGAGACAGGGCCTAAAGAGGTGATCAGGTTAAAATGAGGCCGTTAGGGCAGGTCCTAATCCAACATGACTGGTGTCCATATAAGAGGAGATGAGGATAGAGACAGGGAGGGATGACCACACGGAGATGACGGACGGCCACCTACTCGCCAGGGAGAGTGGTCTCAGGAGAAACCAACCCTGCTGACACCTGGATCTTGGACTTCTAGCCTCCAGAACTGTGAGGAAATGGAGCTCGCATCTTCCACACGGCTTTTCAAAAGTTCCAAGCAATCCATTCCCACATTTTTAGCAAGCTGAAAACGAAACCGATAACGGGCCCAGTGGAGATCACGTGCCTCCTGAAACAAGGCACTGAGGAGGACACATCATCACTGCTGGGGTGGTTCTTTACACCACAAACAGAACCCAAATCTATTCCTAAGGAAACCGCAGACAGACCCAAACCAGTCTGTACCCTTCAAAAAAAATGTCAAGGCCACAAAAGACAAGCAAAGGCCAAGGAACGGGTACCGATCAAAGGGAACTAAAGAGATATGACAATGAAGGACATCAGGTGACCTGGACTGGATCCCAAATCCGAGAACGAAAATGGCCATAAAGCATGCATGAGGGCTGCTCACGTAAGAGAAATCCGCTGATGGATGGCGTGCTAAGGAACAGTCTCACAGCAATGAGAAATTACCTCAATTTCATAACTGCGCTGTGGGCTACGGAAGAGCACATCCTTGTTCTTGACAAATACACACTGAAGTATTCAGGGGTAAAAGAGCAGATATCAGCAATTTATAACTATTCAGAGTGTGTGTGTATGTGTGTGTGCACACGTACAAAAAAGAAAGATAAAGCAAATGTGGCAAAATGTTACAATTGGTATATCTGACACGTGGGAGTTCTTCTTACTATTTTTGCATCTCTTCTGGAAGTTTGAAATAATTAGAAAAACAGAAAACTGAGCTGATAAAATTTCAGCCGGAAACAAAACCCTGATCGGTGGCAGCTCACCCGTGTGGCCCCACAGGAAGGGGACAGACACAGTCTGGATCAGGCTTTCCAGCTATCAGATGTGGCTCCCGGGTTCCTGGGCGGTAGGGTGCCGTAGCTGGGGGAGGGCACTCAGGGCCCTGTGGTCTTAAGATTCTGCCAGCTGGGCAGCCTGACAGAGCACCGCTGCGCCCACCCTACTGGACCGATCTGAAAGGGGGGCAGGACCATGTCTGTGTGTCTTTGGGAAGACCCGAGCACCCAGCCCAGTGGCACACATGTGAACACACAGCACGCGGTTCCCAGGGCCAGACTTCCTACGAGGCCCCGCCTCCCTCCCCAGTCTCCTGCCACAAGATCTGACGCACAGAGGTGGCTCCAGGACACCAGGGAAACCAGAGGAAACTTCTGAATTCCAGGGTTCATCAGAGTATTAAAACTTATTTTAAGTTTCCAAGTAATTTCGGAACGTTATTTGGGGAAGAGTGCCAGTTTCGGTTTCTTCCCAGCAACACGTTTCTTCAAAGATGGGAGCACCTGCATCATAATACGGCCTCCTGCTCTCTGACCACAGGGGAAAGGGGTCCTGGGGGTGAGTATCAACAAAACAGGCGCCTCCTGTGTTCCTGCGTCTCTGCTCCAGTGTGTCTGCAGCCCAGGGCGGTGGAGGGCGGGGACCGCCAACAGGAAAGCCACGCCTTGGAACGGAATGCTGGTGCTCCAGCCCAGGCTCGAGCCAAGGTGAGGCCAGGGCTGGGGCCAGCTGGACGTCTGGGCCGCCCCAAGGCTTACTTTTCAGTAACTGCCATGCTCTGCGCACTTAGAGGGGCCTGGTGATCCCAGGCCGCCCCTACCCCTAGAGGACTGATTTCCCCCAGAGAGAGAACACTCCAGGGGAAGCACATGTGCACAGGAGGCCCGGGGAACCCTGGCATCAGGACTAGGGGGCCTCAGAGGTGGAACTGCTGTCACACAGGCCTGCCTGGCACGAGACTTCAAGTGACTCTCCCAGGTCGGGGCTCCCAGTGCTGGGGGGTGACCTCTTTGCTGGGCAGCTCCAACAGCTGCCAGGCTCTTCTATCCCAACCTCCCACAGCCTCCACCTAAAGAGACTGACTGGTTTCCCTCTTTAGACCCACAGAGAGGGGGGATCTTCTCTCACACAAACCTCTCCTGCTGGAAGACAAATGTCCATCTGGCAGCTCCCATCTGAAAGGTTTCTCCTTCGTCCCAGGTCCCTTAACTGTTTCTTCCTTTTGGAAAAGTTCCGCCTTATAAACGTCTCAGTTAAGTATGCACCCCGAACCCCTCCCTGTCCTGGGTGTGGCCCGGCCTGCCAACCGCTTCATCTGGTTGCCAGATTTTACTGATCCTGTGGACTTTTTAAAGCTGCATCCGTGGCTCCTCTTGGGCCCTGTGGTCAGCGAGGGCCAGAGAGGCCTCTGACCTGCCTTCCTGGTGGGCCTCCCTTGTCCCGTGAGGGGGCTCCACCTCTGGGACCTGAATCCAGACCCACGGTCACCTCTGCCAAATAGATTCCTGGCCAGTTTTGGCCCACTGAGCCTTTTCAGAAGCCCTTTTGCTGTCATCCACCACAACCCGCCCTCCAGGCTTATGGCTCCTGAAGGCAGGGAAAGCACTCATCTTGGAGACAGACAAACCTGGGCTGGTGTCCAAGCAAGTGACCCACCATTCCTCAGCCTCCACCTGCCTAGGGGGCAGCCTCAGCTCAGGCGAGACGGGGCCCCTGGACCACCCTGCGCCCCGATCAGAGCTGAGCCCTGCTACTCAGCCCCAGGTGGCGAGGCTGTCCCTCGGTCCTTGCTCCCAGTCACCAGTGGACCCCTCCTGCGTTTCTCCAGCCTGTCCACAAGGGCCAGTCCTGATCCCTGCAGGCCACAGGGCGTCGCTGTTGACGTCACCATCGCTGTCGACGTCGCCAGCATTAAATACCTGTTCTGAAAACAGCTGCTGGCGGAGGCGAAGGCCACCTGGATGGCCCGTTTTCCCCACGTCTTTCTGCCAGGGCCCTCCTTGGGACCCGAGGGCATGTTTCTTTCCCACTACCTTGCTTTTTATTGAACAAGTCTCCGCCCCCCTACTTTTTAAAAAAAAATTCTCCAAGTGACTCAAGAGCCTTGAATTGATATAACTGCAAAAATTAAATAAAGGATAATAAACCTCTGCTCTGTTCCAACCCGAGCTTGCCCCTCCAGGCTCCCCCGACCCCCACCCAGTCTCCTCGGCCCCATGTCCGAGTCCTGCTCTCCTGGTCAGCAGCATCTTTTTGGTCCAAAGAGGCCCTCAAAAGGCAGCTGGACCAGTCTGTAGACCGGGAGCCTTGAGTTAAACTGAACGGACCCAGAGAGGACCCAGCGATGTAAACAGGGGCGGGTCTCGTGCCACAGCCGGTGGGAGGTGTTGCGGTGGGGCCCCCTCCTCGCAACCTGCCCTTTGGCATCCGAAGTAGTGAGACATACCCCAGACTCTTACTTGCCACTGTTATCTCAGTGTCCTGAGAGCCCTGGATGAACCCGCCGCAGGTGGGGGGAGGCCTGAGCCCCGCCCAGCCGCAGGCTGCGGGCGGCTGCCGTGCACCTGCGCCGACTCACTCACCAGCTTCTGGAAGAGGTCGCCCACCCGCTGCTGGTGGCTCCACTGCTGCACGCGGGGGAAGAGCCCGTCGTAGAACTCCTTGTGGATCTCGTAGAGCTCAGGCACTTTGAAGAAGATGGTCTCGATCTGCTGGCTCGTCAGCACCGGCTGAGAGGTGGTGGCAGCGGCCTTCAAAGGCTTCATGGGCTGGAAGAGGGAAGAGGTGACGGGTGAGGCGGCACAGGTGAGAGGGCCCACCATGTGTCAGGTGCATGGTATGACCACAGAAAATCATGGTCACGTGACGTATGCGTCTTTATTTTTAAATTCCATTAAAAATAAAAAATTAAAGCCAGTTTGGTCTGGCACCTGTCTTACGCTGGCAGCCACTACACCTTGGGGAGGTCCAGCTTCTACAGAGGTGGAATGTTCTGACCCTTCCAGGTGTCTAAATGACTCCAGGGAGGGTGGGCTGCCCGCAGGCTCCGAGAGCTGACCTGGGATGTATGAGCAGAGAGCTCTCTGTGCCCCCAGCCCTTCCTGCTCAGCCCCCTACATCCTCCTCACCAGCAGCAGTGCCTCCAGGTGGCTCAGGTAAGTCTCCTCGCTAGCCAGGATTCCAGACAGGACCCATTTCCTCATCTCCAAGCCCTTTTCCAAGTCCAGCTCACCCTGCAAGAGAAACAGACAAAAGTCAGACCTGGCGGATGACGCCCAAGGTGGCCCCTCTTGGAGGAAGCCCTGCCTGCCAACTTGAGGACAAGCCTCTGGAGAAAGCTCCAGTGGAAATAAAGGGAGGCATAGGAGCCTTGGCATGTCAGCCACCCGCTCGTGGTCACTGCAAATTCTAGAGGGTCACCCAGCAGAGCCGAGGGCCACCCTTGGTCTTGGCACTGGGAAATGGGCAGTTTGGAGTTGAGCAGGCCCGGCAAGGCCTCCCTCCACACCTGCCGCCTGCAACTGAGGAGTGGCTGCTTCGGAAGGGGCTGAGCAGGGGGCATGGGGGAAACCACACAGCCACCGTGACGCCCTCTGCTGCACCCCACTCCTTGCCTGGTACCTGCCTCGCCTGGATTTTCTGCAACCTCCACCTGATCCTTGGACTGACTGGGCCCAGCAGCACCGCCTCCCTTTACACACCCTCCCTCTGGCCACAGGCATGGAGCTGGGGCTGCTGCCACCTCCTCAAGGGGAACCCCATCCCTCGGGCTCGGGCCTTCGTCTGTTCTTCTGACTCTGTCGGCAGAGACTCTCTTACGGGTGGGCTGGGCTATGGCAAGGTCCACTCTCCCATCAATGCCCCTATTAAAAGTCGGTGAAGCTCTGCTGCCTTTGCCTCCAAAAGATAGAGCTGACGTCACTGGACGTTGATGCAGGCGGTAGAGTTCATGCAGTTGGAAGACAGGGTTCCAGTCCCAGTGGTGATAATGTGCAATGTGGCCCCTGGTGCCTCAGAATGTGACTGTATTTGGAGATGGGGTCTTTACAGAAGTAAAGAAGTTAAAATGAGGTCATTAGGGTGGGCCCTAATCCAACATGACTGGCGTTCTTATAAGAAGACAAGATTAGGGGTCAGCCCTGTGGCCAAGTGGTTAAGCTCCCACGTTCCACTTCGGCAGCCCAGGGTTTTGCCGGTTCGAATCCTGGGCATGGACATGGTACCACTCATTGGGCCATGCTGAGGCGGTGTCCCACATGCCACAACTAGAGGGACTCACAAGTAAAAATACACAATTACGTATCGGGGGGCTTTGGGGAGAAAAAGGAAAAATAAAAATAAAATCTTAAAAAAAAAGACAAGATTAGGTAGTCAAAAGGGACAAACTTCCAGTTAGACAAGTCCCATGGACGTAAGGTACAGCATGGTGACTATAGTAAACAACACTGTATTGTATACTTGAAAGTTGCTAAGAGAGTAGATCCTAAAAGTTCTCATCACAAGAAAAAGAAAATTGTAACTGTGTGGTGATGGATGTTAACCAGACTTAGTGTGGTGATCATTTTGCAATATACAGAAATATCAAGTGCTATACACCTGAAACTAATATAATCTTATATATCAATTATATCTTGATATAAAGAAGGAAGAGGAGGAAATTAGGACACTGACACACACAGGGAGACACAGGGAGAGGATGGCCATCGCTTAGGCAGGGAGAGAGGCCTCAGGAGAAGCAAACTGCTGACACCTCGCTCTCGGACTTCCAGCTCTGGAATAAGAGAAACAATTCCCTGTTGTTCAAGCCCCTTAGTCTATGCCACTTTGTTATAGCTGCCCGGGGAACTAACACAGATGATGATGCCAAAGGCCAGGAAAATTGCCGTGTGACTTCCTGGCCAATCCCCTGACCTGTTCCCTGACCACCGGCTGGCGAGGCATCATGTCAGAGGTTGGCGGTGCCCATGGCCTGCCTGTGCTTCACCAGACTGAGGCTGTGCAGTCTCTGCCCATCCCTGTGCCCACCGGCCCCATTGCAGTCCAAGGGAGGCGCCAGGCCCCCGAGGAGGGCCCCATGTTCACAGAAGGTGACGTAACAGTACTGCCCTTTCCACCACTTGGTCTCCCAGCCCATGGGTGAGTGTGAGACGACCCCGCGGTGGCAGCCCTCAGGTTTGGAACCGGAGCTCTGTCCCTTCAGTCACGCACTTTCCCAAACCTCTCATGGAGACCACTGATGGGGGACAGGCTCCTGGCCCTCGGCACCGCTGACATCTGGGGCTGGAGGATTCTCTGTTGGGTACAGGGGGCTGTCCTGTGCCTTGCAGGGTGTTGAGCATCATTTCTGGCCTCTACCCACCAGATTCCTGTAACAACACCTCCCCATCCTGGGTTGTGACGGTCACAAATGTCTGCAGATGTTGTCACACATCCCCCAGAGCCCCCAGGTGCCAATCTCTTGGTCTGAGGAAGGACCTGACTGGAATCAGGACCCCCACTGTGGCCTCTTTGTGCCCCCAACCCTGATGTCCCTTTCTACTTCCCTGGCCTGGTGGGTGGGAGGCGCTTCATGGTACAGATGACAGGCCTGGGAGGAAGTTCCCAGGCCCAGGAGTCGTGGGACAGGGCCACAGAGCCAGGCCTACCCAATGAGTCCCACCATCTCAGGCAACTGCCCTCTTGCCCTGAGCCTTGCTGCCTAGGTATAAGCTGGGGAAGGTGGGCCCAATGTCCATGTCCAACCTCGATCTGCTTTCTGTGTCCCTGGGGCTTGTAGCACACCCTTGCTGCCCACTGGGAACATCCCAAGAGCCTTCCTGGACCACCACTTTGCTGTAAGAATCTTCTAAGTGAGCACGAGCTGGGTGCAACATATGTGTGCATATGTGTGAGCATGCATGTATATGCATTTGTGCACGTGCACATGTGTAGGGGGAGCATTAAGATCTTGGCTGAGAGCCACTCCAGGGAAAGGACACGGAGGTCTATACCACACAGCCCTCCTCTGGGCAGCGGCTCCACAGGTGGGACTCTGGGATACCCTGAGCCTGACTGAAACTTCCTGCGCCCAGCACAGTGCCTGGAACACACAAGTGCTCCACGACGATTCACCAGATAAACCAACCAATGAATGGATCTAGAACTCCTGCCCGCACCCTGGTTTGGCCACATCTGTACGAAGCTCTGCAGGTTCCTTCAGGGAACCCTTATCTGTGAGACAGGCGGGTCCTGGGATCCAGGACTATCGCTGCAGCCTGCTCTGGGGCCCGGAAGTGCTGTTGCAGGCAGCAAGTCCACTGCGCATGGTGCACAGAGGTGCAGGGTGGGGAGCCCTGTTGCCTCCTCTCATTTCAGTTCACAGAGGCCACACCATGAATGGAGGCACCTCGGGGAAGCAGCTCTCAGCTGAACCCGCACATGCCTCCCACCGTGGAGGGGCACCATTCTCACCTCAAGCAAGGGAAGAGGTGAAGAGGAAGGGCACGGCAGGCTCTTCCAGCAGAGGCTGCCACCCACCCAGCCCTGCTCCTGTCCTGAGGACGACCCTGCTACTGTGAGCGCCGGAGGGCCAGCGGAGCACCCCAGCACGAGATGCTGGTGCTCACACAGGTGGCAGTGCCACGTCTCGTTCCCACCCACAGGCTTGGAAAGCCTGGAGGAAAAAGCACGCAGGCAGGACGGTGCTGAGTCCAGCTCTCCCTGTTCCAAAGGGTGCAGTCAGCTCTGGGGAACGTCCGGCCTGGAATGTGCTGGGCCGGGAGAAGGCACAGCAGGGACCCCTCCTTAGACTGAGAATCTGCTCCTGAGCCCTGAACCAAACAGTGCTGGTGGCATCAGACAGGGATGGCTTGGTCACCAGCCAATTCCATCTTGGAGGAGAGACAGTGGGAAGGAAAGTGCAGAGAGAGCAAAGGGCAGGCCCAGGTCCTGGGTTATTTATGACCCTGCCTTTTGCATGTGCCAGTTCTGGAAAGGGCATGTGAATCCAGTCAGATCCATGACGGTGGGGAGACCACAGTGAGGAGGGAGGTAGCTGGGGAAAAGAGCAACTGGAAAAGAAGGCAGAAAGGCAGAAGGCAGGCCCTGGAGGGGGCAGGGGGCTGGGGAGGGAGCAAGCAACACAAATCCTGAGGCTAGAAAAATGGATAAAAATGACCTGGGCAGGGCTGGCCCTGTGTCCAAGTGGCTAAGTTTGTGTGCTCTGCTTCGGCGGCCTGGGGTTCACAGGTTCGGATCCTAAGTGTGGACCTACGCATCGCTCATCAAGCCATGCTGTGTCAGCATCCCACATAGAAGAACTAGAATGACGTACATATATAACTATGTACTGGGGCTTTGAGGAGAGAGAGAAAAAAAAAAGAAGAGGAAGATTGGCAATAGATGTTAGCTCAGGGCCAATCTTCCTCACCAAAAAGCATACTGAAAAAAAAATGACCTGGGCATGACAACAAGGTAAGAAAAGCTGACCGAGGGACAGAGGAAAACAAAATTGCCACCTGTCAGCCAGGCCATAAGGTGAGCCGAGGGCCAGAGCTGGAACTGAGCTGCAGGAATGTGAACAGAGGGGCAGAAGTCAAGGAGCACCTCTCCCCTCAACCCTAATGAGGGGTGGGGTGATCAGGGTATAAAACCTAGGCCCTGAAGGGGTGGGCTGCTCCTGGCTGGGAGCTGGCAGCCAGCACAGCTGCTGGGCGAAGGACCCTCTCTTCCGCTCTGGGCAGGGGCCATGCCTTCATTTGCAACAGGGCTGGAGACAGTCCTGGAGCCCAACCAGCAGAGGGCAGGGGCCAGGAGGCTCCTACAGGCCTGTGATCCAAATAGAGAGACAGGAGCCACACAGGGCCAGTGGTGTGATCCCTGTGTCCAACATGGTAGGCTCTCGGGGAGAAGAGAACAGGCGAGGCGGGCACCAAATGTCTAGTTTCCCTGACTTTGCAGGACAGATGAGGGCAGCTGTTATAAGTCAGGACCCTGGAGCTCGGGAACGCGGGAGCACTGAGCCACAGGGGCACAGGTGACGTTTATCCTGCTGTGCCTGGTGCAGGACCTCCCCGGGGCGTTTGAATAATCCAAGTGTCCATGACAAGTGAATCATAAAAGCGAATGAACTTGTGGCTGCTCAGATAAAAACATGAGTCAGGAGTCACAATTTCTGTCCCATGGACACAACTATTGACCAGATGTCCTAAGTGCGGGATGGCCAGTGGCAAAGCTATAAAGCAGGCCTGTTTGTCTTCAAACACTCCGGAGCCGGCTTTCAGTTCCCTTGTAAAAATGCAAAATTGACTTCTGAGCAGGAGTCATCAATTGAATATACACACTTACTTTGGCTTCCTCCTGGAAAAACATAAAACAAAAACAACCCAAAGCGTCCACAGGCCCTGCTGGCCACCTGCCGAGGAGGCAAGAGCAGCAGCTCAACACAGGTGGGCACAGGCTTTCCGGACCTTACGAGCCCACAGGAGGCTCCTGGCTGGAGGGCTGGCCCAGCTCCTCCTCTTGCTGAAGGGCCCTGAATGTGAGAAGGTGGGGGCTGCGGTCGTGTTGGCCATGTCTCTGGGCCTGCCCCTTGCTGGCATCTTGGGGACAGGGTCCTTGTGGAGAGCAGAGAAAGTTACAGAGCATGACACACAGCGTGGAGCCCGGTGAGCAGGGGCCGCTCGACAATGTCCATTCCCCTCTCTGTGCCTCGATGTCCCCCATGAACAAACAGGTGGGAAGTTGCCAGGACCCTCGAGGACCCCAGGAAAGACTGACCATGTTGAGCCGGGAGATCGCAAGCCCCACCTCCCCTGACCCCAGGATGGTAGCTGAGGATGAGGCCCAGACCCTTACCCTGCTCCCTGACACTGCTGAGGGAAGGTCACTCACTAGCCAGCAGCTCCGGCCCCAGCCTCCCAGGAGCATCCAGGACACCGCCTTGCTTCCTTTGGGCCAGCGGTGCCAGCTCTGCCCTCCCAGGGGAGAGGGGCAGTGGTCATGCTCAGAGCCTGCTCTTCTTCCCGGCACCTCCAAGGGGCCTGCTAACGCGCTTCCTCATCCTGCATTGCAGAGATGGAGGATGTGTGCCCTGGGGGCAGCCTGCCTTCTCCTGGGGCTTCTGTCCCTGTCTGGGTCTCCACAGTCATTGTTCAAGAGGGAAATGCAGACAGCTTGGTCAAGATGGGCAGGAACCTCTGAGAAGGCCCAGGGATGGAGAATGCCACGGACTCTCAGGGTGGGGAGGGAGCATCGGGCACCAGGATCCACCCCGTGTGGCTGCCTGAGTCCTTCCCACAGCGCCCCAGGCAAGAGGGTACCGGCCTCTGCTGACCCCCTACCCACTCCTGGGGGCGGGTATTCCCAGAGCAGACCTGCAATCCAGGAGTCCACTGAGCCCCAGCACTGCTGTGGAGTTCCTCCCAATAGCCTCACGGCCCAAAGGGCTCAAGCTTGGCACCAGAGCATGAGCCCCCTAGGGTGGCAGGGAAAGGAGGGGGATAAGCAGGGATCCCCTCCCCTAACTGGCTGGGATCAGGCACCTCTGGCCTCAAGACCACCATGTTCCCTCTGGGCGCAATAAAGTGACAGCCGCGTCTTCTTCAAACCAGAAATCAAAAAGGAAGGAAGATGGTCTCAGTGCACAGCTGGCATGGAAGCCGGAGAGTCGGAGCTGTGCCGTGTCTGGGGCAGTGGGGGTGCCCGCCCTGCAGCTCCAGGCACCCAGCCAGAGGGCAGCTAGCCCTGCTCCGATCAAATTCCCATCTTTCCATCTCCTCTCCACCGGGATGGCTACCATCAAAAAAGCAGAAGACAACAAGTGCTGGTGAGGAGGTGGAGGACCTGGAACCCTGTGCACTAACTGGTGGGGATGTCAGATGGTGCAGCTGCTGTGGAAGACAGTAGAGGTTCCTCAAAGCATTAAAAATAGAACTACCACATGACCCAGCGTTTCTACTTCTGGGCATACACCCCAAAGAACTGAAAGCAGGGTCTCAAAGCGATATTTGTGCACCCACGTTCACAGCAGCACTATTCACAATGGCTTCAAGGTGGAAGCAACGCCAGTGTCCATTGGTCAGTGAAAGGATTGCCAAGATGTGGTCTAAACACACAATGGAATAACAGTCAGCCTTAAAAAGGAAGGAAATTCTGCAATATGCTAGAACATGGATGAATCTGGAGGACATGCTCAGTGAAAGAAGCCAGTCACAAAAAGACAAATACAAACCTGAGGTACTGAGAGCAGCCAAAATCAGGGAGAGAAAGCAGAATTATGGGTGCCAGGGACTGGGAAGGGAGAACGGAGAGTCAGTGTTTAATAAGTGCAGAGTTTCAGATTTACGAGACGAAAAGAGTTATGGGGATGGATGGTGGTGACGGCTACACAACAAGGTGAATGTATTTAATGCCACTGAACTGTACACTTAAAAGTGGTAAATGTTATCTTATGTGTACTTTAACACAATAAAAAAAGGAAAAGAAAAATTCCCAGCTCACCCAGAGGCCTCCTGACACCTGTTCTGGGCCAGGTGGCCCGCCCGGTGTTGGAGACCCCAGCCCAGGAAGTACACATGTGCAGACTCTTGCTGTGCGTGTAACATGAGAAATGTCTACGGGCTCCCACGGGGAGGAGCCTGAAGGAGGGAGCGGGGACCAGGATCTGGACAGGCGCCACAGCAGACGAACCCCTGGTCTGGGGGCTAAAAGACGAGGGCAGAACTCCAAGTCAGTGTAGATGAGGGTCTGAGGGCAGGAGCCGGGTGGGGCTGGGGTCACAGAAGGGCAGATCAGCCTCCTCGACGGGCCTGAAGGTGGAGCAAGATGGTGCCAGGTGAAGACAGCCCTCAGAGATGATGGATGGACAGAAACGAGCTGTCCTAAGTTCAGGATTCAGCCTACTTATTCAAGGCCGTAAGGACCCTTGTCTGTACTAAACCACACTAGGGAAGCAAGAAGTGAGGAGGTGCACCAAGAAAGGCAAGGTAGTGAGGGAAGGAGTGTCAGCTGAGGAATCGAGAAGGCTTCAAATGTGGTAGCTGTGTGGCCTCGAACAAGTTACTTCGCCTCTCTGAACTTCCACTCCCCAATCTGTAAAACAGTGAAACTGGACGTTGGGTAAGAAGCCATGCAAGGCAGGTATGTGTCACACACTGGCTTCCCCTCCCATCCTCCTGTTTTAGAACGAGAAGACTGCCCAGCCCCAGGGTCTTTAGAAATCACAAAAGCATAAATAAAGCATAAAATCCTCAGCTCAGGCGCCAGCCCAGTGGAGAAGGAACCACAGCAAAAAGATAGTGCTTCCTACAGCCACAGGGAAAAGCAGGATCTTCTCTCGTTTTTTGTTGTTGTTGTTGTTGTTGTTTTTGGGTTATTTTTGAGGAAGATTAGTCCTGAGCTAACATCCACTGATCCTCCTCTTTTTGCTGAGGAAGACTGGCCCTGAGCTAACATCCGTGCCCATCTTCCTCCACTTTATATGTGGGACGCCTACCACAGCATGGCTTGCCAAGAGGTGCCATGTCCGCACCCGGGATCCAAACCGGCGAACCTCAGGCTGCCGAAGCGGAACGTGCTAACTTAACCGCTGCGTCATCGGGCCAGCCTCCCCCCTCTTATTTTTAAAACCAGGGTGGAAATCACCCAGAAACAAGCTACGCAGAAGAGGGAAGGTATCTGTCATCGGGGAAAAAGGACCAGAAAGACAGAGGTGCCCCGGGGACAGTGATCTTCGCAGCCCAAGAAGGTAGGAACCTGAGAGGCCAAGGGGATGCCCTTGTCCCAACTGTAGGGGCTTCATGTCTGGGCCCCTCCCAAGCCATGGGACGGCTGAGAGCAGTGAGGTCGCTGTGCCAGGCTGCGCTGGCATGCCAGCCCTGCCACAACCCAGGGCTACCTGCCCATGAGAGAGGGGCCAAACCCGGGGCTTCTCCGAGGGTGCAGCAGGGCGTCTGTGGAATGTGCCACAACACACTGACCACGTGACCTGGGGGCCTCGGTTGCATGTCTGCAAAGTGGAGGTGACAGAAGGATCGTTAACGACAATGAGACCTTGAGGGAAAGGCCCTGGTCAAACGGATGGTCATCGTCAGCACACCATTTGGTAAAAGGGAGCAAGCACACGGCATGGGGCGTAGGGCCAGGAGCCGGGGCACCACCCAGCTCGCAACACTGCTGGGGCGCCCACCGCAGGTCCCGCTGGCTCAGACGGTGGCTTTCAGCTCGCACTGCCTGATTCCTCCACGCTCAGCTGGCAGAGTTCCGCCATCTCCCGGCTCAACGCACATGGCAGGTGGTCTCCAGACCAGCAGGTGCCCCAGGTGGAGGGACAAGGAAGGTGGTTTTAGTGACTCCACCTTCCAACCATTGGCTGCTCCACCGCCTACTTGCTCCCTGCCCCTGAGCACTCCAGCGGCTGTGCTTCAGAGAGCCTCTGGGACGAGGAGGTGGCTCCGAGCTGAGCCCAGCCCCGTCTCACACCCGGCCCACCCGCCCGCTCGCGTGCTGACTCACTGCTTTGGTGGACTCCAGGGCTCCTGAGGCCAGCGCATCCCGGCTGCCCCTGCCCTTGCTGCTGAGGTGGGGCGAGGAGGAAGGCGAGTCATCGATGTACGGCAGCCCCTCCTGGTGCCGGCGCTGCTCCTCGGCCCGGTCCGCCACGCAGCCGTACCTGGGGGACGTTCCGAATGACGCATCTGTGTGTGCAGAGAAGCAGCCAGTGTTAGAGATGGGGAGGCAGGCTGGAGGGCCGTCTGCCCAGGAGCGTCCACGCCCCACCTGTCCCAGCTGAGCTGTCATCTGTAGGCATTGAACAAGGACCTCAGGTATGCCGGCCTCACCTTCACAACCGACTGACAAAAGACCACAGGGCGAGGATGGGACGAAACAGCGGCTCACCCCCCAGACAATGTGAGGTGGGCTTTGAATGCTGTCTGGGGTACGTCTGCCCTTGTCCCAGGAGTGCGCCTCAGTTGGTGTCCTGCTGTCAGGGACGGTCTTTGTGTGCCTGTCTGTGGGGATCTGATGGGCCAGGAGCCTGAGCCAGCACGCTGGTCCAGGTGCAACCGTGGCCACCGTGAGCAGCGCCCCAGGTCTGCCAGGCCCACTCCAGGGAACGGGTGCTGCAGCCCCTCCCCTCGCCCCTCCACTGACTCTCAGCCCACCTCCCAGCTGCTCTGGCAAAACCCCAGACCACCTTTACCCCAGTCTGAGTGTCCCTGTGAGGACAGAGTGGCTTAACCTACAACAGGCTCCCTGCAGCTCAGGACTTTCTAGTGACAGAGAGTACCGCCATCCTAAAGGCACCTGAAGACAGTCACTGTCTTCCCGCCTGGCTAAACTGCAAAGCCCACAGCCCTCGGCCTCTCTGTAGCTCTGTTCTCAGAATTACTCTAATCTAACGGACCCCTCACCAGGAAAGCAACCCACAAGGGCCCAGCCTGCTCCGAGCCTCACGGGAGGTCACTTCTTGACCCCTTCCAAAGGGCGCTGCACGGCCCTCGGGATTTCCCAGAGGTCATCCCGACTGAGTTACATCAATCGGGTTACGTCACTTTCACCACGACTCACCTGCAAGCAGCCCTGCCCAAACACCACCGCAGGTGGCCTCTACAGAGCGCACTTGTGGTTCACAACAACTTCCGCCACCAAGCACACTCATGCTGGGCTCAGGTTCTGGGTGCTGGTGGCACCCAGACCACCTAGGTCAGGTGGGCACAGGGCCACCCTTGAGCTTCCAGAGCCAACCCGGCAATCCTGGAGGGGGACTTTTTCAGTTCTTTGCACGTGGCAGCCGAGAAGAGCTGCAGTTGGAGTGACTGGGCATGGACCACAGGCTACGACCGGCCGCTAGTGCGGGTACAACTCTTCTGCCACACTGCGGGAGCCCACAGATGGCCAAGGTCCCAGCTTCCTCACATAATTCTGCCTCTCCCAGCTTCTCCACTTCTGTCCCAACAGGTCATATGCTCTCTAACAAGTGTCCTTAGCCCTGGCTACAAGTCAGCATCACTTGCAGAGCTTCAAAAACATATTGTAGCTGGGCCCAACACAGACCAACCAAATCAAATGCTCAGAGAGTCCTGGGCCCTGGTGGCTGAAAAGGCTGCCGGGGGGTTCCAGCAGGCAGCCAGGGCTGAGACCCGCTGTGCTACCCTGACCGGGCACATGGTCCTGTGCTCGCTGCCATGCTGACCCACACTGTGTCCCTGGTGTCTGCACACAAAGGCCAGGCTGGGTCCTGCCTGTGTGTGTGTCCACAGGAGGGTCCCAGTCCAGGTTAGTGGTGGGTTGAGAGTAGGAAACAGGGTGGGAGGACCCCGAGAAATGGGTGGGCTCCTACTGAGTCCCCCAACAAGCTGTACAGAGATGCCCTAGTCTCAACCCAAAGGACATTGAGGGGGCTCCAGGTACCAAGATCACTGTGCTGGTTATCAATGCTCAGTCCCCAAGCATTTGGGTTTGGGTTTGAGCAACTGGCCTCTGGGTTTTGCACCGTCCTTGCAGGACAGACAGAGGCCAGGGTCACGCTGCCTCCTCCTCCCGAGGTTTTGCAAAGGCACTAAACTAGCCCTTGCCCAGCATCCCTGAGGATGGCTGGGGAAGGTGCAAATGCATCAAAAACACAAAACCCTGTTCACACAGAACCCCAACCTGCACTCCACCCCCAAAACAGGTCTGACTTCAGCTTCCATTTCTTTTCAGTGAATCACAGATTTTTTTTTTAATAAAATAAACACAGAGGGTTTCTTGTCCAGTCAGCACCCACAATATGAACCCCACGTCACAGCAGCCCCAACTGGTAACCTGCCCACCACGGGAGCTGCTTCCAAAGGCAGAGGGCCCCTCCCTCCCCCGACACCACCTCTTTCACCAGCTCCCTGACTCTGCTCCCCACTCCTCCTCTGGGCCCAGCTTTTACATTAGCTCAGAATTATCAGTGTCCATATGTCCCTTTAATAACCTTTAAACTGTTTGTTTTTAAATAACAATCTTCTACAAAGTGAACGTATTCTTCATCACCTGGAAGTGTGCCCTTTATCCGAGCACTGCCGCCTGATTTCCAGGCCCGCGACTACACTGAGCTCACCTCCAAGGTCAAATCGACTCCGAATGACTCCTCAGTAAGAACTTCAGGGGGAGATCAGGCTGGGCTCACTCCAGAGGAAATGCAAGATTTCACGTTTGCGGAACAACATCCTGCTAAAAGCCGGTGCAAAATCAGTGCCCAATGAGGATCCGCCAGCCAGTGTCAAGTGGGGCCACTGACTCTGATGGAGACACTTCACCTCCACCAGGTGAAACTGAGGACCAGGACGCAGCCAGATGCCACAGCAATTACAAACGTCCAGACAACTGGAAATGCAGCCACTTCCCACTCTGCATACATCTCCCCAGACTGATGTCTGAATAACTGATGCTTTTAAATCTGGGGTCCAGATGGCCGGTCACCCCTGCTGCATTCCACCTGAGGGCTTCAGCCCACGGTCCCAGCTAATCCAGATGCGGCACCTCTCATTTCGCTGAATCCCCCAGCCTGCTCCAATGCAAATGCGATGGGGGGCAGGGAGGAAAGCCCTCGATTTCCTTATCTCCCATTCTAACCGGCACACAGGGACCCACCTTCCTCTCACTCTGCGGTTCTTTGCACCTGAGCTCCCCACACCACACAAAGGCCCCCTCCGAGTGAGCATAAAGCACATTATTTGGGAATTTTGAAAGCCGTCATCTTCCAGGAACCAGAGCAAAGTGAGAGAAAGGCTTTACTCTCCCCTCCTCTACCAGGAACATCCAGTGGAAAAACCTTTCTGGTCCTCATCACCTGGGGCAGGACTGGGGACCTGGTGGCTGCAGCAGCTGGGCACTTCCTGCAAAGCTCCACCCAAAGCTGAAACCAAAACACTGGAAGGCAGAGGGTGTGGGCCTGGGATCCCAGGGCTAATAGGAGGCTCAGGGAGGGAGGGCAGATGAAGTGAACAGCTAACCAGAGGGAGGGAGTGGAGAGGGAGGAGGAGAGAAAGGCCCAGTCAGCTCGCTCAGGGATCCTGAGCTGATGGCCCAGCTCAGGATCCCCGAGCCATCAGCGGCGGCTTAGTGTGGAACAGGGAAGTGTACAGTGAAATTGGGAACGTCCTCCTCTCCAGGCAAGTTGGCTTAGCCGCCCCAATGCCAGCACTCTGCAAGTCTAAAATGTGCTCTTTGATGCAAGAAAAAAAAAAGCAGGAGGACTAAGTCCCAGGAGGGGGTCCTAGTCAGTGTCCAGGTCACGTCCCCTTCTTACACCTCAAGGACAACACTGGTTTAAAAAAAATCCTTAAAAAAAATCAAACACAGCTCAACAACAAAAAATCAAACAACCCGATCAAAAAATGGGCATGGGACATGAACATAC
Organism: Equus caballus; assembly: GCF_041296265.1. Classification (NCBI taxonomy): domain Eukaryota; kingdom Metazoa; phylum Chordata; class Mammalia; order Perissodactyla; family Equidae; genus Equus; species Equus caballus. The sequence goes on along the minus strand of NC_091691.1, from coordinate 2,288,388 downwards.
ACTTCTCCAAAGATATACGGATTGCCAATGGGCACATGAAAATACGCTCATCATCACTGATCATCAGAGAAATGCAAATCAAAACTACACTAAGATATCACCTTACACCTGTTAGAATGGCAAAAATGACCGAAACAAAGCGACAAATGTTGGAGAGGTTGTGGAGAAAAAGGAACCCTCATACACTGTTGGTGGGAATGCAAACTGGTGCAGCCACTATGGAAAACAGTATGGAGATTCCTCAAAAAATTAAAAATAGAAATACCTTATGACCCAGCCATCCCACTACTGGACATCTATCCAAAGAACTTGAAATCAGCAATTCCAAAAGTCCCACTCACCCCTACGTTCATTGCAGCATTATTTACAATAGCCAAGATGTGGAAGCAACCTAAGTGCCCATCAACTGATGATTGGATAAAGAAGATGTGGTACATATATATACAATGGAATAGTCCTCAGCCATAAAAAAGGATAAAATCGTCCCATTCACAACAACATGGATGGACCTTGAAGGTATTATGTTAAGTGAAATAAGCCAGATAGAGAAAGACGAACTCTGTATGACTCCACTATAGGTGCAAGTTAAACATATAGACAAAGAGAACTGATTGGTGGTTACCAGGGAAAAGGGGGAGGAGGTGGGGGGAGGACACAAAGGGTGAAGTGATGTACCTACAACATGACTGACAATAATGTACAACTGAAATTTCACAAGGTTGTAAACTATCACAATCTTAACAAAAAGTTAAAAAAAAAAGTGAAATCTATAATAAAAAAAATCTAACACAGAATTACTATATGATCCAGCAAGTCCACTTCTGGGTACACACACAAAAAAGAATTGAAAGCAGGGACTTGAACAGGTATTTACGCACCCGTGTTCACAGCAGCACTATTCACAATGTCTACAAGGTGGAAGCAACCCAAGTGTTCATCCATGGATGACCAGATAAACAAAATGTGGTAGAGACATACAATGGAGTATTACTCAGCCCTAAAAAGGGAATAAATCCTGACATATGCTACAACGTGGATGAACCTTGAAGGCATAATGCTCAGTGAAATACACCAGCCACAAAACGACAAATTGACTGTGTAAGTCCACTTATAAGAGGTCCCTAGAGTCACATGATTCATAGAGACAAGACAATAGAATGGTGGGTACCAGGGGCTGGGGGAAGGGGAACAGGGAGTTATTGTTTAATGGGGACAGGGTTTCAGTTTGGGAAGATAAAAAGTTCTGAAGAGGGATGGTGGTGATGGTTGCACAAAATGTGAATGTACTTAACACCACTGAACTGTACGCTTAAAAATGATTAAAACAGTCCATTTTATGTTAGGCTCACTGAACCATACACGCAAATTCCTAAGGAACCTCCCAGCCAGTAGCAGTGCTTGGATGACTGTAACGTGGGGTTTGAGGGGGGGCTTTCCTTAATCACCCGCAGCCCCCTGCAACCACATCCAAAATAAACATGAAATCAGCATAGAATTGAAACTCCCAGGTGGTGTGCTGCCAGAGTTGATGAGAGTGGGCTGGGTGATGGGTCCCTGGGCTTCACTATATTCTTCTACCTGTGTATTTGTTTAATAAAAAGAACAATAAAGGAAAGCCTTGCGCGTCTGTAAACGTAGCCTCAAGAGGCACCCCTGGCGTCACACTGCCCGAATGACCAGTCAAACTGGCACAGCCACTGTTTCCAGCACCACACGCAGGGTTCTGAGCCATCCCTCTTTTCTTACAGACTGTACACATCCCCCTTTCTGGGCCACTTCCCTGCCCACCCACATTATCCCTATCCAGGCTGTATGAGATTCCTGCCAGCCAATTTTCTGAGGTTCAGAGGGGAATCTGGTCAATCACAGATCACACGCAATTCTCAAGCAGGACCCGCCACCCTCAGTGATAAGTGCGCAGCGCATGCCTGCAGCCACTGTAGCCCCTGCTCTCAGGGAGCCTGTCAGTTCCCATCTGCCCTCAGACCAGCCTCAGTCCTGACAGCCCCTCAAGGGGCTCCCAGCAACTTCAACACTCTCCTCCCCATTTTTACTTCTGCAAGCCAGGGAGCGAGAGTCTCCGTCCGAGGCCCCTCCCGGCCCTGCTGGGACCCCTGCTGCAGGGGCTCTCCTCCTGGACCCGCTGTGCCTGGAGGGTCCCCCGCTCCTGCCTTCGGCTGCTGTGCTGCCACCAGAGGTGTGGGGCTCCAGGATCCCAGCTCTTGTCCACCCTCGGGCCAACGTGCCCCAGGGTGACCCTGGAGCAGGCCATCAGGAGGAACAAAGGTTATGCCCTCAGCCCTCCCTGCTCAGAAGAGACAAGGGGACAGCTGGAACTGAACAGGGGAGTGAGTCGCTGGTAAACACGTACCAGGGTCGAGAGGAATGGAGAAGGGACAGAGGGAACCTGGGTGGGGTGGCAGGAACTCGATCACGCGGAAAGACCACAGGCAGGTGGTCTCCTATCCCTGTTTACACTGTCAGCCAGTGGCTGGGCTGCATTTATTTACAAAGGTAAAAGCAGATCAAACGCCATCTTCCTTCCGGTGGCTCGGCCAGCTGCAGTGGGAGGTCCCTGCGGCGGCGGTGGGCACGGAGCCCCCACCCATCATATCTGCAGAGCCCTCCCTCCCTCTTCTCCCAGCCCTGCGCCCTCTCCTGGGTGGCAGTGGTGGTGCTGTGCAGTGCTCACGTCCTTGGGGGGAGTCCTGCCAGGGAGGCCTGGCCCCTCTGGGAGAGGCTCACAAAACTGAGGCTGGGACTCAGAGGTCCAGGTCTCAGCAAAGAGCCCACAGGTTCCACAGGTCATAGGGGGCTCTGGACCCCAGGCTCATCCACAGCCTCGAGCCTTCCTCCCGCCACGCTGTGCACTGAGAGTGGAGTCTACCCATGGGATGGGCCGAGGGTCCTGAGGCTCGCTGTTCAAGCCTGGCTCCTTTACTTTGTAGCAGAACCCCGAGTACAGTCAGGGTACCTGTGGTGCTTCAGGGAAATAAGTTTCCCAAACAGTGGAAAAGCCTCAAATCTTTGATATGTATTTAACAAAAGACCCCCCAAAATACCCACTACCCTTTGCTGGGCACTTCCTCTGGGCTGTGCACCCACACACGTCATCTCCTCGAATCCTTCCTGCTCCCTTAGTGGGCAGGAACGGAGTCTCTGAGAGAAACAGGTGGAGCCTGACTACGCCCAGGTCCACCTGTGTCACCTGCCAACTCGCTCACTTTCCAAACACATTCCAAAGAGAAGACATTTCTAAAAGGCTGAGCTGGTAACCATATGACCCAGCAATTCCTTACCTAGGTATACAACCAAAAAAAGTGAAAACAGGTGTTCAAATCAAAATGCACTGGAATGTTCAAGCAGCATTATTCACAAGAGCCAAAAGGTAAAACCACCCAGCTGTCCATCAACTGACAAGTGGATTAAGAAGTTGTGGTATATCCATACAACGGTCTATTATTCAGCCTTAAAAAGGAATGAAGTACCAATACATCCTACACATGGATGAACCTCCAAAACATGATGCCAAGTGGAGAAGGCAGTCACAAAAGACCACGTATTGTCTGATTCCATTTATTTGAAATGTCCAGAATAGGCACATCCACAGAGACAGACAGTAGATACTTAATGAGGACGGGGTTTCCTCGTGAGGTGACAAAAATATTTTAGAACTAAATTGAGGTGGTAGTTGTACAACACTGTGAACGTGCTAAACGCTGCGGAGCTGTTCACTTTAAAATGTTTAGTTTTATGTTACGTAATTTCACCTTTAAAACAAAAAAACCCCCACCGACCTGTTTTTCTCTCTTAAACACGGAGCCCAGAACATAACCCAGCTGCTTCCTGAAGACCAAGGGCATCATTCCGGACAGACGTCAGTACCGCCTGGCCCCAGAGCCCAGGGCCACCGTGGGCAGTGAGAGGCTGCCGCACTTTCTGAGATAGCTGGTTGGTTTGGGTGGGTTGTCTGCGTTCTCCTCCACCATCAGGCTGGCAGCTGCCCCTTCTGGCATCTACATCAAGTGGGTCAAAGTTCTTTGTAAACGGGATGTCCCCCATGCAGTTAGCCACTGCACCTGGGCAAGAGGCCTGTCGTCACAGCCCTTGTGGGAGAAGCAGGGGCAGACAGAGCACCCCAGGACCCGGGACCTCTCAGCCCTCTGGCTGCCACCCTGACAATGACATCACCAGGCCAGCACGGAAAGCCCCAGCTGTCTGGGCAGGGGGAGGTCACGGTCCAGACCAGCGTGTGCCGCACAGAAAGCCCCAAGGCTAGTCATGTTCCCTGACAGGCTATAAAATGCCAGTTGGGAAGGGCCTGAGCCTGCCCTGCTAATGCCCTGACGCCTCAGCTCTCCAGGCAGCCCCAGGGGCCCTCTCGAGGCTGCGCCCTATTGGAAGAGACAGGCCGAGCGATACAATAGCTCTCACAGGTCTTCCCACTTGGGGTCTGGGTTCCAGCCGGCTGAAGCCTGAATCACCAGGAGGCCAGCTTTGCCAGTGACTGTTAGCACTAAAGACTGTGTGTCCCTAGTATGGGCAGATGAGGACCCACGACCAGCATAAAGGACCTTCTTCTGTCTCCAAGGACCCACCTGTGCCTAAAGCTCTTAGATCCTGGAGGAGGGAAAGATAATTTATGGTCTGGGCCTGGGCCCAGCTGTTGCCAGGGCGGGGCAGGCAGAGGCTGGAACACCAGCTGGGAAGAGCTGCAGCCCTTGGCCATGGGATGATGTAATTCTTCTTCTTCAGCACCACCATGACTCTGCAACAACAGGGTTCAGAAAGATTTCCTGGAGGCAGTTTGATTCCAGACAATCCAACTAATGTATTTACTGAGCACCCAATATTCAGCCAAGATGCACAGCACCCCTAATACATGCGGAACATCGTGCTGGGTACAGGATGGCGAGCACCACAGACCCAGCCCCTGCCCTTGGCAACTGGCAGAATCCCAGGAGGCACGTGATGTGTGCATCACAGCAAGGCCACAACGAAGGACAGCCGCACCCTCAGGCAAGAGAGCCGAGACTGTCTTCCCAAGGCAGTGACCACAAAGCCAGGGCCTAACGGAGCGAGAGAGGCAGACAATGGCACCCTCTGGAACACAAAGGCGAGGACGCTGTAGTGGGCTGAATGGTGGCCCTAAAAAGATATGTCCACATCCTAACCCTTGGAACCGGGAATGGGACCTAATTTGGAAAAAGGGTCGTTGCAGACGTAATTAAGCAAAGACTTGAGGGGCCAGCCCCATGGCCGAGTGGTTAAGTTCGTGCGCTCCGCTTCAGCGGCCTGGGGTTTCGCCGGTTGGGATCCTGGGCACAGACATAGCACCGCTCGTCAGGCCATGCTGAGGCGGCATCCCACAGAGCGCCACTAGAAGGATCCACAACTAAAAATATACAACTATGTACCAGGAGGCTTTGGGGAGAAAAGGGAAAAATAAAATCTTAAAAAAAAAAAAAAAAAAGACCTTGAGACGAGCTCACCCTGGATTATCCAATGGACCCTAAATTGAAGGACAAGTGTCCTTATATGAGACAGAAGAGGAGAAGACACAGAGAGAAGAGGACAAAGCTGTGTGAAGACGGAGGCAGAGACTGCAATGATGCGGCCACAAGCCAAGGAAGGCATGAGGCCACCAGGAGCTGGAAGCGGCAAGGAAGGATTTTCCCCTGGAGCCCCCGGAGAGAGGGGGGCCCTGCCCACCCCTTGACTTTGGACTTTTGCCTCCAGAACTGTGAGAGAATACGTTTCTGTTGCTTTAAGTCACTGAGTGCACGGTCATTTGTTACGGCAGCCACTGGAGAGCGACACAGACGCTGCCCGTGGCCTGAAAGTGCTGCCACAGAGTCAGAGGAGAGACAGCCTGGCCCTGGGCACAACCCGGAACGGTTCGTGGGGCTGAGGTCTGTGTGAGACAGAAAAGAGCCTTCGACCAGCAGACGGGCTGCAGGGACGCCCCGCAGGGGGAGCCAGGTCAAGTCAACTGCAGGACCCCCCTGGGGTTTTCAAACGCAGAAAGGCTGGGAAAGACGATATGCTGGGAATAAGACGAGAGGCGGAAGGAGTAATTCTGTGGAGAGCCTTGGGCTGCAGGCCAAGGACTGGGGCTTGATTTAGGGGGTACTGGGGGCCACAGAGGTCTGGAACAAGAGGAGGGCCCCGGGGTACACAGGGGCAGGTGACTCTCTGGGGGTGGTGCTGCAGGTGGGACTGCGCCAGAGGCTTCTGGGATGGTTACTCCACAAGAACGGGTAGGAGGCCTAGCCTGGGTGGGGACAGTGGGAATGGACACCTGGGACAATGAGCATACAATGAATATGGCCAGACGGAGGGGACGCGGATGGAGAGAAGAGGAAGCGCAAAGGTGAGGCTGTGTTCCCAGCACCCGAGGCCAAGACCTGGCAGCAGGGAACTGGCCAGCAGACTTGGCTGGAGCGGGCAAGGCGGCGAAGGTGGGCAGTGCCTTCAAGAGAGGATGGCACCAAGGGCAGGACTGTGGTCTGGGAGTGGCATGGGAAGTGAGGCAGGAAAGGGATCGCAGAGTCCCTCAATGCCAGCAAAGGCACTTGCCAGGATCTGGGCTGTGGTCACCACACAGTTGCACGTCCTCCCCTCTCTCTCCATCCCCACCCCAAAGAGGAGGGTAAGGAAGAAAAGATGGTGGGAGGGAAGGGCTCCCCCAATCTGGCAGTCATCATAGTGCCATGGGCAGGGGCTCAGTGGGTGAGCCTGGGAGGGCAAGAGGAACACCCACGTTCCCCACCTCTGTCCTGGCACTGACCCTCCTGAAGGAAGCCTGGGGAGGGTTAGGAAAGGGGTGCAAGCCCACCCACGTTCACAGCAGCTTGCTCATAATGGCCGAAAGGTGGAAGCAACCCAAGTGTCCATCAGTGGATGAGTGAATAAAAAAACATGGTATATACATTAAATGGAATATTACTCAGTCTTAAAGAAGGAAGTTCTGCACCATGCAATGCCATTGACGAACCTTGAGGACAGTATGCTAAGTGAAATAAGCCAGTCACAAAAGGACAAATACTGTACGCTTCCATTTACAGGAATGGTTAGTTTGCTAGGGCTGCTGTAACAAAATATCATAGACTGAGTGGCTCTAGCAACAGCTTATTTTCTCACTGTTCTGGAAGCTGGAAGTCTGAGGTCAGAGTGTCAGCGTGGCCAGGTTCTGGTGAGAGCTATCTTTCCGGCTTGCACATGCCTTCTTGCTGTGTGCTCATATGGCCTTGCCTTGGTGGGTGTTTGTGGGGAGAGAGAGAGCGAGAGAGAGAGTGTGAGTAAGTGCGTGTGAATGTGCATGCACGTGCCCAAGGGCACGAGCCCCTGATGTCTCCTCTTGTAAGGGCACTCACCCAATCAGGAAGGCCCACCCTTATGACTTCATCTAACCTTAGTTGCTTCCTAAAGGTCCCATCTATAAATATCCCATTGGCAGTTGGGGCTTCAACCTGTGCATTTCGGGGGGGCACAAACCTTCAGTCCATGACCTAAGAGGTCCCTAGGATAGGTAAGTTCAGAGACAGAAAGTAGAACAGTGGTCACCAGAGGCTGTAGGAGGAAGGATGGGGAGTTACTGCTTAATGGGTAGGGAGTTTCTGTTTGGGAAGATGAAAAAGTTCCAAAGACGGCTAGCGGTGATAGCTGTAAAATAATGTGAATGTGTTCAACACCACGGAACTGAACAGTGAAGAAGGTTAAGATGGTAAATTTTATGTTATGTATATTTTACCACAATAAAAAAAATAATGATCAGACAGGTTTGGAAATTAAAAAAGAAAGAAAGAAAAGAAGTGCAGTTATGGGCTGAATTGTGCCCCCCGTCACCAAGTTCACGTGTTGCAGTCCTAACCCCCAGCACGTCAAAATGGAGCCTCACTTGGAGACAGGGTCTTTATCAAGTTAAAATGAGGTCACTAGATTGGGACCTAACCCAAGATGACTGTGTCCGTATAAAAAGGGGAAATTTGGAAGGCAGGCTGGCGCACAGGGAGAAGGCCATCAGAACACGAAGACAGCCATCTAAAAACCAAGGAGGGCGGCCGGGAACAGATTCTCCCTCGGAGCTCTCAGAAGGAACCGACCCTGCCAAGACCTTGATCTTGCACTTCTCCCCTCCCAAACTGTGAGGCAATAAATGTCTATTGTTTGAGCTACACACTTAGTGGTTCTTCGTTACGCAGCCCCAGCAAACAAATATGTATAGTAATTGTGTGGATCAAACACCAGCGCTGAGGAGCTGCTGCCCACCCAACGTCTCAACCATCAATGATTCACCCACCCGTGGAAATGGGACTCTGGCTGGCCAGTCGGCTGTGGCCGCCCGGGGCTGTCCATGCTCAGCAGCACGCCCACAGCACCTCCACATTCCAGATTCAGACAGCAAAGAGAGGAGAGAAGGGCAGCCACTGAGCCCCACATGGTCAGAGGGCAACAGGCCAGCTCCGGGCCTTGTACTTGCAGCCACCCAACCTATCTGTCTCCTCCTGGGCTCTCCTTTATTAGTGCTGCTCTGGCCCAGAAGCTAAGTCATTGCAGATGTGCCCCAGGCTCCTACTCAAGAATGGACTGGAACCACCTGGATATCTTGCAACTGTGCAAGTCAGAAATTATGGAAACGGAACCACATTCTGAACCCCCTGCACAATACATTCAGCCAACTGCCCCTCCCTCAAGGGCAGAGTGGGATGGGTAAGGGGCTCCCTCCTGAGTGAAGCCCCTGAACTTTCAGATTCTTCTTCCCCAAACACAGGGCTGGAGAAGGGGGCTCACTTCACTCCCTTCGTCCTGCTCTGAAAGGGGGTAATGGAGACATATGGAAACTGAAGGTAACAAAGTGACGAGCTCAGCAGCACCCAGAAGTCAGAGACCAATGTGCAGAGGACAGACTGATGTCGTGCCCGTGAGCACACTATGGGCTGAATGTCTGTCCCCCAAAATTCATATGTTGAAGCCCTGACCTCCAACGCGATGGTATTTGGAGATGGGGCCTTTGGGAGGTTTAGATGAGGTCACGAGAGTAGGGCCCCCACGATGGGATCAGAGGTCTCAGAAGAGGAAGAGATATCAGTGCGCTCTCTCTCTCTGGTATGTGAGCACACAATAAGAAGGAGAACGGCCCGAGGCCAGGAAGGAGGCCCTCACCAGGAACCAAATCGGTTGGTACATTGATCTTGGACTTCTCAGCTTCCAGAACTGTGAGAAATAAATGTTGTTTAATCCACCATCTATGGTGTTTTATTATGGGGACAGAGTCCCTCTCTGTCTTTGGTGGATTCCACGGCTCAGGTCCTTTCTGTTGGAGGCATGAACTAGGAGATGGGCCAGGGGCGAGCTGGAGACTCCCCACCAGGAGAGGGAAGCTCCTGCTTGCCCGAATTCCTGCCCTGGAGAGGTGGAGCTCTGGGTCAGTCCTGGGGGCTAGTCTACAAATCTCGCCTGCGCCCTAGTCCTGGGTCACCCCAATCTACAGTGCTCCTGGGTGGTTCACTGGCTTCTAGATGCACAGAAGGGATAGCAACCGGATGCCAGCCTGAGTCAGGGGCTCTGAGACACCCAGGGGACAGCACACAGCAGTGGCAACAGATACCAGCCAGGTGCACTGCCTGGAATCCTCGCAGCTCTGCAAGGGTACCTTGTTTTACAGATGGAGGCTACAGGCTGGGAAGTGAAAGTAACACGTCCTGAGGCCCACAGCTAGCCAGTTGGGTTGCAAAGCAGGGATCCACTCAGGAAGGTCTGTCTGGCTGAGGCCACCTCCGGGAGCCTCAGAGGGTTTAGCCATACCCTGAGCTGGATCCCTAACTTCAGGCATCCTGAGGCTGAACTTGGGGTGGGCTGGGGCAAGGGGATGAAATTTTGTGTTTTGGACCAGAATTTGAGATGTACCAGATGTGAGCAGATGTCAAAAGCCAAGGAACAGACCAGAAGGGGGGGTCTCAAAGTCTAGGCCAAAATGGATTTTCCCCTGAAAACTCTCTGTGCACATGAATCAAGTAGCCAGGAACTCTCCCATCCTTGCCTTACATTTGGAAGAGGAAATCTAATTTCTCTGTTCCCAGCCTCCCCCCACCCAACCTCTGGGGCCTTCCTCAATCATCCCCACAAAAAAGAGAGATGACAAACAAGTCAGGATTACCGCGGCCCCAAGGAGACCCGTTTCATCTCTTGGCGTTCCCACCAGTGAAATGGGATAATGACACTCCACCCACACACCCTGAGGGGGGTGACAGCAGGCCCTGTTTCCCTGCTGCAGGGAGGAAGCGTCCAGAAGCACAAGCATCATTTATCCTAATTATCGCAAGCCTCGGCCAGTCATGTGGTCCAACCTGGGCTAGTTGTTGGCACCATGTCGCTCCTTTCCAGAAAACTGCCGGACTTCCTCCTGCCTGACTTCTCCTGGTGTACATGCCATGGTTCTCTACTTCTGCATGAGGCTGAGGGCTCCACGTCAGGAAATGTGGCAGGGCCCACGTGCTTGGGGCTATCGGGGTTCTTCCCAAGCCTGGGAGCTGCGTGTCAGCAGGGCCCGTGGCACCCGTGGGGCTGTTGTGGGTCAGAGGGTGACCCGGCACAGTGATTCTGTCCATCCGGCCCACTGCAAAGCCCAACAGGGCTCCAAATGCCAGGCCCCCCCAGCCCCACTCCACAGTCCAGAGGTGGTCCACCAGCAACCTCCATCATCTCAGAGGCACGGCATTTCCACGGTTCTCTTCTGCAGCAAGAATCAGCAGGAGCAGAGCTTTCCCCACGCCCCGGGGCCCGCAGAGTCTGCAGGCCACGGGGACTTTGAGGAGCAGAGGGACGCCAAAACAGCTGAGGAAACGGCTGGGAAACAAGCCAGCGAGGATCTCCGGCCAGATGTAAGAGGAGACAAAGGACTAACCTCAGCTCTTGACCTGAAACTTGAAACTGTCATGTGGGAATTACCACCTAGGGCGATAATCCCAGTTGTCATCGAGGTGTGACAGCCCGCTCCAGGCCCCACGGCTCACTCTCCAGTTGGCCAGGCTCCCATCCTGCCTCCCCCAGCCTGTGGAAGCAGATCAGACTCACACACTCAAGATGCGTCCAAGGGACACAGCTGCCAGATGCCCCCCAGGGCTCCAACCTGGCCACCTGCTGACCCAGCCAGGAGAGCAGGTCCCTGTGAGGGTCTAGGGTATGTCTGGTTCCAAAAGCACCTTCTGGGAAAAGCAGGTCCTCCAGAGAAAGATTCAGTCCACAGACAGGGCAGTGTGGACGAACACACTGCAGAAGGCCCCGGGCCCGGCAGGCGTAGACACACTAGGAAGAGGCCCTTCTCTCAAGAATTGTGTGACTCCCAAGGGAGACAAAGTATTTGGAAAAGCTCCCAGAGGTGTCCAACACCAGCTCTGACCTGGCGCTTCTCCCAGAAATACCCCACGTGGTAAATAACAGCTTGGCTCAACCAGGTCACCATGCCCAGCACTCACGCCATAAGGCTGGCGCCTCACTGGAGTTCCGTCAAAGCCACAGAATTTGATCTCGGACTTCCGGGGAGGGCTGGCGAGAACAAGGCCGATTCCTGTTCCTCATAACCTGGACCCAAGCCCACTGCCTAAGGTCGCCGTCCCAGAGTCTGTTCACCCACAGAGCAGATACTGCCATCCTCTCCGCAGAGGACAGCAGTGGAGATTCAGTCAGATCACACACTCACGGCAGCGTCTGGCACACAGCAGCCTCTCAGTCCTCGCGAAGGGAACCCCGACCACTTATGCCCAGGGCTCTTCACTCTGCCCATGTGGATCCTTCCCATTCTAAATGCTTTTTGTCTTCTTTTGTTTTTGCTGAGGAAGACTAGCCCTGAGCTAACATCTGTTGCTAATCTTCCTCTTTTTTTTTTTTTTTTTTTTGCTTGAGAAGATTAGCCCTGAGCTAACATCTGTGCCTGTGCCAATCTTCCTCCACTTTGCATGTGGGTCACCACCACAGCACAGCTGATGAGTGGTGTAGGTCCATGCCCGGGATCCAAACTGGCGAACCCAGGCTACCCAAGTAGAATGTGCTGAACTTAACCACTATGCCACGGGGCCGGCCCCTTTCTGTCTTCTTAAAATCAGCTGTGCAGGTGTGTTTCCCTGTTCTCGCCTGAGGTGCCCTCTGCTCCCAGCCAGAGGGCAGGGAATGTCACTAGGAAAGCTGGGGCAATCAAAAGGTTAAGCTGGTCTATTTGGGCATCTGGACCCAGACCACCTGAGAGCCACCAGCTTCCTCCCACCTTTCCACAGAGGCTGCATGAGTCAGCGACGCAGCGGCAGTGCAGACAAACATCCCCTGCTCCCTACGCTGCTCAGCACGGGGCACCCTGGGGTTGAGGTGGGAGACAAGGGGGAGGAGACAGCCACAGGATGCTCGGAGCCACTTGGAACTGGACACTGGAGAGCACTGGGGCTGGCTAGGGCCTAGAACAGTGGCAGGTGGAAGGCCTCAGAGCTGGGCTGACAAGCTGGAGTGCTAAGCCAGACCTCTAGCCACCATCCCCACTGACCCAGTGCAGTGCCTCAGCCCTCTGACACACACACCCACATTCCAAGTTTCCAGAAAGACCCATGACTCACTCACGACATCAACATATCCCTTCCTTTCTACAGCGCCCTGTTAAGCCTTAGAACACATGGGCCTGGACACCTACCTCCTCACTACTGCGTGCGGAGGTTCCCTTCATCAGCAGCACTTACGCGAGGCTGGCACCCAGTCCTCCCTCCCACAGGGCAGGGCAGCGGCAGAGGCACGTTCAGGGCGTTCGGAGCTGGAAGGAGGTCCACAAGGAGGTCACTGTGGCTGAGAATCAAGAGCGGCAGGGAAAGGCACCATGGACCTTTGCCACCTCTTCCTGCTGAGCAGTGGTCAGGCTGTGTCCACACAACCATCTCCCCTGCACTCCCTACGCCATTCTCACAGACTTTGGGGTGCCCTGGGTGCCTGGCCCCTGCAGCCTGCCCAGCCCTGGCTCGGCCTGGTCCCAGCACCCAGGCGCACACAGGCCCGTCAGGGCTCAGGGGTGGAGAGCCCGGCACCCACGCTCCAGCCCTTGTCCTCCTCCTGCCTCGCCGCCTTAGCCCCTGCAGCCCCCTCCCGGACCCTGTGGCCGGACCAGTCCCAGCCCCCTCAAGGCTCCATTCTGAGCCTTGGTTCACACCCTCCATCCAGATGGCCTCCTTGGGCCTCCAAATTCTTGCAATTCTTCACAGCCTGCCACTCCAACCACCCCTTCCCCATGTGACTCAACCTGATACCCACCCCCTCCGCCAGTGGCATACTCTCCTAGGTTCTTTCTCCCACTCGCCATGTGCAAGAGCCTCTTCAACTTTCCACCTACTTTATAACCCACATCCAGATGCCAGAACCTGCCTCAACTACTCATAAGCTCCTTGGGCTGGCCCTGAGTCCCGTCCCTGCTCAGGCCCCTGACCACCCAGGAACCAGGGACCATTTGTGGAGTCATCTGCACCACACACTTATTCAACGCATGGTGCCACCCAGGGCCCAGACCAAAATAAACCACCGCTGACACACAGGAGTGCCGGGAAACACAAGACCAGAGGCAACCCCCTCCTTTATAAGCCCGTAAGACACGTGGTCAAATTTCTGTTCTTGGTCTCTATAAAACACTCACAGACACTCCACAGCTGACAGCCATTCTCAGGACTCAGCCGGGGTCTAGAACATCTGAGGGGCATATGGGTTGAGCTCATTTCTGAGTCATAAAAACCAAAAACGATTTTTTGGGTCAATGACAACAGGAGAGCCTCCAGCATCTGCCCAGTGACCCCAGGTGTCTGTGGCCAAACGACCGATTTTCCATGGGCCCCTGGCGGCGCACCTCCTGCAGCAGGCAAGGTCACCGTGTTCTTCTGAGGACGGGGGGGAGCTCGGATGAGAGGGGGCAGGATGCTAAGGGCCAGGTGCCCACTACGTGCACCCGTGGAGCAGACCTTTACAGGCATCATTCCTGAGCCACGTGTTTTGGGAAAGGAAAAAAAAAAAGTCAGTAATGGTGTCTCTTCTGTTTCCAAACAAAAAGAGCCTGCCACCACTGGTAGAGAGCCGCCACAGGCTGCCTCTGCCAGGAGCAGGGCCAGTGGGAGCAGCGTGGAGATGCTGCCAGAGCCCGGAGCCTGCACAGGCCGCTCGGAAACACATTTCAGGAACTGAGCATCCGAGCGGGGAGACGGAGCCGCAGGCAGGCACGTGGGCCCCCGGGAGGCTCCAACACAGATGCTCTGCTCTGCTAGGAGACATCAGGGGGTTTCAGGGGACCACAGAGTGTGCAGAGGAGCCCCAGATGGGAGATTTTCCCACTAGATCCCAATAGTCCAGAAAGATTCTTCTCTCTGAGGCTCTGGAGCCAAGTCCAGGCTGAAACCATCTGAGTGGATTTCCGTCCCTCAACTTTCTCCTCCTTCCTGTAGAGAAGTGTCTCTGTGTGTGGATGTGTGTGCATGTGGGTGTGCGCTGTGGCATGTGTATATGTATGCAAAGCAGGTGTGAGTGTGCATGCAGCATGTCATATGTGTAGCATATGTGCTGCATGCATGTGCCCATGTGTGCGTGTGCACCCAGCAAAGGGAGCCTAACCCAGCTTCTCAGGCTGGCAGCTCCCACTCGTTTTCACCAAACGGATGCACGACAGCAGCTCCTCGGCCGGGCCTTGTTAATAAGGCTCCCTACATCCTGTGACGCAGCAGCACTTGAGTCTGTCTCATCAGCCATCTCACCACAAGGCTGAGGCAGGACAGGGCCACATGTGCCCACAGGCACATCAGGTGAGCGCACTGACCAGGCACAGGGACACAGAGCTGGTGAGTGGCCAAACTGGCTGGAACCTGGATCCCAGTTAGGCCCCGTCTGCTCCTAGGTCCGCCCCTCCAGGTGGCAGGGCCGGGCACCCCCTCTGGCAGGCCCACGGCTACCCCCATGCTGGCTTCACCTGAGCTGCTGGCTTGGGGCAGAACTCATGCTGGGCACCGCAGACCTTGGCTCAAACCCAGCCCCACCACTGCCCAGCTGGGTGACCTTGGCAAGTCACTTCCTCTCTTTGGGCCCCAGGCTTCTCATCAATAAAAAGAGGATTCAGCCAGCTGGTCAGAATGCCCCACGGAGGAAGTGCCTGGCACTGTGCTTAGCACAGGATGGCCTCTGCCCAGAGACACCCGGGGTCCTGGGTGCTATCACCCCAGCTGGGCCAGGAGCTCTGACCAGCAGGCCCTGTCATTGGCTGAGCACTGGGTCTTGAGGATTCCATCTGCCAGGGAGCTGAGAAAGCAACAAAAAATTAGGAAATAATGCTGAGATCTGAGTTAATAACTCCACAGAGAGTCCCCAGACTAGGAGGCTAGAGAAGACAAGACAGCTCCGTGTCTACAGGATGAGGAGCCTTCAGACAGGCTGAGGGCGCCCTAGGGAGCAGGCAGGCAAGGCAGGGCCACAGAGGGACCCAGACGGGCTGAGAGAGAGGACAGGAAGACCCCAAAGACTCACTTACTCATCTGAGACTTCCCTCCCCTACCTGCAGCTCTAGCCAGGGTTCAGATTCTCCCTCAGAAAATGGGGCCCATATGGGAGTGGGCATGGGTGGGGACATCACTCACGGGCCCATGTGCTCCATGAGTCCAGCCAGATGGTGCAGGTGGCCCAAGCATCCTGGGAAGAATGCGCAGTGCATTCCTGCTGGATTCCATGCCTGCTCTGCACAGCAGCGGGCAGGGGTCGGGGAGCACAGCCAGCACTGCCTCCACATGAGGCAACCTGCAGCCACGGGACTCTCACCACCATAGCCCCATCCAGCTCTGCTGCCGGCACCCTGCAGAAGCACGGCAGGGACCTGGTCTCAAACGACATCCCTCCATCCCTGCTCCTGAGTGTCCACAAGGGGCCAGGCTGTTACGGACCTTACTGCCAATCTCAACACAGCCCCATGAATTCCTAGAATCACTTCCACTTAACAAATGGGAAAACGGACACAAAGGAATGATAACTCGCCTGATGCCATCTGACCTGTCAAATGGTTCTGGACGCTGTGCTCCCCACTCCACTGCAGCCCCCACCACAGAGAAGCAGGAACCCCATACACGGTGGGGCACATTCCACGGAGGAACGCTATGTGTCAATGACAACTGCATGGGGTGGGCACTCTAGGCAATGACAGCTGGATGTGGGGCTGGGGAGCGGGCTGCTGAGAAGGCAGGCCTGGCATGCAGGACAGGCCAGACAGGAGGCAATTTCTGGGATCCTCTGGCCAGGAATGCTCAATGTTGCCAAAAGTATCCACGCATTTGTGGCCTGAAGTCTTTCTCCCCTGAGAAATGTGGGTGTGAACCTGTATGTGCAGATGGCTGTACCTACGCTGCAAGGACCAGAGTCAGGCCATGGAAGTCAATAGGAGGGCCTGCAGCAGAGCGGGGATGGGGCAAACCTGGGTGTGCCGCTGCAGAAAGCAGCGGGAGGCAGAGAGAGGTGCTTTGCAGCATTGCGCGCGGACAAGGTCAGGAGGGCCCCAGAGAGCTGGGCCTGAATCTGCACTGCAAACATTGGCTGAGCCAGGCCCGGGGGTTTCGGGAGGGGCTGCAGGGAGTCACTGGGGTGACCAGCACGGGCCACAACCCTCAGCATGATGCCTAAGGTCAGTGGTCAGTCTCAGGGCG
This sequence comes from Equus caballus, assembly GCF_041296265.1. Classification (NCBI taxonomy): domain Eukaryota; kingdom Metazoa; phylum Chordata; class Mammalia; order Perissodactyla; family Equidae; genus Equus; species Equus caballus. Next base: position 2,271,700 of record NC_091691.1, on the reverse strand, counting down.
CATCACCACCCAGGAAGAAGGAAGTTCAAAGGCAGAAGCTGAATTCTCAGTTCCAGGCGAGACGGAGAGAGCTCATTGCGCCCTTTCCCACTCGCTGCAACTAAAATTTCTGCACAAAGCGCGTGGAACAGTATCAAGGGATCTGAAAGGCGGAGAGGAGAGGAGGACTGGCTAGGAATCTCAGGACTTGAGGGCCACCCTGGCAGGGACTTCTCTGTTTTTTGAGGGTTTTTTTTTTTTTTATTAACTTTATTTCTTTTAGAGCAGTTTTAGGTTCCCAGCAAAACTGTGAGGAAGGTTCAGAGTCTCCCATATGCCCTCTGTCCCACATGCAGCCTCCTCCATTGTTAACATCCCCCACAGGAGTGGTACATTTGTTACAATCAATGAACCTACACTGATACATCATTATCACCCAAAATCCACAGTTTGCATTAGGGTTCACTCTTGGTGTTGCACGTTCGAAGAGTTTGGACAAATGTATAAGGACACGTATCTACCATATAGTATCACAGAGAACAGTTTGGGTGTTTTGCCTCCTATCTACGTCAGTCTGGGCATGACAGCAGCCCCAAACTGCCAATAGGCACAGACAGAAAGGAAAAACAAACAGAAAAGCCTGCTCTGTAGCCAAAGGACCAGGAAAGTGGGTTTAAGGTCTTTTGATCGTACCCCCCTTGCTCCAGGTGAAAACAGTAAAAATGAGGCAGCCATTCCCCTCCCCACAGACATGGCAGCAGCGGCCCCTGTGGGGTGGAGCACTGTGGACTCCAGTCTACACTAGGCGAGTGCCACCAAAGAAGTGGAGCCCCCGCCTTCAGCGGCACAGTGGCGGTAGACCCTCAGGGTGGAACTCAGGTGACAGCACAGGGAAGCTGGAGCCGCAGCTTTATAGTTTGAACCTGGGGAAGCAGGCAGGATGGGGAAGATCACGATAAGGAGGGAGGCGGAGAAAGGATGCTTTAAGTCTGCGCATGAAGCCCTGAGCTCACCTCCAAGCTGCAGGTGTGTGAAACCACTGGGAACCAGCACAGCAGTTTTGGGAACTGAACTGCACTGCTGAGACGGAGCCCACTACCCAGCTTTCAGACTGACCCCTGGGTGGTGAACAGCAGAGTGGATGGTGAAACCACAGGCCACAGAAAGCGGGCCAGGATGTGCGTTCTGAACCTAAGCAGGTTAACTGCCTGCTTAAACAACTCAATCAACACCTCCAGAATGTTTCAACAGAATCCAGTCTCATAACATAATACTCAAAATGTCCAAGATACAATCCAAAATTATTTGACAAAGAACCTGGAAACCCAAACCACTGTCAAGGGAAAAGTCAGCCAACAAACCAACCCTGAGATGACCCAAATGTTGGAAGTACCAGAATAAGGCTTTAAAGCAGCTATGATAACCACGCTCCAAGAAGTAAGGGCAAAGACTCGAAACAAATGGAAAGACAGGAGTTCCCAGCAAGGATATAAAACTATAAAAAAGAACCAAACAGAAATTTTAGAACCAAAAAATAACAAGTATAACAGCTTCCCTGGAGGGTTCCATAGCAGAATGGAGATGACAGTAGAGTCAGTGAACTTAAGACAGAGCAATGGAAAGTAACCATTCTAAACAAGAGAGAGAAAAAAGAGGGGGGAAAACGCGGAAGAGAACCTCAAGGATCTGTGGGACAACAACAAAAGGTCTAACATTCATGTTGCAGGAGTCCAGAAAGAGAATGGAGCAGAAAAAATATTTGCAGAAATCATAGCTTACTACTTCCCAAATTTGGTGAAGGTCATAAATTTAAAGATCCAAAAAATGAGGAGAACCCCAAACAGGATAAACAAAGAAAACCACAACCAGACACACCATAAAGTGCTAAAAACCAAAAATAAAGAAAAAGTCTTGAAAGAAGCCAGAGAAAAACAACATATTACATACAGGGGAACAAGGACTCAAACAATTGTAGATTTCGCATCAGAAACTACAGAGGCTGGAAGAGGATAAAAAAAACATTCTAACGTGTTAAAAGAATAGAACTGTCAAGCCAGAATGCTATATCCCGTGAAAATATCCTTCAGGAATGAAGGCAAAATAAAAACCATCTCAGATGAAGGAAAACTACGACAGTTCTGTAAGACCCATTTTGAACTTCTGATCTCCAGAGCTGTAAGATTCCTTTAAGCCACTAAATTTGTGGTAATTTGTTATAGCGGAATAGGAAATGAATACATCTGTTCTCAACTATACCAGAACTAAATTAAAAATGAAGAACAGAATGGCATCTGGAAAAATCTCCAAATGTCTGAAAATTAAACAAGACACTACTAACTGATCCAGAGGTCAAAAAGGAAGTCTCGAGGAAAATTAGAAAATGGTTTGAACTGAATTAAAATAAGAATACAACATATCAAAATTTATAAGATGCAGCTAAAATAGGACTGAGAGGTAAATTTACAGCATCCAATGCTTATACTAGAAAAGAAGAAAGACCACAAGTCAATAATTTAAATTTCTATATTAAGAAACTAAAAAAAGAAAGAAAGAAAGAAAAAAGGCAAAAAAAAACCTGAAGAAAGGAAATAATAAAAATAAGGGTAGAAAATAATAATTAAAAAAAAACGAGAGAAAGAAAAATCATTGAAAACAAAAGCTGATTCTTTGGCGGGGGGAGAATCAATCAAACTGATAAATCTCTAGCCAGAGTGACCAAGAAAAAAAAAGACATCAAATAGCAAAATCAGGAATGAAAGAGGAGATATCACTCTTGATCTCACAGATTTTTTTTTTGAGGAAGATTAGCCCTGAGCTAACTGCTGCCAATCCTCCTCTTTTCACTGAGGAAGACTGGCCCTGGGCTAACATCCATACCCATCTTCTTCTACTTTATATGTGGGACGCCTACCACAGCATGGCGCGCCAAGCGGTGCCATGTCTGCACCCGGGATCCGAACCGGCGAACCCTGGGCCGCTGAAGCAGAACATGCGCACTTAACCACTGCACCACTGGGCCAGCCCCGATCCCACAGACGTTGAACGGAAATAATACAAACAATTCTATACACATAAATTTAACAACTTAGGTGAAATGCACCAATTCCTTAAAAGACACAAATTAACAAAACTCACTCAAGAAGAAACAGGTAACCTGAACAGTCCCATATCTATTAAAGACATCAAATTTGCTGTTAAAAAAACTTTAAACAAACAAAAAACTCTGGACAAAAACAGTTTCACTACCAAACATTTAAAAATGAAACAATACCAATTCTTCACAATCTTTTCTATGAAATAGAGGAGGGGGGAATACTTCCAAACTCACTTTATGAGGCCAGTATTACTCTCATACCGAAACCAGACAATGATAATATAAGAAAAAACAATAGGGCAATATCTGTCACAAATCCAGATGCAAAAACGCTCAACAAGATACTAGCAAATAAAATGCAGCAAAACTCACACATATGGAATAATAGATCACAAACAAGTAGAGCTTATGCCCTGGAATGCAAGGCTGGTTCAACATTCAAAGCTCACTTGAAATTCCCCATATTAACAGACTAAACAAGAAAAACCATGTGACACAACAGATGCAGAGAAAGCATCTGACCCCACAGATGCCCAGGGGATCAGTACCGGCTACGGCTGCCGCTTCCAGCAGTCCCCCTGTGCAGTCCAGGCAGAAGACAAGAAGTACAGATGACACTTCCTGAGCTGTTTGCTTGTTTCTCACAGAGGCTCTTTCCAAGACTCCGATGTGAATTCTTGACGAGGGTAAACTCCTTTGCCAACTGCACGGTTGGAGGACTCACTCAGACCTCCACACAATCGGGGGGAGGGCTCCTGGCCTGACGCCAGCAGACTGGTGAAGCCTGCCCTCACCAAAGCAAACTCCGCCCTGCCTCTACCCGACCACCCTCCCCACCGGGCTGTGACCAGGCTCCAAGCCTGTTGCCCGAGGAGACGCCTCAGACAAACCCAGGGAGCCACTGCTCAGTCCACTAGGACAGGAAATGGCATCTTCCCTGGAGGAAAGGAAAGCCTCAACCCATTCACTCTCTCTGGGAAACTGCCTGCAACTTCCAAGTCTGGTTTCCTCTCGACAGAACCTGCTGAGGACCCACTAGCCCTGACCCCCCATGCCCCTAACCATTCACAGGACTGACAAGGGCTGCAAGAAAAGGCCCTGAGACTTACAGCAACCTGAGCCAGACAGACGATCAGCATATGGGCACAAGGACCTCATGAGATGGTCCAGCCTTATACAAGATTTCTTTGGTCCAAGAACCACCCCAAAAACCAAATCTCTAATAACTCACAGCACTGGAAGTTCTAAAGGGGCTCAGTGCTGTTGTGACCTGACCAGTAAACAGTTTGCTACGAGGAGGGGGAGAAAACAGCTGAATCGGAAAGGTCAAAGGTTGTCGTCCAGGGGCCATCAAAGCCAATGCATTCTCTGTCACCAAGCAGCTAAAAACCCAACCATTGAAATATAGTTAAGAATGGTTTACCCTTCCCCAACCTCTCCCCAGATGGGCACTTCTCACACTCCCGACAGCTCATCCCAGGGTTTAACCATGCTTACAGTCAAGATGCTCTTCCTTCTGTCCTTCAGGGCAGCCACGATGCTGGCTAATTCCCCATTCTCTGTGTTAGGTTAGACCACAGGGCAGCATGCTTGCAACAGCTCCCTCGCTGATGCTGAGCTGGGGGATGTCATGCAAGGGACACACCCTCTGCTGGCAGGGGAAACCAGGAGCTACGTGGCAGGGCTATTTTGAGGTTGAACACGATGATGAAGCGTTTGCCTACTGCAGGGCCTGGCACACAGTAGGTGCAGAAAGTGGTGGCTACCAATAGCAAGTGGCACTCGTTAGCCGTGTCTCCAGGCTATAAAAATTTGCATCTTCAAACATTTTCTGGAAGGCTCTATTTTCCATCCTTCCCATCACTCAGCTTGTTCAAGCAGCTCAGTGTTCACATGGATTTTGGCTTTGAGGGAATTTTTTTGAAGCTCAAAGTAAAGCTGCGTTCACAGCAGACAGCTCACCTGTTCTAAAGGACCTTGTCACAGAAGCACATACACGGCCACCTCCAGATCGCCACCTGCTTGATCCTGGGCCTGGCCTCCGACCCAGGTCGAACTTCAGTCTCCCCTCAAACCCAAATCCCAAGACCCCGGTCCTTCTGGCCCCTTTCAGATGGAACTGAGGGGACTCGTGTTATCCATATTAAACCTAATTTAAAAGATAAAGTAAAAGTGCTGAAAGGCAGAGACTCTCTAGGTAGGACTACTATTCTGGGGTCTTCTACCTCTGTGTTTTATCCTAAACCAGAGGTCACCAAACTTTCTTCGCAAAGAGCCGATATTTTCAGCTTTGCAAGCCATGTCACATGACACCTGTCACAATTACTCAACTTTGCCATTACAGCATGAAAGCAGCTGTACATCATGCATAGACCAATGAGGATGCAGTGTTCCAACAAAACTTTATTTACAAAAGCAGGTAGCGGGCCAGACTGAGCCAGAGTTTGCCTGGATGACAGGGAGAGGCCCCAACCACCTTCCTCTCCTCAGTTTCAGAACTTGGCTATTTCTTGCAGTCACCACAGACCTAGAAATTTGTTCTGCAGCCTAGGAACCTTTCTCTTCCTTTCTGCCCAGGCATTTAAATGCTGCCAAGAACCCACCAACACAGGCAACACACTGTAAGACAAAAGAATGTCTTCCTTAGCTCCCTTCATGTGCAGTATCCGATAACAACAGGCAAACACTCTTAGTACCAGTAAGTGTAAAAGAATGACTTTGGGCCCCGTGGGAAGAATATTTCTAAAGGGAAAGCTCATATCAGTCGCAGCAGAAAATATGAGCCAGGATCTTGATTCATACATAACAGAGATTCTGCTGGAAAACAACATAGGGCGCTTGAAGGAAATGAATCATTTATGGAGCCCAAGGAGGAGGAGGTTTGCATGGTTTCTTAGGTAACACCCCACCCCACCCTGCCCCACCCCGAGGAGGGACCCCCACTTCAGCAGGGCCTCCAGGTCCTGAGGAAGGAGACCAGGATGTGGCAAGAGAGCGTGCCAGGCTGGGTGGGGAGGTTGTTTGTGTAGGTTTTTATCTACCTATTTCCAAGAGGATCCGAGAAGGCCTCAAGAAAGTAAACAGTGTGAAAATAAGTCCATTGGGAAGAAAACAAAAACGAGGGCCCAAAGAACATTTTAGGTCCCTGGGATGCATTAACCATGCCAACCGAACACCGAATTTGGCCCCCAAGCTTCCTGATAGCAAAGGCCAGAAAAGGGGACGAGTCCTGCATAAGCGCTGCCACTGGATGGAAGAGCTGGGATGCAGGACGACACGTGGATTCCTTAGGTCTGCAATTCTACCCCATACCCCAGTTGGCTGGAGCACACTGCAAACAGATGATGGCGAGAGTGGGATATAAGCTAGACAGAAAGGGCGAGAAAGAAGCCCTGGGTCATCTTGGCCACTTTCAGACCCACAGGGATTTCCCCAAAATTATCAGCTTGAACAGCTGCCAGCACAGACTGGGCAAGAGGGAGCTCAGGCCACGCGCTCCAAGTCCCCAGGCGTGAGAGCCTGGAGCACAGCCTGCAGTCCAGTCTCCCGCCAGTGGTCTTGGCTTTGGCAGAGCCCACGCCCTGCACCTGGCCTGGCCAGCCTCTGCCAGCGGGGTCTGAGAAGCAGGGTGGGGCCCACCGAGTGAGCGGGCTCAGAGGTGCACACAGAGGAAGTCCCAAAATAATCACAATGTGCTACTCGGGGCTCGGATGACGTCTTTGGTCCAGGCTCCTCGGGGTCGGTGTTCTCTGTATTTAAATGGAAGAGGGGAAGCAAGCACAGAAAAAGCACAACAGTAAACTCTTTCTTTCATTAAACGGGACGCACATGTCTCAGAGCGGAGCTGATCTCAGTGCCGCTCCAGGCAGGCTGGGCCACCTCCTGCTCGGGCACGCCCTCCCTGCGACAGCCCGGCCAACTGCCTCTGATGCCTGTTTGCCTGCAAGGTCCCCAAGGCTGTCCCTGTGCTTGACGGTCAAGAGGACCAGAGACATTTACGTGAACACTTGGCTCCAGCCCCACATGCTCTGGGCTCGTTGAGGGCTACGCTGTCCCGTTTGGGAGGGAGTCCTCCTCCTCTGATGAAGGACGAGTCTCCAGGCAGACTGAGGCATCACAGTGGGTGGGCGCGTGGCAGCGGGCTCTCCTCCCTGCCTCTGCCCTCCCCTGGGAGAATGTGGCTCACACACTGACAGGGCGGCTCACAGTGAGGGGACGCCGGACCCTCCCGGAGGTGGAGGTAGAAGCCGAGCTTTAGAAGAAACAGCATCCACCCCGTGGCACTGCCCAGGCTGCCAGGGAAGAGGCAGGAGCCACATCCACCCTGACCTGGTGCCACAGGCCGGTCACCCCCAGTATCCCCCAGACAGTCTACAAAGAGCTCCAAGAATAGTTAAAAGAGTCAAAATTATAAATGCCAGTTTGGAAAACTACCTCTGAGGCAGCCATCCAGACAGGAGAGCCCTAGGGACCAGAGAGGTGGCCCCAGGGCAGCAGGAGTGACCAGTGCATGGCGGCTGCAGTCCATGCCCAGCATCCCACGCCCACTCCGGTCTTCCTGTTGTGGAGCCGGCCCCTGCTTGCCGTTTCAGCACCAGCTTCCTTTAGACCGTGTGGAAAGGAGAGATAAACTGGCCCTCCAGGCCTGCCCCCGAGATAAGGGTGCTCCTGTCACTGCCCTTGAGCAGCACGTGGCGTCCCAGGCACAGGGCCTGTGCCCTCGGGAAAGGCAGGAAGAGGCACCGGGCTGGGCCTCGGTCAGGGCTCACTCGGGGCAAGGGAACGAAGAGGTGAGGGGGGTGCTGGAGCCACAGGGAGAAAGGGAATTAGAGGCCTCTGAGGGAGGCCGGGCAAGGGTCAGCTGCATCGGGGCCTAGCAACAAACCCCACAACCTCATTGTGTTGCCCCATTGTGTGCCGGGAGGATGACTTGCCCAGCCCCTTGCCAGCTGGTGTCTGGGGGTTGCAGACCCCACTCACCTGCCCTCTCCTGAAGCTGACCAAGGCCCAGTAAGTCAGAAGGGCTGATGCTCTGGGGAGCCCTGCATCTGTGTGCACGTGCGTCGGGGGCCTATCCCCGACACTCACCATCACGTGCAGGACTGCACGGGCTCTCGTTTCACTTTCTCACAGGCACCCAAGGAGGGAGTTGGCATCCTCATCTGAGAGCCGAGGCTCAGAGACACCAAGAAATGTGCAGACAGCCCAAAGCCCAGCCCCAGCACACGCATGCACACACACGCTTACTCACGTGTGTACACTCACAGATGTGTGCACATGTACACACAGACGCTCACATGTGCTCACACTCACACCCTTGTGCACACGTTCCAAGACTCCCTTGGTTGAGCCCTTGTCACACTGGTGACACCCCTTCACCTTGCTCCATGGAGAGGTGCCACCCTGAGACCCAGACCGACAGAGGTGGGGACAGGAATTCCGCCCAGGCACCGGCCTCAAGGTCTTGACTACCCAAGGGAAACACTAAGGCTTTTGAACCCAGCGTTACCACAGGCCCCAGTGAGCTGGCTCTGGTGTTTCTGGTCTGTTCACAAGCACGGCGCTGGTCAGAGCCCCCAGACCTGCTGGGTCTGCAGCCGTCCTCCTCAACCAGACCACGTCTTCCTGTGCCCTTTATCCTCCAAATCCCACCCTTCTCAGTCTTCTCCACAAACCTCCCCCTCACCCCCGACTCTGGAACACTTCCTCCTGCTCTGAACTTTCAGCATTTAGCATTTGTGTAATTTATTTGACAATCACAGCAAACTTTTCCACTAGTGTATTGTGCACTATCAATCACTTTACTTCTCACATATTTGTGTTCCACCTTCCCACTTAGGCTGGAAACTCTGCCCGTATCAAACTTCTGTCTATGCCTCACGGTGCTGAGAAAGGAGCCCAGGACGGGACAGGCAGGCGTGTCATCCCTACCCTCTGTATGTTGCATGCCCAGTGATGCTCTAGGCACTGGGGACGCAGGAGTGAATACAGGACACAGTGATGGTGGGCCTGGGGGTCTGGCTCTGGAGGCAGACCAACAGGTAAGGACAGGTATGGGAACATCTGATGAGTGTCACTTTTCATAACAAAGATGACTCCCCCTGACAAAACTGTCCGTTGAAGAAATGGAGGATAGGCAGAAAATCCAGTGAACCCAACCAGGAAAACAAAAATTACATTTGCCACCAATTGGGGATCTGGCCCGAGTCCTGAGAAATACACAGTTTCCTTCATCCTAGAAGTGAGACCTCCCCCTAAAGAGCTGATCAGAGCCAGGAGCTTTCCTTGAGAAGCACTGAGTAAGATGGGTGCCCCTATCTGGCCTCAGCATCCAGCACAGAGCTGGGTGAAAGGGGCTCCCTGCTCCCCTCCCCCAGGTCCTAGCGAATACTCCAGCCCCTTGCTCCGAACCCATCATCTGGGACCCCTCCTAATGCAGACATCTCCCATCCGCCCTGGTCCTGGGAGAGGCGGCCCAGAAACGGGAGAACCCCTACCTACACTGCTGCCGAAGGGAAACTGGGGTGAAGGTTGGGGAGAGCCAGGTAACGGGCCCCCACAGCTCCCCTGTGAAGCAAAGGTGCCTCCGCCCTCCCTGGGGAGGGTCGTCCTCGGATGTGAGCATCAGAAGCCGGAAGTCTCCATCTGGGGTGTGAACAGGTCATTTTACATCTGCATTCCAACTCTGCAGTTTGTAAAAGAGGGAAAATAATGGATACGAATTACATGCCACCCGAAGCAGTTCTGGTTCACTGTCAAGGAGGCGGGAACCAGGACGTAATTATAAGGATCTGTGAGCCCATTAGAGTGAGACACTCAAGGCATGGAAGCCGTCATCTGTGCGGATCCTGCCTGCCATCAACAGAAGGTTCTGACAAGCTTCAAAGATGCCAAGAGGCTTCCAGGTGACAAAGACTTCCTGGGGTCCCCAGGGACAGTCTGAGAAAGAGTGAGCAAGTCTGATGCCCTATCCAAAACGAATGATATAATGATGCAACCACAGAATGATATAAATCTCCTTGGAAGTCCACAGCACATTCTGGCTCCTCTCCTCTGACGCTCAAACAAGCCTAGGGAGCAGTTTGAGTGTGTGGTCACTACTCCCATCTTCCAGATGGGAACACCGAGGCCCAGAGAGGATCGCCATCTAGTCTGAGGTCTCAGACACAGCACCTCTGACATCAATACCCACAGCTGATTTTCACAACATCTCAGAAGCTTATTGCAAAGAGTGTGAATAAAGCACCAAATAAAGAGCAACAGGAAGGGAGCTGAGCTTTCCAGTGGGTGGGGAGGGAAAAGCTCCCTAGGCAGCCTCGGCCTCAGATCAGGGATTCCCAGGTTCTCAGCACTTCAGGCCCGGAAGCAAATGTTGCCCCAGTGACAGCTGAAGCCACTGAGCCAAAACGACCCAAGTAGGGTGGCAGTCTGGGCCGGCAGACACCGAGGCCATTCCCCCCAACCCGGTGTCGCCTGTACTCACTTCTCCAAGGAGGTCACCCCCAAGCACAGCCCAACTGGAACCTGACACGGCCATCAGCACACTGTAGGCAAAACCTCAAGGTAACCCTCCTCCTTTCAGAAGCACATTCAACAGAGGGAGGGAGGAGCCCACACGAGGGATGGAAGTGCTTTGTGGACCTACAAGGGTGAGGGCACAGCAGGACTCCTGGATGCTCTGGGGGACCTGGAGCTCACAAGGGGGCCTGTGCCCAGACAGCCTCAAAGTGCAAGTGGCAGGTGAGCCCCCCTGCTCAGTGCAGCAGCCACAAGTGACATTGGTCAGCCACACATGACAGTGGTCAGCCCCAGGAGGCCGAGTCCTCGGAGGGAAAAAGTGGCAAGAACAAGACGGCTCCACACTCCAGGAGGCGAGGCAGTCCAGGCACAAGTACCAAAGGGACCCTGGACATTGAATAAAGGAGACACAAATGAGGGGCCAGAGAGGTCAGAGGAGGGAGACAAGTCTAGGGAGAGAGAGGGACGTGGAGGTTCATGAAGAAAGTGGCATTGGAGCTGGACCCTGAAGGACACATGGATCTGGGCAGGTGGAGACACACGGGGGGCATGCCAGGGGAAGAGAGGGTGCAGGAAGCACAAAGGAGTAAGATCTCAGAACTCATGGGGAGGAGAGAGTTATTCTGCTGCCACCAGTGCCCGAGGAGGATGGAAAAGCAGAGGGTAGGCCGTCCTCAGGCCTGGCTTCCTGGGAAGCACGGCTCGAACCCCAGGCCAAGTGCAGCTCGGGGGTTTCTGAGAAGGCAGAGACGACTGGAGCCCTGTGAAGACACATCTGGTGCACATCCTGGCTGACCTGGTGAGGGGTCAGGGGGAGCCCAAGGGCAGGACAGGGTCACAGTCAAGGTCAGGGGGTCAGAGGGGACGGTTTTGGAGGTGTGGTGGGGAGAGGCCAGAGGCAGGACGCTTCCTGCTGAAACATCATCTAACATCAGGGACAGACCTGGAAGACGCCCACAGCCCACTCGAGCATCTTCGGCGAGTGAGCTCCACTTCTCACCGACTCCCTGGTATTTCCAGCTCTGAGAAGCCCCAGCCACGCAGGAAGACGCTCCCTGATGAGGGCCATCTGTTGGTTTACACTCTTTGCTTCTTCACTTTCTCCCCTCTCCCTGGATTATTTTTAAAAGATTAGGTTTCCTGTTTTCACTCTCTGGCCCGCTCGGCCCTCTGTCCATCTATCCGTCATCACGGCCACTAGGGCAGTGGCAGGACAGGAACGGGCTGGCACACTGCAGGGCTCCCGGATCTGGAATGAGGGATTAGCCACCTCCTCACCCTGCACCAGCTGGCCGCTCTGTAAACACCACTTCCTCCCTCACAGGGCCGGGCTGCGACCTCTCCCACGGGCAAGGGGCCTCTTAATGAAACAAGTAAATAGGCAATTCATCCTAGCTGCTGACAGTCACTCACCCCTGGAGCTGGCTCATTCCAGGACAGAAAAAACAGCCCTTTATAGCAGCTGTTATCCACCCCCGCTCCCCTCCCCCAGCAGTGGGGCCTGGACCACAGCACAGCTGCCCAGGGCTAGGAGTGAAGGGTTTCGGCAGTGAGGACCAAGGTCCGCCATGCCTGTCCAGGCACTTGTGGCTTGAGCAGTGAGCGAAGGCCAGCATGCTGCCAGGCTGGTTCCCAGGCTGAGGCCAGCCCCCAGACAAGTCGCAGGGATGACGATCAGTCACCCGGCCCCACCTACGCACCATGCTGCTAAGACAACCAGACCCCTCCTCACTGTCATCTCTGAGACAGGAGGGCCTAAGGCAGCCCTTTCTCAGCTCTCTGGACCCCATAGCAGCCCCAGAGGTGGAGGCTGAGCTGGGACAATGTAGGGGAGAGGGAAGCATCAACCAGTTTTATCTGCCTTATATCCTGGGGGTCCCACGAATTCTGGCTAAGAGTTCTGCAGTTGTTAAGGAAAAAGTTGAAACCCAGTGGGTCAGGAAAAGACACTGAGTTTCTGGGCGATTCTGGGCATGTCCCTGGTCACCTCCCAGATCCTTACACGGCCTCAGGGGGGATGAGAGAGGGGTGAGGGGACAGAAGCTCCGAGGATGACCAGCAGCAGGAGCAGACGTGGACGCTCACTCAGCTCTGAGGGCTCCCCACTGCCTCCAATCCACCTGGGGAGACAGGGCACTGACAGGGCCTGAAGATCAGGTCAGAGCACAAACCCCATGCCCAGGGGACCAGAGGGGCTGGCCAACAGGGTCCTGAAGGCTTGAGAGTCCAGGAGGAAGAGAAGGGCAGGACTGTCGAGAGGAGGCAGGTCCTGGTTCAACAGGGGAGGAATTTCCCTGATCAGGGGAGGGCTGTTCCCTGGCCAGCAGCTTCCCCTGGAGTGAGGCCCATTTGCTTAGGGCAGGTTCAAACTCCTTTCCTGCTCTCCAGCCCCCACCGTGCAAGACTCAGCTCTTCTCCACAAGGCGGATTCAGGAAGCTGGGCCACGGCTCTCCCTCCAGCAGGATCTGGGCATCGAGGGCTCTCCTGTCCCAGCAGATGGCCCCACTCACAGCCCGGCCAGCGGCAGTAGCTGGAGCCCACCACCCACCTGCGCAACCCAGAGCCCCAGCCGGCACGGGAACACCCTTCCTCTAGTCCTCACAACCATCCCACGCGCTGGCCGAGCACAGTTTCCTGTGTATTTATTTAACTTTTTATTTTGAAGCACTTTCAAACTCACTGAAAAGTTGCAAGAAGAGGACAACCCATTTGTTTAGGACAGCAGGGAACGTGGAAGTAGACAAATATACCTTGTGTCCCCAACTCGAATCACCTAGACAGTACTGTCTTTGGACATGAGGGTCCCCATGAACCCCTCACCCTATATAAGGACGGTCAGCTCACGCTGGCTGGGCCATGCCTGCCTTACGGAGGTGGTCAAGCAACACCTCCAAAGGCCTGGGTCCATCTGTGCTTCACCCAAGGCCCGTCCACCCTCCGTCCAGTTGACAAGGTAGACGGCACCAGGGAGCTGGAAGGCACCCCACAGTGCCAGTCACTATCTCTAGACATCTTCTTCCTGAAGTTTAGGCTGCGGATGTCTGGCACCAGCCAAGCCTGAAGTCTACAGGACCTAAAGCAAGAAATTGCTCACAGCCTCAGCTCCCTGACCAGTCACCTAGGTTCCTTTTCCCTCAAAGCCTTGCAGTCCCTGTCCTGTGACTACGTAACTGAAACCTCACAGTGGGCGGCATAACCAGGGCACTAGGAATCACACCTGCTGTGTCCATGCTTCACGGCAATGTGAGGCTGCTGCTCCTCCATCAAGAGGCAGAGTCCGGTTCTAGTCTAGTCTAGTTTCAACCCACTTTGACCAATATGGGAGAAGTGATGAGGTATGAGTTCCATGGCCCAGACCTCAAGCCACCTTGTAGCTTCCACTTTGGCACTTAGAACCAGTGGCCACATGAGGACGCTCAGGCCAGACCACAGAACTATGGCAGATCACCAGGAGAGCGAGCTTCCAGCCTTCCAGTGTCCCCACCAGGTGACAGCAACAGAAGAACCACTCGCCAATCCACAGAGTCACACGAGATTAAATCATGTTTGAAGCCATCATATTTGGGGATGGCTTGTTACACAGCAAGACATGACAGATACAAATCCTAACACTACGACTCCATATGTCACTCTTCCCACTCTGGGTATGTTCCACAGTGCTGTGTCATTTTTATCATTACTATTTGATGATGACATAATCATCCACCAAGCTATAATGGAACCCCTTTTCTCTCACGGGACACTTAGTTTGTTTCCAGTTTTCCACTGTTATGAATACAATGAATAGCTTTATATAATAATACCAAAAAGGAAAAGGGAAAAAAAAAGTCCTATTTCCTTAGGAAAATACTCTAGGGTGGGATTACTGGGTCTGAGCTTATAAACATGTTAATAACTCTTGAACAATGCGGACACTAGAATTCAAAGAGAAAGACACCCTTGAAGCATGATGAAAAGGGGCTAGGAGTAAACTAGGCTTTGCCAAGTTTGGAAGGTTCTGCCAGGTTTCTCGTATTCTGAAGCCCAGGCCTCACTCAGATCGCAACTGGGGCTGCTGACACCTATCAAGGCCCCCAGCCCCAGTTAGAGGAAAGAGCCTGGAGCACCTGCCCATAAAATGCACCACAGCTTCCTTCCAGACACTCCAGGGAAACAGAAGGTGACACACAAGATGTTTCTCAGTTAGACGTTCTACCTACCAGCTCAGCCAGATTTCCCAAACATGGCAAAATTCAAGGGAATCTGGTTATTCCAGAAAATGACCCAGATTTCCAGGAATGCTATAATTCCTGGAGTCTTTGTCACCACCTAACTTCTTGCTTGACTCACTGGTCCCATATCCCTCCTTATAGCTCCCAGTCTCCTGAAGGCAGGCTCCAACCCCGATTCCTGAACTGCTGACCAGGGTGCAGAACCACCGTCCCACCCCAGGGCCAGGCCCAACACCGTACGGTGCGGCGTGGAGGGAGGCCACAGCCTGCACACCCTGTTCTGCTTGGGAAGCAAAGCGTCAAAACCAAGTGGGGCCCCTGTCCTGCCTCTACTCTGATTTCATCACTGACTTGCCCAAGGGCAGCTGGAATCACACAACAACACTCCCCCATCTCCCCCGAACCTCATCGGAGGCTCACCACTTCCCAGGAGCAGCTGACTCAAGGCTCCTTGGCAGAGAAAGTGGCTGTGTCACGGCAGTTACTGCAAGTTCCCCTCTCTCATCAACGGGTTCAAGCAGCGCCCTGGGCACTTACACAGAGGGACCTGTTTGTAAAGGGTCAAGAGTAAAAGCATTACACCCAACCACAGCAGCAGCATTCACAATAGCCAAAAGGTGGAGGCAACCCAAGTGCCCATGGATGGATGAATGGATAAACAAATGTGGTATAGCCCTACAAAGGAACATTATTCAGCCTTAAAAAGGAGGAAATTGTGACACATGCTACAATGCGTAGGAACCTTGAAGACATTATGCTAAGTGAAAGAAGCCAGTCACTAAAGGACAAACACTAAGATTCTACTTACGAGAGACGCCTACAGCGGT
Organism: Equus caballus; assembly: GCF_041296265.1. Classification (NCBI taxonomy): domain Eukaryota; kingdom Metazoa; phylum Chordata; class Mammalia; order Perissodactyla; family Equidae; genus Equus; species Equus caballus. The sequence goes on along the minus strand of NC_091691.1, from coordinate 2,256,070 downwards.
CAGATTCATAGAGACAGACAGCCGGAGGGCGGCTGCCAGGCACTGGAGGAGGAGCAATAGGAAACTTGCTAAATGGGACAGAGTTTCAGCCGGGGAAGATGAAAAAGTTCTGGAGATGGATAGTGGTGACAGTTGCATAATAATGTGAATAAACTTCATGCCACTCAACTGTACACTTAAAATTTTTTATCACAATTTAAAAGGAAAAAGAGTACTAAAAGCAAAGCTCGGCCGAAAGCCTAGCCTTTAACCCCCTCCGAATGCAGGTTTGGACAACACACTCACAAACAGAGGCTCGGAGCTATGGTGCCCCTCACCTCACCCCGTATCTCCACCAGAAAGAGCTGGTCATTCCCAGACCGACTCTGCTTCTCTGCACTGAGAAGGAAGTTGTGCCAGGCTCCCTGCTCAGCCAACTCCACCTTGGAGAAGACAGGACGCTCATCTCCAGGAAGAGCCTCCCCACAGATCCCGGCACCGCCCCTGGAGAGCACACACGGAATGAGACGATCAGCTGTGGGGAGGCTGGGGGATGCTGGGGGGCCACGCTCGGCTACCACGGCTCCTTCCTCATCCATTTCATGTACTAACGTGCCATCCAAAAATGGCATTTGAAAAGAAGGCTCTATTCCTAAAACCAAACCAAACCATGTGAAAAACCACTGCTTGGAAATGGACACTCTGGGCTTTTCCAACTCTGATGGGAAAAGGCAGCTCCCCATATTCCGCTTCAGCCCTTAAAAAAAGCATAAACCCAAACCTCCCGCCAGCTGATGAAGCAGCCAACATCCTCTCCTGCTGTCTGTCATAACAGCAACAACAATAACTACGATAAAATGAGAATAACACGTGTCCTAAGCAGTCGGGTCGTGCTCTTCCCACACGCATCATCTCACTGAACCTTCACGGCAAGTCCCTGAGTAGACGACCACATTGCCTTTGATTTTACAGATGAGGAAACTTAACCATCCTTCACCAATTCTCAGACATGCATTTCCACAGGCTGCAACATAACCGAAAGTGGGACCTTACAATCATCTCTGCCTCTTACAATAATAACTAGAAGTGTTACTTTCCTTTTCAGCGGCACATCAGCTAATGGTGCACCTTACCATCCAGGGAGTGTCAGACGGAATGAAATGCAAAGTACACACCAGGAGCCAAGGTGGGAGCCACCTCCATGTCTCTCGGGAGTTTGAGCCCAACCCCTTCAGGGAAGGGGCTCTCCACACCTCTCGGCCTAGCCCCCAGGACCCTCAGGGCTGTGGAGTGCAAGTCAGCAATGCTGCCATCCCACAGCCTGGCCCGCGTCTGCCCTGGCTGGCTAGGCACTGGACATTCCCAGCAAGCTCAGGGCCTGAGGGTCTGCAAAGGGCTGCAGGGGTCAGCCACTCTCGGATGGCTGCCCTGAGACGCTCAGCCCTGACCCAGATGAGCAAGGGGAAAGTGGGGTGGATGAGGCCACAGGTCAGAACAAAACCTGACAACGGCAGTTCTCCTGGCACCCCCCCCCCAGGAGCGCTGTTCCACGGGGGAGCCTGAAAGTCTCCCAAATCAGAGACGGCTCATCGCACCGTCAGTTCTCTTCCCTTTTGTGGCCCCCACTCTCCCAGCGATGGAGATGAAAGGCAGCCATCCTTCCCACCTCCGGGTCCTCTGCAGATGAGACGCGGATTTACGACCAAACAACTCATTCCTCAGTCCGGGTAACAGTTGGAACTGGGCGTGCAGCGTGCAGCTTGCAGCTGCCACATCTCTTGGCCAGCGAGCAGGTGCATCTCTTTTCCCCTTCAAATGAGGAAACAAACTGAAGCACAGAGTCATAAACACCTGTCCATCAGAATCACAGTAAGAGGCCCAGGGAGGTTACCGCATGCATCTGGAGATGCAGAGCAATGCTCGGGGTGGGGCACACAATCCATGGACACGCATCTACAATGCCGTCTGGTTCTAGAAGCCCCCTGCATTCCCGGAACAAGAACTGTGCTCCTTCTGGAGAGGCTGATGGCCCTGGTCCCATAGAGCCCAGTGGGGGCTTATTCCAGGCCCTGGCAGCCCTGTGGGTCTTGCCTACCTAGGTAGCAACAACTCCAACAAGCCTCTAGAAGCCACCGTACTCCCTGCTAAGGCCCCAGGGTCCTGGGCAATGGGTGTCCGTCTAGACTCCAAATACCATAGTGGCTCCCAGGGACGTGTGTCAGCAGTTAGAAGTCCAAGGGCTACAGGCAGAAAAGGGATCCAATTGTGATCACAGCCACCCTGCAGGTTCTCCCTCCTGCACAGAGCCAGGGCATCTGCCGATCCTAACCAAAGGGGGCCCTCAATCCATGGCTTGGATTCTAGGTTATGGGCAACTGTCGTGGCCACATGCCATGGCAGCCTTTCTCCCACCTCCAGTCCCCTTCCTGGGGCCTGGCCAATCAGCAGCAAAAATAACAAAGGGGAACTCAGCAGCTGGACTCACAGGGAAGAAAAGAGGTACACGGGCAAGCTGCAGGCCTCTCCTGGAGGTCGAAGGGTCCAACCTCCCATCCAAATGCCACCTCTGGGATCCAAACCCTTGGGGGAGGCTGAGGGCAGGACAGTCAGGACCCTGGTTACGAGGAAGAAGAGCCAGAAGAGAAAGGGGTTTGTTCTCTGGTACCCTGAGAGGAGCAGCCCCAAACCTGGAGAGAAAGACGCAGGCTCAGGAAGGAGCTGAGGACACACAGAAGGAGCAGCTCCCCACCCCCACCCGCCCCCCAGGAAGCAGTACAGCTTGGAAGATGGGCCTTCCGAGAGAAACCATTAAAAAAAGCCATGTGCCATATGACCTTATTTGCATGAAATTTCCAGAAAAGGCAAATCCACAAAGATGAAAAGTACATTAGTGGAGTCCAGGGCTAAAGGGAAAAGGACTGGGAAGAGCCTGCTGATGGGTATGGGGTTTCTTTTGAGGATAATGAAATGCTCTGAGACTAGACAGCGGTGGCGGTTGCATCACCCAATTCCGTGAACATACTAAAAACCACTGAAGGGTGCCCTTGAACTGAGTAAACTACATGGAATGTAAGTTCTCTCTCAGTAAAGCTGTTAGAACACAACAGAAAGGAGAAGGACCGTGTCGACCCCCCAGGGGATGAAATACTCTGCAGGAAGAAAAGGGAACGAGCTATCAACACACACAACTTGGATGAACTCAAGTACACTCTCTAAGAGAAAAAAGCTGGACCAAAAGGCTACACACTAGATTCCATTTCTATGACATTCAGGAAAAGGTAAAACCACTGGGAGAGAAAGTACATCAGTGGGCACAGGGGTTGTGGGTGGGAGATATGTCTACAAGGGACACGGTGATAGAAGTTTCTGGGAAGATCGAACGTTCTGGGGTGATGGAACTTTCTGGGGTGACAGAACTCTCTGGGGTGATGGAACTTTTTGAGGTGACAGAACTTTCTGGGGTGATGGAACTTTTTGAGGTGACAGAACTTTCTGGGGTGAGAGAACTCTCTGGGGTGATGGAACTTTTTGAGGTCACGGAACCTTCTGGGATGACAGAACATTCTGGGGTGATAGAACTCTCTGGGGTGATGGGACTTTTTGAGGTGACAGAATGTTCTGGGGTGATGGAACTTTTTGAGGTGACGGAAATTTCTGGGGTGATGGAACTCTCTGGGGTGATAGAACTTTCTGAGGTGACAGAATGTTCTGGGGTGATAGAACTCTCTGGGGTGATGGAACTTTCTGGGGTGATGGAACTTTCTGGGACGACAGAACATTCTGGGGTGATGGAACTTTTGGGGATGTTGGAACTTTCTGAGGTGACAGAATATTCTGGGGTGATGGAACTGTCTGGGGTGACAGAACTTTCTGGGATGACAGAACGTTCTTGGGTGAGAACTCTCTGAGGTGATGGAACTTTTGGGGATATTGGGACTTTCTGAGGTGATGGAACCTCTTGGGGTGATGGATCTGTTATGTATCTTGATTGTGGTGGTAGTTAACGCAACTCTGTCATTACTCACAGAAGAGTACCCCAAAAAGAGTGACTTTACTGTCTGTAAATTACATTTCAATGCACAAACGCACACACACCTCAACTGACATGACAGCATCTTTAGAATCGTTAGCACTTTTTTAAAAAGAACAGCTAATTTACAAGATACATATCTTTTTACCCTCAACCCAAAATTTTGTTTTCTTAACACAGATAAAAATTCCTATAATTGGAAATCTGTTAAAAGAGGAAGGAAATTGGCTGAAAAACAAATAGTTGAAAAGCAAACTTTGTAACTACGTGTGGTGGTAGATGTTAACTAAACTTACTGTGGTAATCATTTCACAGTATACATACACACAGCAAATCACTATGTTGTACACCTGAAACTAATACAATGTTACATGTCAACTATATTTCAATAAAAAATAAAAAAACTAAACAGCTGAAGGGGGGGATACATAAATGTAAAAATTTGATGTTACAAAAAGAACAGTGAATTTGTTCACCCCTGTTCCTAACGCAACTGCCAAAGGTAGAGGCAACCTGAGTGTCCATCTGTGGAAAAACGGATAAACAAAGGTGGCCTACCCATCCAAGAGAATATCATTCAGCCTTAAAAAGAGAGGAAATTCTGACACGTCACAACATGGATGAACGTGGAGGACACTATGCTAAGTGAAACAGGCCAGTCACAAAAGGACAAACACTGTATGATTCCACGTGCATGAACCACCCGGAGCGGTTAAATCCATAGAGACAGTCAGTAGAATAGTGGCTGCCAGGGGCTGTGGGAGGCAGGAATGGGGAGTTATTGTTTAACGGGTGCAGCGTTTCAGTTCTGCAAGATGACAAGAGTTCTGGAGATGGATGGCGGTGATGGTTGCACAACAATGTGAATGTGCTTCATGCCATTAAACTGTACACTTAAAAATTGTTAAGATGGTAAATTTTATGTCATCTGTATTTTACCACAACTAGAAAAACAGAAAGCAAGCAAATAAACAAACCCAAGGACTCCTTCCCATAGTCCTAAGTGACTGTGCGCTCTGGGTCTGGCAAGGCCCTGACACAGCAGCCCTGGCCATAGCGTTCAATGAGCCAGACTGTCAACGCCACGCAGACACGGGGCAGCAGTGGGAGGATGGGGCCCTGGAGGAGCAAGTGCTGCTTCTCTCTGCTTTCCAGCCAGTGGGTTCCAACCCGAGGTTCTTCCGACCGCCAAGAGGGCCTGCCGGAGGTTTCTGGACAGCTGCCCCACACTGGCCTCGAGAGGTGCCAAGAGAAGTGCAAAGTTCCACAAACAATGAAGCTCTAGTGTGTCTGTTTTGCACACAGACTCAAAATACCACACTGTCTGGACCAGTGCTCGCCAACAGGAGACGGTGAGCCAAGGAGCCAGAATGAAGGTGAACACGGGTAGGTGCATCTGCTTTGGCCACAGCAAGGCTGCCAGCTGCCCAGCTGGGGGAGGGGCTCCATCCAGAAAGTGCCCAGGAGCCCACGGTGGCCCAGGTACACTGCGGGGGTGGGGCACTGAGCAAGGCCTGTGGCTGCTAGGGTGGGCTCTCATACCTCACATTCATCCCATCCTCCATGTAGGCACCACTGGGGGCCTTCCCTGGCCCGAGAGGGCACACCAGACCATCCTGTCTCATCGCCAGCCAGTCCCTTGCCCCAACGCCACACTTCAGCTGTCCCAAGCCTCCCAGAACCCTGCGGCAAGCTGTGCATCCCTCTCCTCCGGTGTGCACGTCTCCCTCTGCCTGGAATGCCCCCTCCCACTGCCTCCACAATGGCCGAACTGTTCTTCATTTGGGTCCATTCAAGACCCAACTAATGAGCCACCCCCTCCATGATGGCTTCCTTGAGCTAACCCAGCAAAATTAGTCCTTCTCAGTGCCCTCTTGATAGTGACCTCCATTATAGCACTTCGTTATCAGCTGTTAGGTGTCTATGGGTTCCAGGACCCTAAGAATAGGGTGTGGACCCCAGTCGGTGCTATGTAAACTTCAGATGAACAGACAGATGGATGGATGGATGGTTGGATGATAGATGGGTGATGGGTGAATGGATAGATGGATGGATGCTTGGAGAGATGGATGATGGATGGTGCTATGGACTGAATGTTTGTGTTCCCTCAAAATCCATATATTGAAATCTAACTCCAATTGTGATGGTATTAGGAGGTGGGGCCTTTGGGAGGTGATTAGGTCATAAGGGTGAAGCCTTCATGAATGGCATTAGTGACCTTATAAGAGATCCTGGAGAGCTCCCTCACCCCTTCTGACATGTGGGGACACAGCAAGAAGACAGTGTCTATGTACCAGGAAGGAGGTCCCCACCAGACACGGAATCTGTTGGTGCCTTCATCTTGGACTTCCAGCCTCCAGAAGGGTGAGAAATAAATTTCTGTTGTTTATAAACTCCCCAGTCTATGGTACTCTGGGATAGTAACCAGTACAGACTAAGGCAGATAGTTGGATGGATGGATGGATGGATAGATGGAGTGGCTTACACATGGCTACTTCTTTCTCAGGAACGTCTGCTACCAGATGAGCTACAGATGAGCAAGAGTTTACTCACACATATTTGGGGCTTGAGGAAGATTAAGGATTCCAACACCCTGTTCTCTCAAGGTGGAGGGTTTTTTTTTATAGCTTTGATCAATAAATATTTTCTTAAATTTTTATTATGGAAAATTTCAAAGACATTAAAAAAAGGAGAGCAGAGCATCATGCGCACGATGAACACCCATGTCCCATTACTGAGCATCAACGATTATCAACCATGGCCAACCTTGTTTAAGGGGACGAACCTTCGCCACTGGGAGGCAGCAGGATGGGGGAGGGGGGAGGGAGTTGTTAACCAGGTGCACATCTCCCACCCCAGCTCTACCACCTCCGACAACTTCCTGGAGGCAAGTGCTCTCATGGGGATAGGAAGACCAACCCCACCTGCCTCACAGGATCCATGAGGAAAGCTCACGCGACCTCCTGAACACAGATGGGAGACACCCAAACACAGCTCCATCATCTTATTTCATAATCACCAGGAATTAGGAGGCAGCTCTCCGTGGAACAGAGTTCGGCAAACTCTAGCCCATGGGTCAAATCCAGTCTATCGCTGCCCATTTTTGTGTGACCAGGGATCTGAGAACAGTTTCATAGTTTTAAACGATCACACTGTAAATGGTTATATAAGTACCTACCTAACTGCCTCCATTTTGCCTCTCGGCCACAAAGCCTAAATCAGTTACGATCTAGCCCCTTAAGAAAAGGTCCACCAACCCCAATATCTCAGAGAAAGAACAGAGGCTCAAATAAGCACCCTTGGTTCAAAGCCAGGCTCTTCCATGCAAGCTTCCTACCCTTCTAAGCTCCGGGTCTCTGAGCACCAGTGTGGCAGGCACCACCTTGCTCCCTGCAGGGTGGAGGGGGTCTCAGATCCCAGAAGGCACATAGGATCCCGTTACAAAGCGTAAAGCCGAACCCCAGTGCAAAGTTCTGGTAAAGGGAGGGGCTCTCTCTTTCCTGCAAGACAGCCAGAGAGGGAAGCCAGCACATGCCAGGGGTCCCTGGAGTCAAAGTGCACAGGGAGTCAAGCCTGACAGACAGAAATTTCTCAAGGAAAGCACGGACTTCCGCTGAGTCATCCACACCCCATGGACATGGAGACGGTCAGCAGAGTCTCCTTCCTGTCTTCATGTCCCCCAGACCGACCAACCCATTCCTGGGGCTGCCCAGCTCGGCACAACGCAGTCCCTGCTCCAGGTGGCACTGAGAATGCTCAGGAAAGTGTAACTGGGACCAAGACAGAGAGCTTCCCTACAGGAAGTGAGTCTTGGACTCCATTCGCAAGTGGGGCCTTCATGAGGCAGAAGGCTGCTAAAGGACCAGTCATCCATGATGAAGGAGAATGACGGCCCCAGGGTACCAAACATCCCAGCGTGGAGATATACACAGGCAACAGCCACGCACGCAAGCCATACTTGTCTGAGAGCCAGCCTAAGCATGAGCGTTCTTGACCACAGGGCTGTGCTCCGGCTGGCAAGACACCAGCTGGCACTTCCAGGCCTCCTACTGCCAACCACCTGCCTGGACACCATCACCTCCGCCCTGGCAGACACCCTCTGTGCTGTGCACGCTCTGCATTTCAGCACACTGCCCCCGGCGACACCTGCACAGCCTCTGAGCATCTGTGCCAGAACAAGAACTGGCCAGTGGGCAGTGAGGGAAGACGACAAATCAACCAGCAGAGAGCACAATGGCTTGCACACAGAACCAAATCTACCCCCGGCCCACCGTGGGCTCTGTGGACCCCCAGTCACCACAGGCGGCCAGACCCACTCAGGGTCTTACTGAAAGACTGCTTCAGGATGCCTGCCAGTAAGGTTTTCCAAGTAATTTGATGGGAACTCAGAGCAATATGACTTAATCCTATTTGGAATCACAAAACTAAAGGCATCTTAAAGATGCTGCTGTCTGGACTCCTCACTTACAGGTGGGAATTCAGAGGCCCAAGGAGTTGAAGTGATTTACCCAACACCAGAGTGGCAGCCAAGAGCACAGCCAAGACGGGCGACACAGAGCAGGAGGAGGAGCAAGCGTGGGCCCAGCTCCAAAATCCACGAGCTGGGACAGCTAAGACTCTTGACCTGCAGGCTCTCGGCTGCAGCGAGTAGTAAAACAGTCAGATGCATGCCCACTGCAGTATGAGACAACGCGTCAGCGTCGCAGAAACGTCCATTCCTCTCTTTTCCTCCCCAAGCCCATTACACCACGCTGCCCTCCCTCCAAATATGACCTTGTTGTATCCGCCCCCACCCCCACTCCACACAACCGCACAGCCTACACGCTGCAAGTCCTCAGGCACAGTGAGCTGTTGCCCTGACAAACCCAGCAGCGCCCTGCTGCCCTGGCCCGGCTCCTGCCAGCCTCTGCTGGCTGAGGGCAGCCATGTATGGCCACACCAGCTTCCCTCCCTTTTGTAAGATCCCTTTTCCACCACAGCATTCAGCTTCCTTGGAGCTTCGATAAAGCCAGGCAGGAATTCCATGGGCCAGAATTAACTGGACAATGCTACTAATCTACGGCTGAGATGCACGGGAGAAACCTTTTCAGATTCAGTTAGAAGAAGTCCAGAGCAGCAATAAGCTAGCAAGTTATCATGATAAACATGGGGACGGTGCGTTCTTTCCTTACCAAGGAACGTGGAGCTGACAAAGAACTAAGTGTCACGTACCCAGTAGCCTCAGGGATCTTCCCATATTAGAGCCTGGACTGGCGTGGCCCCAGCTCAGGGCCTGTCCTGATCCAGGGCCCATGGGACCTGCCGGTTTCCGGGGAGCGTCAAGGAACCAGGAGTTCCGGCGGGACCCAGGCAGGGTGGACGCCTCCTAAAGCAAACCTTAACCTCAGATCCTGCTTCTCTGGACAAAACTCAGATCACAATTTGGCATTTTTGAGAAGCAAGGCCCCACCAAGCCCTCCTTTCTCATCACTGGTGGATGGAACTGCTTCAGGAAAGTCCTGCAGAAAGAACAAGGGCAAGGAAGGATCAGAGGAGAGGAGAGGCTTCACTGTAACACCAAGGGCAAACTGGAACGATGTTTCCGGAAGGTAACTTGGCAGCAGTTGCCAAGGGTCTTAAAACCACTCGCACCTCTGACTTGGTAAATCCACTGACAGACGCCCACCCTCACGGAAGGAAGCAGAACTGAGAACAAAACCCACAGAGAAAGATGTTCACGGAATGTAATGAACGCCACTGAACTGTGCGCTTACAACAAAATGTGTTATCTACAAACAAGGGGATACATTCAGACTTAAAAAAGAAGGAAATTATGACACACACTACAACGCGGGTGAACCCTGAGGTCATTATGCTAACAGAAATAAGACAGTAATGCTGTCTGAGTCCACTTACAGGAGGTACCCAGAGTCACCAAATTCATAGAGGCAGAGAGTAGAATGGTGGCTGCCGGGAGCTGGGAGGAGGGAGAATGGGGAGTTATTGCTTAATGGGAGCAGAGTTTCAATTTTGCAAGATGAAGAGAGTTCTGAAGATGGATGGTGGTAATGGTTGCACAACAATGTGACGCATTTAATACCACTGAGCTGTACAAGGAAAAATGGTTAAAATGGCAAATTTTGTTATACATATTTTACCACAATTTTTAAAAATTAATAATGTAATATACCAAAAACCACTGACTTGACACTTTAAATGGGTGAACTGTATATGTGAATTATATCTCCATAAAGCTTTTTTTTAAAAAAGGATGCTTAATGAAATATTACAAGAGCCAGCTACATACAGTAAACACTTTAAATGTCCAACAAAATTCACTAAAATTACATAAATCAAACCATAACTCTATCACAAAGTAATGACATGCTTCTTAAAAATAACGATTATAAAGTATTTAGTGAAACAAAAAAAAACAAAAAAAAGCAGGATACCCAAGTACACAGCAAGACCTCCGCTACATAAAATAATTATGGATAGGATTCTATATAAAGTCTGGAAGAAAAGAAAAGAAAACCTTCCTTAACACTGAGCAGAAACCTGTCTGCCTCGAGCTTCTAGTCATTAATAACAGAGCAGCCTTCCAGATACGACCCCAGATAAATCCATCCTCTCTTCTACACGCCAGCCATCCAAAACCTCGAGCCAGTGTGCATGGCTTTCCGGAGAGAAGGTTCTCAACCTTGGCGGCTGAGAAATCACCCAAGGAGCGTTTCTAAAAACCTGGGCTCTCTCAGAGGAGGAACTCAAACAGCCACGTGTGAAGTGCCTCGGAGGAGGGGCGGCCGCTGGGAGCTGGGAGCGGCTGGCAGCCAGCAGGAAAACAGGGACCTCAGTCCTACCACCGCCAGGGACTGGATTCTGCCAACAACCTGAATGAGCTTGGAAGGGGACACAGAACCCCAGACGGGACCACAGTCCCAGCTGACAGTCTGGCTGCAGCCTTGGCAGACCCTGAGCAGAGGACCCAGCTAAGCCGTGCGTGGAGTGAGGACCCAGAGAAACTGTGAGATTTAAAAACAAAAACACGAAAACCCTCACCAATCAGATTCTCCAGGAGTGACCAGCCAAGTGTGTGTGTGTATGCGCGTGATTTTTTAACTACAGCAGAGGCATTCTACACTGACAGCCAGGGCGGGTACCTGCTGCCTTCAAACCCTGCCCAGCAAATGCCCCCACTTCCCATAATCAGTCTGCTGACAATCTTCAGGCTTAGTGGCACTGAGCAGAGGAAAGCTTTGGCCTCCCAGAGCCCGGACACTTCCACGGACACCAGGCAAGACTCGGGCTCCTAACCATGCTATCCCGAGGACCCACAGGCGGTCCCAGTCAGATGGAAACCCCCAGACCTCTCCCAAGCAAACCCCAGCCCAGCCCAGCCTTTAAGAAGCCCCCTCAAAGCTTCAAAACAAAACAACTCTGAAAGGGACAGTGCATGGGTCTGACCCACTGCTCCTGGCCAGGTCTGCATGCCCGGCGCCCAAGCGGGGGCCGGTGTGGGTGTGTGGGAGCACACAGTGATGCTGCAGGTCTGAGGGGTCCCCACGAGGAAGGCCCGCCTCGGCTCTGATGTCCAAGGTCTTACTCACAGTCACGCCCCGTCACACCCCATCTTAGAATTCAATAAACATAAAAAGCGGCCCTCCTCCCTTAGGAAATAGCTCCAGTTAAGTCATATACTTGAGAGAGCTCAGTACTTTGGGGACCAGGAAGAAAAGAAAGAGAAAGAAACATCCATCTTCTATTCTCCTCGCAGATCTATCCCCTGCACTTGCAGGGTGACAGGCAGGGCACCCCGGTTCTGGCAGCCATGTCCCTGCCTGCTTCACCCCAGCAGCTCACTGTGACAGTTCTGCACCTGTGGAGTCGGGGAGCAGGCCCCTTGCTGGCTTCTTGGGGGCGCCGCCGCCCAGCCCAACACAGCGCCACTTCCACGAGAAGCCCCAGGCTTCCTGAGCAGGGAGAACAAAGTGCCTCTCCCAGCCAGCCGTGGGCCGTGTCAGCCCACTCGCCCTCCCAGACTTCCTTGTCAGTTTCTGGAACCTGAGACTGCAGACTTAGCAGTGATAAATAAGCAACCACAGGGTTCACGGGGCTGGAGACGCCGGGAAATGACAAAGGAGTGCCGGGACCCAGTCTCCGACGCTTCCTCACACCCCCGTTTCTACAGCCCCGCACGCCCCTTTCTGGAGCCTCGGCCAGCCCTCTCTGGAGCCTGCTGCGGGGACCCGCACCATCTGGCCGCTGAAGAAATACCACAGGAGGAGAAATCAGACTTATGTTAATAATCACAACCCAGACTGTTAAAATTCTAACTGTGGCTCACCAGCTGCTTCGGTGGACGCGGGTGGGTCCAAACGACCGCTCCGTAACAAGATGCCCATGACAAGATGCTGTTCAACAAGGGCCTCCCTACCGGGCACCTCCGAGCCTGCCCCAGCACACGGTGGTGTCAGATCTCAGACTCTTACTCCAACTCCACGGAGCCCCAAAGCCAGGCTCTGCGCCTGACACCCCTCAGCACAGGGCTCGCCACCACGTTCCTCTCCACCCACCCTCTGCTGCCAGCCGCAGGGACTCCACTCCCACCACCACCCTTTCAGTCCCCTTGCCGGTCACCTCCCTCTGTGCCCACCACACGGCAGCCCTCCCTGTCCCCTCTCAGAGCTTCCCTGGCGCCCCCACCCCAGCCCTCCTGAACCTATTTCTGGCCTAACTGCCGTCTTCATCTCTCTCCCCTCCTGATCATCTCCCCCCTCACTCACCTCCCCAGCCCCCGGGCCCCAGTGAGTCATGTCCACGCCCTCAAAGAGCGGTCATGTGCACGCCAGGTCCTTGTGACCTTGTGCAAATCTACATGGCCCTTGGCTGCTGTTCAGTAGTAACCTGGCCACTCCTCCGCTGCGGCCACCAACCTCCCCACAAGACCCGCACACACCTGGATCACCTCCCTGAAGGCCCCAGTTGGACCACCTGTCCCCCAGGACTCCATCCCATCGGTCACCTCCTTGGCACATGCTGTCCATCTCACTCTTCCAGCAGACAGGGACAAGGCCCTGCCCCAGGAACTGAGCGGGCCCAAGGGTGGCTATTCAGGGAGCACCCAGACCCCCAATCCAAAAACACTGACCATGCAAACACCCTCCCTCCCAACTGCCAGAATCCTGGGCCATGTCCACAAGCAGTGCTCCGGTCTCCCCTTCACCCAGTTGCAGCCTGGCCCCTGCCTGCTCCACCACGACCTCCCAGAGGCCACTTCCCTTTTGCCTTTCTGCACCATAAACTCCCCCACTGCCCTTCCCGCCCCGTCAAGGACTTCTCTCTCCCGTGCGGCCCCCAAACATGCAAGGCCGCCAGTCTGCTCCGGCCTTCCTCTCTCCATACACCCCCTCCCCTGTTCCCATCCGTCCTCTTCCTTCCTGGCCTGGACCTTTCTCCCAAAGGCCCGCATCCTGCTGCCCAACCTGAGGCCCTCCAGGACAGCCCTCACACCCCCAGGCTCACACAGCCGCCTTCCTTTCTCTTCAGTCACCAGCCCCACAGTCAGCTCACTCTTATCTTCTCCACCACCCCCCATTCTCACCACCCCTCAAGACAACAAATCCAGGTGCCCCGACTCCCACCAGACCATCTCACACCCTAATGCCAAACTCCCCGTCCTGAAGCAAAGCTCCAAAGGCATTCTCTCCCCTGCTCAACAACCTTTGGTAGCTCCCTATTGCCCTCCAAGAAAGCACAACATCCTCAGCCTGGCTTCTGGGTCCTGCATAGTATGAGCCCAACCCCTCTATCCATCTTCACCTCCCTGTTGCCCACATTTTACACCAATTCTCCAAACAAACAGATCCCGCTATTACCTGAGCATGCTAATGCTTTCCAGCCTCTGAGCTCTTGCCCACTCTAGACTCTGCCTGGAACATCCCCACCCCGTCTTCCCCAAAAACAAGGGACAGGCATGAGGCTTGCCCTCCCGCACACTCCACGGCATTGCTGCCTCTGCGGAGCCTTGCCATCGGTCCCAGGTTACGGTATTTTAGGGGCCTGCTTGTCCCTGCTCCCACCCTGAACTGCAGGCTCCTTGCACCCTAGTTAAGAGTTGATTCTGAACCTTCTATTTCTGATGTCCTAGGACACCTGGACACCCTCCTGAAGAACGTATCCGTGTTTTCCCGTCAACTCTGCCTCTTAAAAAACACTGAATGCTTAACACTATTGAACTCTACACTTAAAAATGGTTAAGATGATAAATTTTATGTTATGTGTAATTTCTTCCACTTTAAACACTGAAAATGAGGGAGAGAGAAAGGACCAGCAAGGCAGGCTCAGCCAGATCCTGGTGCCACTGAAAGTCTGTCCTTCTGCCTTCACGGGATTTTGAAAATGGTGACTTTTTGAAATTAAGAAAACACCTGTAAAGTACATTTCAGGTAACAATCTGATGCCTCCAGATACAAAGGCTGCCGCTTTCACCCGTGTTCCTAAGAGAGAAAGCAGAAAGCTTTCAGAAGTCAATAGTCACAAATGGGTTACATTTTCTAGACTAAAGTCTTACATTTGGGCAAAAACAACTTACAGTCATGCACCGCATAATGACGTTTTAGTCAACAAGAGACCACATATACGATGGTGGTCCCATAAGATCAGCACCATAGAGCCTAGGTGTGTGGTGGACTAGACCATCTAGGTTTGCACAATGACAAAACTGCCTAAGGATGCATTTCTCAGAAGTATCCCCGTTGATAAGCGACACATGACTACTGCTTTTGCACGTGCTGACTTGCGCACACGCCCACAAAGAGAACACTGTGCTGGCCATCCACCTAAGTTATTTTGCAAACTCAGGTCACCAGGACTTCCAGCCAATCAGACAACAAGCATGGCAACCCCCATGCCTTGGAGAGGACAGGAGAAATGGGCACTGGCATCGCTGGCCCCACTTGTGCATCCCCCGGCTCACACCACTGCTGTGTGCGGAGCCACTCCACAACCTCAGGGAGTATCACGAGAAAAAGATCCGCCCCCATGGCCAGCCTTGTGGCCTAGTGGTTAAGTTCAGTGTGCTCCATTTCAGCAGCCTGGGTTTGTGGGTTCAGATCCCGGGCGCAGACCTACACCACTCATCAGCCATGCTGTGGCAGTGACCCACCTACAAAATAGAGGAAGACTGGCACAGAACTTAGCTCAAGGACAATCTTCCCCAAGCAAAAAAAAAAAAAGATCCCCCTGTCTATTCAATTACAGAAGAAGTCCGAATGAGCCCTGCAAATGGCCTTGAGTCCTTCACCTAAAACCTTAGACAACTCAGCTATTGGGGACCCTGCTGCTCCTCCATGGGGACCCCTGTGAGGGAAAGCACTCTGCAAAATGCAGCATGTGACTCATAGCACCGTCCACCCTTCTCCCTCGAGCAGGGGCCTCAGTCAGCTCATGTCTTCGGGGTTTACTGTCCAGCCACCACCCAGGCCTGGCAACAAAAGGTCTGAGGAAGAAACTCTGAAGACATCATGCTATGCGGACAAAGCCAGATACAAAGACGAGCCTTTATGAGTCCCTGTATATGAGGTCTAGAGGCGTCAAATGCAGAGACAGAAAGAGAATGGTGGGTGCCAGGGGCTGGGGGAGGGAGAGTAAGGAGCTTTTCTTCAATGGGTAGAGTTTCAGTTTGGGAAGATGAAAAAGTTCTGGAGACGGGTGGTGGTGACGGTTCACAGCAATGTGAATGTGCTTAATGCCCCTGAACTGTAGACCTGAAAATGGTTACCACGGTCTACCTTATGTGTCTTTCACCACAATAACAAAGGGGGGGGCGGGCCCTTGGGAAGACAGCCCGCGAGGTCCCAGATGGAAAGGCCTGCATCTGAACAGCAGGTTCCTGATGGACAGACCTGCAAGGTGGAGCGACCAGGCCAGAGGCCGAAATAAGCTCAGTCACCCTGGCCCCGCCTCCCCGTGAGCCTAGCAACCTTTCAGCCGCCAGCGGGCTTCCAGCATCCCATTGCCCCAGGGCCCCTCCTCTGGTCCCTCCAGAACCTCCACACATGGCCCTCTCAGGCCTCAGGGCCTGAAGACAGGTCTGGCCAGGATCCCCATGAGTCCGCAGAGAGCCCAGGCGGGAAGCAGGGCCCAATCCTGCGTGCATGAAAACACCCTCTGGAATATCATGCAGCTGCAAAAAGGAATGAAGTAGTGATGTGTGCCACAACATGAACGAACCTTGAAAACCTTATTCTAAGTGAAAAAAGCCAGACACAAAAGGTCACACGTTGTACGATTGCATTCATGTGAAATGTCCAGAAAAGGCAAATCTACAGCCAGAAAGTAAAGCGGTGGGGTGCCAGGGGCTGGGGGGAGAAGGGGGGTCATGGCTGAAGGGAGCACAGTTTCCTTTTGAGGTGATGAAAACATTCTAAAATTAGACAGTGGTGATGGTTGTGTAACTCTGTGGAGATACTGAAAAACACTGAACTGTGCACTTTACATGAGTGAATTCTATGGTGTGAATTACAGCTCAGTAAAGCTGTTTAAAAACCACTGCCGCCACTCAGGAACATAGCTCCTCATTGACAGGGAAACCAGAGAATCACCTGCCCACGGTCATCCCGGACACCAGACAGGATGGAACCTGCATTCACCTCTGGGTCTCCAAGCAAAAGGCTTTCTAGAGCTCTCAAAAAAACAGCCGGGAGGGAAAGAGAGAAAAACCCTCCCACCAGGTGTGCGGCAGGTCCAGCTGTCCCAGCCCCTCAGGAAGTAGGGGTCAGGTGGGGCTGGAGGACGGTGGATGACAGGGATGGTGGATGGTCACTGTGGGTTGGGAGCCCATCCCCAGCTCTTCCCTGAGCTCTGCAGCTCACAGAACGGACCGGCTCCTCATCCACCCCAGGGGCTGCCCCAGCCCCGCAGGGCCAGGCCCAGCTCTCCAGTGTCCTCCGCACACGGTACACAGGGCAGCACCCCATGGTCTGCAGAGCCCTGGGCAATCTGCAGGGGGAGCCTGGATGTGCCCAAGCGTCAGTCATGCCCAGAGCTTCCCGTCTTCATTCTTTATTTCCTCTGAAAATAAGAAAGTCTGCGGTCTGTACTTCCTCTCTTAAGGCCTTACGATCACCAAGAATGAGAACAGAGTGGTTCTGAGCCTTCCCTCTACAAACTTAGCGGAGCTCGATGACAGAAATCAAGAGGTCTCTCTTTCTCCAGCTCCTGGCTTCCACGGCCTCCAAAAGCCACACGGCCAAGTGGTCCAGGAACACTGCAAGAGGACCCCATTCCACCCCACAGCAGGTGGCTGTGAACCCAGCACAGAGGGCTCAGGTGACGTGGGTGTGTGGCCCCTGGTACTCCAGACCAATGCCATTTGGGCTCAACACTAGATGAAGAAGCTGGCTTTCATTTGGGGCCATAATGCAGAAAAATATATACTGTACTTTTAAGACGTGAGAACTCCACTCAGCCCAGAAGGACACACTATGAGAAGGAATGGAGGGGGACGAAGGCCATGGCAGACCCCTGGGTCCCCCCGGAGCTCCTACTGGGCACTCTCGCTGAGCAGAGTGGGTAAAATGGCCTGCACCTACTGAATCAGGCATTTCTCCTTTAAAGTCTCTTGCTAAGTGGTATTCAATCAACAGAGATTAGATGCCTGAGGGGGCGACTCTGTGAGACCAGACAGGGGCCAGACCACCAGCAACCACCACTCCACACCCTCACACGCCCACAGACCCCCCCAAGGAGGAGGTCGTCCCCTCCAGCCGACAGGATTAAGTCCACACGCTGGCTCCCGGGCAAGTCCAATCTTCCACCTTCAAAGTCTGCATTCTTTCCCTGGACTAGGTCGACATACGTTGCCTCTAGATCACTTCTAGAAGGTTCACTTTGTTACATGCATGGTTGTATGCGTTTATCTCACACGCAGAACATCTCTCGCTGCTCTAGCGGCGTATCAACTTACCGAGCAGCATTTTTTAAAAGAAAGCATGTTGGGCCTTTAAAGTCAAGTGAATTTTCAAAAGCTCTTCTCAAGCCAGCAGAGGCCCTTGAGTGGAGGAGCCCCTCGGCTGCTCCGTCCCCGGCTCTGCTGAGCTGGCTCCCCCGTGGCTGGTGTAGCAGGTCTCTCCCTCTCTAACACATCCCCTGGTTGTCTCCTGGCCAGTCAGAGATGCCCACTTCCTAGTGCTTCCGGGGCCATGCACCTGACCCTCTGTGCATGTCGCCGGCCCCACTGTCACATCTTCCCAGCCAGGCCTTGTCCCTCTGCACCTCCCAGAACCCGCTCACAGCAGAGCACGGCCAGCAGGTTGCGACCTCCCACCACCACGCCATCCTTCACTCTTGGATGGAGAAGGCGGACGGACAGGCAGTGTCCCTCCAACATATCTGTCCTCTGGGCCCTTCGCCACACAACTCACTGGAGGAATCTTAGCAAAGTGCCCCAGGAGGATGTACGCAAAGTTAGGAAATTTTGCGGGAGATTTGTAAAATAAGAGAGAGAAACAACATCCCTGGCTGGCTGACACTGTCACGGACCTGCCTGGAGGCTGGGACCGGGCGATTCCTATCGTGACACTTCAGCTTACGTGGCCATCTCTCCAGCAGACTGACAATGACCTGCTGGGAGGCCTGTCTCATGATACTCGGTGCCATTTCCGCCTGAAATATGTTTGCTGAGTGACTGACAGAGACCCCTCCACCTCTGGGGGTCGCTCTGGGCCCACTCTCATGTGACTGGCATCACCTCAAGGTGTAAGGAGAGAGGCCAGCTGCTGACTGCCTGACCTTGGGTGAGTGTTTGTCTCACACCCCCTTAGACCCAGTCAGCCGACAGCATATAATTATGATAATAATCCTGCTCCAGTCACTTTACAAGAATGTTCCGAGGGCACATGAAACAGCCTCCACCGAAGCCGTACTCACTACACAAGTGGGGTGGCGCTGTCTTCCCACCCTAGCCTTCAGCAGGCGCCACGATGAACCTGCCAGCCGTGTCTCCCTTGAGCACCAGCCACCACTCCTGTCCACAGTCATTTTGCAAGGTCACAGCAGCCAGCGCTAGAAGCCCAGACAGCTAATTAGCAGGCCCCAGTCTGAGGATTCGAGAAGCTCTCTAAGGTCGAGCAGGGGAAGACAAAGCTTCAGCAAAGAAAGAAAAATAACCTCCAGGTGATCTCCAAACCCAACAAGTTTCTCTGCTGGGGCATCTGCATCATTAGGCCCCCACCAAACCCACTGTGGCTTATTAGATGGGTTAAGCAGGGTTGGGCCAGAAGAGGGAAGGGTCCGAGCCAACGGAAACCTCAGAGACAGGGTCTCATTCCATCTCTGCCCCACAAACACCCACAGCACCCAAGACAGAGACAGATCCACGTGGGCTCACACCACCACCGTCGCATCAAACACAGTTAAGGACCCAGAGTGAGGGACGTCCTATGGGACACGGAGGCACGACAGACTCTGTCCTTGTCTTAAGGATCTCACCACCCTGAAGAAGGAAGCCAGACAGACACAGGATTAACAGGAAATAGCTGCAAACATACAGCTAAAGAAAGACACACAGGTCGGGAAGACACTAGGACATTACGAACATTTGTTTTTGCGTTGTTTCTGAAGACAAGGCCCATGGAGACAAGGCTTTCCACAAACCTATGAGTAAAGGCGAGACAATGTCCACGGAGACAGCGCCTGGCATCACAGTAGATGCTCGGTAACGCCTCCGAGCAATTGAATGGGGAGAGGTGGTCCCCTCGATAAAGGAAAGGTAGGTCTAAACCAGGATAAAGAAGAAAGATACGGAAAAAGCTGTGTTAATAATTTAAAATTTTAAAGAACTGAAGGAAAGGATCTTAGTGATGACAGAGGCCACCCCCTAACTTCTGAGAGGAGCAGAGAGCCGCGGCAGCACACGAAGCATTAGGCCGCAGCTCTCCCAGTGCCCGGCTGAGCTGGCCTGGCCTCCCAGGCTGCCTACGGCCACACGACGCTTTACTCAAATTCTTCCTAAAACGTGACCGGGGAGGCCACACAAGCACCAGCTCTCTGCTGTGGCAGCCTTTTCCTCCGGCGCCCAATTAGGGACTCGCTGAGTGTTGTGGGTTGAACTGTGCCCCACCTCCCAAATTCATATGATGAAGTCCTAACCCCCAGCACCTCAGAGCACGACTGAATTTGGAGACAGGGTCCTGAAGGAGGTGATTAAGCTAAAATGGGGCATATAATATGACTGTGTCCTTCTAAGAGGAGGAAATTCCGGACACGCAGAGAGATACTGAGGGGTGCGCACGCACAGAGGGACAACCATGCGAACAGGCAGCAGGGAGGGGGCCGTCTGCAAGCCAAGGAGAGAGGCCTCAGAGGAAAACAACCTGTCAGCACCTTGATCTTGGACTTCTAGCCTCCAGAAGTGAAGAGAAAACAAATTTCCGCTGTTGAAGCCCCCAGGCTGTGGCATCCTGATGTGGCAGCCCCAGCACACTAACACACGGGCCATGCAAAGCCAGGAGACAGCACCATCACTAACAGGTGTTCTCCTGAAGAGAACACACTTATTAAGGACCAGAGATGGGGGTCACGGATGAGAATGCTGCTCCCGACAACGTCCAAACCCTTCTTGAGTGGAATAAGCCAGACGCAGAAGGACAAACATTATATGATTCCACTTACAGGAGATACTTAGGACAAGCAAACTTACAGGGACAGAAAGTAGAGTGGTGGTTGCCAGGGGTGGGGAGGGAGGAGAGTTACTGCTCACTGGGTACAGAGTTTCTGGTCGGAGTGATGAAAAAGCTCCAGAGCGGACGGTGGTGATGGCTGCCCAACACTGTGAATGTACTTATGCCACTGAATTGTACATGTTAAAATGGCACATTTTGTTACGTATAGTTTACCACAACAAAAAAAATAAACCTATCACATGTTACATAAATATTTTAATTAAAATTACATTTTTTCAAAGAAGAAAAAAAAACCCTACAGGAGCCACAGTAACTGTATTCCAGTCAGTCAAAACCCCCATGGGGTTCATAGTTAATTTACTCCACCACTGCCCTCTGAGCCTTGATCCGAAAAGCAGCTTCAGTCAAAACCCAGGCCTGTTACGTGGCAACCTGAGAACACCTGAAGACGCCCGACCATCCACTGGGAACATGGGGTCCTCCCAGAGCACAGGCATGAGCTGCCGCCCCGGCCTCTCCCAGGTGGGCTTAAGTGCATGGCTCACCTGGACTCCGGGTGCTGGTGAGGGCAGCAGTCACATACACAGGCCCTCTGGGCCACAGGACTCCTGGCCAAGGAGGGGCTGTGGCTGCTGAAGCCCGAAGCAACAATAAGGCAAAAGGGAGGAATTGGGGAGGCACGTTCCCTGGACCCAGGCAAACCAACAGCACCCCCACCTTCTTCTTTGGTGAAAGGCTCTAGAATGCTTCATTCTGTTCCCCAAAAAAGAAAGTCATCCTTCCTGAGCTAGGGAACCCTTGTAAAATCTGATCTGGACTCCATTTCCACCCTGTTGATGACTTAAGTGGTCTCAGACTCCGCCTGGATCGGTCCACTCTGCCTCCGGTGATGCAGAGCAGCCTGTACTGGATCCAGAGGCGGCCACAGGCTCTGGTCTAAAGAGATGATGATGGAGCCAAAATGAGGCCGGCTGACCTTTTATGGCCCCACAGTTACTCACCCAAACTGGTCACCAGTCCATTCAATTACTCAAGGCAAAAACAAAGCAGGGATCATTCTGGTGACAACACATTGCCAGAATCTAAAGGGCAAAATTAAGCTGCTTAATAGAAATGTGAAAACACAGGGCAGCAACTCACACAAGAGCCCCCGAAGAAACACAAGAACTGGGGTCACATCTCACAAGCAACACTTGGAAAAGGGCCAAGACACAAACAGGGATCCCTGCCTTCAAAACGCACACAGTCTGTGCTACCATGTGGATGAAACTTGGGGACATGATGCTAAGTGAAATAAGCCAGACACAGAGAGAGAAATACTGTCTGATTCCGTTTATATGAGGTACCAAGAGTAGTCAAATTGCAGAAACAGAAAGTAGAATGGCGATTGCTGGGGCTGAGGTGGGGAACGGGCAGCTGGGCTTGGAATTTCAATTTTGCAAGACGAAGAGAGTTCTGGAGGTAGACGGTGGTGATGGTTGCACAACAATGTGAACGCACTTAATGCCACTGAACTGTACACTTAAAAATGGCGAAAATGGGTTATGATGGTAAATTTTTTGTTAGGCATATTTTACTACAATAAAAAAATTAAAAAGCACAGAGTCCAGAGTCACAGGGGGTGGACATGGGTGTCCCTGAGCCTTTGCTCTCACTGCTCCTGGAGCAGATGGCTCTCCCCACACTCTGCCACTAGACTCGTGTGATGGGCAAGGCCCCTCTTTAGTGCTGCTGCTTCCAGAAGCTTCCCTGACCTCACTCCCTGTGAATACATAAATGATGTGTGCATTCCTCTCTCCCATGACCTGTAAGCTCCCAGACGGCAAGGAGCACGCTCTCTCCTTCCATGGAACCCGCACGGTACAAACAGAAGGGCCTGCGCACAGCAGGGCTCACAGCTGCTACTGAGCCCACCGGCAGGCCCTGGGTGTGCGGGGCTGGAAGGATGCCTGGACTGACCCACGCTCTTCAGGTGGGAGGAACACCCTGAGGCCACCACATCCAGGTGGAATGGCTCTGCACTCCCACAGGCCTGGAGTTCCAGCTCTGCCACTTCTTGGTTGCGTCTTCACCTGCAGATGGGCAGCCCCACCACTGCAGGGTGTAAGAGCCCACGAGGGGCCCTGCAGGAAGCACGCTGTCACCACGCCTGGCTCATGGTAGAGGGAGGTCATTTCCCCTCCTTCCCTCAGACACCAGTGGCCCTGAACCCCTGAACGCAGAAGTATGAGAGCCGGCATCCACCCAAAGGGATTCTGAGGCTATGAGAGCCGGGCCCCTGGTTGTTGTTGTCTGCTGCTGCTGCTCTGGGGAATCAGGGTGACTTCCACTCCCTCCTCACACTGATTTTCCCCATTGTCCCTTTTCAGAGGCACAGGCCTCACGGCCATCTAAAAAACATCAGTAAACAGTCTGGACAGAGACAGATGGCTGAGCCCCTCCTTCCCGGCCAGCCACAGTCCTCAGAGAACAGAGCAGGGCGCGGAGTCTGAAGGCTCCCAGAGCTAAAACAACCAGGAGAGAGAACACGGGACCTTTAGGACATTCAGAGAAGGATCCAGAAAGTCCCAAGAGGGAGGGCCAAGTTGTGAAATTAATTCCTCAGCCATTTACTGAGCACCTTCCCTGTGTCACACACGGCACTGGGCTCTCCCGTCTACAGGAGCAGGAGCTATGAGAGGCAGGTGAGAGGAACTGATGGGAGCAGGGAGGGCCCACAGGGAGGCCACTGAAACACCTCCACCCGAATGCACCCCACTTTCCGGAACCTCAGAAGTGCCCCCCTGAAAGAGAACGCCGTTTCAGATTGCAGGCCTCCATCAAAACCTCTCATTTTCTTCTTTATTAACAACATTCTGCCAGACCACGGCGCTGAGGGCCAGCTCGAACTGGCTCGCTCGGCGGACAGCTGGCCAGACAAGGCTGGTGCCCACTGACCACAGGGCAATCCTCCAGAGCCCAGACGAGCTGACGTGCCTGCAAAGCAGCCTCCTAGATACTACAGGCTTCCACCCACAACGAGGGCCTTAGGGCATGCAGCTGGGCCAGGCCACAGGTCCCAGCAGCTCGCCACAGCCACCCCCAGCTGCAAAGGGAAGATCAGCAACTGGCTGTACCCAAAACAAACAGGACAGAGTGCTGATCACAAAAAGGCCACTGAGAGAGCCCAAAATAGCCTCACTTGTTTCAAGAGGATTCTGAAGAAGGAAGCACATCCAACTCCATCAGCAGAAAAAGAAAAATCAATGGAGCGGAAAACCAGATCAGCCCAACAGGGACCAGGACTGGAGAGACTCGGGGTAGCCTTACAACGCCACCCACCCCCTCAGCCTCTCCCTACCCCAATCGCGAACTATGCCCGGATCTCAAAACCTAGTCCCACCACCCCAACACCTAATGGCACTTGTACGCAGCCCGGAAGTTAAAGACACAATCCCACAGGTTTAATCTTAGAGCCAGGAGTCAAACCATGGATTGGGAGCCCGAAATAAGCACCAGTGGGCACTGCTCCTTGGCAAAACGAGGAGGCAGAAGCACAAAGAGGGATCAGAAAATGGAGTAGGGGTAAGATGCACCGAGGAGCCCGGGGGTGAGTAATGACGGTGATGTCTCCCATCAAAGCTGGGCAGATCAGAACGGGTGTGGCTCAGCTTGGGCCCTGGATAAAATCTTCACCCTGCTGATTTTCGGTGGCCCACTGAGTCAGAACGGCTTGTCACCTTACTTCCTTCTAATTCACATTCTCACCTGCTCTGACTTGTGTTTGGGGCTGTTGGCTGGCAAGTGAAGCTGACACTTCGATGGCCTGGGAGCAGCCAGCACATCTTGGGTTCCCCGAATGTGTCATGTCACTCTTCCACAACAGGAACCGTGGGGTGGTGGGAAATGTCCAAGACACACAACAAACCTTGCCAAAAGCAACTGATCTAGGCTGCAGAGATGACCCTCTCTTTATACTGTCCCCACCGCTTAGCTTGGAGGGGTCAGAGAGCGAGGAGATGACCGTCCGCCCAGGGCATCCTGGTCCAGACCCACAGAGAAGCACACCACTCTAGAACCACAGGAACAAGCCACCTACCATCCACACACCACCCTTGTTCCTCCCCCCTCCACATCCCCTTTTCTATCCCCTACTGCCCAAGGGTTTCCAGCCAGGGTACAGGTGTGGCCACCCACGGTGGTGGAGGTACCCACCTGTGTCTCCATGGAAGGTGCCATCCTGAGGCAGCCTGCCCGACAAGCTGTCCCCATCGCTGGGCCAGATCTGCCCAGTCTTGCGGACGCCCACGATGGTGGCTTCCGACACCACGACCTGGCCCTGCCGGTGGCGCTTCTGACACTGCGGCGTGGGGGGACTGCTGCTGTCCAGGGACTGCTGCGAGTTCTGCGAGGGCGAGCGGCTCTTGTCCCGGAACATGCGGTAGGTTGTGGGGCTCGGGGACACGCGGCTGGACTGGCCGGAGGAGAAGTCCTCCTCGCTGGAAGTGAGGTTCTCGTTGGAGCTGCAGTCCGGGGTGTAGCCGCCTCCGCTGTCTTCGAAGCTCCGAGGGGAGCAGGACCTGCGCGGCCAGGTGAGGCGCTTCTCCTGCTCCGATGTGCTCTGGCTGCGCAGGAGCGGACCCTTGCCCTCCCCTTCTACCATCATGCCCCCGACGTAGATACTCTGGTAGGGCTGGTACTCCAGGGGCGGCCAGGGGGGCCTGCTGCCGCCATTGGCGTTGATCAGGTTGTCCTTCAGGAAGCGGGGGTTCAGCTCGGCGTCTTCGTAATCACCGTCGAGGCCGCAGCTGCTGCTCTCCGAGGAGCGCCCCCGGTAAGAGGGTCTGGGCGCGTCCCCCAGGCCCGGCCCGACGCCGTGCT
The DNA here is from genome assembly GCF_041296265.1 of Equus caballus. Taxonomy (NCBI): domain Eukaryota; kingdom Metazoa; phylum Chordata; class Mammalia; order Perissodactyla; family Equidae; genus Equus; species Equus caballus. The sequence continues at coordinate 2,230,540 of NC_091691.1, read as the reverse complement.
GGGACTTCTTGCGCTCCATCTGCATGGCCTGGCTGCCCAGGGAGCTGATCCGGTCCGACACCTCTTTGTCGTTGACCTTCACCAGGCCGCGCTCGTGGTGAAACTCGACGTTCACGTAGAAGGGCTTCTCGGGCTCCGCTGCCCCGGTCTGGCCGTGGCCCTTGCGGATCCTCTCGAAGTTGGACCTGAGCGCCGCCACGCTAGTGGGGGGGCCCCGGTCGTCCCGGTCCGCAGGCGCGGGGGCCCCGGGTCTGCGGGCGACGGCGGGCCTGGCCTTGCCCGGGGAGCCCTCTCCGTCGGGCCGGACCTCGGGCTCCTCGGCGGGCGGCGGGTCGGCACCGTCGGCGGGCGCGGGCAGCGGGCGCGGCGCGGGCGCGCGGGGCTCGGCGGCGCCGTCGGGGGGCTGCGCGGCGCGCCGGAAGCCCCAGCGCTGCCGGTCGTAGCTCTTCTTCTCCTTGGCCAGCAGCGTCTGCAGGTAGATCATGCGGAAGCGCTCCTGGTTCACCTCCTGCTCCAGGCGCCGGATGGAGGCCTTGCAGCGCTCCAGCTCCTGCTCGATGTCGCCCACCGAGCGCAGCTCCATGCGCGGCGGCTCCGAGTCCGGGAACTGCGCCTTCCACGCCTCGGCGAAGCCCACCGGGTCCACCATGGCGCGGCCGGCCTCACCTGCGCCGCCGGGCTGCGCGGGGCCCGCCTCAGCGGCGGCGCGGCGGCCTCACCAGGCCCGGCCCGGGGCTCCGGGCGGCCCCCATGGCCCGCGCGGCGGCGGCGGCGGCGGCGGGCGAACAATGCCCGCCCCCTCCCGGGCGGCAGGTGAGGCGGCGGGCTCGGCTCCCTGGCGGCGCGGGCGCGGGCGCGGGGCGGGGCGGGGCGCGCGAGGAGCGGGCGCGCGCGCGCGCGCGCGGAGACGGGCGCGGGGCTGCGCGCCCCGCTATTGTGTGCGGGGCTCCTCGGCGCTGCGCGGGCTGGGCCGGGGTGCGCTGCCCTCGCTCGGCCTGGCGCCGCTAGCCCATGGCCGCCGCCGCGCGCCTCTGCTCTCGCCCCCGCGCAGCCCCGCGTCCCGGCCGCCGCCGCCCGGGCGCCGCGCTCGGCTCGCCCGCTCTCCGCACTCCCGCGCGGCCCGCACTCGCGCCGCAGGAAGGGGAGGGCCGGGGGCGGTGGCCCGGCGCGGCTGACGGAGCCGCTCGGGCCTCTTAAAGGGGCCGCGCCGCGGGCGCGGGGCGGGGGCGCGGGGCGGGGGCGCGGGGAGGCCTCTCCTCCGCCCAGTCGCTGCCCTCCTTCGGGCCCCGCGCTTGGGGAAACTGAGACCCCGACGGCTGCAAACCCGGCAAGCCCGGCCGTCCGACCCACTCCGGAAACAGGAACACCTGGATCCTCATTTCCCCACGCCTCGGCGGCCACTCACCAGCGTCAGGGCTGAGCGCGCTAGGGGCCACCCAGCGGGCTGTACCCAGAGTGGAGCCGGAACAGGCAGGTCACTCAGCGAGCAGGCAGGGCCAGGCTGGGCCGCCAACGCCAACCACCCCAAGGGGCCTCCAACGCTGTGGACCCTGGGTTGGGTGATGAAGCTACAACTGCCACACGGGCTTGTCACAGAGATCATCAATAGGAATTTCTCCCCCAGGTCATTCAATACCTACGCCTCCCTTCCTGCTGTCCTGAGCCGTGTGTTTGTCCGCTGGCCTCTCCTGAGCAGTTTTTCAGGGGTTGCCTGACTCAGAACTTACCTGATTGGTCTCCCTCTAAGGGGGTGGCCAGCCTCAACCATGGCCAGCAGGGCTGGGTGGAAGACAGGACAGCCCAGGGCAGGCAGTGAAGTAAATCTTTGCCGGTAGCCCACGGAGGCCCAGAGATCTTAGACACACAGCAGAAAGCACTCGGTAGGGAGTCTGATGGGCGAAGAATGAAAATACCGAATTCAGCCTGCTAGGTGAGGGGAAAAGGAAACAGGATTCATCAACTAGAGAGCTGGGCTTCAGTCCTGGCTGCCTCTGCCTCTCTGTGCCTCGGTTTCCTGGGCGTTGAAATGAGAACAAGTATACCTTCCTCTGAGGGCTGTTGTCCCTGTGTGGATGTGAGGGATTATCTTGTCGTTCCCCCAGTTCCAGAGCCACGCAGAGCCGATGCCCCAACATCTCATCTAGAGGAACGGAGCCCAGGGCTAGTGGCCAGGAGGCCTGGCTCCTGTTCAGGTCTCCTGGACTCAGGACTTTGTGACCTGGACAATTCCCTTCCCTTCTCTGGCCCCAGGGTTTTTTTTGTTTTGTTTTGTTTTGTTTGTTTGTTTTTTAAGATTTTATTTTTCTGTTTTCTCCCCAAAGCACCCCCGGTACATAGTTGTATATTTTGGTTGTGGGTCCTTTTAGTTGTGGTGTATGTGATGCCGCCTCAGCCTGGCCTGATGAGCAGTGCCATGTCGGTGCCCAGGATCCCAACCGGCAGAACCCTGGTCCGACCAAGCGGAGCTTGGGAACTTAACCACTCAGGCACCGGGCAGGCCCCTGAGCCCCAGTTTTGTCCTCATATGTAAAACGTTGTGAGCACCATGTGTAAGCACCCCACCGGGAAACATAAAACACACTCTGAGACATGCATGTGGTGTTCGTCCCATGATCGCTTGTTCACATCTGTGCCCTTGATGCCCTGGGACGGGCGCTTCCAGGCACTTCCAGGCGTGGCTCACTGCCGCCCTCTGCAGGCCTCTCCACGCTCGGGCTATCTCCTCAGGCTATCTCCCCGCTGAGCCCCCTTGGCCCCTCCAGCACAGCTCCTTTGCACGCAGATCTGCTGCAGGTAGGCAGGGCCTGTGTAAAGCCTGTATTGCATGCGAGGAAACAAAAGGAGTTGATGCTCTGCATTTGGGTCCAGACAAAGTGAGGCTGGAATCCCAGCAGTGCTCACATCCTCAGTGACCTCTTCTTTAAAATGGGTATAATAAATCCTGATCTCTCGGGACGTGGCACAGCGGCGTGCCAGCAATATTGGCTGCCTTCCTCGGATGACCTCAGGGAACTGTGGGCTCCTCAGGGGATTATCACTCACCACCTGTGAAGGAAAAGGATACTGTGGAGAGGTGGCTCAGCTATCAGTGAGGTGTCCTTTCCTCTGGTTTGCAGGCCCCACTCAGCCCCACGTTAGATATTGCACATAAGCACACTCACTTGAGAAGCTCTGAAGCTGTTTAGTTTGGGTTTGTAGGCTCTACTCTCTTGGCAGAGCAAATGGCTTGTTGGGCACAAGGACACAGCAAGATAGTGGTCTCTCCCCCGTGGGATAGCTTCTTCTGGCCCCGAGGACACTCCTCCCATTCTCATTCCCTTCCCGAAGGCGCTCCCATGCCGAGTCTCTGTCCCTTCCTGCAGAGCTGTCTTGTCATCCATCCCTCCGGAGGAAGGGAGGAGTGAAGAGGGAGCCAGGGGCCAGACGCATGACACTCTGCAGTGCCCCGTTCAGAGTCTGTCCCTAGCTCAACCTATACTCCCAAGGACAGAGATGTGTCTGTCTTGTTCCCCAGTGACGCCCCCCCGCCCCCACCCAGTGCTCAGCGGATAGTGGTGCTCAGCCAGTGCTGGCCGCAGGAGGAACCCGACATGTGTGTGGCCCGGAGGAGCGCACAGCCCAGGGAGAGAGGTGCACGTGTGTGTGTGTAAGGGGGTGGATAAGGCAGGCAGAGCCAGGCCACAGCAGAGGTGTGTGCGAGTGTGCGGGGATCCAGGAGGAGGCACAGGTTGGCAGAACGCTTGCCGAGGAGGTGACATCGAGCTGATCCTAAGGACGAGGAGCAGAAAGGCGAAGAGAGGGGGACTTCAAAGTTGTTGGTTAGGAGATGAGACTGGTGTGGGCGGCAGGAGGTGACATCCGAGGTGAGGAAGGGCCTTGCAGGCTTGTAAGAAGTTTAGGTTTTATTCTAAATGCAAGGAAAAGCCTCTGGAAGGTTCCAAGCCTGCACTGTCTGATAGAACTTTCCACCGTGATGGGCATGTTCTGTACTCGGCTGAACGTACGGCAGCCACTGGCCTCCCCACGCGACTCCTCAGCACCCAAAATGCGGCGGCTGCTCTGAAGACTGAATTTCTAATTCGATTTAAGTTTAAAGAATTTAAACTCAAATAGCCACAGTAGCTGTTGTAAGCAGTGGAGTGACTTGCTCAGATTTGTTGTGTGGACAATTGAGGGGCAGGGGCAGGGGTGGGAGCAGGGTGAGCAGTCAGGGGCTGTGGCATTGGTCCAGGTGGGGGGCTCTAGTGAGCCAGACTAGGGTGGAAGCACGGCGACAGAGAGAAGGGTCAGATTCCAGGTCTGCTCTGGACTTGTAGATGGACTGGATGCGGGGAGAAGAAAGACCAGCTACGGGGTGGACAGTGGGTTCTTGACCATGACGGAGAGGCCGGGGTGCCCACGTGAGGCCTCAGGTGCCCACAGCCCATCCACAGGGAGGAGTCAGGTGGAGAGAGGGTGAGACTGGGGTGCTGAGGGGGCACCAAGACCAAGACAGAAAGGGAAGTGTTGTTAGTGAAGAGGCTGTGTTTACGGCCACAGGGCTCGAGGCTCTCCGCCTGCCTGCAGGGGACCTCATGGGGAAGGGCAGGGGCTGGCCTAGGAGGGAAGAAGAGGCAGAGAGACTGAGAAGGCACTGGCCTGGCAGTGACAGGGATCTGGGAGTCCTGCGGGGTGCAGACTCCGTGAGGAGGGCAGGGCCCCTGTGCAACGGCACTGGGCCCTCGGGTGGAAGGACACTGGTCTGTTGCAGTGAGGCCAGCAGAGCCGCGGGGCGCCCTGAGCCTGGCTGCACATGCTGGAGGCTGCTGGGCCACCGGCGCCAGCCCCAGGGGACCTTCCCAGGGGTGCCGCAGGCGAAGGGACTTCACCGGGGGCTCCACAGCTGTCCTGAGCATCGAGGGACGTTTATTTTCTTCATATCATACTTTTCTGAATCCTTTATAATGAAAATGTCTATCGTTTGTAATTTAAAAAAAGATACTAGTTTTTGTTTTTATTTTTTACAGCTTTATTGAAGTATAATTGACCTGAAATAAACTGCATATATTTGAAGTGCATGTTTTGATGAGTTTTGGTATCTGTACACACCTGTGAAACCATCACACAATCAGATAACAAAGATTTCCATCACTCCCAATACATGTTGTCATTATTTTTTTCATCTGAAAACTAGAACAGGACAGGCAAGTGGGATTCTTGGTGATATCTCTCCTCAGTTTCCTTCATTTTCTGGGATGTAGTTTTATGGCTCTATAATTTATTGAAAAATCAAGCACACACACACTCATGCACCTTCAGGGGTCCGTGAGCCCAGACCACGTTTCGCCATAAAACCCTCCCTAGGGCTGCCCTCTCCCTTTGCTGGAAGGAGACGCTGGGACCCAACAGCCCTCTCTGCTGGGCAGAACACAGAACTTGTGATGCCTCAAAACCTGGGGATGGAAACAACCCAAATGTCCACCAGCAGATGAATGGATAGACAGGGTGTGGTACATCCATACAATGGAATATTATTCGGCCATAACAATGAATGCAGGGGCCAGCCCCAGGGCGTAGTGGTTACGTTTGGTGCACTCTGCTTTCAGTTGCCTGGGATCGTGGGTTCAGATCCTGGGCATGGACCTAGACCACTGTCAGCCATGCTGTGGTGGCATCCCACATATAAAGTGGATGAAGATTGGCACAGTTTTTAGCTCAGGGCTAATCTTCCTCAAGCCAAAAAAAAAAAAAAAAAAATGGAATTCAGTACTGATAAATGCTACAACATGAATGACCCTTAAAAAAATTATGTTAGGGGCCGGCCCACTGGTATAGCAGTTAAGTTTGCATGCTCTGCTTTGGGAGCCCTGGGTTTACGGGTTCTGATCCCAGGCACGGACCTACCCGCACCGCTTATCAAGTCATGCTGTGGCAGGTTTCCCACATATAAAGAAAAGGAAGATGGGTGTGGATGTTAGCTTAGGGCCAGTCTTCCTCGGCAAAAAGAGGAGGATTGGCAGCAGATGTTAACTCAGGGCTAATCTTCCTCCAAAAAAAAAAAATTATGCTAAATGAAAGAAGCCAGTCACAAAAGACCACGTATTGTATGATTCCACTTGCATGAAATGTCCGGAATAGACAAATCTATAGAAATAGAAAGTAGGTTGGTGGTCGCCTAGGGACAGGGGGATGGGAGGAGTGGGGAGTCACTGCTAATAGTCCCTGAGTTTCTTTTGAAAATATTCTGGAACTAGATAGTGGTGATGGCTGCATAACCTTGCGAATATACCAAAAACCATTCAATTATACACTTGAAATGAGTGAATTATATGTGAATTATATCTCAACAAAGCTATTATATTAAAAAACAAAAATCCCTGGGGATAAGGTAAGCCAGCCTTGAATCCCTGGGTGGGAGCAGCCCCTGGACCTGCTCACTGAGGGGTAAGGATGAGCATTTTTCTAGCATCTTCAAGCTTCCCACTAGCCCAGGGATTCACCCCCATTTCACAGATAAAGGCATGTTCCCAGGTCACCTAGCCTTTCAGCCATGGGCAGACTTGAGAGCCAGTCCTCCAGCTCCAGAGTCTGTGTTCATTCTGAAGTCAAAAGGCCCCATTAGTGTGAAACTAGGAAGGCGCTGACTTGTCCTTCAAATGTCCAATTATTCATTTTAAAATAGACTGGCCACCCTTGCCTTCCTCAGGGGCATCCTGAGCAGGTCTGCCAGCTCCAGTTGAGCAGAATGTGCACTGCACAAGGGCATATATCAAAGGGGACACCATTCCCAGCTTCAGCTGGTAGGTATGAATACTGTTGGTGACAGCAATTGTAAAAATATGTCTTCTTACAAAATCAGTTTATAATGGCGGTTCTCTAACAGATGGATATCAAATGGCTTGAACAAGGATTGCTGTTTTTTTAAATTGAAGTGAGATTCATATAACATAAAATTAACCATTTTAAAGTGAACAATTCAGAGGCATTTAGTACATCCACAACATTGTGCAACCACAACTTGTATCTAGTCAAGAAATATTTTCATCACCCCAAAAGGAAACCCCACACCCATTAAGCAGTTGCTCCCCATTTCACCCTCTTTCCAGCCCCTGACAACCACCAGTCTACTACTATGAGTTTACCTATTCTGGACATTTCATATGAATATTCATACAATATGTGGCCTTTTGTGTCTGGCTGCTTTCACTTAGCATACTCTGTTCAAGATTCATCCAGGTTATAGCACAGAGCAGGACTCCATTCCTTTTTAAGGCTGAATAATATTCCATAGCATGGATATACTATATCGTGTTTATCCATTCATCTGTTGGTGGACATTTGGCTAGTGTGAATGATGCTGCTCTGAACACATGTGTACACATACTTGTTTGAGTCCCTATTCTCAATTCTTTGGGGAATGTACCTAGGAGTGGAATCTCTGGGTCATATGGCAATTTTGTTTAACTTTTTGAGGAGCTACATGGGTGCCTTTTTCTAATGCACGCAAAGGCGCCATGTGAGTGGCTACAGCGGCACTGCCTGTGACAGTCACACAGTCTTCAGGGTTCCCGTCCACCCAGCCCTCGCCAGCCACCCAGCCTGGAGCTGGGGGCTCCATAGATGTGATTTCCTTCCACCCTCGCAGCCATCATCTGGGCAAGAGGCAGGGAAAGCGGCTCAGAGAGGGGCAGTGACCCCCCCCTCCCATCACACAGCAATAAGTGGGGGCTCAGACTTGAGCCCAGCCTGTCCTAGTCCCAAATGGGTTCTCCTGACCACTGTGCCCTCAGGCAGGATTGTGAGACGTGGCATCATAAAGGCGGCAGGGCTTTCTGCCTGAAGACCTACCTGAGGCCAACTCGAAAGTTTTCTTCTTCCTTCCCTGCCCTGTCTGTACCCTCACCCTCTTTAGGGGCCAGAGGCCAGAGAAGGGCTCCCTTCAAGCGGGATGTGGCCACGTGACCCCCATCTGTCACCCATCATCTGTCATGTGTCAGCCCCGGAGAGCTCCAGGCAAGATCAGAAATCTGGGGCAATCAATAGAGCTGTCCTGAGTCCCGCCTGCCTGTGCTGTGCTGCACAGTGCCCGGCTGGGACCTCCTCCAGGCCCCCAGCCCCCCGCCCAGAGTGGGGAGCAGGGATCTCTGTGGGGCTTCGTTAGCCAAGGGCTCCGGATGAGCAAGGGTGAGGGCCTTCCCTCCCAGCCCCCTCAGCTGTAACTTCACCCACCTCTGGGTGAATCAATTATTGATGAAGCCCCTACAGCCGAGGGAATCCCAGCGGAGGTCCTGGTTGCTGTTCCCAGCTTTCACAGAGAGCAAAGGCGCCAGGACAAGATGAGCTTGTTCCTGAAGGCATAGCCAGTGAGATGGTCCAGGCTGTGGCTTCCAGTGGCCAAAGACCCAGAGAACCCTCAGGCCAGGGTTGCCACCCACCTGTGGGGAACGAGGGGGCCCTGGGGCTGCTTTGCTTCCCAGCCACCCACCATTTATCCCTGAAGATGGGGTGGACAGCAGCCTGGGGACAGGAGGCACCACTCCCGGACCAGCCTGGGGCGCAGGCTCAGGCAGGGGGCTGGCGGCCCTGGGTGCAGAGGAGGTGTCTGGAGTCCAGGAAGGATCTGTGCTGCCTGGAAGGAGGTGGTGTGACAGCCACACTTGCCGTCTGCAGATCAGCTTTCCTCAGGGGAAGGCCCGACATATGGGAGGTGACACTGGGAGGCCACAGCAGATGGCAGGGGAGCCCAGGGAGCTCCTGGGAGGGTGTCTCGTCTCAGGGCAGTGCCTGAGGCTTCTTGGGTGATGGGGTGCCCAGGGCCCCGAGTCTCCAGGAGCCCCTTCTCCCTCGGAAGAGGAGGGCCCTCACCGAGCCGTGTGCTGCTTCTCTGAAAGCTCCCCGTGCCCCACGCCTTCTCACGGCTTTCCTAATTCTTATTCATGTGAACATGTGAACGTGGCTGATCCACTATCCATCTCCGTGTCCCAGTTACCTAGATCTTAGGTAACCTCAGGTCACCTGGCTAAAGACGCCCTGGGTCCCTCGGGAGAGTGAGGTTCATCTGGAGCAGCTCCTCTCCTACCGCCAGGCTGGTATGGAGCTGAATGGATGTCAGCCTCCCCTACCCTCTGGGGGCCACAGCAGGGTTGGAGGCAGGGAGGACAAGCAGGCGCCCAGGGCATAAGACTTAAGGAGGCTGAGAGCGAGTGACCTACTCCAGGTCACTGTGGAGCCTTTGTCACACACCATGGGGCCTTCGAGAAGCACCGACTAAACCCGTGGGGGCTCCGGGAGCAGGCTGTGATGGGGGAAGTGATGATGAACTCATTTCCTGGCTCTGCTGGGCCCCTGAGGAGGGCTGGGGGTAGTTGGGACAGCGCAAATAAACCCTTTTCTGGGGTCACTACGCTAGGCTGCAGGCTGCTGGGACTACCTGACTGGGGGACACACAGGTAAAGGACTCAGTGCCCCAAGGGCGAGGCTGCCTGGAGTGGGATTCCCACTGGGATCAGACCCCAAGCTGGGGTGGGGGGCAGAGGCGGAGGAGAAGGTGCCCAGATGTGTCCCATCACTTGGGCTCTCTGTGCCTGGGCTCCTCACCTGCTAGACGGGGACAGGAGGGTCACGATGCACAGCCCACACGGTTGCTGTGATTGAACCAGCTTCTTCTCTGGGCACTGAGTACTCAGTAAATGGAGGTCCTCACTACTCCCCCAAGAGGCCCTCGCCACTCCTGGATGGCCCCTGCTTTAGGAATGCTAGGCCAGAATTTCCACCGCAAGTGGGTTGGAGTGGTGCCTGATGGGCTGAGGGGTGACCCTGGCTCCTGCCTCCCTCTCCTGGGAGCCCAAGTGGAAAGTTCCAGTTGTAGACAAATCATGTGAGGCTGTGCCGTGTGACCCGTCACGCATGCATTCAGATTCTTGGTGCGCTGCTGCTGGGGCTGCAGCGGTGAACCAGGCAGCCCCCTGAAGCCTCCAGGACAGTCAGCGGAGAATTGTCAGGAGACTGGATGGAGGGGGCCCTGATCTGCCGGGGAGGCCAAAGCAGGCTTCCCCATGGAAGTACCTCATTGTCAGTTCATCAGCAAGGGTCTGGGTGAGGGGCTGTTCCAAGGTGAGAAGGGCCTTGCTGACCCTCAGGATGAAGGGACAGCAGAAACTGTGACAGATTCCTTCATCTTCTCACCCTTCCCCTTAGTTCCCTGTCGTGGCCCCCGGTGAATCCTGGCTCCAGAATTCACACCCTTTGGCGTCCCCTCCCACACTGCCTTGGGTTTTCGGCCAGTAGGAGATGTGGCCAAACGTTCCAGTGTAGCAAGTGGGATGCAAACAGGGGCTTGATAAGCACGTGTCCACTGGGGCTCGTTCTCTTGGACACTCCTCGGAAACCAGCGCCACGCTGTGAGGAAGCCCAGGCTGCCGGGTGAAGAGGCCCTGCCGAGCACCCAGGCAGATGCCACGCCAGCTGCCAGCTACAGAAGCGAGGCCATTTTGGACCACTGGACGGTCATTCCAGTGCCCCAGCCACCAACCACTGAGCAGAGCATCAGGTCAAATCACAGACTCATGGGAAGTGATAAATAGTTGTTACTAAAGCATGAAGTTTTGGGGTGGTTTGTTACACAGCCATAAATACACCAAACGCTCCCCTGCCCCCACAGCCCAAGTGTGTCCTGTGTCCAGGCCCTCCCACGTTGCCTGAGCCTCCTTCCCAGGGCCTGCATGGCTTTCCTTTGGAGTTTTCTGTGGCTGGCTCTTACCAAGCTCCTCCCGAGAAGAGAACATACACTTGAGCCCCGAACAGCCCTCACTGGCTGTTCCAGGCAGGGCTTCAGGACCTTTGAGTGAGTGGTGAGGCACATCCATCTCAGTTCCCTGAGGGGAGCCATGCACAGGATCGTCCCCCAGGCCGGTCCAGGGTTCGAGCAGGGGCATCTTGGATCAGAGTGCAATATGTCTGCAGGGAGTAACCAGCAACCTTCCTGCCTCCCTTGCACATCTATTGAGCGCCTCCTGTGGGCCTTTCCTCCAGGAGGTGCTGGGGAGACGAGGCCTCAGGCCGCTGTCCTGGCTCTTGGGGTCCCAGGAGAGGGTGAAGGAGAAAGCCCAGACACGGACAACTGCACCTGAAGGTATCAAGTCCTATAAACTTGTGGGGGCGTCCAGAATCCTCCCGGGAAGGGGCGCCCCAGCCGTTGGGCACAGGACAGGGCCTGACACCTGCAGCGACTGTGTCGTGACCAGGGCTGATGGGACTGGGGACAAGGGCTGGAGCACAGGGGCCTGTGGGGGTGGGCTGGGGACTGAGGGCCTTGAATGTCGGGCAAGAGCAGTGTGGCTCAGAGAACAGGGAAGCAGGGGACAGGGCAGAGGAACAAGGTGTTTCTGAAGCACTTGCATATGGTCGTGGGTCTCTGCCCCAGAAATCCACAGCCAAATGTGGAGGTGTTTGAAGGGAATGTCTTTGCTGACTTGTCGTATTGCTGGAACCACGCCGAAGTGATACTGACGGAGGAGACGCTACATCAGGAGTGGGAAGGGACGGAGCTCACACAGTGACGGCACAAGGAGTGTTTAATAAAGGGCCGTTTATGGGGCGGGCGGGAGCACAGGAAATGGCTTGTTTCTAGCTCAGGACATGATTCTTGCCCCTGAACCTGGGCCTGAAGGGCTGAGGGGAGGAGCGTGGAGAGTGCCAGCCCACCCTCGCAGGCTCTCCCATCCCATGACGCTTCCTCTTGTGTGCTGCACACCCGGTCTCAATGCACCCCCAGTGTGGCCTGCCCCCCAGACTGGGTCCAGTGGACCGAGCCGGGGCCACAGTCCACAGAAGGGCCAGCAAGGCCTCTTCGGGGAATCCAGAGGGTGCAAAGCTGTAATGACAGGGATGGTCACTGTGGCACCTTTGGGGCTGAAAGCTGGGCACAAACCAAATGTCCCACCTACAGGGCACGGTGGGTGGACTCCGGGCTAGCCACAGGAAGGAAAACTGGCAGCTGCCAAAGACAGCAGCAGGCTGGGCACGCGCCCACAGTGAGGGCGCCTCGGCAGGTCATCCAGAATGCAGGGTGCTGGCAGCGGGTGCGCCAAGAGGTCATTCTGGTTAAACAGCAAACAAGCTCATGTAGGAACAGTCTGGAAGGAATCCCACCAGCTGTTAACAACGCTTCCTGCCGGGGAGTGCCACCAACGGGAGGGGACTTCCACTTTGTGTTTTATACAAAGCTTTGCACTGTTTTGTTTTACAATAAGCATGAACGTGATTCCTTTAAGAGTGATTTATAAAAAGTATTTTTTCATATCTATAAAAAGAGAGAGCTAAAAATGTGGTGAAAGGGAAACGAACAGAAAAAGATGCCAGTGTTCTTCTGTGATATCTGGCGATCGCTGTGGGCCGACAAGCACCCACTGGGCGCCTGCAGTGCGCCAGCACTGCTTGGGGCACTGGGAGACGGCTCCGACCAGCAAGGCAGCCCAAAAGATGCTGGCCGTCTACAAGGAGCAGGTGGAGGCCAGACTGCCCGCCGGCCTAGGGCACGAGGTGGGCGGGGACGAGTGGGCAGACTGGGGCAGAGGGTGGGACAATCTGAGCGGAGCTGGTGTGCAAGAGAGGGTGGTGGAGTTGGCCTCTGACGTCCTCCAAAGATGCGTGGATGCCATCACCAAGGTCCTGAGAGGCATGTGCCCAGCGCTGGTTCCCAGGCCCTTCCTTGCAGTCAGGCGGGAGAGGGGTGGCAGGGGCAGCAGTGGGTGCCGGTCCGGCAGAGCATGGATGGCTGCTGCAGGCAGCAGAGCCAGGCAGTGACACAAACAGGGGATGTAGCAGCACTGGGCGGTCTTCTCCCCACAGCACAGCTGGGGAAATTCACTGTCCAGGGGGCCCGGAGGGGCGCGAGCGGCCTGTTGTGCCCATCCTCGCCCACGGACCAGGAGGGCAGGACCTGGGGATGGTGGGAGAGTCGGAGATGGTCCCTCGGTCAGAGGGGCCTGAGAGACCTTCTCAGCCACCCTCCTCCAGAGGGGCAGGGCTGCCCACGGGCCTCGCAAATCTGTGGCAAAGGTACAGTGGACAATGAGGAAGGCCCGTTGACAACAGAAAAGTCCCAAGCAGGAATGGTAGAGGGTTTTCCCTCACAGGCTGACCTTGACAAGTCCTGCTTGCCTGCACCCCTGAGATGAGAAGGATTCTGAGGGCAACCCAAAAAAGCTGGGAGAGGGCCCAGGTGGACTGCTGATGAGTGCCGGGGGGGGGAGGGCTGCGGGTAATGGGGCACAAGCCTCCTGTGTCTGTAGTCCTGAGGCCTCTCAAGGCCAGAGGGGAAAGTCTGATGACTCTGTAGGTGCGACTGGCCTTCCAGACGGTCACCACAGCGCACCCACCAGCCGGGCAGTGTGGGGCCCTGGCAGCCAGTGGGGGTCTTTCCTGGCTCCCGACCCTCTAAAGAGAAGGGCTGAGTGCTGGGCGCAGCATGGTGGGTGGACAGACACGTCACAGAGCTCGGGCTCCATGTCGCCCCTCCAGTCACAGAAGGCAGTGTCCACGCGTGTGTGCGGAGTGGAGGCCTCTGACGTAGGCCTCAGCTAACAGCAACCCAGGCCAGAGGGACTCTTGCTCTCCTGGGTCTCAGCTGGACTTCCCTCCATTCCTGTGAGGAGGGGAGAAGTCACATCAACCCAGCACCTGCAGCTGACACTGGGCAAGGCCCCCGCTGGTGACTGCCAGCCAGAGCCTGAGCTTGAATTCCTAGGCCTCTTGTTCAAGGCCTGGTGATCTGGCCCAGGTCGCATTCCAGGTGGTGGAACAGAGCGGGCAAAGGCACAGACTAGGAGAGCCAAGGCCAGGACACGTCCATGGAGCCCGGGATGCCCAGACTGGCCCATGAGGAGGCTGCCAGGAGGGCAAGGAGAGCCAGGGAGGGAGTCTGAACTGGCAGGTGGGCTCCAGGAGGATACAGGCCTGAGATCAGAGTGATGGAAGAGAGGACAGCAGAGGGCGGTAAGGTAAGGGAATGGGCGAGTCTTGGGACAGAGGATGGTGGACATGGATTGGAGGCCGGAAGCCTGCTCCCCAGCCCCGAGCCGGCGCCTGTACGCACGAATGAGGTCTCCGTCGCCGACCTGGAGCCGGGCGCTGCTCCTCCTTTCCAGGTCCTGTAGCACCGACTGCTCGAACGCCAGGGCGGCCACACGGCTGAAGAACGCCTTCACGTTCTCCCCTGCGGGCCCACGAGGCAGCTGTGACCCCCGCCTCTGCCCTTGCCCGCACACGCGTCTGGGTGGGAGCTGGGGGATGCTGGAGGCGGGGCAGCCCACCTCTAGGGCTGCCTGGGCCAGTGAAGTGCAGGGGACAGGGCTGGCCTGGCTCCCACCCGGCTCCAGCCCCCTCCGCAGCCCCACCACCTGCCGTGGCAGCTCCCTTAGATGTCTGAGCCTTGGTTTCCCAGCATCTACTCTTCCAATCAGTTGCTACTGAGCCCCTCCTGTGGGCCAGGCGCTGGGACGTGTGGCGATCAGAGGGGTGCCTGCTCTCCTATAACTTTGAGCATCTGTCCAGTGGGCAGCTGTGAGGATTAATGTGCGCTGGCTCCCCATGTCGAGCCTTTGTGTGTCCTCCTCCAGATGAAGGAGGCTGCCCATCTGGGCACAGGGCCAGGGTCCAGCCCCCAACACACACACCACTCTTGTGTAGCTCACAACCTGTACAACTGCACAGGGCAATCCTTCTTGGTCCATAGGAGGCGCTCAGTGAATGTGCTGTTACTCTGATAAGAGGGCAGATTCTCACAGGGCACCAAGTACACGTCAAGACAGAGCAGAGGGAATCAGGCCCAGGTGCTGCCACATTTTTGTGTTGGGATAGAGGTGGTGCTGCCACGCGTGTTGCCTACCCTTAGCGCTCCCGCTGCCTCACCCAGTCCTGGCCAGATGTCTACCGTGGCCCCTCATCTGGGGCAAGGACTACCAGGCGTAACTCCTGAGGCCCCGAGCCCCTGGGGCCTACTATGTGCCGGGCACTACTCATTATTTCTTTCATCCCCCTCAACAACCTGTGTTTTCACTCTATTCTTTGCTTCTCTGCATTTTCTAATTTTTCCTAGTGAATATTTCTGATTTTTGTAATCTAAAACATGTTTTTCCATTAAAAATAAAACGAGATGGACAGCATCGTCCTGCTTCCCAGAGGACACTGAGGCTCGGAGACGTGGGCATCTTGCCGGGTAAGCAGTAGCCTGTGGGTGAAGGCGGCTTGGGGGCTGGGGCCCAGGTTGGGGGGACAGCCCGGGTGGGGTGTGGACAAGGGCCGAGGGGCTGTGAGCCACGTCTCAGTGTCTCCCACGATGACTCCCAGGGAAGGGACAGGAGCCCGCTACCAGGCCCTTCTACGTGCAGGCGGTGCCTCCCAGCAGGATGGCACAGTGTCATAGGTGCGGGCTGTGCTCCAACGCCAGCCCTGCCACTTCCTCCCTGTGACCCTGGAAGTGACTTCACAAGGGTAAAATGGACCTGCCTCATGGGTAGGGGCGGTTTTGTGAGAGAACACGGCGGCATAGGGCCAGGGATCACTATTCCTGCCATCCACGGGGCAGGTTCCTTGTTCCTCTCTAGAGACAGGAGACCCTGCTCAGGCAACGGCAGGCCCTGCATTGTCACCAGCAGCTGCCTGTGATGCAGGCCCATGATGGAGCCACAGAAGAAAACGTGTAAGCCTCCCTGATGGCTGGCCCCACACTCACATGGCGACAGCCCCGTGCCCACTCACCCGTCTTGGCTGACACCGACCAGTACTCAGCCTGCAGCTCGTTGGCCAGGCGCACGGCCTCTGCTTCTGCCTGCTCACACGCCGCCCCTGACTGGGAGAAGCAGCCCTCCTGACACAGCTCCCTGGCCCTCCTGCTGGGAGGCACCCAGGGTAGGCGGCTGCCCACTGTGCCCCCTCCCTCCCCATCTTTCCCTGGGCTGGGTGGCCCCATGGTAGGGGGATGGGGGATGCCTACCCTGGGGTGAGACCCCCATGGTCCCCAGCAAATCTGGGTGCCAGCTGTCCCTCCCTGACAAGATGAGCACAGGAACCTCAAGTGCCCCGGGGGCTGCAGTCCACAAATTCCCATCTGGCATGGCAGTGCCACCCCCCATTCCTTAAGCGTGGGCTGAAGGTGACGCATTTTCCTGAGGGCCGCCCCAGGCCTCCAGCTCTGCTCTGCTCACCAGAAGGTCCTTTTTGGTTCCCACAAGGAACACGAAGCAGGAGCCTGGCTCGTTCTCCCTCAGCGCGTCCTCCAGCCACTGCCTGGAAAGCAGAGAGGGGAGACAGCCTGAGAGATAGCACCTACCCACCTGCAGGGGCCCAGGGGACAGGGGGGCAGACCCAGGTCCTCCCCAGGGTTGGGGGCACCCTGACCCACGCTGGCTGAGTGGGGCACTGGGCCTGCGGCTGAAAGGGCCTCGGCTGGACCTCTGGAGGGGGTGGGGATGCAAGAGCACTGGTCAGGGGCGGTGAAGACCCTGTCCTGGCCCTGTGTCAACTTGGGCGAGTCCTGCACTTCCATAAGCTGGCACAGCTGCTCCGGCCTCCCTCACAGGGTTTGGAGACGCTGGATGCAAATGCCCAAACAAAAGTGAGGCAACAGGGGCTTCGGCCCACTCGCTGGGCAATTCCCGGGAGCAGCAGGAAGACTCCTGGAACTGCTTATGTGGCCAGCTCTCTGCCCAAGACACCACGTGCTAAGTCACATCCCTTCAGACAGGACCGGCTGTGTAATTTGCAGGGGCCAGGGCAAAGTAAAAATGTGAGGCCCCTCATCCAACAATTATTAAGGCTTTCAAGACAGCGACCACAGAGCATTAAGGCGAGCACCCGCCCCTGTGTGGCTGTGCTGGCTGTGCCCTGAGCAGGCTCTGCCCTCAATGGATGGGTGCAAATCTTGAGGTATAACAAGGCAACTGGACAGTATGCAGCCTGTGGGTGGTCCATTCTGACAAGTGAGCCAGTCACTCACACCCACGGGCCCAGGCCTGGGGAATCCTGCCAGGTAGTTTCCCGAGCTTAGGGGGACCCCAGGGGCCACAGAGCCCAGACTTGCCTGGTGTGCTCCAGAGTCTGCACGTCACTGAGGTCAAAGGCCGTGATGATCACTGCACACACGGGAAAGAGCCACGAGCCGTCAGCGACAGGTGAGGCAAACACAAGGGGTTCCCCTCGGTGGCTCCCTGCTCCCCAAGAGGAGGCCAGAGGGAAGCCCAGCTCCTGCAGAAATGCTGGGTGGTCCCTCAGGCACTCAGCCCTGGACCTCACCATGGAGACTGGGAGGGAGACACTCCATGGCTTCCCCTTGGGACCCACCCTCCCACCGCCAGCTCCCACCCACACCCAGCAGCCCAGCCACAGTGGGGAATCCAGGGGGCAAGAGGAGGTGGGCATGGAGCTCGTGGGCTCCTGCATTCAAATCTCCCCTCCTCCACTTACGGCTAAGGAGCTCGGTGAGGGCCTTAACCCTGAGAGCCTCAGTTTCCCCATCTGTGACACGATGAGAATGATACCTCTAGCTCTCAGGGTTGCTGTGAGGATTAAGTGAGAGCAGCTATTTTAAAAGCTCCTGGTGCAGGGCCTGATGCGAGGCAGACTTTCGACCAGTGGCAGCTACCGCTGTGAGGGCGATTAGCAACAACCAGCTTTGGGGAAACAACTTCTGGGGAGCCGGGTGGGCAGAACCCTGGGAGATACAGCCCGCGCCCCCCAGTTCCTCTTGTCACTGGCCCCACCCTGGGCCTGTGGTGCCCAGGGAGGCTGGGACCCCACTGGGATCCTGAGGGCAGCCCCACTTGGAGGACACTGCAGAAAGGCCTGCCGTCTCCTGGTCCGGGGCTGTGAGCAGGCTGGACAAGCTCTCCTCTGCACCTTGGCTGCAGGCTGCAGGCTCCTCCCACAGAGGGGCCGGAAGTGAAGGGGGAAACTGATGATGGTGGTGATGGGGGCTGCAGCGGCTGGGTGCAGGGCTGTGTCGGGTGCCTCACACCTCTCATCCCCACAGGGTGTCAGCCACCCGAGAAGAGAGAGGCCGCAGTGGACGTGGCCAAGCTGACCTCTAACCCACAGCAGAGATGCTTGTGGTTTGTCTCCTATTTTTGCTTTTTTCAAATCTTAATGAAAATGTTGATTTTTTACACCAGGACTGCGTAGACATAACTGTGCCTCATAACCTGAATTTGGTTTGGGTTACTTTGGACAGTTTTCTCCCATCTCCCACTGAAACCCCTTCCTATCTGCTTCCTGGGCCAGGGGGGCTGGAGTCGGGAGCTTCTGCTGCCGCCGCCCGCTGACCAGGAGGCCTGCCCAGTGCCTGGGCCCATCTGCTGCCCTGACCTGGGGGTGGAGCCCTCCTGCGCTCACCCCCATTTCTCCCCTCTGGCCTAGCCTCTCTCCCACCTCCTCCCGGAGTCGACTCTGCTCTTCTTTTCTGGGTCTCTGGACATGTACTTCCCCCTGAGTGTCTTTCTGAGCTGAAACTGAGCTGAGACTTACGAGGAGCACCTACCGCCACAGGGTCCCTGCAGAGTGTGACTGCAGAGGCCAGCCCGCGCCCAGCTGGAAGGCAGCTTCCCCGTCCCCCAGGACCAGCCCGGGGGGTGTTCTCAGTGGTGCTCAGAGGACACATTTGGTGCCTCCGCAGAGCACCTGGACTTCTCGTCGTTGAGACCAGTGGGGAGCCCCCACTGCATGTGCCCGAGGCCCCACCATTGCCATCACCCGGCTGCTCACCCTGGGCACCCCGGTAGTAGGCGGAGGCGATGCACTTGAACTTTTCCTGCCCTGCTGTGTCCCAGCTGTGTGGTGGCAGAGAGAGAAATGGAAAGAGAGGTGGTAGATTAAGCAACTGCAGTGGTCTGAGCCAGCAGAATGGTAGGGCCAGGGGCGGGCAGACCTGAGGGCCCACGCCAGCTGCATGGGCCTCAGGAAGTGCCTGCTGCCAGCCAGCCATCCCGCCCCCCAATTCCTTATGATCTCCTCCTGGGGTGCCCCACAGGGCAATTCCCTGGCTGGATTCACCATGCCCACGGGGGAGAGACACAGCCTTCTGAGTTCCACTGCCCAGATGAAGGGAGTTGTAGCTCAGTCCCTCTGACTAGGCCATTAAAAAGGAGAATACGCTCTCTGATGTACCGCTCTGCAGATGTGCAAGTCCACTGTAAGGGAGGCCCTGGGATTAGGCCAGACCTGCCAGCTGTGGCTCTTACTAGCTCATGTGTGACTAGGCCATGGCTTCACGTTCCACACTGCAGGGGAGGGGATGCTCAGCTCCCCGCGTGGGGGGAGGGGGTGTCTAACAGGGACATGGTTTGCATCTCCTGGGTGACTCTGATCAGTTAGCTCTGGTTCTCTGGAGAAGCTGAGCCCTGGCTCCATGGAAAAGAATGCAACAATCCATTAATGAGGCCTGCCATTGGGCACAGTATAGGAGAGTGGGGAGTACATGCTGAGATCTACTGGCCCTGGTTTAGAAACAGGCAGGAGGTCAGTAGGTAGGACTGAATCTGAAAATCCATCCTGTTTTTAAATCAACAGATCAAAATTGAACTTTTCTCAGTAAACCAAAAAGTAAACAAGCCATGAATAAGACATCAATGGTCAGGAATTTTTTCAGGTGATCCAGCATGATGCCAGCTGAGTGGGGAGCTAGAAGGGTGGCCTAGAGGTGGGGCCAGTTGGGTGGCTGGCAATGACCTCAATGAGAGGCCAACCCAGGACAGTGTCCCTCTTTTGTCCTGGGTCCTCTAATTAGATACGGCCTGTGGTCACAATGGTGAGCCCAGCCACAGGCCACTCTCTTCCTGGCTCTTTGCTCCTCTCAGCTCTCCTGGCTCCAGGCCCCCTGGTCCTGCAGCCCTGCATTTTCAAGCCTCTTCTGCTCTGGTCTGACCGTGTACTCTCCCTGGGGTGAGAGTTGGTGGTACCATCTGGCTCCAGACTACACTGGGGCTGACCTCAGAGAAGGGGGCAGAGTCTCGACAGAGTTGGGGGCTGAGGTCCAGGAGAGGGTGAGCTCCATCTTGATTGCCACGGATCCCCAGGCCCAGCCCAGGCAGGGCATGGAGGACTGAGGACGAAACCAGAGGAGCGGGCGCGGACTCCAGAGAGAGAGAAAGGAGAAGGGGACAGGACAGAGGCCTGGTGAACGCCAGCAGACAAGGGGAGGGGGGCAGGGACAGCCACGCAGGAGAGTGAGAAGGGGAGGGGGCCACACAGGAGAGCCTGGGATGGGCAGGGAGCCCTGCAGGAGGAGCAGGGCTAGAAATGTGGGCAGGTCTGCAGCATCCTGCAGGTGCCAGAGGAGAGGGAAGGCAAGTTCCAGAGCTCTGGTGGGAGAGCGTGAGCCTGGGGGAGAGACTCTGGGCTGTTCTGAGGGAAACCAGAGGGGAGGGGCCTAAGCCAGTGGGCTCCTGAGAGGCCGAGGCATGGAGGCTGGCAGGGAAGAAGACAGACAGAGGGAGAGAGGCAGGGGGAGTGGAGTGAGGGCAGTGGGGTGAGTGTTGGCCCATTTGCTAGATGGGAACAGAGGCTCAGAGGTCTGAAGTGACTTGCCAAAGGCCACCCTGCTGGCCTGGCAAGTGGGATCATGGATGGCCAGGCAGGGGAGTGGCAGGGACCAGTAGCCAGAACCTGGAAAGTAGGGGGGCATCAGGGGAGAATGGGGGTAGGTCGTGGGTGGGCACATCAGGCTATGAGGACTTTTCTAGGTCCCACAAATAACACAAGACACCTGTAGGGACTGAGGGAGCATCCACGGCCTCAGGGAACTGGGGGAGCCCAGTTTCACACCACCATCCCAGGCCTGCTTGTCTGGACAGGGCCTTGCTGAGCACCACGGGGCAGAGTCGAGGAGCTCGCCAAGACCCTCTCCAGGGGTCTCCATGGAGTCCCCCCACAAGCTACACAGGAAACCGCACAACACAATGGCAACTCACATCTGGAGACTGTAGGGAACCCCAGCGATCTCAAAGCGCTCGATTTCAAAGTCCACCCCGATGGTGGCCTTGTAGTCACGGTCAAAAACATTCTTGCAAAACCTGTGGGAGCCGAGGAAACCATCAGAGACGCTGTGCACAAAAGCTTCGCTCATGACAGTGAAAGTCTGGAGGCAACAAAAAGTCTACCCACAGGGAATCACTAAGGAGATGATGGTCCATGGAGACCACAGACAAACGGACAGACAGCCGACCGGAACTATGTGGAGGAAGAGAGACTGCAGCAGCCCGGACAGCAAACACCGCAAGTCAGGGACAGGGAAAGAGAAAGCGGTATCCATTTGCAGCAAGGGCAGGGCGGTGTGAGCCGTGGCCCCAGGGGGACAGTGTGACCAGTGCCAGGCTCCTGGTTGCCACACTCTGCCTGATCCCACCATCTCCCTCATTTCTTGCACCCCCTCTGCAACAAGTGTGGTTCTCAGTAGCCACACAGTCTCAACTACAACGTCATCTGAGCCTCCCAGGCAAAGGGTGACAACCTGGTGCTGGAAGGTGTGGCCAGTGAGCGCACCTGTGGATGAGGCTGGTCTTGCCCACGTAGAGATCGCCAACGACAACCACCTTGGAGAGTTTGAGCCTGTCAGGAATATGGCCGTGTTGCTCTCAAGCAGGGTCACGAGACATCTTCACACACGCGGGCCCTTGTTCCCCTGTGCTCCCACCCGTGAACCACCCCACAATACCAGACACAGGACAGGCCACCTGCTGAGACACTCTGGGATGTCTCTCCCCCTCCCTGGCCCTCAGAAGGGAGCCAGGAGAGCCTGCATTTGTTCTGGGGACGCTGCTGTCCCTGGGGCTGTACCCCTGATCTCACTGGGCCCAAGTCCCTGTTGTGAGGATTAGAAATGGCCACAATGAGAGGCTGAGGGAGCAGAGGGAAGAGCCCCAGGTGAAGCTGTGTCCAAGCAGGGGGCACAGCCAGGACCCTGGAGCACACTGAGGGTGCGGACACAGCGCCACTGTGCAGGGGACATAAGCACAGACTGCAGAGCCCCTGCGCGTCCTACCCAGCCTGGGGCTGGGTGCCTGACAGGCTCCTGCTCCTCGCAAACACACTCACTGAGCAGGACACTACTGTCACCCACTCCTTTGGAGGGGCCTGCAAGGGCCAGACAGGCCATGTGGTGAGTCGTGGACAGGACTCAGGTCTGCATGTCCGGGCTCTGGCTTGAGGCATAACAGCTCTGAGGTTCTTGGGCTCTCTGGGGACCCTGCTCACTGAGAACTGGTGCCACCTTGCTGTGTGTGCCCTGCACTCCCCCCAGCAGCTTTCCTGGGACTATTGATGGTGCTTCAAGAGTTTCCACAGCTCACGCTAAAGCTCAACAGGTCAACATCTGACCGGGGACTTCCTCTGCCTTCAGACAGCAAAAGGGCACCTATGTCACCTGGTGAGCTGGTGCAGCTCACCTGTCCAAGTCTGTGAGGGCGGAGGCCGTGTCTCCTCTGTTCCCAGGCAGCCTCTAATTCTGGAACAGGGTGGCCCTGACTTGGCTTTTCAGAGGAAGGAGTAAAGGTACTGCCAAGGTATTGTGGGGGTACCCTCTGTGCCTCAGTCTCCCCATCTCCCAGAGCTGTCATGAAGGCTCAGGGAGATAATCTTTGCGAAGCACCTGGTATGGAACCAGCACTCTCGAATCAGTGGCCATCACTCTCATCCCACAACCACGGCTGCTTTGGTCATCCTGACCTGAGCCTCACCTCACTTTGTGCCGTCTTGGGACCCTCAGAGCTGGGCCTCTGCTGTGGCCTCCACACACCTGTGTGACAACTCTGAGCTCAGCCATGTCCCTGAGCAGACTGTGAGCTCCTCAGGGTGAGGGCAAAAGCAGGCCCTTGTACCTGCTTATTACAAGAAGCGACTGTCGAGCCAGCCCTGACAGCCTAGTGGTTAAAGTTCAGTGTGCTCCACTTGGGTGGCGTGGGTTCAGTTCCGGGCACCAAACACCACTCTTCTGTCAGTAGCTGTGCTGTGAGCCATCGATGTGAGCCAGGCTCACACAGAAGAACTAGAAGGACCTACAACTAGCATTTGCAACTACATGCTGGGGCTTTTGGCATCAGATGTTAGCTCAGGGTCAATCTTTCCAGAAAAAAAAAAGAAGTGACTGTTGTAAGATCCCTGTGCTGGCAGTGCCAGGTGCTGCAGGAACAAGGTGGTGCCAGGTGCCAGGTGCTACCGAGGCAGGAACAGGACAGACATGGCCCTGGCCCTCATGGGCTAGGTCTAGTGAGGAATCCAGACAGGCAGACTGGCAATTCCATGAGAGAAGCACGTGGGGCACAGGAGCACAGGGAGGGGCCCCGCCCAGCCCAGGCTGGGAGGCAGAGTAGCCAGGAGGCTCAGAGAAGGCCCCAGAGGACCCGACACTCTACAGAGACCTGAAAAGTAAGAAGACGTTCCAGACACAGGAAACAGACACATGCTGAGACCTCGCGCTGACAAATCACGGCCCAGCTTGCTGAGAGGAGGGAAAGCTGTTCGGTATGGCAGAGGTGTCGAGGAAAGCCAGACGGGATTCCCAGGCGTCTTCAGGCCTGTACTGGGCTGCGCCGGCACAGCCTAAGTGGTTCATTTGTTCCCTCACACATTCAATCACGCACCCATTCCTTCCTGCCATCTCCCCACATCCTGCACCCCTGGGCCGAGGCGGCACTCACCCGACGGTCCCCGTGTTCCTGCGCTGGCAGGCGGCGCTGACCTGCCTGTGGAAGTGCTCCTTGAGCTGCAGGCAGGCGTCTGGCATGTAGCACTGGAAAGAGACAGGCAGGCAGGCGGGCACATGATCCTGCGAAGCTGCAGCCCCACCACTGAGCAGGGCAGCGAGGTGGTGACTTACTCCCCAGCGTCCCTCCTTCCCGAGCCTCCAGGCTGCCAGCCTCATTAGCTTCCCTGATCCCGCTGTCACCTCTGTCTCTACCATGTCAGCAGCCTCGAGACTCCAGGGTCTCGTGAGCTCCCAGGAGCAGCAGCAGGCTGGGCCAGACCAAAGAGGCCAGGCGGGGACTCCGCAGGTGCTCGCTGGGGGCGGCCGGGCCCTTGCTGCGGGCAGGCGGCAGGCCTCCATTCTCAGGTCCTCGGGAGAGATGAGGCGTCGGCTCTCAGGGCCCTTGTAGCTCCTAGACCCCATCCCCACCCCTTCTACAGATCTCTCATGCCATTCTTATTTTTAAAATATGCATATATGTGCATAGAAAGTGCCCTGGAAGGCACTTTCAATCTTCCACATTTCTTGGAAGGCAGAACTGGGAAGTGGTTTAAGAGCACGGCCACAGGGTCAGGAAGACCTGTGTCCACCCCTAGCTGCTGTGTGACCCTGGGCAGTTGCCTAACGTCTCCAAACTTTAATTTCCCCATCTGTCAAACCTCAGAGACTTGGGGGCACAAAATGAGATACTTTTTGTAAAGCTATCAGCACAGAGCCAGCCTGGAACACACCAAGAGCTCGACAAACGTCTGTGGCTATTAAGACACCATGACATGTGTCAAAGGCACATTCATTTTATAATTAGAAAAAATGATATTGAACAAACTACAGATTCCCATTACGCTTTGCTCTCAGATTGGCTGAGGCTAAGTACGGAGTGTGGTGAAGACACGGGGAGAAGGGCACTGTGAAGGGGAGACTGCTGATGTGCTCTGCTGTGACATGCAGCGGTCCCCCCGGACAGCTGCTGTGTCCCTCAGGGTACTGCCAGACCCACAGCTCCCCTGTGGCCGGGCTCGGCCCTCTCCCCTAGTCCTGGCGTTTCTTCTGAGTGCTCAGGCATGGAGACGGGCTCTGCTCTGGCTCCAGGGGTGACTGAGGCAGCAGGGACAGTGGAAGGAGCTTTGCCAAAGGGCAAGCTAAGAAACCTCACTGAGCCCACCTCCTCATCTGTGAGTGGGCCCCCTCCTGACAGCAGCTCTGCACCTGGGCATCAGAGGATTAGATGGGAAATGCAGGTGAACAGCCAGCCTCGCAGACCACGTCACGCAGAAGCGTGTCAGCGGCCTCGTGAGAAAGCTGGCTGCTCTTCTATGTCAGCCCCAAGCTGGGGGCCGGCCTGGACGCGGTGGTCAGCAGAGGGGCCCCACCATTGGAAGGACTGGAGAGGTGTAATAAGGAAGGCGAGGCAGGAAGTGTGAGCTGATTTGACAGAGAGGGAAACCGAGGCTCCTGGAGTAAAGGGAAGGACTTGCCCCACCTGCTGTCGAATGTCTCAGTTCTGAAGTTGTGTGACCCTGGGGTACAGGATGAACTTGGCCAGCAGTGGCCTGTGACCCCTGACTGCCACAGGCAGTTGGGGGAGAATCTCACCTTCTGTGGAAACAGGACAAAAGCCCCAGGCCTCTTCCCACGATAGGCTCTGGAGTCAGCCACAGCTGGATCAAGTCCTGGCTCCACCATGCCCAGCTGTGTGACCTCAGGCAGCCCTCCCTACCTCTCTGAGCCTCCCTTCCTGCTCTGTAAACGGGATCCTTTGTCCCGCGAGACCTGGACTGTTTTGTGCGGATCACGCTTCCCTTCCTTTTGGCTCATTAGACACCAGTCTCTGGCATCCCTGGGTACACTGTCAAGCTCTGGAGGGAAGCAACTGCCTGGGCCTCTGAGGAGACGGCAAGTCCTGGGGGACTTGTCATGAGTCTGAGGCCCCAAGCCTGTCTCTGTGGCTGTGTGGAGAAAGAACTCCAGGGGGAAGGCACAAGAAGGGGAGGAGGAGTGACTGCAGACCCCAGATACCCAGAGCCGACAGTCACCTCCCTCCTCCCTACCAGCCTGGGCACAGAATTCAAAAGATACAGGCGCCAGTGGGTGGAGAGGAGTTCTCCTTCCATGCCTGTCCCAGGCCACACGGAGGCAACCACCGACAGCAGATCTTATGTGCCCTTTCAGGGGTATTTTCTGAGTGTGTAAGCAAACACATACATTTCTCTCTCCCGTCTCCTTTGTTTCACACATGAGAGTGTGCTCCACACGGCTCCATTCCTTGCATTTTTACTTGATGATTTACTTTGGCTTGCATCACACATCAGCACCGGAAGAGGTGCCACATTCTTCCTCACTTCTCTGTCAGCAAGTAGCATTTTGCTGTCTAAGCAGCCCCCTTTCGAGGATATTTATGTTGTGTCTGATCTTCTGATTTATAAATGTGGCAACGCCTGGCCTCGAATGGCTGGATGAGGAGGTGGGGGCATCTGCAGTGTTGGGAAATACTGTCCCACTGCCCCGCCAGAGGCTGCACTGACTTGCATTCCCTGCTGCAACTAATACTGGATTTTAATACAGATGGAGGAGAGCTGTGAGTTCTCAGCAGGAACCAAAGGTAGAATGGTAAGCGAGGAGAACCCTGGACTTGGTGTCAGGAAACTGGAGAGTTTTGATAACAGTAATGATAATAATGAAAACAACAGTAACCACAACTCAGGCAAAGGAGCTCCTGTTTACCATGAGCCAGGCGCCCAATGTGAGAGGAATTATCCTTGTGTGTCAGTGGCTCTGAGAGGTTGAGTAACTTGCCCATAGTCACACAGCTTAATGACAGAGGCAGGATTCACACCCAGGACTGTCTGACTGACTGCAAGGTCCATGCCCTTAACCTCCATGCCACACTGCCTCCTGGTGTCACCCTTAACTTGCTGGCCCACCTTGGGCAAGTCAACCCCAGGTCTCCCAGCTTCTCCAGAATTCTGATAAGTCCCTGGGGGCTGTCAGTGAGGGCTGACCTCCCCGCTTCACCTGCTTTGTTTCCAGTGGTGAGTGCAGGTGGGGACGCTGGATGTGGCTGTGGTGTCAGGGGAGCAATGCACACATAAAGGGCTGGCCTAATGACTCTACCTTAGGGAAGCTGGTGATGACACGGTCCCGGCTCACAGGGGGCCCCAAAGGCATCAGGGAGGACCTCATCCTTGCAGTCCTGTGGACCCAACCAGGGGGAAAGAGAGTTAGGGAGCTGTGCAAATCCCTGGGGACTCACACATAAGTTTATGCCTAACTTTTCAGTAGCTCTTCTTTCTCCTGAGGAAGATGGTCCCTGAGCTAACATCTGTTGCCAATCTTCCTCCTTTTGCTTGAGGAAGATTCACCCTGAGCTAACATCCGTGCCAGTCCTCCCCTATTTTGTATGTGGGTCACCACCACAGCATGGCCGTGGAGGAGTGGTGTAGGTCCACACCTGGGAATGGAACCTGGGCTGCCAAAGAAGAGTATGTGGAACCTAATAGGCCATGGGGCTGGCCCCATTCAGCAGCTTTAAAAACAGATCCAGGCCTCCTTCTCTGTCAGGACTATCTGCTGGAGGTCATCTCTTTCAATCTGCAGGCAGCACCGTGGGGTGGGGGTGCTGGGGAGACCAGGCCTGCATGGCCCTGCCTGGGAGTCCTTAAGACAGGCGTCTCCTCCAGTCTGGCGTCCAACTGGGAGCGGCTCCTCTCTGAGGTCATCACTGGGGTGCGAGTGAGGCATGGCACCAATGCTAGGCTGCGCACCACAGCCCGGGGAAGAGAAGTAGAACGGGGAGGGGTCCTCTGATCCTAGCCTCTAAGGGATGAGGCCCTGGGTGGCCCGGGGCCTCAGGTTTCAGCCCAGAGACCCGTTTGAGGACGTCCCCCAGCGCCGGGCTCCTCACGCCTATTCCACAGCCTTGCTCTCCTCCTGTCCGCCCCCTCCCCCCACTAGGGTGGCCTTGACCGAGGCCTGCTGCCCTCCCGATCTGACCTGCTCTTTCCAGGACCAGAATCGGCCTGGCCCAGTGTGGGCGCGTAGAAAGAGGCGGCTCCGGGGCCCAGGCCGCGTTCAGGTTATGGCGGCAGGAGGTGGGCAGGGGACGCGGAGTGCTCCCGACGCCAGCCTGGGACGCGCCCTCACGGGGGGCGCCGAGGGGGACACAGAGCGGGCGGCGGACTCACCCGCTGCGGCTGCAGAAGCTCGGGGCTCCGCGCTGCCTGGTCCGGCTGGGCCCGCGGCGGCGATCACCATGGCAACGGGCGCCACTAGGGACCCGCGGCGTCCGACGAATCCCGAACGTCTGGGGCGGGGTCTGGGCGGAGTTCACCGCGGTAAGAGTCCCACGCGCGGCCTGCTCCAGCGATCACCCTAGCAACCAAAGCCTCCCGGGAGCCACCGGAAGCTGCTGGTCCGCGGCCAGAGCGCCGGCGACCATCACGGCAACGAGGGCGGGGCCGGATAGGCTGGCTGTGGTGGGGCCGCGGCGGCCGGGGGTGGAGCCGGGGTTCCGGGGGCGGGGTCTGGGCGGGGCCGACCGTGGAGAGACTCGCGCACCCGATCTCCCTGGCGATCACCGCGGCTGGGCGGGGTGGTGGCTCAAACTGGTAGGGATATGCGAAATGTTTAAGTATTTATTTTCATAATATATTAAATATTATTTTTCTGGTTATCTAAATATTTCGTGTTTTTCTTTATATATTGGTATGGAGGGATCTTCAAGATCCCTTGACCACTTTCTCTCACGTCCCATATCTGACCTTTCAGTAAATCCTGTAGGTTCTACCCCAAAAATATGTACAGTATCCTCTCTCTCCCTCCCTCTTCCAGTGGTATCACCCTGGTCCGAGCATCATCTTCTCTCCCCTTAACTGGCCTCCCTGCTTGCACCCTTGCCCTCTCCTGTTCCCAGTGCAGCAGCTCCAGAGATCCTTCTGTTGAAACTGAGATCAGATCATGTCAGTCCTCGGCTCCAAACCCTCCAGTGCCTCTTCATCTCTCTCAGATTAATGAAGTCTTTACAATAGCCCAAGAGACCCCACGTTATTTGTTCCCGCTCCATTTCCTCTCTCATCTCATCTCCTACTTAGCCCCACCCCCATCCCACACATGCTCCACTGGCCTCCTTGCTGTCCATCCTACACCCCAGACACTGGGGTGTTCGCACTGGCTGTTCCCTAGGCCTGCAATACTTTCCCCCCAGATGCCCACATCGCTCCCCTCCCTCACCTTCTTCAAGTTTGCTCAGCTGTCACCTCGAGATGAGGCCTCCCCTAAGCACCTTGTTGACAATAGCAGCATCCTCCCAACCCCTTATTCTGCTCTATTTCTCCCAGGCACTTACTATTTTCCAACATATTATGTAACCTATTGTTTATGTTGCTGGTGTGTCTCCCTCCATTGAGAGCACTGAGCAGGCCTTTTTGTGTTCAGTTCATCAATGTGGCACACCGGCCAAACTGTACTGAGTGCTAAATGTTAAATGAGTAAACGAACGTTAAATTTAAAAAAAGGTGGAGAACAGTGTTTGAAGTATGCTGCCACAACATTAAAAAGTAAATGAATCATATTTACTCGTATAAGTCTAGCTCATCTTTGCAAAGATACCAGTGGTTGCCACGAGCAAGGACAGCCCATCGGCTGGGGACCAAGAAGGGAGGCAGACATTTACTTTCACACTTTTTGGGTTTTCCTCTGTGTGCATATATTGCCTATTCAATAAATAACTCAAATGAAAACAAACAATTTGGAACACAGGAATTACAGTCACATCCCCCATCGCTGGCTCTTCCAGGTCAGCCCTGATGAATTTCAACGTGCCTTCCTCCTTCAAGTCTTCCCCGCGGGCGCCTGCTCTGTGCAGTCACAGCATGGGAGCTCTTGCTGTGGCACTGGCATTTGATGCGAGTCCGGCACCTGCAGCAGCCAGGAATGGACAGGCCTACCATTTACTGGCCTTAATCTGCATAGGTCTCAATCTAATGATGCCTGAATATCATGTCCCTGGCTTCTAGAGCTCATGCTACCAAAATTAATTTCCATAATTAATGGCTGTTTAAAAGCTGACCTGCGTCACTGAGCTCCTGAAAGCTAGTTTCTGTTTGGAGAGTGAGGCGTGCGGGGCTGGATGGCCTCCAGAGGCACTCGTAAGACTGCGTAATCGTGGAAATGAGACAGCAGTTAGCTTTGGAGAGGAGGATGGGTCTAGCCTAGGGGAAGAGGATGCAGGCATCAGTAATGTCCTGGTGGTGAATTCACAGGAGATTATGATATTTTTATGTTTCACAAATTGACAAAATGCTATGTATAATGTTATGTGTCTATATATATTTTTTAAGATTTTTAAAATTTTTCCTTTTTCTCCCAAAGCCCCCCAGTACACAGTTGTGTATTTTCAGTTGTGGGTCCTTCTAGTTGTGGCATGTGGGATGCCGCCTCAGCATGGCTTGATGAGTGGTGCCATGTCTGCGCCCAGGATTCGAACTGGCGAAACCCTGGGCCACTGAAGCAGAACGCATGAACTTAACCTCTCAGCCATGGTGCCGGCCCATGTTATGTGTATATTTTAAAAGATAAAAAGGAGATTGAAAAATAATACAATTGAATGACAATTAAAAAAAGAAAACACTGTGTAACTAGATTCTGAGAGGCCTGGGGTTCCCAGCTTTGAGATTCTACTTGACTCAGCTCCCTGATTTCACAGACAAGGAAAGGAAGGCTCACATATTCAGAAGGATTTGCCCAGTGAGCTAGAACTGGAATTGGAACCCAGATTTCCTAACTCCCAGCCCAGCGCTCTCCACACCAGATTCCTAAGAACACTAGGATGCTCTGGCTTAGAGAGACTCTTCATGGCTTGGTCCTTTGCAAGACAGCAGTGGGGCCAGATCTCCATGTCACAACATGGCCTCCTTGGCACACAGATTTAAGTCAGGTATCTTCAGTTCAAAGCTAAATGTGCAGGAGGCTGATGCTTGGTGCCTCGCTAGTGAATTTCACTGCTAAGGGCTTAGGCCTAAGGGGTGACCTTACCTGAGTTGCTCTCTGTCTTTCCACGCCTCAGTTTACCCAGCTATAAAATGGACCTGAATATCTACTTCGAGGGTTTGTTGTGAGGATCACACAAGACGGTGAAAGTGCTTGATTCAAGCACATTAACCATTCATCTGCTCCACACTTACTGAAGGCCTCCTGGGATATTCCTGGCACAGGGTAGGGAGTAGACAGGATTGACCGTGGCCTCCGCCCTCAGGGCAGTGGGAGTCGGCAGGGGGGCAGGGGAAGGGGGGACTGAGGGGGCCGAAGGGACAGAGAAGTAAACAGGGAATCAGGGGAGGGCAGTGTGCCAATGGGTAATTAAGCTATGGGACGGTTTACTAATCTTGAGTTGGGGAGAAGATAGGCTTCATGGAGGAAGTGTCTATCAAGGCAGCCCAGGCTGCAGGAAAGAGTTGGCTACTTGGGGGGATGAAGAGAGAGTCCAGCATGGCTGGAGGGGGCCATGACCCAGCCCTTGAGTGGCAGGCTAGGACTTTGGACTTTGTCCTGAGACCAATGGGGAGCCACGGCAGGCCTTTATGCAGGTGGTGGCTGGGTCTGGCTTGTTTTCAAGAACAATTGCCCCGCTCAGCAGTGTCCACTACAGGGACCAATCTGTGTCATTACCAGTCAGTCAGCTGCAGAAGAAGGAGCACGGGCCAGGGCTCTGCAGTCCTGGGATCAGGCCTGTGTGATCTGGGATTAACTACTGAATTTCGTTGAGGTTCTGTAAACTGGATGTTACAACCTCACGGGTTTACTCTGAGGATTAAAGCCATGCGAAGTGTCTAGTACAGAAAACGGCGTACACAGTCACTTCCCTTTCCTTCTGTATCACGAACAAAGCTGAGTCTTTGTTCCCCACAGAAACCCAGTAAAGTATTATTGTCCCCTCTTTACAGCCGGTCCCAGCCCGGGGCTGTTCGCGCCTGCGCGGTGGGCGCCGAGCGTGCGGAGGGCGGTGCTGCGGCCGCCGCCGGGGTCGCCTGGCAACCGGGTCCCTAGCAACGGGCGTGCTCTACCCGGACCTCGCGCTGGGGCAGGTGAGCGGCGGCGGCCCGACAGGGGCCCGGGGACAGGGGGCTCTAGACCCACCCATTCCAGCTTACACTGTGTCCGCGGCCTCACGCCCCGAGGCTCTGTTATTCGCGGCCGGACTCCTGCAGCCCACGCTTTTAGAGGAGGGCAGGCCCCTGTCCCCAGCACCCACCGTTCCCTGTGAAGGAAGCCCAGACAAAAATGGCCGCGTCCCTCCCAGCCCGGCCGCCTCTCCTCCTTCCCTCGTCACCTGGTACTCGGAATCAGAGTCTAGCTCACCTCTTTTACCGGAGTAGATTCCTACGGGGCTGGGACCTGTCAGTGCCACTAAACGTGGTAACAACCACCACCACCACCATAGTAATAATCAGAGCCAACATCTCTGGAGCGCTCGGGTGCCGGGCTCATGAGTATCAGTTAATAGGACAACTCTGGGAGGGGGGAAGGAGGTGCTGGTATCATCTCCCTTTGCAGCTATGGAAAGATGGAGGGAGTAACTTGTCAACGGCTACCCGTGGCCTGGGTCTGGAGCCAGTTCTTAACTACTAAGCCACGCTGCCCAGAGTTGCTCAAAGTGTGTGTTTGTGTGGAATCAAATAAATTAAGCTTTAACCTTAATTCCTTTTTTTTGTGGATGCACTGGAAGCATCTGAATATGGGTCCCTCGTCGGTAAATGAGCTTGACAGATTTGAACATTGGCTTGTAGCCTGACCAGTTCCATGACCTCCAGCAAGCTCCTTGTCCCTTAACCTCAACTTCCTCCTTTGTAAAATGTGGATAATACAAGTCCCCTCCTCCTGGGGCAGTTGAGTTAGATACTAGGTATTGCTGGCACAAGATAAGCACTAAACATAGTGGCCAATATTCGTGTCTGCTTGTTTGGTTTGTTTTGTCTCTGCAGTGCCTTTGACTGAAGGCCCAGTGTGTAAAGTATGGGTGGTTTCTTCTGTCATTAAGCCTGGGAGAACTCTGGAGTTTGCAGTTTGGGCTGCTACTTACCTTTGCTGTGACCTTGAGCAGATTCCTTGATTGCTCTTAGCCTCGGTTTGCTCATCTGTAAGATGGAAGTAAAAATATCCATCTGCTGCCCTTGCAGTTTTCAGGATCAAATGAGAAGTAGCTTCTAAATCACGGTAGTAGTAACGACAACTTTTTGGGTTCTTTTAATCAGTGGTTCCTGCAGAGCTTCATTTGAAAGCTAGAGAGTCACCCTCTGCAGGTTTGAGGAGATGGCCAGTGCCCAGATCTCCATGTACCTGCCCCCCGATGTCAACCCCAGCCAGGCTGCCATTGCCTATGGCTGTCGGGCGTTGCCCAAGCTGAACAAGGAGCTGCAGTCCGAGGACCTGCTGACGAGGCAGAAAGCCCTCATGGCTCTGTGTGACCTCGTGCACGACCCTGAGCATGTCTACGTGGCCATCGACATAGGTGAGAGTGTCACAGCCCAGGTGACCATGACTGGGGTCTGGATGGACAGTCACAGAGTGGGTCAAGGTGGGAGAAGCTGAGGTGACTGGCCTTTTCCCAGCATCCCTCCCAGCTGGTCAGTCCGTTCTTGTTCGGACACCACCGGCTCCCCACCCAGAGCCACGAAACGGCTCCCTCTGCTATGGCTCAACCAGGTGGCCACAAATCCACCAAACAGCCCTGTTTATCTGTGTCATCCACAAGGCTGTCACAAAAGGTAGGCATGCACACTACTGAAACCACTCATAAATCTGGGACCTATGTCCCTTGTCTCCCACTCTCCTAATTACCAAAATAAGAATCGGGGTGACTTTAGTGGCATGGTCACATGCTTCCCAGATCAGGCACGTGATGGGTGAACTGCCGCTTCTCCCTCCAGCTGTATCTGAAGGTCTGGTTTAATTCCAGAGGCCGCGGCAGTCTGAGCATGGCCTTGGACACTGGGTGGAGCGTCAAGAATAAGGATTGCTATGTAATGAGCTTGGCTTTGGACCAGCACCACCCCACGTGTAGTGACCGTGTTATCTTAGTCCTCAGAGCACCGGCCGTGGGAGGAAGGAGCATCCTTAACCGACAGATAGAAAATCAAGCCTCAGAGAAGGGGTGTGAGACTGGGGTTGCCTGATAAATAAATAAAGCAGGACTTTTATTTGCTCAGTTTGGCATCCCGAGGTGTAACCCATTCAAAGGCACGTGACTGGCTGGGGACAGGGTTGGAATTTGACCCCTGGTCTCTCCAAATGCAAAGGCCATTTTCTTAATCCCATGGTAGACTGCGAGAGAGGGCGCTGGTCGGAAGCGTGCAGGGAAATTCACCAGGGGGGTTAGATGAAACAGTCCCTGGGTGGGAGGCTTTCCAGCACTCAGAGCCACCTTCGGTGACCCTGCACTCCTTCATAACCGACACGATTCCCCATGCCCCAAAGCAGTGGAACCTCTGGTGCTCTCCTGTTGCCCGACCTAGGCCCACCTGTTGACTTCCAGGTTAGTTGACTTCTGAGAGTGGTAAACGTTCAAAGTTTCTCTGCCTCTTAGGCTGCCTGGAGAGCCTGAAAGCTTTGCTGAAGGACACCAATGACATGGTGCGGCTGAAGACCACCGAGGTGCTCTACATCATGGCGACCCATAACGTGGGCAGGTGGGCAGCTGTCTCTGGAAACCAATGTCACGCTTTGGAACCACACCCCAACTCTGAGTGGCATGCCCTTGAACGACCTTGAGTACTTGTAGCACAGTTCTTCTGCAGGACTTCTGTTTGGCCAGAACAGACCCCTGTGGGACAGTTTTGGTTGCCTCTGTGGAGGCCTAATGGGGCTTCTGTTCCAGGCCAGTTTTTATGTTACTTTCCAGCTCTGAGCTTCACCCTTTGAAGCTGGAAAGTTCAGGCCCCGCATCCACAACAATTTAGCCTTTTCTTCGCTCTTTATGGGGATCCCAGTTCCCGCTCCCAGACCCCCACAAGGGCCTGTGGCTTTGGCTCCCGTCCCAGGCAGGTGTCAAGACACCAGCCTCAAAGTACACACCGGCTCTGACCTGGTGGCTTCAAACTCTGCTCACGATGCTCAGGTTCTTCTAGCTTTCTGGCGCCTGGAAACGTCCCTTCCTTGTGTAAGCACAACTTTGCATTTTGTGCTTAAAGAGACAGTTCATCCAGCATTTTGGTTAGGAGTCAGTTGGTGTGTACGTGAGGGGGTGGAAGTGCTTTCCCGCATCAGCTCAGTTTACCCTCTTGATCTGGGATCGCTAGTTTTATTTTGTATTGAAAACAGATCATAAGCCCATAAGAGCTCACAAACAGCCCTCCGGCTCTGCCCTGGGGCCGCCGCCTGGTGTGCGCATGCCCAGAAGGAAGAGGAAGGGAGAGTGTTAATCACAGTGTTGATGGAGAGCACAGGGGCTGGGGGCTCACCATCTGTGGGCTTGTTTGGTGTAAACAACAGATGCCCCTTTGGAGAAGCTTCAGGTCCTTTCTAGGGTGTCAGGGCAGCTCACAAAACCCAAGGCCATTTAGTCCTCCGTCTCCCAAGCTCTCGGTGCCGCGGTGTCCTCACTGCATCCGCTCGTGGGGCAGGGAGTTAAATGAGTTGGTGCACGTGAAGTGCTCAGCCGGGTGACATCTTGGAAACGTCCAGCCCACGGCCTCTCTCTGGGGACTGCTGCCTCCCTCTCCCCATGGACAATCTCTGTGAACTCACACGCCGCCTCCTCAGGGCCCTCTCCTGATGTCTGCCTCAGTCCCTCAGTCCCCTTGACCTCCCAGCTCCCTGGCTCTTCTCTGGGTTGTAATTTCAGGTCGCTGGAAGGGGATGTGTCAGCCAGGTCCCATGTGCAGCCCTGGCCCAACAGGTCACTATGAATGGGGTGCGTGTGGGGAGGCAGGGCCACTGCGAGCACCCAGTTCACACATTTTGCACCAAGAAGGGCCATTGGGTACCGTGGACAGAACGGTGGGCAGTGGCATGAGCCCAGTCCTGGGCAGGGAGTGTGGGTGTCCTGTGCTTTCCTGCTCTGGGCCCTGGCAAGACTCTCGGTCAGTCTCACTGTGTTGTCTGAGACAGACCCAGGGGAGGTGCTCGAATACCTCAGGGGCACAGAGGAGCGCAGCATCGCTCATTCTTCCTGCTCCGCCTTCCTCTTTCTGGACCTGAAACGGACATTAGGTAGCAACCCCCAGTGACGGGTGACGGACGCTGAGAGGAGAGATGCTTGAAGCTTGGGCAGTTATAAGGACACTCCGACCTCATGAGGGTGACCATAGGTTTGTTTAGAGGCACAGGAGGTCTGCACTGTGGGGAGGGGGCCGCTGGCAGTGGTCATGTTAGTGGGGTTTGGGGGACAGGACACACACTCCGTGAAGAAACATTGCTGACTGAGGACCTGATATGGCCTGGCCTGCACACCCCTTCATTGTTCTCCGTCATCCCTCACACTGACCGGAGCAAGGCAACTTGTGTGCCCGGGGCCCAGGATTCCAAAACCCCGGCTCGCTCCACCACACCGAGTGGAACAAAGGATGCAAAGGGCTGAAAATACCCGGGGCTGGCTTCCGAAGTTCGCTCAGGTCCAGTGGCGGTCTTATAACTAAAGCCAGTCACTCGCGGAGCCCGTCAAGCTCTGAATAATGAAGCATGTTGAAACCTTCTGCCCTCTTGTCCCCAGACAGGTAGTGAAGGGAAGAGGGCTGAGGGTGGAAACCCGGGGCTTGGCATCTTGTCACTTTGAGGAAATAGTTTATGTGATGGCCCACAAACACAGCCACTCTCAAAGCAGGAGTGACACGGAGTGGATGACCAGGCACTGAGTGAAGGGGCCCAGACACCTCATGCCGAGTGGCCCCTATGACTTTCTTCTCCCAGGATGACTCAGAACTCACCATAAGGTTGAGTCCTGGCTAACGAGGCAGGGCACAGGTGGTCAGGCACTTCCTGTGCGCTGGGCATTGGACACGGGCCTCACCCTGAGTTCCCGCTTCTGCCTGACCCCAGCCCTGAGAGATGGGACCTCAGAAGCCCGCTCACTAGATGCGACTAGCTCCAGTAGTTAGTTGGTTAATCACAAGGAATGGTTAAAAAGCCAGGAATCGAAGAAATTGTATATTCCCTTTAAACAGTTCATTTTAATCCCAGACACAAATGTCTCAGCAGTCGCCAATCCCTCCGTGCCACCCAGGCCTGTCCTTGGATATGGGCCCACTGGTTGGAGTTTCTTGGCATCTTTTTTGTTTAAATCACATCTATAACATTATCTAATTTGCAGCTTTGGTTTCTTTAAAGTAGAGCAAGAACTAAAAGACATTAATGAAGTAATCTGCATGCAGAAACCTTCTAGAATCTTTTACAATCATCTCGCTTTTTTTAAGAGACTCACTTTTGAGTCCTCCCAAAGCATTCAACTCTGTTTTCTAAGGAAATGAAAAAAACCTCTTCTCTCATCTAATTGGCTTACCTAATATTTAATTAACTTATATAATTATAACAACAAGCATAATAGGCATACATAGGTTTGGAGGCGGCAGCTGGCTGCTGGCAAGCCTGCAACTCAGCTGGGAGAGGAGGGAGGGCTGAGGGGGCCCGCCGAGCTGCCTGCCCTGGAGCCTCAGTGGGGTGTGATGGGCGGGTGGAGAGAGGCCGCCAGCTCAGCCCCGAAGTTCAGGGGAGGTCGGCGGCCAGCTTCTGCTGCCTCATCCCTGTTTTACAGATGATAGCACTGAGGCTCAGAAGAGTGAAAGGATCCAGGGGCACAAAGAGCTTGAGTGGGAAGGGGCAGAGCAACGTGCCTCCACCACACACGCCACACTGCCCTCACGGATTCTGTGACATGTTATCCACCTCTGGCCTTTGTCTTCTCTCAGGAAGCCAGAGGAATGTGGTCGGCACCAGCCTGCACGGGCGCAGACTCCACGTGGGGGCGGGGGTGGCTAACTGCCTCTTGTTCTTACTGGCCCCTCTCCGGGCATCCTCTTACTTGTGTCTAAATCGGACTTCTCTTCCCCAGAGAAGGCTTTTTGAAGTACGACGTCATCCATGCCCTGTCCTACCTGCTGCACGACCCGCAGGCAGCCTGCCGGGAGAACCTGCATCTGGCGTATAAGCACCTGGCCCAGGTGCCCTCAGGTAGGCTCGCGGTGGGCACTCAGGTGGCCCTCGGTCTCCTATCCAGGTCAGGTCTGCGTCACACTGCGGATCATAGTCCACAGCACAGTTCTTTAGAGTTATGTTTTTATTAAGGTACAACATACATGTTAAAAAGGCACAAGTCATACATGAACATTTGATTAAGCTCTGCTATGTGAGCGTCCGCCGAACCACTACCCAGATAAAGAAATAGGTAGTTTCGCCAGCTCTCCAGAACCTTCCCACATGCCCCGTACCAGTGACCACCCCTCACCACAGGTAAACAGTATCTGCAGTTTAAGACTATAGATGAGTTTGTGCCTCTTTTTAAACTTTACGTAAGTGGAAACATGCGGTCTGTAGTATTTTGTTCTTAGCTTCTTTGCTTCAAGCTTTGTCTCTGAGATCCACGTACATCACACATTACTGATTTTTGCTGACTTGAGCTGGAGTGTGGTGTCCACGTTATGTGAGTTTACTACAGCGTACTTATCTAGTCTGTCACCGAAGGACGTCTGAAGTGTTTCTAGCATATGGCTGCCGAGAAGAGAGTGGCTGTGAACGCTCTCACGATGCCTTTCGATGGACGTGTGTGTGTGTCTGCTGAGATATACCTGGGGGGGCTCGCTGGGCGTGGGATAAGTTTACACCCAGCTCTAGAAGGCACCACACGGTGCCCCAAGACAGTTACACCAACGTGCACTCCTGCCGTGGCGGATGGGCATTGCCTGTCCTCACCCACTTGTGATCTTTCCTGTCTCTTTATTTTAGCTACTGTTGTGGGTGTGTGGTAGCATCTCCTTTGGGTTTTAATTTGTATTTCGCTGGTGATGATAGCCCTGGAAATGTCCTCTTTGGTGAAGGGCCATAGCACGTTTTTAAGGATTAAAGAAGGCCACTCCACCCCTTGGTTCGATGTCCCTTCTCCCTCTAATCGGATTTGGAGTCCAGGTAACGGCCACCCGCTGACCACAGCAGAGGGTTGAGATTTGTGTCAGATTCACATCCCGTCACGAAGCAATGAGCGTTTTCAAACTAGGGGCTCATTCCAAGAGGCAGGATATCAGGCCTTAATGGGGATGCCTTCAGTTAAAGGTGGACAGACAGACATCGTGGCCCCGAAGCCAGACAGACCTGGGTTCTCTCTGCCCTGCCCCTCGGCCCCCGTGTGCCCCTGGACAGGCTGTCGCCTCATCTCTAAAGCGAGGCTGAAGGTACCCACTCAGAGGCCTGAAGTGAGGGCCAAGCGAGAAGAGGCTCGCCAAGCACGTAGCACAACCCTGCATGCAGGGCACTGTCAACGTCAGGGAGGGGGGTGGGTGCCCCGAATTAAGGTCCCAGAGAGAAAAGACTACAAGAGGCAGGCTGAATGGAGCAGAGCCCCTGGGTCCTGGAGTTGCTGCCTCGACTCCCTCTAGCTGGGCCTGGCTGTGTGTGGGGGAGCACGCTAGGCCGGACCACAGAACCCCCTGGTGGTCTTTTAAAAAGACCATCCCATCTGTGGCCCTATCCCAGGCCCACGGAATCTGTCTCTGGGAGGGCCCTGCACACATCTTTCTTAAACGCACCTTGGCAGATTCTCCTGTGTGGCCAGGGTTGAGGGCCCCTGGAATATTGGGGTGTCTGTGAAGGACTAGTGCTCGGGGCTGAGCTAAATGTGCTCACCACGCAGGAACTCTCCTTCTTGGGGTGCAGAGAGAGGGGACTGGCTCTCACCCAGGGCTCTCAAAACTATTGTGAGCTCTTTAAGCATCAGGGAAATAGAGAGATAACGATAATGAATGTCAGGTACCATCACCCCACTTTGCTAAATCTGAACATTCTACCGTATTTCATATTTGCTTGAGATTTTTGTTTAAAAAAGAAAACACAGTCCAAGCACCCTTTGAAGCTCCCTCACCCAGCACCCTTCTCCTGCCCTCCCTGAGCCACCAATAATTTGGTGACTATGTCCCCAACGTATGTTTTTATATCTTACCACAGACGTAATTATATAGAGATCTGTCCTTGTTTTAAAACTCTATGTAAATGGATCTTGCTGTAGGTGTCCCTTTGCTATTAAAAAACGGAATGTGATAATTTGGAGATTTATGTGGTGTCACAGGCTCCATTTCATTGTTATAACAGCGACATGCCCTTCCGGTGTCTGGATGTAAGCTTCCAGTCAGTATCCTCACCCATGCCCAGCTCACCGGCACGCCGGTGGTTTCCATTCCTGAGCATTCCTGCTCAGGTTTTTCTGGAGTCCCTCCAAGGCCTCGGCGGGAGGAGGGTGTCATTGTCGCGGGGCACAGAGATTACAAGCCCTCAGCTTGGCGGGATTCTCTCCTGCTTCCCAACCCACCTCCCTTGGCCAGCTGCATCCTCACCAGCAACCTGCTGGTGCGCTCTGCATGTCCCTGTTGTGTGGCTTTGCTCCCTTGACTGGGAGAGGGGCATCTTTCCTCTGCCCGGTGCCTCCTGGGAGCTGGAGCTCATTCTGTTGAGCTGTTTTTCCATTTCTTATTGATTTGAGGGAGTGTTTCATTTATCCAGCCCCTTGTGGGTCACACACATCGCGAACATCATTTCCCAGGCTGTTTGCCCGGCTTTTCACTGTTGGTTTCTTCATTGGTCCAGCAGTTTCTTACTGGAATGTAATAAGTTTCATCAATCTTTTCCTTTGTGTTTTTTTGGGAGGAGGGGTGCTGTGTAAGAGAATTTGGTGCTGTTTAAGAGCTTGTGAAGATATTCTGCCGTATTTTCTCCTAAATGTGTAGGGGTTTCCATTTTTACATTTAGCTCGAGAAGGTGCCTGGGACAGATTTTTGTTTTTGCTTTGAGCTCTCCTCATGTAGCCCCGGCCAAGCCCGTGCTGTCTTCCTTACAAAAGCTCTGTGGTGATCTGGGTTCTGGGGGCCAGGCCCCGACCCCACCCCACCTCCCTGCACCTTGTTCTGGGATCTCCAAGCACTCGGTGCACCAGGAGGAGTGGGGGGCTGTGGTTTTGACAAGCCCGTTGGGGGTCCCGGTGGTGAGCTTCAGCCCTTGATCACAGGGTTTCCTGGGCGCTGCACGTTGCCTGGGACACTGTGGTGAGGGATCTGTGGCAGTGGGGTGGGGCGGATAGTTAGAGGGAAGGAGGGAGACGTGCAGTGTGGTGGGTGCCCCAGGAGGCATATCGGAGGGGGCTCAAGCACTCTGGCTTCTGGGTTGGCCAGTGTGGCTGTGTCTCAGGGGGTGTCCACGCTGGGCCTCGGCGTGGGGTGAGGGCTATTTCAGTGGCTCCGCTCTTAGCAGTTCGTGACCTTGGGCAATAGCACAGCCTGCTGGAGCCTCCGTTTCATCAAGGAGCACAGGCAACTGTGCGGTTTGGCCAGGACAGTCTGCACCTGGGGCTGAGCTGGCTCTCAATCTGGTGGTCACTAGCATGGGTTTTCTAGCATGGCCACACCGGAAGGCACCCTCTGCACCTGATGGAGAGCTTGGCACGTGGCTGGTACTCAACAGACATTGGTTATTTAGCAGGTTTTACGCCATATTTTTAAAGACCGTTTGGTGTTTTCTTGCTGCAATTCACTCACTCGTTCCTTCATTCATTCCACAAATACGTTTTGGGCCCTTGCTCTGTTCCAGGCACTGTGCCTCAGTTGTTTCCTCTGTAATGTGGGGTGTCTGTGGGGAAACGGAGGTCTTCCCTCTGAGTCCTTGCACTTGGCCAGGTCTGGCATGTACCTGGTTTCCCAGAGTAACCAGCAGGGGGTGCCAGAGGACCGATGATGGCCTCACGGGCTGCTCTGCTCTCAGGCCCAGGGTGGTGGTGCAGTGTCAGGCAAGGAGAAACCAACATTTAAGTAGAGGCAGATGCCATGCAGAGGCCACCAGCCCAGGCCCCCGGTCCGCGGGGCTCTGAACGACTGCCAGGGACTCTGGAGGAATCTCTGTCTCCTCCTCTGCTTCTGCGAACCCCGTGTGGAAACAGGTCTCATTTTGCATCCCCGCATTCTGTAGGAGGGAGCTCAATGCTGAAATGAAGGATTCTTCTGTAACTGGGTTTGGGGATGCAGCTAAATAGCCCCAGGGTCCCCAGAAGTGTCTCCCTGCCAGCCCACCGGCATGGCCCAGGCCCTGTGAGCCCTCTGACAGTGGCTTTGGGCCCTGACTGGTACCCCTGTGAGTCTGGCCGCTCCGTCCCTGTGCTGGGCTCTGAGCTGCTGACTTGGCTTCAGCAGCAGCACAGTGCAGGCACCGCTGTGTCCCCGAACCGCCTGTGTGTGGCCTGGGCTTGGGTGGCACTGTGGGGTGAAGGCGGCCACCCGCTCCCTGCCCAGAGGGGAGCACCAGCCAGGGTGGGAGGGAGGCAGTGAGGATCCTCTGTGGATTCTGCCTCCTTGGCCTTAGAAAGGCACAGGGCTGGGCTGGGGAGGGACAGGGCGTGGCAGGGGGACCTGTCTGGATGTAGGTCTGATCCTGGCAGTTTTGAGGGGCAGAGGGACATTCCTGGACTCATACCATCTGGGCTAGAGAGAAATCGGGGGTGGCTGTGTGTGGGGGAGCTCAAGCTGTGGGAGCGGAAGCCCTGGAGTGACTGCTGGAGGAGCAAAATGGGGTGTTGTTCCCCTTTCGTAGTGCGCCTCAGCCAGGTCGGCCCCTACACCCCCGCTCTCCTCGGGGGCCACCTGGGAAGGTGGCCCAGAGCAGCTCCCTGCTCCTCCCGGTCCTGACACCACAGGGTGGAGGGGTGGGGCTGGCTGCGTCAGCAGGGTGGGGTACATGAGGGCCCCGGGCATGTCATCAGCCTGACAGTCTTTGATGGGCAGCTGCCCCCTTCCCAGACCTAGCAAAGGATGATGCCCACCCATGGTGACACTGCCCACTAGGTTCCCAGCCTGGTGCACCTATTCAATGCCTCCTCTCCCCTCACCCTCCCCACTCACCTGCCCCTTCCAGCCAGGAGAGCTGTTCCCGGTCTGGCCCGTCAGGCCCATCAGGCCCGGCCGTGGTCCCAGTGGCTATCCTTGTGCTCCCTCTTGGGGCAGGTGGCCTTTCTCAGCCTTCTCCACAAGGTTTCACAATATTCCCAGGTGGTTTGGGACAGCCCATCACACAAGGAATTCCCAAAGGGGTCATGTCTTCCCAGGGCACATGCAGGGCAGAACCAGCTGGCACTTGGCCTAGGACCTCCCTTAGCACCGAAGCCCCTCACCTGGCTCCTCCTGGGTGAGGTGAGTGCCCCAGGGTGTCATCCAGCCTGTGTGGCCCCCTCATCCTCATGGTGCCGGCCGCCCTCCTCAGCACTTGGCACAGTGCCAGCTGGACCACACCCCATGCTTGTTTTTCCTAGATGGCTAGGGCTTCACGTGGGCTCTGGGGAGTGTGGACAGACGAGCAGAGCCACTGGGGACCCAGGCCCAGTTGGGTCACTTGTTACACACTGTGTGACACCAGAAGCCATCCACTCTCAGGGTCTCTGCTTTCTTTTCTGTAAAATAGAATCAATAATCTCGGCTTCCCAGAAGCAGGGGAGGATGGAATTAGATGAGCGAGTGTGTCCTGGACTCAGCCAAGGGCCTGGCGGCCCAGCACAGTCACTGAGGGGAGCTGGGGTTATGACACTGTCACTGCCCCCTTGCAGCATCTCGGGTGGCCACATGGGCTACAGCGAGGATGGCAACACCCCTGGAGCCCTGGGATCAGTGTGTCCTGGGAGAGGGAGTCTGGGCCCACGATGAGAGCTGGGCTGTGGTTAGTCGCCTGCAGAGGACGAGGCAGGACCAGCTCCCCTTGCACAGAGAAGCTTCTCTCCCCTTAGGGCCGTCCTCCACCAATTCTTGCCTCCTCTCGCCGGTCCCCTCTGGTCCCGAGCTCATCTCCTTCTGGCTAACACTCCTGTCTGTGGGCCTCTCCTGGACTCAGCTCAGCCCCTGCCTCTCCCAGGGCACAGTGGAGGAAAGGGGTGGGTCAGATAGTGCTAACGCCCCTGCCACCTCACCCTGGCCCTGGTGTGGATGCTCTGTGGAGAGTAGGGGAAGGGGACTTCCTACCCCCAGGGAGCTTGGCCCTGAGGGACGGACGGATCACGGACTGTGAGGATGGGAAGAGCAGAGGGATCCGTGGAGCCTAGGGGGTGTGGCAGGCTCTTGTGAGGAAGGACTGGTGCAGACAGATGGCAGCGGAGGGCAGGACCCTGGAAGAGTCGGCTGATCG
Organism: Equus caballus; assembly: GCF_041296265.1. Taxonomy (NCBI): domain Eukaryota; kingdom Metazoa; phylum Chordata; class Mammalia; order Perissodactyla; family Equidae; genus Equus; species Equus caballus. The sequence goes on along the minus strand of NC_091691.1, from coordinate 2,186,490 downwards.
AGCTCTGAGAGCCAGGAGGAACACTGTCCCGGGGAAACCTCCACTCATCCTCGAACACAGGAGGACAGAAGGCAGAATCCTTCTATTTCCCTCTAGCTGTGTATTTTTAGGTTAAAGATGCTCATGGTGAGATTACTGCTCTTTTCACAGTTGGCATTAAAAGCGCAAAATAAGTCTCCAAGATTTTAAGTCACACGTTATTTCTTCTTATACAAAGCCCCCTTGGGTTTTTGCTGTTTGGTGATGGGGAAGGCATGACAGGAATCCCCACATTGGCTCAGGGGTGGGGGAGGTGAGAGAGCCAGGTCGGTGTGTGTGTCTGAGTGCTGTGTGTCTGCACGTGTGTGTGTGTGTGTGTGTACGTGCCCCTCGCTCAGGCCTTCGCGCATGGCCCTGGACTGGAGGCGGCGGTGTAGAGGCTCTGCGCTCACTGTGGCTCCTACCTGGTCCGTCCAGGTGCAGAGCCGTCACGGGCAGAGCTGGGCAAGGACCCAGGCCTTGGGCGTCTCCAGCCCCCTCTGCTCCTCCTGGGGAGGGTGACTCCACTGCTCCCTGATCTTGACCTTGGGCGTCTTTCCTCATCTATAAAATGGGTCACCGCTGACTACCTGCTGTGGTGCTGACTGTTAAATACAGTAGCTTGTAAGGAGCCCGGTGCAGGGTGAACATACTTCCTTGACTTCTAATTAGCGTTCTCTACCACTCAGAGATGCCTCTGACTGTGCAAACAGAATCAGCATGTGGTGGCCCAGCAGGGCCCCTCGTCCCCACCCCCTGCAGGGCCCACCCTGCACCGCGGGTGTTGTTGGCACCCTTTGGGCTCTTCAGGGGATGACTGTGGCCCTGGCAGAGGTGTCTTTAGGGTGTGAGGGGTCTGGGTGATGGTGCAGACTGGGCCAGTGCTGGGTAGGGTCTTGGGGACAGTAGGAGAGGCAGACGCCGTCACCACCCCCAAACCAGCCCCTGGGGACACTCGGCCTGGCAGATCGCCCCCCTTCTGCAGCTTCTTGCCTCTTGTGAGGTTATTCTTGATGTTCATTTCAGAATGATTTTACCTAACTGCGTGGAGGGGGGAGAGAGAAAGGGACATCAACATGGAAGGCGTCCCCGCCGCCCTCCTGATGGTACCGAGGACAGCGGCACATAGCCATGCACACAGCACCCGGGACGAGGCTCAGCTCATTCAGGGGATTTTATTTTCTTAAAGTAGACCATCTTTGACTTTCATCCCATCACCAGCTCCTCGTTCCCTCTGTCCGTCTCTTCAGTCCTTGGCTGTGATCCGCACGCTGACCTTGGACACATGGGTACTGAACAAAGGCTGAGAGAGAAGGTTTGGCAGGGGCTCTGGCAGGGCCTTCCCTCTCGGCGGTGGCAGCAGCGGCGGTGGGCTCCTATTCACAAGCGGCCCTCAGCCAGGGTCCTTTCGCGGCGCCGGGCCCTGGGGTGGGCAGGGCTCCCTCAGGCTCCCGTGCTGGCTGAGCCTTCACAGGATGCAGTGGGCACCCGGGGCCCTGTCTCTCGCCTCCCCTTCCTCCACTTGCAAAGCCATGGATAATTTACTCTTTAAGTACCAAGACAGTTAGCTATTGTTCATTCTCTCCAGATGAAGAACCTTCTTTAAGTACATTACATTTATTTTCTGAAATAAAACGAAGCAGAAACCGCACCAGTAACAAGAGGACGCTGCACGGGCGTATGTACAACGCTGCCCCTCGAGGCTGCCGCAGGGCGCCGGCCGCCCCGCATCGCTCGGGAGCAGGGAACAGACTCGTCCAGATAAGAACTTTACACTCAGCAAGCCAGACACAAAAAGGACCACCTGAAAAAAAAATATGTTTTGAAAATCTGCATTTAAAAAAGAATACTCAACTGCATCTGAAATTTTCTGTATTTGTTTTTCTGCGAAACACCACGAGATTTGGCCAAAAAAAAAAAAAAAAAAGATGTCAGAGAAGAAAAACCAGATTTTGATTTATAAAACAGACTAGTAGAAGAAAAGCTGGAACCCAGCTGGCCTAGTTTGAAACAAATCGTGCCACTCGTTATTGTGTGGATTTTCGCTGCATATTTTGAAGCTGTTTAAAAAGAGCTGTGAGTGGCTGGAGGTCTGGTTAGTGCTGTCGTCTGGCCTCCTACCCTGGTTCCAGAACGACTGTGGTACAGAGACCAGTGGTGGCGTGGCCAGCAGGACAGGCGCAGGAACCCTGCGCTGGTTTCCCTCCTGCTCAGCAGCAAGGCCCCAGGCGGGAGCTCGGGCAGAGCTGGTCTCCTCCAGGTGACCCGGCCGCCTCTCCCCGTAGTCCCGCGTGAACCCCCATGCAGAGCAGGGCCGAACTTAGGAAGGCAAAGTGAAGGGGCAGGAAGGGCTTGTGAACTTGGTGACAGCTCCTCAAGTCTTCAAGAGACCTCAATGCTTTGGGGAACTTTGCCATCTCCAGACTGTGTGTGTGTGTGTGTCTACCTACCTAGCAATCTATCCATATATATTTATGTTTGCGGAAACGTGGGGCCAAGGAGGCGGAGGAGCGGGGGAACATTCTTCAGGCCCCCTGTTTTCGGCCCCTGGGCTGGGTCTCCCTAGCACGAGTGGGGTTGTGACACCCCGGGGGTTTCGCCACAGACAAACAGGCTGGCCCGGCTCCTCAGCAAAGGCCTATGTACTTGAGATTGTTCTGTATGATGACGTCTGTCACCGCATCAAAGACAAACTGGATGTTACTGGTGTCGGTGGCGCAGGTGAAGTGGGAGTAGATCTCCTTGGTCTCCTTGTTGCGGTTCAGGTCCTCGAACTGCCGCTGGATGTAGACGGCGGCCTCCTCGTAGGTGTTCTGGCCCTTGTACTCGGGGAAACACACGGTGAGCGGGATGCGCCGGATCTTCTCCGCCAGCAGGTCCTTCTTGTTCAGGAAGAGGATGAGCGAGGTGTTGATGAACCAGTTGTTGTTGCAGATGGAGTCGAAGAGGCGCAGGCTCTCTGCCATCCGACTCTGGGGGAGGAAAATGCTGGCATCAGTCAGGCAGGCAGCAAGAGGGGGCCTGGACCCACAGCCCTGCTGGGAGGAAGCCCCCTCGGCAGGGTCTCCCGGGCCAGTGCCGGCCCCCGAAAAAGCACCCTTCTGTTGAGAAGTCCCCCCTCTGCCAGGCCAAATCTGTCTCCACCTGCCTCCCATGGGCGCTGGAGCCCCTGAAGTGGCCAGCCCTGCCCTCCGCGCCCTGAGAGCCTGGCACATGTTTCTAAGACTCCTCTGGGCACCACTGGTCAGGGGCCTTAGCACGTGGCTTTGGGGCTGCCACATGGCCTCCCTCGGCCCCGTGGACCTGGGCAACTCCAACCTCACAGCCTGAGGGCCTGTCCCCAGCCTGCCCCACACCCACAAGCTCAAGTCTCCCATGGGGGACGTGGTTATCACGTCTCCCTCAACGTGAGTGTGGGCAGCCTTCTGCTCCAGCCTGCTGGGGTTTTGACTCAGTTCTTTGAGCCTCGATCTTGCCACGTGGTACTGTCAGTCCTCAGCCAGTCTGTGAGGGGGTGGCCTGCACTCCTGAAACCAAAGGTTCCAGGTCAGAGAGCTGGAGACAGCTCAGCCCTCTGCCCTTGCTGGGCCGTTGGGCTCAGTGAAGGTCATGGACAGCCTCTACCTGCCCAGGGCAGGATCCCGTGGCCCTGCAACCCGGTACAGAGAACACAAGGATGGCAGCCCAGGAGGTGCAGTGACCACAGAGCATGGCACCTGGCCCTTCTTTACTTTTCCTCTTTCTGAAGATCTTAAACGTGCTGTAGTGACTACAGGCTTTTTTTTTTTTTTTTTTTTTGGTGAGGAAGACTGGCTCTGAGCTATCGTCCGTGCCAATCTTCCTCTATTTTGTATGTGGGATGCCACCACAGCACAGCTTGATGAGTGATGTGTAGATCTGCACCCGGGATCCGAATCCACAAACCCCAGGGTGCCAAAGCAGACCGCGTGAACTTAACCACTAGGCCACTGGATCAGCCCTGTGACTACAGGCTTTTAAGGAACATAATGCATTTGTCTAACTCCCAAACCCACTGTTTCCATGCTGACAATTCTAACTTCTACCAGGAACTCCTGCTGCTGAAAGCTGCCCCTTGTTTTAAGATAAAATGAATGAGCCGAGTATCTAAACAAAGTCTGGAACTAGTTTAGTTGCGATCTGAGGCGTTGGACTTAAGGACTTTTCTGACCGGATTATATCGCTGATGACATGGTGACAAAAGTGGAAGCTGCGGCTGATGCTGACAGTGTGGACACAGGGTGCTAGCTTATTTGACCCTCATACGTTCCTATTCCCATTTTACAGAGGAAGAAACTGAGGCTTGGAGAGGCAAGGCGGTCACTCCCAGGGCAGGCTGCCCGGAGGACGCCACTCTGAAATCTCGCTCTCCTGGGAGACCATGCTTTTCAAAGCCAATCTCGTGCCTTCTTTAGAACAAGCTCAGGAAGAACACAAGCTCTGAAGTGAGCAGTCTTAGGTCCTGCAGGGGTGGGGAGTGGTGCCTTTCTGCAGAAACAGGATGCGGGGTCCCGTCCCCAGCAGAGCCTGGAGAAGCCGCAGGATGTTCCCAAATGTGAGACAAGTGGTGGAATGCAAATCTAGGAATGTCACGTTCTACTGGGAATAACAAGCTCTAATAGATTCCTGGAAACCACATCATACAGACTAAGGTGGCTATTACTTCTCATAGGATGATGTCATAATCACGGGCTGTGCTTCTGACCCCAAATTTTGCATCGGATAAATAACAGATGCAGCCATTAGCACATATTCATTGATTCAATGAGCAAACACTTGCTGAGCATGTCCTGAGGGCCAGCGACAGGTCCCAGCTCTCCTGCCAGGTGATGGAACCCCAGAGAAGGGAGCCCTTGGGCTGTGGGAACAGCAGCCAGGCAGGGCGCTTCCCCCAGGGCTGAGCGCGGATGGTCTGGCTACCAGCAGGTGGGGCCCAGTAGGCCAGTGGCTGGGTATGGAGCTGGGGTTCAAAGGAGGGTGGGCGAGCCTGGAGGGGATCAGGACATGGTCAGGACCTGTGTCCCTGAGCTCTGCTGAGTCACCTGGGGTGAGAGCCGGGGTGGTTCTTGTGCCCAGCCCAGCTGCGCTCAGGTAGGCCACGGAGCCTGGGAAGCCAAGGGGCAGAAGGGCCTCCCCAACAAGCTGAAACGGCGCACGTGTGGTGGCCAGTTGTCATGCTGAGGGCACTGCTGGTTGGTCTTCTGTAGAGCATATGTGTGAGGGAAAAGCTCGGCTGCTGAGTCCTGAGGGGGCCAGGCCCCACGTGGCAGTGGAGGGTCAACAGGCGATGCAGCCCTCCACCCGAACAATTGTCTTGGCCCTCTTCCTGCTCAGCACACACCCATGCTCCTGACTTCAGGCTCCACTGACCAGTCCCTTCTATCCCGTGTGAACTTGGCCCCGTGGATGCCTCTCAGCAGACTTTTTGGAGCCTGGACATGTCTCTGAGCCTCAAGGTCCCTACTTGGAAATCCCAGGAATGCAGGCATTTGCCTCACGAGGCAGCCCAGTGAGTAGGTGTGGCCGGGCAGCCATGCCCCTGGCCACCCCTCACACATGCTCCTAGGATCACCATTGTTGGGCAGCCTCATCAGGACCACAGACCAGGTGTCTCCCTCATCTCAGGCCCTTGCCCGCTCCTGGACTCCTCTCGCTTTGCTGGAGTTTGAGGGCTCAGGCTCCCAGTTCCCTCCCTTTCTTGGGACAAACCACAGGGAACCACATTGGCCATCATTTAGGCACCTGGGAGATGATGGGCATCAAAGAATAACCACGAAATCTCTATAGTGTGGACACCCTGCCCCATGGGCCCCACCAGGCAGGATTCAGGAGGGCCTGCAGGAGGCCAGACCTGGTGCCAGCCTTGCAGAACCACAGGAGCTTCAGGGCATGTGCAGCCCCGGGCTGGACGCCTCCCTGCACCTGCCATCCCCTAACACCCACTGGGTGCTCACGGCCACAGTGGGGTGTTGCGCCCTAGGGGCCTCGGTGATTCGAACCAGGCCCCTCGGCCAAGGAGAGGAGCAGAGCCCAGGAGGCGGGGGGAGGGCAGGGTGGGGCCAGAGCCCCCAGTCCTTTGGGTACTGTGGTGCCGTCATTGTGGCACATGTGATCCTACGACCCGAGCACTGCCAGGTGGGCAGAGCAGTGTCCTGACACCTCAAATCACAAACCATTGAAAAGGAGTGTGCTATTTTGGGCTGTAACTCTGGAAGCCATGTGAAGTGCACACCAGTGTGAGTATGGCAGGAAGGAACCCGGGCACACCTCTGCCTGGCCTCCAGGCCCCGGGCAGCAGCAGCACACGCCTCCCTTCTCCTCCCATCTCCCCACGTTCTGCTCACCCTCCGTGGCCTCACTCAAGGCCCCTTCTTCCTGGAAGCCCCCATGACTTCTCCTGCCCTTGAACCCCTGATCACCTTCCTCTGGCACATCTGGCTGTGTCCCTTGCACCAGGATAAAGCCCAGCCCCTCAGTCTGGCCTTTGGGGCCTCCCTTGGCGCCCCCAGCCCTTTGCAGGTGTGCATGGCCTGGGGACCGGCTGTGGCTCTATTCTTCTTCTCCCCGACCCCTCCCTGGGGTTCCATCCTGCCACCAGTTCTCCTGTGACTCTGCCCACTTGGTGTCATGGGTCTGCTGCTGCTAAGGGCCCGGAGGTGGTGAGACAGGGTTGGGTACCATCCTTGTGTGGTTCGACGGGGCTGCTGGGCCCCTGGGGCAAATGGGGCCAGGGTGGCTTTGGAGTCACTGGACTCTGCCCTCTACTGGGCATCACCCCGTGTCCTGCCCCGGCTTCCACCAGCCCGACGCAAACATCCTTCCCTCAGACCTGGAATCAGAGGAGCCGCTTCTGCAACCCGTCGCCGTGCTGCCGTGGGTGGGCTGCCCATGTCACACGTGTGGAGACGGAGGCCTGGTCAGGCCGACTCCCAGGGCTCAGGTGAGAGCTGTTTCCACCGAGCACACATTCTCTTCTGGCGAGAAGGCCTCCTGGCTGTCACCTCTCCAGGCGCCATGGGGCAGCGGGTGGGGGTGCCTCTCCTGGGAAGAAACGCACCCGCTAGAGTGGCCTGCGATACCAGCCCGGGGCTCTGATGCCCACCCAGCTGTCGCCAGGGCCTGCTCACCAGAGAGATGGCCCCTTCTAGGAGCGTGGGGTTTGTGTGCACGTTCATTCAGATAACAACACGGAGCAGACACTGCCCATCAGAAGCCTACGCAACAGCATGAAGCTCACTGCTTGGCAGTGAGGACCCAGTGGCTGGTGACAAAGCACGTCAGACGCAGAGAGGCAGTTGGCGGCTGGATGCAGTCCCCAGGGTGGCACAGAAATCATTTCTGGCCCATTTGCAAAAAGAAAGCTTCTACCCGGACAGCTCCAAATCTACTCAACACCACTGAGCGGCCTTCCCCCAGGGCGGCGTGTGGGTGCTGCCTGCGTAGGCCGAGGCTGCACCCGATGATGTGTCCCTAAGGGTCCCCAGCTCGCTGGCCAAGGAGTCTGGAGTCTTCGTTAAGTGCCGCATTCGGAACAGAGGCCTTTAGCCCGAGCACAGCTGCTGTGTGACAGCACCTGTGGTGGCCTGGACAAGACTGGCTCCTGGAACATTCTGAGGACACCAGAGACTGGGGTGAGCTGAGGCACAAAGGGGAGCCCATGTCCGGTTGGTGAGGGGCCTCGGCCCCTCAGGCCTGATTCTCCATGAAGGCTGTCCTGGTGTCGCCAAAGGGCAGACAGCCCTGGTTATGAGCCTTGGGGTTCACTCTTACCACCAGTGCTTGCCGTGCACTCGACAAACCACTTCTCTCTGGGCCTCAGCTTCCTCATCTGTACAATGGGATGGTCATGACACTCAATGCCAGGACTGTTGTGAGGAGGAATGCAGGTGGTGATGTGAGAAGAATCCGGATCTGCTGGGCCTTGTCCCGTGGCTCTACGGCCGCCCCAGTGGGTGCTTTCCTGTGCTACTCGCTGCCCCTCACCTGTGCTCTGGGGCATCCACCATCTCCTCTCATCGCGAGGCCTGCCTCCCTCCACCCCAGCTCAGAGCCACTGTGGGATGCAGGTGCCCAGCTGCAGGGGCAGCTCCCAGGATGAGATGGAGGGGGCTGACTCTCCTGGCACCAGCAACAGCTCTGTGCAGGCGTAGGTCCCCCATCCGCCTGGTTCCTCTGGGAGGCTCCTGGAACTGCTCAGCCTGGAGAGCCGATGGCCGCCCAGGGCCTTCCCCACTTGCCGCCCGGACCCTGTAACACACGCTCGGCCCCTTGCTCCCTGTTAGGCCTGTCTCCTTGCGAAGTTCCCCTGACTGTTTGTGGGGCATAGGACAGCTCCAAGTGCAAGGGCAAGCATGGCTGGTCACCACTGTTTTCCCTTATTTAACAGTCAGGCCCATGAACTCTGTCCTGCGCGGGCTGCCCTCGGTTTCCTATATGCCGGCTGGGAGGGCGACGGCTGGTTCCCAGAGACCTGGTGCTGGACCTGACTGTGGACCCCTGAGTCCAGCCCCTGCACTCTACAAATGAGAAGCACGGGTCCCCCCACATGCAGAGGAGTCCTAGAAACATCTCCTGCATGGCCACTGGTCAGCCTGAGGGAGAGGAGGCAGCAGGCACCCTCTGGGTCCTGGCTCCCTCTCAGAGTGAACTCTGACTCCCCACACATCTCGGGGGGAGCATTTCTCAGCCCCTCTAAGGCACTGTCGCTTCTAGACGGAGGAGCAGGGTAAGGGAGCTGGCTAACGACCTTTAGGCTGCCAGCTGCCTCCGGTCTTTCCCACCTGGGCCCTCCTGGGCTCACTTCCACCTCCGGTCCTCCCTCCTCACAGGCTCTCCTTCCTCCTTCCAGAAACCTCTGAGCCAGCTTCTAGCGTCTCCTGCGCTGGCCTTCAGTCTGTGACAGAGTGTGGGGTCCCATGACTGGCGTATTTGCAATTTAACAGGCCTCTGGGGCAGATGGGGTCGGGGGGCTGTTTTTGGAGATGGAGAACCTTCAGTGTCTCACCACAGCCTGACCATCTCCCGTGGGAACGCACACATCGCTTTCCAGCTCCTAACGTCCTCAGGCAGCTGCGTTGGGGAGAGGGAGGCCCGGGGCCCCAGCCCCTAGCCCCACAGACTCCATGCCTGCCCCTTGCCGGTGCCCCTCTGGGCAGGATGCTTGTTCCTCAGTGCCTGGGCCCTCACCTCTGAGGAGGGAGCCAGACAAGCCTCACAAAGAAGTGTAGTTTGCTTTTTTTTTCCCAGGGAAAGAGTCACTCTGAGCTAATATCATTCTCTTTTTCTTCCACAAAGCCCCAGTGCTTGGTTGTATATCATAGTTGTAAATCCTTCTAATTCTTCCATGTGAGCCACCGCCATAGCATGGCAACTGACAGATGGGTGGTGTGGTTCTGCGAGTGGGAAATGAATCCAGGCCGCCAAAGCAGAGCCCACCAAACTTTAACCCCTAGGCCATCAGGGCTGACTCAAGAAGTGTGGTTTTTTTGGTTGGTTTGTTTTTTGGTGAAGATTGACCCTGAGCTAACATCCATTGCCAATCTTCCTCTTTTTGCTTGAGGAGGATTGTCCATGAGCGAACATCCATGCCAGTTCTCCCTCTATTTTGTATGTGGGATGCCGCCACAGCATGGCTTGATGAGCAGTGTGTAGGTTTGTGCCCAGGATCCAAACCCACAAACCCTGGGCTGCTGAAGTGTAGTCTGAGAACTTAACCACTACGCCATGGGGCTGGTCCCAAGAAGTGAAAATGCACATGAAGACTTGCGCTTGCTGTTGTCATCATTAGCTGTGGGGCTCTGGGCCCTTCACTGGAGTTGCGAGCCTTGGGTCCCCATCTGGCTGCAGGGCAGTGGAGCCACAGGCACACTGCATGGCACCTGTCCTGATGCAGGCCCTTGGCCAACCTCACTGCCTTTTGGGGGTAACATAGGCCTCCCACCCTCCTGTCCCGAGAGGTGGCAGGCTGTGTGGGCCCGGAGGTGGTACTCCTGGGACACTGGTCCAGTTCACCCTGTTCCAGACACCCTCTTGTCTCTTGTGTGGCTGCGTACTCTGGAGGTGGTGGGACCGGCACCTCCCTACCCTCCAAGGTCACATTGGTTTTGGGCAGCCATGTACAAACGTCGACTCATGCTGAATGTGCCGTCAACTAGGACCCTTGTCACATGAGGGCAAACAGGTGGAGGGCCATCCTGTACTGATGGGCAATTCTCACTGGGTGGGGAATATGCCAGGGAGGTATTGTGGTAGCGTGTGACAGGGGGTATGGCTAGGAAAGGCTCTGTACTGACCCCTCCTGTCTCCCTGTGCACTCACTGTCCACCAGGTCCCCACCCACAGGGCCCAGCGCAGGGCTCGCTGTGGTCACAGCACAGGGCAAGGCCAGCTGGCCCAACCAGAGGTCCCACAGGAGTCTCAAGCCTTAAACTTCACATAAAATGCAGGTGATGGCAAGGTTTCAGCTCTTCCCAAAAGCAGCCTGACCCTGGGGCCTGGGCGGCCTGGAAAGCCCACCTGCTGGCACCTCGACACTCCTTCACTGTGAACCCCCGTGTGAGTGAATGAGGTGGAGTGGCCGACGAGGGTCAGAACCCCTGCTCTGCCAGCCACCAGCTCTTAGCTGTTCTGACCCTCAGTTTCCCCACCTGGAAAACGGGCTCTATGGGTGCACCTCCTCACGAGGTGGCTGAGGCTAAAGTGTGACGTGCATGGAAAGTTAGTCCCCGTGCCCTGGCACCAGAGCCTGCTCGCAGCCCTCACGGGTTTGACTCTGAGATAAAGGGGGAGGCTTCCTGGAACAGGGGCAGAGCTCTGAAAGGGAGAGTGGGGAGAAGGAAGAGGCCTGGAGCCGCGGCGTCAGCGTACTGGCGGGGCAGTGGAGAGGGTGCAGCAGGGGGCCGGGGCCCTGGCGCTGGCTCAGCTGTTTGGGGCTCCAGAGCCCAGGGAGGCTCTGCCCTGCCCTGGGACTCAGTTTCCTCATCTCTAAGATGAGCTCTCAGTCCTTTGTAGTCTGCAAAGCCCAAGTCTGCCCGCTGTAGAAGAGCCTGGCGTGTTGTTCGTGGGAACCGTGAATTCAGCCTTTCACATTGGAAGCAGAGCTGGGAGGCTGGGCTGCGGACATGAATGAGCTCCATTCACCACGGACGGAGCTGGCTCCGTGGCCGCCCATCCCGCGGCTGAGCCATCAGGCCTGGCCTGGGCAACAGAGTGCCAGGCTCCAAGGGTGCCGAGAACAGGACCAGGCAGAGAGGCTGCCTGGCAGCATCCTGGCTGGATGGGCCGGATGGGAGGTTTCATATGGGGCTGGACGTCAAGCTGGCATCCTTCACAAAGTAACAGCCAAACCTCTGGCCCCTCTGGGCTCCCTCTGCGGTGGAAGGCTCGGGGGCACCAAGATGGGGGGCTGCCTGTCAGCCAGTAGGGTGTGGCTCGAGTGGCATGGGGGTGCTGCTGACCCAGTGAGTGGCATGTCCAAGTGGGCAGTCTGGTGTCCATCCTCAGTGTGGTGCCAACTGCCCTGTCCCCCTCTGTTACCAGTGGAAGCAAGTGAAGCCCAGAGTTCTGTGTTCTGGGCCTGGCAGCAGGAGGGGCCTCCTAGAGCTCCCTGGCCCATCCTGAGCCCTGCCAAGGGGCAGTCTGGGCCCAGGTGTCCCCAAACTTCTCCAGTGGGGAGAGGTCACACGGGTCCCCCCTCAGACCCATGCCCCGAGGTCCTGGCAGGTGCACAAGGGTAGGTGGGGTCTGTACTGGATAGGGGTGCAGCTGTGAAACAGTGTGAAGGCAGGCTGTGCCTCCAGAGTAAAGCGGCTCCAAGGACAGCATCAGTCCCTCAGGCAAACAGCTTTCTCTGCCTCCAAAGAAGTCGGGGGCAGATCTTTGGGGGTGAGATAGGGATGTGTGTCTCTTTTAAGGCGAAGCTGCAGAGAAGTCTAGGGTGACCTGGGGGTGTTCAGGTGGCCCTGCTGGGTGGCCAAGGGAGGCAGGTGGAGGCTGCACTCAGAGTGCCCCTGGTCCTGGGCTCCGTGGAGAAGAGGCCACGCTCTGCTCTGACTGCGCGCTGCCTGGTGCCTCAAAGCCCTATGCTTCCCCAGCCAGTCCACTAAGGGTCCTCATCCTTCCAGAATTCATTTCCCTTTTGGGCTCTGACTCGTCCCAGGGGAGCTCAGAGGTGCAAGACTCTGGCCTGTATCTACCCTCAGGTTGAGGGGTACAGGCGGGAGGGCTCCCTTGGGAACAAGGTGGAGGTGGCAAGAAGCAGAGCAAGAGTTCCAGAATGGGCTGGAGGCCTCCTCCCGGCTGTGCCTCAGAGGGCCAGGGGCTGTCCCCGAGGGTGGCTGGACGAGGAGGAGTGGGACACAGCGGAGGAGGGAGAGGTGCTGTCAAGAGCAGGGGACAGGGTGGGCTCTGGGGGTGAGAAGAATGCCGGGAACAGCAGGGCCTCATCTGGGCACAAGGCCCTGTGCCGCTGTCACAAAGATGCCATGTAGTCAATGTTGGACGCTCTGCTCTCCTTCCACAGCAGTTATAGCCACAGTGGGGACCTGTGGCCAAGCAGCTGTCCAACACAGGCCTTCCTGGGCTATGAGGCATCCCGTGCCAGTCACCTCCTCTGAGAAGCCTCTCCCGACAGCCTCCTCCCCATCTCCAGGCCCCCAACACCTGACAAAGATGGTGGGGCAGCAGCTGGGTTCTGCCCCAAGTGACAGAGACATCTTGGGTCTCCCATGCTGCCAGACTGGGTCTTGTGCCTGCGTGCCTCCCTTGCCTGGTCCTGGCCTGGAGATTTGTGGCCGCACTCCCTGACCAGTGTACGGGTGGCTGTGCTGCAGGGCAGCCTCTTCGGCTCCACCACTCTCCTTTTGAGCCTTAGTGGGAGGCCACTGTACACATTCACCTGTTCTCAAGGAACTTAGGATGTGTATGGGGGGCGATGGGAGGAGCCAGACAGAAACCCCGCAGCAAGGCGGCACGCGGCTCCTTCCTGGTAGAGGCCGAGAGCGGGAGCAGGTGGAGGAGGCCTGAGTCATCTCTGCTCAGGGCTGCAGGGACGGGGCTGCAGGCAGGGGGACGGGGCGCTCAGGCCTCCCCAGGTAGCTCCAGCTCCAGGCTGTTGCCTGCTAGAATCCATGTTTCTCCATACCCCGCCCCGCCTGGTACTGAGCCCCCTCCCGGGAAGTGCCTCCCAGAGGGCAGGGCCTGTGTACTCAGCTCACTCAGGTCTGGATGGAGTCACCATAACCACATGCAGACAAGAGGGCAGACATGGTCATGGTCCAGCCTCCCACAGGGAGATGGCAGGCGAGGAAGCCTCCGAGCTGCCCTCTGCGCTCACAGGGCCCAGGAGCACGGCAGCCCCTCGGGTCCTTCCCGCTGCTGAGCTAGAGTCTATGACAGCAGCTGCCACCCGGGGTGGGGCTCCCCTCCCTCTGCTCAGCTTAGTATCCAGACACTCAGGAGACTTGCTGCCGTTTCCATGACAACTGGGGAGGAAACCTCCACCCTCAGAGCCTCACACAGCAACACAGACCTATGGCAAGAGAAAGCTGCCTCCTTGAGCTGGGCCAGGCGTCCCTCCACAGGGGCTGGCAGGCCTGGCCCTGGCTGGCCAAATGCTGTCCATCACTGTCTGCTTACTGAGAGCATGGAGGAGGGCCTCTGGGAGTTGAAGGGACCCCACTCTCCTCGAGGGACCGGGCAGTGGGCAGGGAGGAGGGGAGGTCCTTTCCGTGACCTGCTCCTGGCTAGAGCACCCCTGGATGGGGTGGGCCTCCTGCTGGGACAGGAGGCGAGATGCTGGCATTGTTACTGAAGGAGCACTGGATGGTGTCTCGCCCTTGTCGCCGTGTGGCTGTGTTAGCCTCAACAGCGCCCCTGATGGCTCTGGGCCTTACTTCCTCCTCTGTGTAGGGGTCACCTTGCTGCCCAGATGACCGCCAGCTCAGTTCATCTCAGAGAAGCGGCTATAAGGGGTTCCCCGACATGCCATGGAGGGAAGCCACGGGCTCCTCCCAACATTTCCATTTTATAGATGTAGAAACTGGGGCTGCCAGGCCCCTGTGCCTGGCCCACTACCCCCACCCCAAGGAGAGCCCAACAGCCAGAGCCACCCCTCAGGGTGGTCAGCCCCCCACTGCTACAGGCCTCAGGAAACTGGGAGGTGTCTGGGGACAGAGCTGGATGACCGGGTCACTTCCAGACCAATCTGGTTAGCGCTCCCCACTTCTTCCTCCCACAAACCTAAATGCTGCCGTGCTGGACTGGAGAATTGGATTAATGAGGTTAATGAACCAATGAGCCCCTGACTGGCCCGGGAGCCAGTCTGCAGGGACAGCATAGAGGGGGCAGTGCTGCGGCCAGCCGCGGGGACGATGGGGTGAGCTGGGAAGTGCTGCCACCCACTGCCTGCCCTCCCTCTCCTGGGGCACCCAGGGCCTGGGGGCGGGGGGAGCAGCCTTCTCCCTCAGGGCAGCCCAGGCCCCGGTCAGCTGCACCCACTCCCCAAGCCTGGTCCTTGAGCTCTGCTGCCCCTGGAGCTGTGTGTGAGCCCTCGGGACGCTGCAGGAACAGCAGCTCATGGCCTCACACCCCTCCACCCACCCCTCCCCTCTCCCAGCCAGTCAGCCCATCTGACCTGACCCCCTTTTCTCCCTGGCTCACTTTGGCCCTGAGGCTCCCTGGGTGACACGTGTGGGACAGTCTGAAAGGGCAGCAGCTGATCCTTTAGCAAAGCAGGAAGCAGCCCTGTGGGCTGGGGGCCTGAGACAGGAGCCCGCGGAGGGCAGGCTCCACCCCAAACCCCATCTAAAGGCGGAGCCGGCTCCTCGGTCTCCAGTCGGGCTGCCTCCCCCCCAACCCCCGCCCTGCTGCAGGTCTGTGGCGGGCTGCCCCCCCCCCCCCCCCCCCCCCCCCCGGCCCTGCTGCCAGGTCTGCTGCAGGCTGCCTTGGTTCTCCTTGAACTTTATTTTACCCAAGACTCTCGGGTCCTGGTAGCTGTGAAACAGTACTACCGTGAAATGAGTCACAATAGAAATGTGGTCAATAGGCAATAACAGGGAGGCCAGAGGCCTGGCGTTCCCCCAACTGAGTGCTGTGCTGAGATGAGCCCAGACCACCCCAGGTGGTCACTCTTGGATGCACCTTAGGCTCCTACTGAGTGCAGAGCATGCTTCTGCCTTGAGGGACAGAGAGGAGCAAGGAGCAATCCTGGCTTGAGAACTGAGTCCCCCAGGGGAGGGACACACATGCCACCAACTGTCCAGTACCACACCATGCAAGCAGGAGGGCAAGTGGCACAAAGGGGCGATTACACAAGAGCTGACTTCTGCCAGAGAAGGAGGCACCCCTGGCCATGGGCGCGACCCCACCAACAGAGGTCCGGGGAGGTGGGGTACGGCGTGCAGAGGCTGGGGTTGGGCTGTGGGCTCTGCCTGCATTCTGTCCCATCGAAGGCTCCTCCAGACACACCAGGCACCTGTCCACGCCTCTCCTCCCACTGCCACCACCTTTGTCTCTCACTGGGACCCAACTCCCTGCTTCTACTCTGCGACTGCCCTGAGACCCCACCACAGCCAGATCACTTCCCTCCCCGTGCAAAGGCCTGCAGCAGCTTCCGTCAGAGCTGAATGACGCCCACACCCTGCCTGGCTCCCTGACTCATCCCCGGCAGCACGCTCCCCTCCCCGCCTTGGGCCTTCCATGCTGTTCCTCCCCCTGGTTCACAAAGCTGGTCAGCTCCCCAGGGCCTTCCCTGACCTCCCCACCTGAAGGACACCCCCAGGCATGACCTTAACCCTGTCCATTAATTTGCTATATGGCTTTGAGCCCCATCAGACCCTGTTCTTGTTATCGCTCATCTTCTGCCCATGAGCTCAACGCCCGGTTTGTCCAGGGACTGCCCTCTCCAGCACACAGCAGGGTGCTCTGCCAAACTCAGGGCAAAGGCAGGCGGGGCCAGATGGCGCATGTTGTAGGCATTAGGGTAGCAGTTGTGTGCGGGGCTGGGACGAGAGGAGGTGTGTGTGCCTGACTGCCCCTGACTCGCCTGCCCGCCGGCTCGGCCGCACCTCCCCTGGGCTGGCTGTAAATGCTCTGCCCCGGCCGGGAGGGGAGGGGCCCAGCCTTCTCCCTCCTGGGACCCCTACAGGTGGCGGGGGCCAGGAGGGACAGCAGGGCCGGGCCTCCCTCCACTGCAGCAGGCCCTGGCTGTCCTGGCCTTTCACAGACAGTTGGCCCGTGTCCTTTCTCACTCCAGCTCCGTCGTTCAGTAGCTCAATCTGGCAAAACAGCCTGAAGAGGCAATAGGCAAGCCAGCGCTCTTCTGGCTTTAACCCTGAGGAACTGTCTGGGCCTCTGTCCTGGTGGATGAAGCCGCGGGTTTTATTTTCCTACTTTAGCCCCTGTGGTCAACCCCAGGGTTTTGTGTACAGAGGCCCCAGGCCCCAACTCCCTTGGTGCGTTCCAGTCAGGAAGAAGGCCTGTGGGACTGTCCCATTCCTGCTTCCCTCACCCCCAGCCTCCACTGCCTCCTGCAGACAGACTCCCGAGGCCACAGGACTCCAGTGGAGATGAGTGAGAACAAAAAGATTAACAACTGATGGTGGCGCATCTCTTGCCCGTGGACACTCCTGGGTTTTCATGGGGTCCTCGACATTCCCTGGCCTTCCCCCAGGGATGAGAGAAGGGGCTCTTCGAAGGGTCACTGCCTCTCTCCTCCCTTGTCACCTCTGCTTCCATACCCTGCCTGCCCCGGTACTCGCTGCATGCTCGGGAGCAGTCCATTTTAGAGGACTCAGCCCTTGCAGGCCTTGGGCCAGTGACAGGTGGGGCTTCTCTGGGCTGGGGGGTGTGTTCCCTCTGAGTCCAGAAGTCAGTCTCCGCTTGCCTGTCCCCTGCCCCCCGCCCCCCCCCCCCCATCCAGTGACAAATGCAACGCTCATAGTAACAGCACCGGCCAGGCCTGCCACTTCAAAGAGCAAGGGCTGTTTAAACAAGATAACAGGCTGCCAGTAAAGCCGTAACTCAGGCCCTAATAGCCTGAAACCCATGTTCTGAACCTGCCAGGAACGGTAGAGTGCTACTTCCTGCCTGGTGCACTTCAGCCTTGGGCCCCCTCGCCTCTGACCTCACCCCCAGCCTGGGCACCCACTCCCCAGGGACTGTCTGTTTTTCTGGTCTCTGGTGTCCCCACGTGTACAGTGTGGAGGGGGCTGGGTGACCTGAACTAATAGCAAGAGTGGCAGCCTCCCAGAACCCCCAACCTCCTGGGCAAGGGGAGCCGAGGGTCCTCCTTGGAAGGTGGCACAGGGACTGGCTGTGCCACCCAGGCAACTTGTTCTTGGAAGCTGAGTTTCTTCATCTGTGTGGTGGGGGCCACCCCCTACCTGGCTGGGGGGCTTAGAGGTTGTGTGTGCAGGGCCCCATGACACCACGTGGAGGCCCAGCCTCCTTCCTCTGCCCTGCTCTCATCTTCCTACCTGGACATCAGCCCCCAGGGAGAAAGGACTGTGGCCCGGGTACTAATGTCTCTCCCACAGTGCCTGGCACGGGGCTGAGAACCAGGCGTTTCACCACAGCATGGTCAACCTAGCCCTCACCCTTCCATAGTTTGTGGCCAACCACAACACACAGCCGCTGCGAGCTCTGAGCCCACGCTGTGCCTCGCGGATTGCCCCAACTCCTCAGGAGCTGGGCTAGGGATGAGGGGGCCTGGAGCTGTGCTGCTGGGCTAGCCTGGACCTGAGCAGCCCAGATGGACACAGGTGGCCACAAGATGACCTTGGGGCCACAGCCAGGTCGGTCCCCCACCTCCAGGGCCCCAGCATGAGTCCTGCACCCAGAGTACTTTGTTGTGCCCCAGCTGGGGGTTTCGCCCATCTGACTGAGCTGTCCCCAGGGAGTCTGAGTGTGCCAATCAGGACACCAGCACCCTGCCAAACCCCTGTGTCGGCGCTGCTGTTCCCCAGCACAGGCCCAGAACCCCAAACACACATCAAAATGTCTTGCTTTTTGCTCTCACTGAACCTCAGAATCAATACCTTACAGGATCTGTGACAGAAAGGACCATTCCCACTCCCACAAGTGCTGGCCAGAGCCCCAGGGAGGCAGAGCCCCAGGGGAAGTGTGACATGGGTGGTGGGAATCCTATAACTTGAGGGGGTAACACAGGCATGCTCAGACTCCCACTTCTAGGGCATCGACTTCCCAGGGCAATGCTGGGAGCATCTGCTCTGAAAGGGCCTGGAGCTCCCATGTCTTGCTCCCCCATTTCACACCCAGGCCTAGTGGGGGAAGGGGCCACCAGGCGGCCTGCTCTCGCCTCGATCCCGCCCCCTCCCCCCCAGTCCACTGCTGCTTCAGCTGAAATGAGAAATGTTTCCTATTTGTTTTTGTGTGAAGTCTTGGCCGGGTGATCCCAGTCCCCCTGCTGTCAGTCACCGACGGGAAATTAGCAAACAGCGGGATGCAGGTGCAGGCAAACCGGAGCTGCCAACACAGACACAGGTCTGGCCTGGGGCTCACAGACCGTCACTGTAGCAATGAGGGGAAAGCGGCGTGCAAGAAGCCCCTCCCATTTTCAGCTCCCGAGGACCCCCTGGAACCCAGGAGCCTAACACCCTGGCCTGACACTGTTCAGCAAGGTGTGCGCTCCTGCACTCCTGGGTGCCACCCCATGCCACACCTCCAGGAGCAAAGGCTAGTGAAACCACAGGCAGGCGCCATCCTGCAGGGACATGGGAAGTTGGGGGCAGGAGTAGACATCTCAGTGGGGACCCTCTGCCTGTGGCCAACAAGATGGACTTCAGAAATGCTCATCCTTAAAAAAAAAGCATTTGGGTCATTACTGCCCAACCTTGGCTTCTCCCTCTGAGGAGGTGGCAGGTGCTGGGCAACCACAGCCTTCTGGGGTCTCGGCTTCATCGAGAATCTGATCAAAGCGACACAGCCTCTCTCAGGAAGGGTGCCCATGTGTGTACTGGTGCAGCCACACAATTGGAACATGATTTAGAGAATTTTTCAGGCTCGTGGGACCCTCCATGGCTCCCAGGCACTGCCACAACAGAGGCCTTGAGCCTGAGAATGGCTGCTACTGGCCTAGTGCACATCACTGCATATGCCCAAGGGGTGGCTGGTAGCTTTATTCTGCCCAGGATGTAGTGGGTTGCGGTGGGCTGGCAGGGCTCAAGCAGACCTCCAGGGCTCCAAATGGGGTCCTTGGGAGGAGCTGTTGGAAGTTAGTGAGGGATCACAGCACTAGGATACGGCTTCAAGACTTCTGACAGCAGAGTGCTGTGCGAGTGGGGTGTGAGGGGGCTATTACTGATGCTGACACACCCCACCCCCGCTCAGTTCTCAGCAGCTGATACCAGACGCTCTCCTGGCGCTTGCCTTGCTGGCACCATCTGAGCCTCTCAGCCCCAAGACAGACGACATTACTAAGCCCGTCTACAGGCGTGGCAGGGAGATGAGATAAGCTGGGTGGGACCACATTTCTGGTTCCTGAGTCTGTGTCCTCACTAGGGATGATCGTGGCTTTTGAGTTGTGCAGCTCAGGTGTCCCTGCCTTCTAGGTGAGTCCCCAAACACCTCGCCCCACCTCTAGCCCTGTCCCCATCCACAGCACCCCGAGGGCCGGGCCAGCCCATCTTCTCAGACAGACAGTGTGGGAGGAGAACATGGGATGGTTCAGGGTGACACCCAGGCCACAGGCGGGCAGGACAGTAGGGGCCACATCAAACCAAGGACATGCTGGCACTGTGAGTGTTCTGGGGTGGCCAGGCAGAGACGGCTCAGGGGAGGGGCCACAGAGCCACATGAGCTGTGCCCGCACACAGAGCACTCGGCTGGAGCAGGGACAAAGGTCAAGGGAAGGGTGCACCAGAGGCCAGGCTGGTCAGCAGGTCAGGGCCACTGGCTCTTTCAGTCCAGGCTGGGGCCACACACAGTGTCTCAATCCATGCCCCCGCAGACCTGGAGGACAGTCAGGCCTCTGGCTCCCACGGGTTCCTTGCTGTCCGAAAGAGACCTCCTACCCTCAGTGGCCCTATTCCACTGCAGCAAGGGGGCTGGGCTGCCCGCAGGAGAAACATGTCCCATGCCAGGCCTGACAGTGCCCCCGCCTCTTTTCTCAGAGACCTCTATGCCAGGTGCCCTGGTCAGCTAAGTTACAAAAGGCCAGCCCACTAAGTCTGGGTGTCAGAGGACAGTGTGACAGGCTTGACCAGTGCCATCCCCATCCCGATCCAGTGGTGTCTCTGGCCTCTGTGATGCCTCATTCTGAGGGGCACTTGCAGCCTGGTCCCAGGAGGCCTGTGCACGACTGAGGGGAAGGGGGCAAGACAGCTGCCCATGGGCTCCACAGAGGCCTCCTTGTGGGGTGACAGAAGCACTAGGGACAGGCTGAGGGGGGATGGGCCTTTCCCTCTGCCCTTGGGCCACACATGGTCCCAGCCTCTCTGTGGAGGGCTGGCCTTGGCCTTGGGGGGCTGCATGTTGCATGCAGGCTCAGCCCACTTGCTTGTCCAGGGGGAGCTTGTGGCTGCCTCTTGTGAGAGGAAAATGAAATGGCAGGAGGGCACTATATTCCCCGAAGGCCTATGCTGATTCCCACACAGCCTTCCCAGCCACCCGAACAAGGCAAGGTCACCTGGGCCATAAGTGAGGCCATGGGGGCCGGGAGAGGTTTGCTGACCTGCCCAGCTGCCCAGGGTCTAAGCTCCAATGCCCAGCACTCTCCTCCATGAGAGTATCAGCCCCAGAGTTCCAGGCCCCGCAGGCGCCAGGTGCAGGCACAGGTAACAGCAGGTGTCACCAAACTACGTCTCGTCCTTGACCCGAGGGCCTGTGCTGCTTTACAGATGAGGAAGCCAAGACTGGCCCAACTCGTCCAAGCTGAGGCTTTACAGGGCCAGGGGCCACGTCTGGCTGGGTACTGCTCCCTCTCACCTCCATGGCCCTGTTCTTGGGCAGACGAAGCTAAAAGGAGTCAGAGGGGGCATGCCTGGGAGCCCGGCAGGCAGTGAACAAAGAGCCACAGGGTAGAAGTCTCCCCTTAGCATCTTTCCTGCTGGGCTGAGGGTGGGAAGCCGCCCAAGAACCACAGGTTGCCCAGTCAGCTGTTCCAGAGTGTTCTCTCTCCCTGGTGGATGGTAATTAGCTACAGACCTGGTTTCCTGGAGCCTGCAATACAGGAGCCAAAGGCTGTGGCTTCTGGTGGATGTTGAGCAGGTCGCAGATTTTCCAGCTCTACCCGTCTCTGCGTGAGGGAGGCTGTGCGGCCCTACAGGGAAGGACTTGCCCATGGCCACTCCCCGAGCTGGGCCACTTTGGCCTGGAAGCCCAAGGCCTCCTCAGTCAGGATGCTGTCAGCCTGGCCATGGTCACTGAAGGCCAGAAAATGTGTGTGGGGCTGTGGCCTGGGGCTAGCCTTGGTGGAAACCTCAGGACACGAGGTCCAGGGCCTCCAGCTGACTGTGGTTTTATTAATGAAATTAGACAAAGTACATGAGCCAGGGAGACGCCAACCAGGGGGGTGATGAAGACAGGATTAAGGCGAGTTGCAGCCCAGGTTCCTGGGCCAGCCCGAGCTCGTTCTCTGGGTCTGAGGACACGTGTCCAGTTGGAAGCCACGTGCAGGGAGGAGGGGCACCTTTCTCCCCATCGCGAGTGTCCCCCTCAGATGCCCAGGGCCACCCCCCCTAGTTACTGTTAGTCCAATCTCCCCACAAACTCTAGACCATCAGAGCCAATGGGGCCTCAGGGGGCCCCTACAGATGGGCAAAAACGGCCCTCTGCATCCTGTTAGCACAGAAACACACCTCAGTGTTGTTCAGCGCCAGTCATGGGACTCCCCGGAGTGGCAGACCCCCCACTCCCCATCTATACCGGTTCCCCAGGGTACCCGAGTCGGCTCGGCCGCAAGTGCTCTCAGCCTCCCCCCTTAAGTCCGTTCTTGGTAAGTGGAGAAGTTGTTTTTCAGCTCTCGGATTATAGAAATCCCTTAAAACAATAATAATCTGCATCTTAAAACCCAGAGCTGCTCTGAGGTGTACGTAAGGAGCAAAGCTAATGCACTCAGGAAATTAATTACCCTGCTGGCCCGGGAGGCTGGCCAGGAGGCCCCTCTGCCCTGAGGCTCCTGGTCAGCTTGGAGTGGAGACTTGCTGCTGGTCTGAGGGGCGTTGTCCAGGGCAGATCATGTGGCAGAGGGGGAAGCACAGAGATGCGGGCTTCACAGAGGCCCTGGTGAACCCTAGCTCGACCACTGCAGGGTGTGTGGGCAGCAATGCCCACCCCAGACCCTTCTGGGGATGGGATATGGCACCTGGGACCTCGTCCCTTCCATAGGGTGCTTGTGCCCTCGCTCTCCATGGCCCCCAACAGCCCCTCAGTCCTGCCTTTGCTGGCTGCTCCCACCGCCCCCACGGCCCAAGCTGGATTCTGTAAGGTCCAGATCAAGTCCAGATTACCACCCCACCTTCGTCCCAATCTGCCCAGGCCCTGCTCCTGGCTTCTCTGGACTCAGACAGCTGCTTCACAGGGCTGCCTCGAGGCCGGCCACAGGGCCAGTGGAAGTGGCCCTCTCTGACCACTCAGGCCACCCCCATCTGACGTCAGGGGCAGAAGGGGCATGCTCGTCTCTGTCCCTGGACGATGAGCTCGCTGCATGTATGAGGTGTGTAAGGAATGCTCCCTGAGCGAGTGTCACAGGGCTTGTTCTCTCAGACGGAGAAGAACACAGGACGGGCCCAGCATGCATAGATGCTCTAGTGTTAGTGTGCTAGCGTGCCGACAGAGGAAGCAGAACTCCTCAGCTCCCAGAGAAGGATTCCCATACATCTGCCTGGGGAGAACTGGAGGGGGAAGGCCCAGGACAAGCACGGAGCCACTCTGGCAGATGACTGTTCTCAAACGCGATGAACAGGAACAGAAATGACACATGTGGTCACGAGGCCACAGGGAATCGTGGACGAGTCACAGAGGAGACTGAGAAACAGGGACACTGCCCGGCTCTTCAGGAAGGTGCAGTGACTCCTGTAATGCACTGCCACATGAGCCTGACCCGGGCAGGCTGTCCAGCAGGGTTTGGGGTTCACTGGCTGGGGGAGGCTCATGAATGTTTAATCCTGGGAGAGGCCTGATGTGTAGCCCCTCCCAATTTCCGTGGTGTAATTACTCTCACCTGGCTGATTTTAAGCTCCTAACATGATGTCAAACAACTCATAAACTTCCTAAAAATTGAAAAATTGGCACTTGCGAGCTGGTTCCAGCCAGGTCCAGCCCTCCAGGGGACTGGTGCGCAGAGAGTGGGGCTCCACTGCCACTGACCCTGGGTCTCAGCACCCTCCTCCACGGGTGAGGGGCCAGCTCTGCCTGCACAGGGCCCCACTTGCTCCTTCCCTCAAGGCTTGTCAGCGCTGGGGCAAGAGGCTGACCTACGGTGCCTATGAGGGAGGCCCTCACCGGAGCCTAGGCTGGCCAACTTCCTGTTTGGGGAAGGCCACCAGTCTCAGAGATCTGAGAAGTCTGTCACAGTGGAAGAGGCCAAGTGATGGGCATGGCATCCCAGCTGCTGCCCAGCTGTGTTCAGTGACAGCCTGTGCCTGGGAGGGGTAGGTCTCTAGTGACACAGCAGGAGGCGACTACCATAAAGGGGCAGCTGATATGTTCAGGGGCAGAGCTAGGTCTCCAAGGATGAGGAGATGAGAAGGGCCTACTAGGATCCCAGAGCTCCGCTAGGCAACGTGGAGTGGGGATGGGGTGGGCCCCACACTGAGCAGCAGGTGGGCCTCACTCCAGAGCCTGACCTTGTCCTTCCGTTAGGCCGACAGGTGACAGAGGACCTACACAGGGCAAGCAGCCAAGCACAAAGGTAGACAGGAAGTGGGAGCCCTCAGAAGCTCCCAGTGCGACAGGGAAGGAGGGATGAGGAAGTGCTACTGACAGTGGCCCAGGGGGTTGTCTCTCCCTGGGAGCAGAGGGAAGGTGGTTTTAGCCCAAGGATCGGAAATGTCAGCTGGCAAGTGCTACGGGCAACAAATAGGCACCTGGCTGTGCTGCAGAGGAGGGAAGGCTGTGGGCCGCTGCCTTCTCCACTCTCCCTCCACCTCACCCCTGCCCAGCACGGCAGGAGCAGCACCCCAGAGGGGCTGACGTGAAGCCCAGGGCCCTGGGGAAGCAGACACCTATCACCACCAGCTGCTCACCGAGTGGCGGCCACAGGCTCATGCCCAAGGTCCACCAAGGTGAGAACCAGACAGCATCAACCCCGTTATGGCGAAGAAGGGCCAGCCAATGCAGCAAAGGACTTCAGCTGGGGTTAGGGCCTGAGGAGCCTGCATGGGGGTGGCGGACTGTTCACAAGTGCTGGCAGTGCCTCTGGGCCACCAGCAGTCTAGCTGTGAGTGGGTGCCCAACCCCGTCGGACATCTCTCTAATGCTTGGGAGGGGTCAGGGGCCACAGAGAGAGAGTTGGTCTAGGCCACGAGGGGACCCCGGCTGGGGAGAGTACGTGGCCAGCAGAGCCCTGCATCCACCTGCGCCTGCCTCAGAAGGTGCTGTCACAGCCCTGCCAGGGGCCTGGCCCTCTTGCTGCCTTTGCCTCTGCATAGCCTCTCAGATCTGCACCTGGGCTGTCCACTCTGAGGGAACCCAGTCCCTCTGTCAACTGGGCCCTGCCTTCTGGCTCTGCTCCAAGAGGTCTCTGCTGTCCTAGGGTCACCATGATTTGCAGAGGTCACAGACGAATTGCACATGGCTCTGGCAGATCACGAGATTGGAAGGAGCTGCTCGGGGAGACTAGTGCCTGGCAGGGAAGGCCAGGGGCCTCCAGGTGGGTCAATGGCACGCCTCTCTGGCACTGTCCCAAGTCCCCATGGCACAATTCCTGGATCTGTGTCCTCGACCAGGTCAGGAGCAGGAGGCAGAGGGGGGACAGGCTCTGCTTGGGCTCCCTGTGGTCCTGCAACTGACGTGGGGGGGCGCCGTGGGCAGTGCTAACCCTGATGACCACTCAAGTCTCCTGAGCCCAGACGACCGCCCTGCATGCTCCCCGCAGGGAGGCTGGCCACACGGCGGCCCCAACCCTGGCTCCCCGTGGATGGCTCCCAGCTCCAAGGGGGGAAGCCATTCCACACCGAGGCCCTCCCTGGAGCACTCCTGTACCTACAGGGCCTGGGGATCCTGGAGCCCCACAGAATCCCTGGGGGCCCAGTGCCAGGGCTGTGCCTGAGAGTAAGACTCAGACCTGGGACCCAGGACGGATGATCTCTGGGCCTTGGTTTCCTCATCTGTAAAGCTGGCTGGTTAAGGACACTCAAGGGCATGTACGGTCCCTTCCAAATCTCAGCCAGGCTATCAGGCACATCTGCCTGTTTCCCCTGTGTAAGCCCCTCCTCTGTACAAACAGAACCAGCCCCGTCATCAGCAAGTGAAAGCCCATTTCACAGCAGTACCGTGCACCGCCCTCCACGCGACATTGCTCGACACCGCGCCATTGTTAAAGCACTGAGACAAGCTCCCTTTTCGGGCTGAATAACAAAGCACGTGGTAGGGTGGAGGGTACACACTGTTGGAGGACAGCCTTGAGCAGCCCCCTCCTCAGGGTGCACTGCACACACGTTAGGGCCTGCCCCGGGAGGGCTGAGAGTCCCAGCAGCTGCGTACCCAGACGCCAGGGCATGAACCCCGGCTCCTCCTGAGCCGCCCGCTTCTTGACCATCTGCTGAGCAGCACTGTGCGCCAGGCCCTGCACCACAGCACACGCCAGATGGGGTGGGCGGATAAGGGAGCTGTGAGCCTGCCCTCATGGTGTGGTGGGGCTGTGAACCGTCCAAGAGGTTGTGGGGGGGACTCCCCTGGGACAAGGAGGGGCTAGTGGTCAGGGCTGGGCAGAGGCAATCCCTTAAAGTCTGGAATCTGGCTGTGTAGCACCTGCCATCTGCCAACCTGACCCCCTAAAGGGCATGTCCTGGTGTCCCACTTGTCCCCCCAGCTCCTCGACACACCTGACTAGCTTTGTGGTGGATAACTGGTGGGGATGCCAGGCCACCACAGAGAGCCTGGCTGTGGCCCAGACCACCTGTGGCCACAGTTGGTCCTGCATGAAAGCAAAGGAGGGGACACCCCTGGGAACTGCTGCCTGATGGGTCCTGAAGGAGGGGGCAGGTGTCCCCAGGCAGCGTGAGGCATTGTAGAAATAATGTGACTGTGCTGCGTGTGAGCGCCTCTGTTCCCAGCTCCTTGAGCCACTGGGAGTGCTGGGTTCACTGTGGTGTCTGGCCCCCAGCCCGGGCCTGCACAGCAGGTGTACAGTAGGCCTGCCATAGTGCTGGGAATGCCGACAGCTCCACCAGGAATTAGACAGTGGGCAGTGAGCAAGCTCCTGGTGGGTTTTCAGGTGACAGCACTTTGACACTTTACAGCCAGCCCTCTTAATCTGTCCCTTCTGAAGGACTGCTCCACTGTCGAGTGGCCGCAGAGACCATTAGCAGATCCGCAGGGGCAAAGGTTGGGCGGCAAGTGCCTGCCCCCAGCACTTCCCCGCAGCTCTCAGTAGAATGTGAGGGTCCTGCCTGCCAGGGCACTAAAGAGGAAAGGGCAGAGCAACTGTGACAGCCAGCTGAGTGAGGAGCCCACAGCAGCCTCAGGCACACGACCTCTCGGGGCTGTCATGGTGAGGCGGGCAGCCAGCCAGCACCCTCTGTGCCTGAGTGGGGCCACAGCTGAGCCTCCGAGTTTAAAGCCAGTGTCTTTCTTTACTTCCTGGAAGAGCTCCATGGGACAGGTGGAGAAGGCAGGCCAAGCTGCCAGGAAGTGGCCCTCCTGCAGAGGGAGGGCAGGCAGCAGGCAGGGTGGCCTGGCTTGGCCCCCAGCAGCAGGTGTGGCTCAGGTAGAGACCACAGCTGCTGTGAACTACAGGCCTGGGCCCTGGGCCCACCTTGGCCCATGACTTGTCCTAAGCCTGGGTGCCTCCACCTGTCTCCCCTCCCAAGGGACAACAGGCACGGCTGCTACCCCACAGGATCAGTCAGGTGACGCATCCCTGGGCCTCCCACATTGTCTGGGGGAGCCCCATGTGGGGACTGTGGAAGCCCACCTGACTTTGGAGTCCCCAGATCCCTGCCAGGACTGCAGAGGGGGACACAGCCCCATGCCGGCCGAGGACCCTTTAAATCCTTCCCGGACGAGGGCCAGGAATCCTCAGTGAGGCTGGGGGTGGCTCCTGGGGTCTGCCCAGTGCCATGGTCGGTGGGCGCCCCAGAACCTGCTTCCCCGGGCATGACGCTGCCCAGTGCTCGTGGCAGCCCTCCACGCCCAGGAGCCCAGAGCCTGACGTTACCCTTGGCAACGTGCTGACGCAGATGCCAGCCGGGGGATGGGGTGGGGGCAGGGGGCTCCACCAGCCCTCTGTCGGAGGGAAGACGAGGCCTCAGAGCTTAGTGGAGAGAAGAGCTCTGAGGAGCTGTGTCCAGAGCCTGGCACTGGGCCCCCAGGTTCCTTTGGTTTCTGCAAAAGTCGGCATGGCCTGTTCTTGACCGCCTCGCCTTTGCCGGGCACAGGGAGGAGAGTTCAGGGCCCTCCAAAACGAGAAGGCAGGGTGGTGCCCCTGTCCCCAACCCGATGGCGCGCTCGGGAGGAGGGCAGGGGCACAGAAGAGGCGTGCCGGTGGCAGTGACAGGAGCTGCCTGCAGGAGCCGGGAGAGGCGGGCTCTCCTCGCCGCCTGGCCTGCTCAGCCCTGGGCGGCCGGCCCACCTCGGCCGCCAGCCGGCTGGAGAATCACGAAGGGTATTGTCTTTCCTCGGCAGCCTGTTTGTTTTCCATCCTGAGATCTTGCTGGTAGAGCGTGAAAGGTCAGAACCATTTGGAATCCAGTGAATTTCCAGCCTCACTTGTTTCTCATCAAGAATTTCCTTTTCTGGTGAACAACCACCTCCCCAGGACTGCTGAGACCAGGGTGGTGGTGGTGGTGGGGGGCACAGGCCTGGCTGCCAGTTCCTCCCTTTAGAAAATGCCCTGGATGGCCCCCGAGCCTGGCTGCCTCCAGGGGGTAAGCACAGGCCTCACAAGACCCCACAGCCAGGCCGGTGGCCATCATCCCTGCCCAGGGCTGCCCACCATAGTCCCCCCAACAGGGCAGGGCTGGGAGAAGGCCAGAGATGTGAGTCTCCGCAGGGGCAACCTTTCCACTCAGTTGTCCACCCAGCCCAGCTGGGCAGCTACTCGCTCGTACACAAGCAGGGACCCACCCTGTAATGAATGACAGCAATGGAGGGGCATGTAGACACCAGGCTGGGGTCAGGGAAGACCTTAAGAGGAGGTGACACCTGAGATGAGACCTGAAGGATGGGTGCAGGGTAGTGAGGGGCAGGGGGCAGGGTGGTCACGCACTTAAGGCTGGAGAGAGCAGAGCACGTGGGAGTGAAACAAGCCCATGAAGGCCAGAGCAGAGTGGAGAGAGGCAGCGAGGAGGCGGGGATGGGCCAGGGAGCCGGGAAGGCCTCAGGAGGAGAAGGCCTGGCCTTGGGCCCGTCTTTGAGGACACTTGGTTACAGGTTTGGAGAGCAGAGACGATAGCCAAAGCTGTCCATGGAACACGGGATCAACTCAGGGCCCGGCATCCTGCCTCCCACATCCTGGCACACCTGTGGGCATAGGCTCGGTGGGCAGAGCCTGCCAATGGATGGTCTGGGAGCCCGGCCTGGCACCCAGGGAATTCGCCACATCTGCCCTGGAGATGACGGATGAGGCAGCCCCAAGATCCAGGTCCAGGAGGCCTCAGAGCACAGGCTATCACTCGCCTCAGGACACAGCAGCAACAGGCAGAAGCCGGGAGTGCCAACCACTGAGCCCACGTCTGGGGCCTAGCCGGGGCCCCTTGCCTCGTCTCACAGCCTGGTCAGTCTAAGCCCTCTGGCCACGCGATGCCTCATCAAGGAGCCTGACTTGCTTGTCTGCTGGGCTGTCGCCTCCACCCACAACCACACAGGGCGCTGAAGCGGGGGCAGGCAGAGGAGTGACAGGGCTGAAGCCCGAGGGCCCCACAGCACTGGGAGCAAGGCAGGCCTGCCCATGAGCAGCCCTGCCCCTGTGGATGGAGTGTCCTCAGCCTGGGCTCCTCTCCCCGGGGACACCATCTCTGCCTGGGCACAGCCCTCGGGAGGACCGCCAGACGCATGGAGGGGAGGTGAGGAGAGCCCTGCCTGCTGTCTCTAAGCCACCTGCAGCTGCTTCCCTTTCTCCAAGAGGCTGGGCCTGCTTCTGAACCTGATGAAGGGTGCAGACCCTCTCTCACCCAGAAGAACACTCAAGCACCCAGCACAGTGGCCACAGCCTGCAGCCATCCACAGACTTCCTCAAGGGCCACAGCCCCAAGTAGGACTCCCGGCTGAACCCAAAGAATAAAGCCACCACCTGCCTTAAAAAGACCAGGTGAAGGGGCTGGCCCCGTGGCCGAGTGGTTAAGTTCGCGCGCTCTGCTGCAGGTGGCTCAGTGTTTCGTTGGTTCGAATCCTGGGCGCGGACATGGCACTGCTCATCAGGCCAGGCTGAGGCAGCGTCCCACATGCCACAACTAGAAGGACCCACAACGAAGAATGTACAACTATGTACTGGGGGGCTTTGGGGAGAAAAAGGAAAAAAATAAAATCTTTAAAAAAAAAAAAAAAAACACCAGGCGAAGGAGCAAGCCCCTTCTTTGCCATTGGCCCTGTCCCCTGGACCCTGGAGCTGACCACTCATCTCCGAGCACGGTGGATCCCCCCAGAGCATCATCCCTCCTTCCCCTAGGTTCCTGCCAGCTCGCGCCTCCCGAGCCCACGGCACTCACAGCCCCACACCACTTAGAGCTCCTTGTGGACCCCGTGCTTGCCCCCATGCCCACCCCCGCCCGGGATCAAAGGGCTCTTAAGAGCAGATTCTGGGTCTCTGCTGGGTGCTCCTGCTTGGCGCAAAGGCTCTGCTGCAGGGATGACCAGTGGGGCAGCCCCGGCTACACCCAGCCCTTGTCTGGGCCTCCACCACCGCCACTCCTGGGCACCCAGGGAGACTGCAGAGCCTTGTGTGCTCAGCCTTCTGCCTCGGTTGGGCCTACCGTGTGCTGCCCACCTTCTCCTTGCCAAGGGCCTGGCACCTGCTCCTCAAGCTTCTACCACTCAGCACTGGGCCTGGGTTGCCCCTCGGCACCTCCCTGCACTGCTCCCACCTCTGGGCCCCGCCCCCCCCACCGCATGCCTCTGAGCCCCCTTCCCACACAGTGGTTCTCAGCCTAGGCTGCAGGCCTGAAGGAATCCCCACACCCGCCCAACCCCTGGGGATGCAACCTCAGAAACAGATCTTAATCCTATCACCACAAGACCCTCAGACCGAGATGTGGTTGTGGGGCCACGGCCACTATTCCTAGGACCTGGCATGGTGCCTGGGTCTGGTAGGAGCTTCGTGCATTTATTCAACAGCCACGTGGACCAGTAACTGGATGCCTGGCCTGGGCTCTGTTTTCTCTTGTCCTGCAGAGCTGCCAACCTCCCTCCCAGCCTCCAGGGCTAACCCCCACACACCTGACTGCAGCCCGACCTCACCTGCAGTGAAGTCCCTCGTAGCACCCAGCTTCCCCTGCCTCTTCCCCAGCAAGCCTTCCCCAGCTCCTGAGCAGCCAAGGGTCCCTCCTCTGGGCTCTGAGTGACATGGTCTTGGGGCCTAGGGGAAGGCCCCACTCAGCAGGGCTGACCCTCTGCGCCCTGAGAGCATCAGGCTCGGGGAGTGCTCTGCTTGAGGTACCGAGACAGGAGCCACCTGAGCCCGAGGCCTGCAGGGGCCACGAAGGCAGTGCCGTCCGCAGCTGGGTGAGGGCGGTCACAGCCGAGAGGCATCCTGCCCAGTGGAGCCCAGGGTGTGGCGGTTACAGAGAGGGTGTTCAGAGCCCTGAGGGCCTGTCAGAGCACCAAGGTGGGAGTGGAGCCCTCTCGACTGGGGTGGTCAAGGAGAAGTGTCATCTGGGGCAGACATTCGGACAGCAGGCAACACTGTGATGTTCTGTGGTGCCTATGACACCTGCCACGCTCCGAGAGACCGTGCCTCGCAGTAGCAGCCCTGGCTCCCCAGACAGCGGCCTCTCCCGCTCTGCCCTACAGCATACTGATGAGCCCACCTGCATCTAGGAGCCGGCGGCAGGAGCAAGAGAGGAAAAGCCCGGCACTCACCGTCTGGTTGTCCTCATAGAGCTTCAGGTCGTAGCCGCTAAGCTCCACACAGAAGATGATGGCTGTGACGCCCTCGAAGCAGTGGATCCACTTTTTGCGCTCTGACCTCTGCCCGCCCACGTCCACCATCTTGAAGGTGAGCTCCTTGAAGGTGAACTTGTTCTCCACGATGCCTGTGGTCATGTCCCGGGAGCGCAGGATGTCCTCGACCGTGGGGATGTAGTCGGGCGCAGCGATGCGCTCCAGGTCGTTCAGGTAGTAGGCGGCGTTGTCCTCCAGGTGGTACTCGCTGGAGCGCCCGAAGCAGGCCTGCGCCCCCGAGTCGGCCCACAGCCGCCGCATGACGCCCAGCAGCTCGGGCGTGATCTCGCCCTTGCTCTCAGCGGGGCCCGTCAGGGCGAAGAGCTGCACGGCGTCGTAGGCACGGTCAGGGTTGTGGAAGTCGATCTTGAGGGCCGCCAGGGCGCGGATGATGCGGGTCAGCGAGTCGATGGCGTTGTAGATGATGAGGGGCTTGTACTCCTTGCAGGCCTCTAGGTTGAAGCCACCGCTGTGGATGATCTTCATCTGCTTCACGATGGTGCTCTTGCCGGAGTTGCTGGTGCCCAGCAGGAGGAGCTTGATCTCACGGCGCTGCCGCTGGCTCTCCGAGCGCAGGTGGCGGTCGATTCTCCGGGACCGCCGTGCCGCCTCTTTCTCCTCTGAGCTTTGCCGACATCCCATGGTCCGGCAGCGGCGGGCCCAGAGGCGGAGCAGGGACAGGGCGCCTCTCCTTGTCGCCACCAGGCGGGGACGCTGAGACGCGGGCGGTGTGGCCGACGGACCGCCCGACAGATGGAGTCCAGCTGCCCTCGAGGCGCTCAGCGTACGTGGAGGGGCAAGGCTGTGCCGCGCTGCAGTCCCTGCCCCAGTGCCTCTTCTCCAGCCGGCATGGCGCTTGCGCGGTGCGGGAGGTGGCCACGCCCTCCCTCTAGTGACAGTCCAGCTCCCTGGGCCACCGTGGGGCCTGACTCACCACAGTCACTCTCTGTCCTCTCGACGGTGGGAAGCAGTCTGCTCGGCCTGCCTAGGCTGCTGCCGCTTGGTCGCAGGTTGCTGTGGTGATGCTGCTGAGCGCGGCCGGAGGCTGGCCGCCGCTACCGGTGCAGTGGGCGCTCCCTGTGGCCCCCCTGCCTCGGGCATCCGCCCTCCACCTGCCAACAGAGAAGAGGGTGAGCCTCCTCCCACCGCAGGCAGGGCGGGAAGGGCAGCCCTGGGGATGGCGGGAAGTGGCCTGGGGAATCAAACCCCCACAGCTTCGTGGGGGTCTGCAGGGCTCCTGTCCAAACCACAGCAAACAAACACGCCCAGCCACAGCATCAGCCCCGCCCGGAGGCCAGTGTGCCTGAAGCCGATGCCTGAGGAAAGAGCACTTAGTGCTATACCAGGAACTTGGCCTGAGGGTCTTCGAAGGCGGGCACTGAGCCCGGGGCCCACTGCCCATCCCTGCCCTGGACCCGGCCAACCCCATCCTCCCTGAGCCTCAGTCTCCCCATGGGGCAGTCCCGTCGTGATGCCCCCTGCACCCTCGCCCGCAGCTGCTGGGGCCGTACCCACGTGTGCCACAGCACTGATGGGGCTTCGCCTCTCCCTGGCTACGGTGTGGTCCCAGGCTAGGGTAACCAGGTGCCCCCTCTCTTATCGCCTCCCATGGGAGCTGGTCACTCCTGCTGTCTCCCAGGGCAGGACCAGGTGGAGGCTGGCCAGGCCTGGGAGCCAGCAGACAGGCAAGGCCAGGGCAAGGCGGAGGCCACAGGCTGGGAGCCCCAAGGGGTAGACAGTAGCCTGGAGCTGCCGCTGTTGGGTGGGCAGGGCAGCCTCACTCCTGGTGGGTGAGGTGGAGGGAGGCTTAGGCTGGGCAGGCCAAGCGGTGGGAGCAGGGGCTGGTGGAGGGGGAGCAGGGGCAGGGCAGCAGTCCAGGTGTGGGATGCAGGACAGGGCAGAGCACGTCTGAGGGCATTGAGAATCACTGAGTCCAGGACAAGGCAGGGGCAGCCCAGAGGCTCCCCAGTCTCAGACCAAGTCTTTCATGTCCTTGCCCTCCATCCTGTTGTCAATAAGGAACAGCTGCGCTCACACCTAGGGCAGAGCCTCAACACCCAACTGTGCCAGACACCTGTTGACCCAGGACATCTACATGCTCTTCCCAGGGCTCCCCGGTGACCTGCGGGCACCTAGGCCAGGGCCCTCCACACCAGGGCAGCTCCAAAGCTCAGGCTCTGCCCCCCACTGGGAGCCCAGGGGGGCATCTGCCCCCACCCTGACCACACGCACACCTCTTGCCTCCTTTCTCCCACCACTGTTCCTGCCCGGCTGCCCCAGCAGCACCCCCATTCTGCTGTGACCAGCGTTCACCCTTCCAGTGCCCCCATTACCCATATGGCAGGCCCTGGGCGGGAAGGACCCGAGTCCAACAGACTCTGGGAGCCAAGGGCCTTGTCTGGTCTCCTCACCCACCGTTCTCCCGGCTGGCCTCTATGCCTGCTGCTCCCAGCGATCTGCTCTGAGCAGGCTCCCCGCGCCCCTTCTCTCCCTAGGCCAAGGCTCCCTGCCTCCTATCCCCTGAGGCCCACCTGCCTCCACCTCTCAGGCCGCCCCTCCCCCGGGCCAATGGAGCCCCTGTTCTCAGGGCAGGTGTCTTCAGGTCTCAGAGCCTGTCCCTCACTGGTCACAAGCATCTGTGAAAGGCACAGTGTCCAGTGCAGAGCTTGGTCCCCAGCAAGTGCCAGCCTGTGCCAGCCAGTCCCCCAATGTCCCCGTCACCTGTGAGCGCTCCCTTGTTCACTTCTCAGACAGCTTCCATCCCCTCCCTGCCCTCTGCAGCCTGCCTGGGTGCGTGGGACCAAGTGTGGCCCGTGTGCTGAGGCCGTCTCCTCTGGACAGGACGTGGGGAGGGCAGGCCTGGAGCAGCGCAGGCGGACCACGCAGGTGCTCAGTGAGCAGTGGTTGGGGAGGAAGGAGGGAAAGCAGCTGCCTCAGAGAGGCTAAGGAAGTTTCCTGCTTGTCCGCGGTCCCACCACCCGGGGAGGAAGGACGATGAGGCCATGTCTCTGACGAGAGAGCCGTGATTAATGGGACGGCCAGTCGGTGCGGTCCCAACGAGGCTGGACCGTGCTTAGAATGGGCGCCCTGCGACGACCCTGGCCAGGCCCAGGGCAGTGCTCACGGTGCGTGCGCTGCAGAATGGTGCGCACGCAGCACACACGCTTACACGTGTGCATGCAACACACGAGCAGGGGTCTGGAAGGTGTTCACCGAGCAGCAATGAGTTCTAGTTGTGGAATTACAGGGTTTTTTCCTTCTCTGCAGTTTACTGTATTTCAGTACTACACTTGCTTCAATGAACTTTTGTCATCAGAGAGATTTGTAAGCAAGCGTCATGGCACTCGCAAGGCCCCAGCCCCGGGCCATGCCCCTCTGCTCCGGACTGAGCATGTGGGGCAGGGACCCAGGGGCCATGCCCCTGGGTCCCTGCTGATGACCTGCAGCCCCTCAGGTGTGGAAACGAGTCCAGAGGCCTCAGCCGGCTGCCTGGGACATCTGTTCCATCCCAGCAGCCACCCAGGCACTGGGGACCGTCCCTGCCAGTGTGGTCACTCTGGCAAGAAAGCTGATGCCTGTCCTCCTGAAGGCAATGCCAGCCAGGCCAGGTGTGTCCTGTGCTGTTCATTACCATTTTTCTCAGTTTTGTGTTTTAAAATCTGAGGGACAGCCAGGCCCCAAGTGACCAATTGTCCCTCAGCTGGTCAGTGACAGGGACAATGATCACCAAGAACAGCAAGTTCGTCCCACCTCTCACTGCCACCTGAGACCAGCAGGCTCCCAGATGCCAGGTCTCCAGGCCTCAGGGCAGCCTGCAGTGACCCACTGCTAGGACACGGTCTAGCCCAGGCAGGTGACAGGTGACCCAGCCTGGGGCTGTATGGGCTGGTCCCTTGTCTCTGTGAGGCCTGCACCTGAACAGACTGAGATGTCGGCCACTTCCTCGCAGCCCCGTGCGGTCACCTGCCCTAGGAGCTTCTTAAGCCAGATCCTTCCCCTTGCAGCCCAGGCCCTGGGGGCTGCCTGCCCGGCCGGGCTGTGCTCAGGGGCTTGCTCCTCGGTGGCAGTGCCACTCGACTCACTCCTGCCCTGGAACTCTGCTCTTTACAGGCCAGTTCACGGGCGGCCGCCCTGTCCCCTCTGCTGCCTGTGGCTCCTCCACGGCCTCCTCCTCCTCTGCTCTCTCCCACCAGGCCAGGATTTCCTTACAAGCGGTGAGGCCCTCACCAAACACCATGGGCACAAAGGCTTAAGTGCAAGACCTACAACTCTAAAACCCTCCGAAGAAAGCACAGGGCAAGAGCTGCATGATGCTGGCTTTGGCAGTGACTTCTTAGATATGACGCCAAAGCACAAGCAACCAAAGCACAAACAGGCAAACTGGACTTCATAAAAATTTAAAAAATTTACACATCAAAAGACACTCTCAACAGGTAAACAGACAGCCTGCAGAATGGAAGAAAACACTTGTAAATCATTTATCCAATGAGGGATCAATATCTAGACTATATGGAGACCTCCCACAACTCAGCAACAAACACAAACAACCCCATTCAAACCTGGCAAAGGACCTGAATGGACGTTTCTCCAAAGACGTACACACGGCCACTAGCACATGAAAAGGTGCTCAACATCACTAATCCCCAGGGAAATGCCAATGGAAACCACGAAGAGATACCACTTCACACCCAGAAGGACGGCTACTATCAAAACCAAAACAAAGCTGGAAATAATGAGGGCTGGTGAGCACGTGGAGAAAGTGAAACCCTTGTGCATTGCTGGGGGGAATATAAAATGGTGCAGCTGCTATGGAAAAGAGTACGGTGGGTCCTCAAAAAATTAAAAATAGAATTACCAGGGGCCAGCCTGGTGGTGTAGTGGTTAAGTTCATGTGTTTCACTTTGGTGGCCCTGCGGTTCACAGGTTGGGATCCTGGGAGCAGACCTACACACTGCTCATCAAGCCAGGCTGTGGGAGCAACACACATACAAAATAGAGGAAGACTAGCACAGATGTTAGCTCAGGATCAATCTTCCTCACTGAAAAAAATAAATTACCATATGATCCAGCAATTCCACCTCTCGGTGTATACCCACAAGAACTGAAAACAGGGTAGGGCCAAGTGTGGAAGCTGTCTGCCATCTGCATGAGGCTGCCACTGACAGTCACACCTGGGTGGGTCCCTCTGCTAGAGGCACCCTCTTCTTTCAGATCAGCAGAAGGCCCCACTTGGTTCTCCCTGCAGCTCCGTGGGGTGCTGCTGCGTCCCAGGGGGGTAGGGGTGGGGTCAGTGGCCTGAGACCAGCAGGCCAGGCTGTGCTTGGTGCAGAAAGGGAGGCCTGCAAGTGGAAGTCCTCTCTGAGGCTCCTGCCAGTCCTGCTGCTCTCCAAGTCTAATCTGGCCTTTACTGAACCTCCAAGGATTCCCCCCGTTGGTGCAGAGGCAAACGGCCAAGGGCTGGACAACCACAGTGTTCCCTGGTCCCCAGGGCCCAAAACCCAGGACCCCCCACGACAGTGCTGCTGGGTCTTGCTGGAAAGTACTGAGGAATGGGTGAAGGCGTGTACCAGGCAAAGGAGGAGCATGTACAAAGGCCCTGTTGGGGAGGGAGAAGAAGGGAGGGGAGAGGAACCATGGTGTCACTGGGGAAGTAAAGGAAGGTCAGAGTGGTGGACACAGAGAGGAGAGAGGCACAAGGCAAGAGGAGGAGCAGGGCCAACTGGGAGAAGCTCACTTTGTAGCTGCACATTTGTGACTGTGTGGTGGCATGTGTGCAGATCTGCGTCAGTCTGTAGGACTGCACGCGTACGTATGCACTGGTTTAGTTATGTGCTTGCATGTGCAGGTCCGTACACGTGTGTGAGTATGTAGGTGCACGCACACGTCTGTGTATGGCTGTGT
Organism: Equus caballus; assembly: GCF_041296265.1. Lineage (NCBI taxonomy): Eukaryota > Metazoa > Chordata > Mammalia > Perissodactyla > Equidae > Equus > Equus caballus. Next base: position 2,149,278 of record NC_091691.1, on the reverse strand, counting down.
GTGTGTGCTGGGAGCAGAGGTGCAAGTGGAGTGGGGGCAGGGCTAGGACGCGGCACCTGGCTGAGGCGAGAGAGAGGTGCTGAGGGGAGGCCAAGGGGCTGCCTCACCCCACTGCTCCGGACTGGGCTGGGCACTGCTGACGGAAGCGCAGACCCGTTCCCAAGTGTGCAGAGGTGGGAGGGCGGGAGTCACACCGAAGGCACAAACACACAGCGATGAGGGCAGGTGCTGAGCACCAGCTGAGTAGGGTTGGGGTGCTGGGCTGCAGGCCACCCCACAGGCGACAGTGAGAGATGATCACGGGCAGGTGGTGAGGGACGTGAACCAGCCGGCGCAAAGGCCCTGCGGTGGGAATGTGCCCGGCCAGCCTGAGGGAGAGGGGGTGGCTGACATGGAGGAAGGGGCGGAAGCAGGAGGTCACTGCTAGGGCTCTGGCTTTGCCTCCGAGCGATCGGGAGCCAGCCAGCCTTGGAGCGAGGGGTGCCGTGCTCTGCCTTGTGTGTGAACAGCATCCCCAGACTGGGGGATCGTGCAGGCAGGTGTCCAGGTGACAGGGCAGCAGAGTGGCGGCTGGGCTGGAGCTGCAGGCGTGCCCACTCGGGCCCTGTGTGCGCAGCTGGTGGAGGCGCCTGGTTGGCGGTGCAGGAAACGGGCTCCTGTGGCCGCGGCTCTCCACGAGCTTGGCGGGCGGCCCCTCATGGCCTCCCTGACTCGCCCACCCACTTGCCTCTGGCACTAAGGCTGCCAGGACACGACCCCAACCCCAGAGCCCGCGCAAGGCCCAGGCTGAAAGGGCTCCCCCTGCCATCTCAAGGCTGGACAGTTGGCCTCCTGCATGCATACACACACACGAGGCTCCCTCGAGGCTCCCCTGCCCGCCGCCTGGCAGGCCTGGCCTGCCTTCACGTCACACTGCCCCCTGCCCAGACATGACCCTCTCACATCTCTATTCATGTCGCAGATGTGGGGTGACAGCCCTGAGCCAGCGGTGGGCAGACACAGTGATGGAATACGGTGCTGCCTCCTCTCTGGGGCCGCTGCACACTGGTGCTCTGCACCCAGACACCCACCACGCCAGGCCTCAGTCCCGCACGGGCATGCCCCCCACGGCCTGGCACAGAGCTCCAACAGTGTGACACCATGTCCAGTGTCGCCCTCACTCACAGCCAAGTTAGGGCCAGGGCAGAGCAAGGCTGTGGGACACCGGCCCCGACTTCTCTCTGAACAGCCCCTCGGACCCCTCCCCCACAGGGGAAGGGAGCCAGGGCCAAGGTCACCTAGTGTCACTGCCCAAGCCAGGCTAAGCCAGAGGGTCTCCAAGGAGAGAAGACGGCTTATCAGCTTACTGGGCTGGAGAAGGCCGGAGCCGGCGGGCGGGGCGCCCTCATCCCAGGCCCCACTTCCTGGAGGGAGACTGACAAGACAAGAAGCCAAGCCCCTCACTCTCCAGACTCCCTCCCTCCCACTCCACACCGAGCCCTGGGCCACCAGAAAGGGGCGAGACACTCCGCCAGGGAGGGAGGTTGGTCAGTAGAGGAGACAGACCCACTCCAACACTGAATGGATGGAGAGGCACGGTCCCGTCCGGGGCTCCAGCAGAGGTCACTCAGATGGCCAGCCGTGTGGGGAATGGGGTTGGACCCCAGAGGCAGAGGGCAGTCCAGGTCATGGGGCCAGCAAGGCAGAGTGGGACCACACAGCCAGAGCACGGATGGGCCCCAGCCCGATGCCCAGCCCCAGTGTGGGGACCCACGAAGTCTGAGGGCCTGTCCTGGGGCTGTCCACCTTCCCGAGAGCTGCCTGCCCCTCGCCATGTGGAGGCCCCCTCGCCCTGCCTGGGCGGGGCTGTGACTCAGCACGACTGCCCTTCCCACACCCCAGCTTGCTCTGACACCCTCTCCGCTGGTGGCTGCTGCCCTGCCCTTCCACCTTGGGACCCAGCAGCTGCTCTGTGGTGACCTGGAGGGGCTGGATGGAGGAGGCCGGCAGGTGTCTGTGCCTCATGCCCTTCCTTGTGTGAGGACTTCTGGGCAGAACAGGAAAGGCGGGAGTCCCAGTAGGCCCGCGTCTCCGAGTTTGCAGGGACTGCCAGGAGGAGACACATGTTGGGGTCCACACACCTCTGCTGTTGGCCTCGGGGCCGCCTTGGCTCGCAGGTCAGAAGGGGCTCCCCCCAGCCTCCCAGGCCTGAACCCACCCACATCATCTCCACCTTCTTCTTCTAACGAGTAAGTCCCTCTCTGGTGTGCCAGAACCACAATCCCGGCATCAGTTCCCATCGTGGCTCTATTTTAGAAATAGAAGGTCTGGAAGAGCCCTTGCCTGCAGCCAGGCTATCGGCGTTCCTCCCTCTTAATAAGGAACCACGTCCCGCCGCCCTTCACGCCTGGTGTGCTGGAATCCGTGCTCGACTTTCAGGCGATGTTTTGCACGCTCCTTCCACCTGAGCGCGGGGCGCTGGGTTCTCTGTCTGCGTCCCTTGTTAGGTCTTCCCAGAGCCTGGCCTGGCCCCGCAGGGCCTTCTTGGTGGCAGCAGCTCCCCTGTGGTCTTGATGAGCCGCCGTCCTCCGCCCTGCCTGGTCTCCTGCTGGTTCTGAACAGCTTCCCTCTCCTCGCAACCCCTGCCTCCACCAGCGTGCCGCGGCCCCAAGCCAGTGTGTTCCTCCTCTCCAGCGCTCAAAAGCGGGCGTCCTCAAGCAGTGGGTTATTGGCCTCACCTTCACGTCGCCCTAATAATGGTCGGCTCACAGTCCAGGACCTGCAGACTCTTCATGGAGTTGTTTCCATGTGTTCTTGGACCCTCAGGGACAGCTGTGGGCTGGGCCTTGGGGAGGGTCTATCCCAGAGCAGCTGGGCATGGTGGGGTCAGGGAGAGGGCTTGGCTGCATTTCCCAAGTCCACAGCAGGCTTCTGAGGGCCTCCAAGAGCCACTGGGGCCACTGGGAGGGAGGAAGGCTGGCCGTGCTTCAGCCATGAGCAGCCGGGGGACAGCACGCGCCTCCATCCCGCAGGGGTCAGCTCCTGCAGCTGGGCACCTGCCTGTCCTCGCACACGTGTGTCGTCTTGCGTCAGCCCCACAGTGCACCTGGGAGATGGGCGGGACGTTACGGAAGTAGACACTAAGATTTGAGGAGGGGGGATGACCTCCTCAGGGCAGCCTGGCTGGGAGGCTGCAGGGCTCCACTTCCGCCAGGCGCCCCGATCCCCCGTACCCCCAGCACCAGCGACCAGCACAGCCTGATCACCCGCTCTGTTATCTACTCAACGGTTTTCTTTAAATTGACTTCGGTTTTTAACTTAAATAGACGTACTTTGAAAACTTCATGTTCCTACTTTAAATGGAAAGCCAGAGGCACTCACCAGACAGCAGTCACCTGAAACACAAGCGAGTGTAAGGGACAAGGGCAGAGGCGGCTGGCCAGGGCCGGCCCTGTGGGAGGGGTCGGGCGAGGCCCTTGATGTGTGCTAAACGAAGCGCGTGAGCGGAGGATATAAGAGCCACACTGGCAGCAAACTGGGGTTTTCTCCTTGAGGAAAAGGATGGAGAGAGAAATAAATAAGGACAACCTTCCTCCCAGGGAGGGCTGGTGCTGCTCACAGCCGTGGCCTCAGGCCACCTCATCCGGTCTGCTGGCCACCCAGCCCCCTGGGGATGCAAATGGGTGAACAGGGAACCAGGCAGGGCCCAGATGACCTCTCCACTGGGAACCCGGGGCGGGAGAGGAGGGGCTGGGATGGCGGCTCCCAGGCTGTGGTGTCAGCATGCACCCCTTGTCCTCACTCAGGCCAGGGCAGCACCTCTGACCTGCTGTGGCCCCGTCCTCTGCTCAGTTCCATTTGCCTGTTCATCAGGGCACCCTGGACCCAGGCCTGCAGCCCTCCAGCCTCAGATCCGAACAGGCAATCAAGCGGCCATTGGGCAGCATGATCATCAGCATGCCGTCTGGGATTGGGTCCTGGTACGTTCAGGCTCTGCTCCGGGCTCGGGGACAGGGGGCAGGGAACAAGCTGAGTCTGTGCATCAAGGAGCTCGTATTCTGGTTGGGGAGACCGTGAGCAAATATGTCAGCAAGACCATTTCTGATACAGAGCCGCGCCATGGAGAAGAGGGAGCAGAGGCGTATAGTGGGGTGTTGACTAGAGGGCTAGTGGGGGGAAGGTCCAGGGAGGTGACATTGGAGGAGAAACAATGACAAGAAGCCACCAGTCACACAGGGGTGGGGGAGGGGAGCAGGGCAGGTGGGACAGGGGCACCTGAGGGGGACACTGCCCCAAGGGCTCGGCTGGGCAGTGGGAGCCTGGCCTAGGCCCAGCTCAGGGCAGGTCCACCTCAGAGGAAGTGGCTCAGTGGTGGCGGCCCTGGCAGGGACCCCCCAGAAGGCAGAAACTGCCCCCTTGAGATTGCCTTTCTCCCATGGAGGTGCTGTTGGTGACTGGGGTTGGCAACCCGCGTCCAGAACCCGGCTTGGATGGAGGCACGCGGGCAGTCCACTATCCCTCCCCAGCTGGGATGCTGGACACGTGGGTTCCCCAAAAGGCCAGCAAAGCAAAGCCAGGGAGAGGCTGAAGGCGCCATGTCTCCCTCACACCTTACAGCCTGTGGGCCTGGCCCACATCGCACACAGCAGAACCCAGCTTGGCACATCCCAAACACTCTGATGGTTTCTGATCCAGCAGCACATACTTTTGGACTAACAAGCCACATCTTCCCGAGGAGATAAAAACCCATGCTTGCCTTGATGCCAGTGACACTGGATGAGGGACAGGGACAGGCCACCCTCCAGGAGCTGCCCTCCGTGGGAAGCCAGCCTCCACAACCCTGCCTCTGTGCTCCTGTGAACCCCACAGAACCCAGGTCCCTGGCTGCATCTCCCAGGCCTCACTCCACAGTGCCCTGCCCTGGCCCACCAGGTTGACAACGTCCCCCTTTGAGGCCGGGCGAGAGCCTCCCTCTGCAAGGGCCCCTGACCCACAGCACCAGGCAGCCCCCTTGAGCCCGGGGGGCCTCAGTCTAGACTCCCGACTGGCCCCTAGTGACCCCAAGCAGAGCGTCGAGTACTGCTGCTCAGCAGTGGGACTGGACTTCACTCTGGGAAGAGTCCAGCAGGGATGCCCTCGGAGCGGCCCTTCCTTGGCCTCTGGGCTGCTGGCTCCTCCACTGGTTCCTGCCTGCCCACCCCCACCATCCACCTCTTCCCTGCCCACCTCAGCCTCCTCTCTCCCTCCCCCGGCCGCCACTCTACTTCGCTCTAAGCAGGTGTTCTGTAAAAGATGTGCAGAACAGATGGAGGGGAAGATGGACGAACACCAAAAAATACTGCTACACAGCTCCAAAGCTTCCCCAGCACGCCCTTCTGAGTGTGCTACCTCACGTGACCTTGCCCAGAGGCTGCGGCAGAGGGTCCACTGGGGTCCACAAGGGGCCTCTCAGGCCCCGGAGGTCTCCACTGACCCATGGACCACTCCTGAGCCCTTGACACCCCTGGGACCCCTCTGCCTGTGCCTATCCCTCCCCCAGACGCCCCATGGCATCTCGCCCACCCCTCCCCAGAGTGGCAAACTGTGCTTTTGTCATCCCCTGCCCCCAGCTTCCAGTTCCTCCTCCAATCTTCCTGTCTTCACTGAGTGCCCAGAGTCCTCCTCGGCCCTCCTCCTGCCCACTCCCCTCTCTCCCTCCCACCACCCCTGGCAGGCCCCCGGCCCCCTGCCCCTGCTCTTCCCAACCGGCTTGTGCCCCACCCAAAACACTATGCTGACACTTTGCACCTGCTGAAATAAGAGCCAGGGTGTGGGGAGCATGGACTCTGCACCCCAGAGCACACCCCAGGCCTGGGCCAAGGGCCCATCAGCTCTCGCTGGGAGGAAACCAGCATCTCCTGGTCCTCGGGCCCTCCTGGCACAACCCTTGTGCCGGGAGACCCCACACTTCCCTGCAAGCTGCCCCTGGGCGGTCCCAAGGAGGCGCTCCCAGGTTGGCCCGTCCAGGAGGGAGCTCTGCAATGTGGTCCAGCAGCACGCCCCCCATCCAAGTAGAGGGACCCACCCCTCCTCATTCTAATGCTAAACAACAACAACAAACCAACCCTGAAGATTCCACCGTTATTACAGATACATTTCCAAGACCCACTAATGACCATCATTAAGTCACCATCGAAGCTGGGACTGCCGGCTGTTGGCATATTGAAAAGCGACTTAAAAGCGGGGAGTCACAAGAAATCATAATATGTACTTTAAACATTTTATTTTAACTTAAAACAGATAAATGTAGGTAAACATACACTCATTTGCCAATTTTTGGAGTGGGCCAAGAGCTCCTCTCAGAGCACAGGCTCACTTACTGGAGGCGCCGTCACCGTCCCTGCTTAAAACACACACACCATGCGACGTCCAGCTGACTTTCTCCACATGGCGTGAGCTGGCAAAGTTGCCGGGACCGAATCCTAGGTTGTCACGGCTCCCTGTCCCCAACCGTAGAGCTGTCCTGGCCACACCAAACCTAACCACAGCTTTTACTGAGGTTTCCCAATGCATCCACCTAATTCCCAAAGAAACCCTCTTCACGTTCACAGTTCAGCAGTTTAGATGATGTTCAAGGACAGAATCACAATGACAACTACAAGTGGCACACACAGGTTTTGGACAAACAGCATTGACTCAAAGGGGTGGGTGCTGAAGCGCACAGCACGGGGAGCCGATGTCCTGGAGCAGCTGGCCTGCCGGGGACACAGGCCGGCATGTTTTACCACGGGAATGGAGAGTGCCCATCCATCCAGCAAGCACTGGCGACGGGGTAAAAGGAGTTCTAAGCACCAAGATTTCTGTAAGGCTTATAAATGACTTTGCATTTCCTTTATCACAACAGCTTCTGCAAATATTTGAAAAATAGGAGCAATTACATATGCGAGACACTACTGATTGGGGCTTGGGGACATGTGACCCTGTGTGTGTGGGTTCTTTGCAGACATTCCACAGCCACCCAGGCCCAGGCCACTGGGTTAGCTTATCCATGGCCCCCAACCTGCCTGACGGCGTGGCACCAGCAGACCCGCAGTGTGGTGCCCCTTAAAAGCAGCCCCTGTTTCTTTGCCTCCTCCTAGTTCTCTGCTTATTTTGGAGCCAGAGTCCGAGTGGATGGGAGAAGGACCAGGGTTGGTGTGCAGTGTCCCCACCTGCAGACAGGCTCCCACCAATGGCTCTGCCCCAGCTAGGCAGACTGTTGGCCTCAGAGCGCCACTGCTAATGATGACCAGGGAGGCCCTCCCCAATGGCCCCGTACTGTCCTGTGGCTCTGGATGCCCTCAGCCACGTGTCCAGCCTTCTGGCCCACAGCCGCCAAGGCCGACCAGACGAGATGAGATAGCACCGCCTGAGGAACACTGACTCAGGAGGAAATCAGGCCAGAGATTTCTCGGGGCCAGGAGTAAATAAATAAATGAAAGTGGAAAGGCTCCACAGACAAGGGGACGGAGGCTCTGCGGCGCAGGGAAGAAGTGCCACCCTGCTAAGGGCCTGGGGAAGGGGCTGCCACGGGCAGAGCTGGGCTCCCGGGTGGCCAGAGCGAAGGTAACTGCTGACTTTCTCTCAGGCCTCTGGGCTGGGTGGGCTCTTGGATTTAGCCATTCTGGGTCTCTGTTACCCTGAAATTTCCTGTTCCCTGCCTCTAAGCGTGGCATCCCATGGTCCCATGCCCCTGCCCTCTCTGGTGAGGGCTCCATGGGGCCAGACAAGCACCCGGCTCCTTCCCCAGCCCCTCATGCCTCCCTGTAGCTCCTTTCCTGTCTTTCTCTGCTGCAGGTGGGCACCACCTCCTGTTGGGGCCCGCCTTCTTCCTTGCCCTCCCCCACAGCCTGCTTCCTGAGCCTCCTAAACTCACACAGGCTTGCAGGCTGCAGAGTCTGAGGATTCTGCAGATTCAGGAGGAAGGGCCCAGGAATGTGCATGTTGTCAAGTACTGGGGGTCCTCCTGAGGCCAGCAGCCTGGGGCCCCTGCACTGGAAGCTGCCCCAGGTCACTCTCAGTGGCTGGCTCCGGTCCTCCCATCCGTGAGGGGCCACCCCCAGGAGTCTCCAAGTCTGCAGCAGCCTCTGACCCTGTCCTGATGGGGTTCTCCAGGAGCAGAGCCTGAGGTGGGAGTTCCTGGCACGTGACTGGCGGAGGGAGCAAGTTAAGGAGAGAGGGATGCAGGACGGGGCGGGGCAAGTAGGCACAGGTGTGGCTTCAGCCGTGTCTGGCACTAGCCTGATCCCACGGGGAGCTGTGGAGCGTGACTGGAATCAACGCTCTCCCGCCTTGAGGGAAGGCGCAGGGCCTCCCAGGCACTTCCGGGCAAGGGGCCTCTGAGGGCCCAGGGCAGTTCTCCAGCGAGGGGCGTAGCTCTGAGCGACACGACGAGGCTGGTGGACGGAGTGAGGCAGGCAAGGGGGCTTGGCAGCAGCAGTCGTACCTACTGCAGGCCCAGATCTTTCTCTCTGCCCCTCCCCACTTCCTTTCTAACAGAGCCTGGTGCCCGGGTCAGGGCTGGGCCTGGCAGGCCTCAGGAGAGCCTCTGTCTGGAATCTGACCACTTACCCCTCCAACCCCGAGTCTCTCATCTAGATTGCACAGTGACCTCTCAGGCCTCCTTGCTCTCTCCCGGCCCCTGCCCTCTGTGCTCCCCCCAGCAGCCAGGGGGATCCTTGTGAAAACATAAAGCAGAGTGTCTCTCTTGTGCTCAAAACCTTCCCACAGCACACCATCTCAGTTCTGAGCCAGAGTGCCAGTCCTTCCAGGGCCCCAGGGCTCTGTACCGGCCCCTGCCTCTGACACTCCTCCCACGCTCCCTCCACTCTCCATCCTGTGGAACTGCTGCCTCTCAAGCACATATTGCATGTTCTCCCTCAGGGCCTTTGCACAGGCTGTTCCCTCTGCCCAGAACACTCTTTGTCTAGAGAGCCACTCCATCCTTCCCTCAGGCTCAGAGGTCCTCTGCTTGGGAGGCCTCCCCGCCCATCCTATCTATGACTCCCTCACAGCACTGCTGCCTTCTGACCTGCTGCATGACTGGCTCATGGCTCGATGTGTTTACTGCCCCACTTCGTGCTCACAGAAGGCCAGCCCCACAGGGCAGGGCTGCTGGTCATTATCACCGAGGTGTCCACAGCCCAGAAGTACCTGGCAGGAAGCAGGTGCTGATCAATCCAAGCCAGCTCTTTGTACTGAGTGAGGGAGGAGCCAGCTCAGTGCAGGGAGGGGCCAGCCAGGGACTTCTGGGAAGGCTTCTAGAAAGGCCTGTGGCCTTTCCCCAGATGGACACAGTAGATGTGCATCCCTCTCCCGCCTGGCCTTGGCCTCTGTGCCCCCAGCCCAGGATGTCCCTTCATCTGGTAAGCCCATCAGGGCCAGGCTTCAGTTGCTGCCACTGAAAGTATGCCCCCACCCCCAGCCTACCCTCAACCTGAGGCCCCCTCACAAGCTCTGGCTGTCACTCTCAGCCTGCCTGCCCAGCCACAGCCTTCCTGTGCCAGTGATGGGGACATTCCCCAAAGTCCTAGCCTGCCCAGAGCCCGGGGCTGCAGCTCTCCTTATGCCCCAGTCCTCCATCCCTCCCTCTGCCCTGAGAGAGCCCCAGAACAGCCAGTGAGACGAGACTAACGCACACAGGGACTCAGGCCACGGAGGGGCCGAGTGTAGCCGGGCAACTCGAGGAGCCGGCTGCTGCTGGGGGCACCAGGGCAGGCCTGTCAGGGCTTTGGTGCCCTCCTCCCTGCCACGGGGCAGGAGCAGGGCTGGGGATGTGCATGCGTGCGTGGCGTTATCACAGAGGAAATCGATGCCTGGCACTGGCCCAGCGTTTAAGGGAAATGAATAGATTCTGGCCGAGGACAAAGAGAGTTTGATTAATCAGAAATTGGATAATGGAGGCAACACTCTAATTATTTTTCTTCCCAGCATTTTATCGAGAAATATGTTTGCACAGCATATCAGAGGTGAGGGGAGTGATCGTGCTGGAGGAAAGTCTAGATTGGGGACAGAGCCGCCATATCCACATGCGCTGATGGGGCTGGATGAGAGACAGGCAGGCTGGCCAGGGTCCTGGTGGTCACCCCATGGAGCCACAGGAAGCAAGAGGGGACAGGCGGGGCAGGCCAGAGGCCACACACAGCTAGGGCATCTGGGGTCACAGAAGATGAGCCACGCTGGGGTGGGCAGGGGGAAGGGGGCAGTGAGGGCCAGGGCCTCAGTCAACACAGGGGTGGCCGACCTCGGAGAAAGGTCCCTCACGTGGAGACTGCCCCTTCCCTGGCCTGGACACCTCCTTGTCACCCTGCCCTGCTCACAGCCTCGCTGGCACAGTGGCCGGGGGGCGTAGGGGTGGGGCGCCACCGGCTCAGGTCACCAGCGCCTGCTCAAGCCAGGGTGAAGGCTGTAGGGGTCAAGTCCTCCAACCCTTGGTCAAGGAGGGACTTCAAGGGCCCCTGGCAGCATGAAGCGCGTTCCCATCGCTCACCCCCGGTGAAGCCTGGTGAGCCGCTCCACGGCCCAGGTCAAACGGGACTGCTGGGTGCCCGCAGGACCCAGAGCCTGGGACTCACATGCCATGGCCCTCCCTGGTCACGCACCCCCTCTTCCCAGGCGTCCCCACTCCTAAAACACGTCGAGCTGGAACTACATGGTTTAGCGTGTTTCTGTGGCTACCTGGCCTCCCAATTCCAGGCAGGCTTCTCGGGCTCTATGGCAGAGCGGAGCTCAGCACCAGGGAAGCTCTCTCAACTGCTTATTCATTCGTTCGGAGCAGAGAGAAACGCTGCCTCAGAAGAGACTCCACAGTGACCCGAGCTGCCCGTCAGACTCAGGACACCAACTGGGAAGCACAGGAGGGGTCAGGATCAGGGTCCAGGAAGAAGGGGTGGGTGAGGAGAGAAGAAGGATGAGCTGAAGCTGCTGAGCAAGAGTGAGGGCATGGTGGGTGGGGCTGGTCAGCCCCTGGAAGGACGTCTAAGTCCTGCCTCCTCTCCCACTGCAGACCTCACTCCACGACCGCTTTCCCTCTGAAGCACAACGCAGCCTCCGAATCCTGCTCAGCACTGTGTGCTTTGGGTGGCCACTCCAGAGGTGGTATGAAAAGTGAAAATCCTCTGCAGCCTTGGCCCAACCCAACATAAGGGTGAGGACACAGAGCCCCAGAGGGTGAAGAGGATTCACCAGCGTCACTGTGACAGGCAGAGCCAGGACTAGACCCCAGGTCCCTCGACTTCCTGTCCAGCGCTCTTCCCCAGCACTGAGCTGCCCTCTGAGCTAATCTGGGGGTAGAGGGGCCATCTGGAAGGGCCACTCAGCCATCACATGGTCATGGTGGGCTCTGTGCCCCTTTCCTACCACCAGGACCTCGTCTTGTCCTCTAGGATGGTTTGCTGTGGACACGCCTCTATCTGTCATGACTGTGTGGATCTCCTGCATCTGACCAAGGCCTCACCAGGTCACACCACGTCACTGAGGGGCCAGGTGTCAGCCGAGACATCCAACTCTTGGTGGTGGTGACGGCAGTGTGAAAAGCTGGGCAGCTCCCTGCTGCAGGCATGATAGGGTCCAGCCAATCGTGTCCACCCACGGGGGGTCTGTGCTTGTTGGTCAAACCTAAGGCCCAAAGACACACCTCTTGGGACCCAAAGACACAACCTCTGGAGAGCAGAGTGTTGAGCTGGGGCAGCGGTCCTCCAACAGGCCTGCAGCCACAGGAAGCGCAGCCCGCCACGGCAAAGTGGCTCAGCGGGTCACAGCAGTCAGGCTGCGCACCTGCCGGTATTCAGTCCCCCTTCAGCAGCCACCTTCCCAGTCCGTGCGTGGGCCAGGCCGGGCTCCGGGGCAGGATTCTCAGTGGTGAGCTGCAGACGAAGGTCCTGAGCTCCCAGAGCTCACCTTCAGGTCCAGGAGAGGTCGGTAAACAAACACAAATAAACACAACAGGCAGTAGGTCACGCTGGGACCAGCGCAAAGGGGAAAAACAGAGGCAGGAGGGAGCACAGGGTATGTGCGGGTGGGGCCACAGTGCTGCTCTATAGGGACAGCCCGGACAGGCCTCGGTATGAGAGTACAGAAGTTGGAGGCCTGGAGACCCTCCTCCTGGACACACAGGGACATGCGTGGACCCGTCTAAGGACCGTCAGTGAGAAGATAGAGCAGCTGCAAGGAGGAGGCTGGTCTCCAGCAGAAAGGACGAGTTGGCCACAGCCCCTCAGCCCTGCCGAGGGACAGAGAAGGTGGCCGCCATACTGCAAGCAAGCTCTTGGGGCTCCTGGACACCTCGCCGGGGCACACGCAGTCACCCACTCAGGAAAGCCACCATCTGCTTAGGTCTCAGGCTCAACTCGGAGGAGAAAACTGAGGTCCAACAGGCCCTTCTTGGTGGGACCGGCGGTGGGAGGACAGGGAGCTTGGGACCCCCTGGCGCCCGGCCGCCGTCATCCAGAGTGGAGTCCGCTGCCCCGCTGCGAACGCCTGCTCGGGGCGCTGGGGTGAACGTGCACCTCGGGGCCACTCCCCACTCCAGCCCTGGACCGTGACCTCCGGGACTCAGGGGCAGGCCAGCGCCCCGAGAAAGCCCTGTCTGCTCAACTCTCTCTATCCCAGGGGGCAGGGAGGGCTGTCCCACAGGGAGGGCCTCCTTCTGAAAGGGCTGCCCCACTGCGGCCACCCGGGCGCCTGCGAGCCTCGGGCCGGCGTGGCTGCCAGGGGCCACTGGAAGGGCCGAGATGCCCTGGCACGGCCCTCCCCCACCGGGGTTTTTAACAGTCTCGCTTCTTAGCACTTTCGATGGATTCTCCAGGGACGTCTCTCAAAGAGAGTTACACCTTAATTTAGAAGCAATAACTCAAAACTCGATGACGTAGTAGCTCCTGTGGAAAAGAGACGAACTCACGGAAGCCATTGTGAGAGGGTGCCCGCCACCGGACTGCCCAGCGCTCGGCCATGGGGCTGTGCCTCCCGCCCAGGGGTCCAGGGCCACCAGGGTCAGCGGACAGAGGGGGCAGAGGCGACACACACGGGAGGCCAGGGTGAGGCTCGCAGGCTGGCTCTGACCCACCCTCGCGGCCCCATGCCCTCTGCCCATAAGAGGCGAGGGGAGGGGAGAGCGGCGGTGGTCCTGGGTGCTGTTCCGGCCGCCAGCGCAGCCAGGCTCCACGGGGATGCCCATGGTAGCCCCACACGGCCACGCCTGGTTCGATGCTCTGCTGTCGCTGTCTTGAAATGCTTAACAACTTTTAACAAGGGCCCAAGAATGACGTGGCCAGTCCTGCCCACGCTGCTCAGTCCCCACACACCCCGTGCCTCTCGCAGAGTTTGCTGCAGGGGACCCACCCTCCTGGGAATACCCTCTTCTGCAGCCCCCGACATCGCCATCGTGACTGTGCTCCCACCTCACTCGCCGTCAGTCCTTCTCAGTCTCTTTTCTAGGTGCTCCTTCTCAGCTCGTGCTCTGAGCCGGGCAGGCCCTGAGGCCTGACCCAGACCCTGCCGGTCCCACCTCCCATCGATCCCTGGGAACTCGGCCGGTCCCTGGCTCCCAGTGACCCTCTGACCGTCACACACGCCTACGTCTACCGGGTCTACCTTGACTCCCGATTCCCCGTCTCTTACAGATGAGGCTGATGCTTCCTTCTCAGCCAAAGCCGACTCTGTGCTTCCAGGGCTGTCCTTGCCTCTTCTCTATTGGCAGGTCCTCTTTAAGATAAATTCCCCATCTCACTATCTGTGGTGCCCCCACCCCAGGGGGTCAGCAGCCTCCCCACCCCAAATGCTGCAACGGCCCCTAATGGCCTCTGGTCTTGCCCCTGTGCCCGTCAGTCAGACAGGTCTTTTAAAAGTGTAATTAGCTGGAGTTTCTCTGCTCCAAACCTGCCCAGGGCTTCCTGCCTCATTGGGGCTGCAGAGCCCTACCTGACTTGCTCCACATACACGTCCTCCCCTCCGCCCCCCATTAGTGGTTCCAGCCCCCGGGCCTTCTGGTGGATCCTCCTGCAGCTGAACTGTGTTGGCCTCAGGGCCTTTGCACCTGCCATTCCCTATCCTGGTGTTCTTCCCTATCACTCACCCAACCCTCCATGGCACTGCACCAGCAGCCCCTCCACACAGCGATGCCCTCCCCCAACTTTCTGCTTGAATTCTCCTCAAGGCACTTATCCTCCCTTTCCTTCAGTTACACAGGTATTGTGCCAGTCTCTCCCAGTCTGATGTGGTTGTCATGCGAGCAGACGATGCATCCGTCCTGCTCCCTGCCCTACCCCTGTGCCTGGCACAGCACCTAGCTCTTACAGGCACTGGTAAATACTGGCCACAGGAATGAGTGGATGAGCAATCGTGAGGCTCCGTATGGAGGGCCGACGTCTGCCCCACATGCTCTGGGGTCCATCAGACGGTTCCTGTGAGTTAGTCTCCAGCAGTTCACTCTGCACCTCACCAGCCGCATGGGTACCGGAGGGGCCAAACGTGTGATGAAGCCCTGAGGGGACCAGGCAGGGCACTCTCGAGAGGCCAGGGCTGGGCCGGGTGGCGGCGGGCCCAGGGCCTGACCCAAGTCTTCTGCCTTGACGGGCGCTCTCCCTCCCCACCCTGCACCCCTCCCCAGTCTGCCTGAGCTGCGTCTGGCCACCACTCTGGGCTCCAACCTGGGAGCCCTGAGGCCTCTGTCCACCTCCCTCCGCCCTCCCTCCTGCCAACTACAGCGCTGCAGGCCTGCCCCGAGGCTCCAGCACCCCAGGCTTCCTTCCTGGGGGCCGCAGGGGAGCGGCGCACTATCAGCCTCTTCCAGAGTTCCTGCAAGCCCAGCCCAGCCGCGGGTCAGTAGCATCGAGAATGCCCTAGAGCCGCACAGCACTCGGGTCTTCTGACAGCTGGCAGGGGACAGTACAGGGCTGCCTGGTCCTCACCTACACGGCAGGAAGGCGCGGCACACACCAGCATCGCATGTGCACATGAGACAACCACTCTGCGAGGTCGAGGCCCCTGGGGCCACACTCTGGGTCTGACACCCTCCATCCCACCAGCCTCTCCGCAGGGGCCCTGGGCAGCTGTGCCAAGTCTGCCCGGTTACCTACAAGTTCCTGGAATTGCCCTAGAAGCTCCTGAGAGCCAGACCAAGGCACTTTTCCTCCTGGGACTCCAGGAAACAGAAGAGCTGAGAAGCTGACGACAGACAGTGGAATTCATTCCCTGTGTCCCAAATCTAGAGTCTCATGCAGAGGGCCGGGCGACAGGCACAGAGTGAAGCAGCTCCATCAGGCTCAGCGTGGACCTCACCCCCATGAGGGCAGGCAGGTGGGCCTGCTCTCGCTGCAGCAACCTAGGCCTTAGCCAAAAGCCGAAAGTGGGTGGGTGTTTGGGGACAGGGCAGGGAGGGGCATGCCACACAGATGAGTAACAAACAGCCCCTTCCCCCCAGGAGCCAGCAAGCCAGCAGATCCAAAGCAGAAGGTGACACGGGGCTTCCGAGGGGGAGGAACTATGTCTTATTCACCTCCTGTCTCAGAAAACCAGCGTCTGTTAGAGGAACACACAAGAAGAGTGTTAAACCAAATGCCAGTGTCTCATCTGGACCACGAGGAACGCCGAAGGCACACCACTTCAGCCAGGCACAGCCAGGCCCTCGCACCGTCAGCCCTACACAGAGACACTCAGGATTCCCCGGTTTCTGTTTGAAAACATCCACACCCCAAAGGGACAGTGTCACCAGCTAAACATCATCCTGCATCCTGGCTGGGAAGGAGGCTGGGTGGTCAGTGACCCAGCACTCCGGCCCTGCCCCAGGGACAAGATGCCTGGCAGGGCAGGCAGGGCAGTCCTCGGCTGCACGGAGCCCTCCCAGGTCTTTGAAGCTTGTCCCCAGGCCCACCGCGGCTCCCGGGTCACACAGCTGCTCCCTTTCACAGATGAGGATGCTGCAGCCCCCAGTGAAAGCCACAGCTAAGAAAAAACCCCGTCTTTCTGTTTCTCCAGCTCCCTCATCCCCTGCCACCCCCACCCGCCTTTCCCGCCATACCTCCTATGCTCCCAAGCACACCCCGGGCTCCTGCCAGACCCAACTGCCGGAGCGCCCTCTCTCTGCCTCAGTCCATTTTCTCCCCTCTGCCCGCAATGCCCACCCCAACTGTGCCCGTGTCCTTCAAGCTCCACTTCAAAAGTCACTCTGCCCACAGGCTCGTCTGACCCTAGCCCAGGTCACCTCTCTGAGGTCCCTCCCAAGGCCCTTGAACCCACACTCAGGGTTGGGTTATCTGAGCAGACATTTCTCCCCTGTGGGGTGGTGAGTCAGTCCCCAGAGGGCAGGCCCAGTCCACTCCCACCCCAGCGCCAGGCCCTGGGGGAGCGAACACTCAGTAAATATTTGCTTAATCGAATTTGGCCAAGGAGCCTCCTCCAGACAGAGCTGAAGGCAGCAGGACTCAGTCCCCAGGGCAGGGAAATCACTCGGCTGCCTCCCTAAGCCGGGCAGACCTCCCCTACCAGGCGGGTCCCTCCATCCTGAGACACTGGACTCCAGGGAGCCCTGCCTCGGCACCGCCTTCCCATCCTCTTCCCTCTTGTAACACAGAACCCCAATTCTGGGCCTAGGCGGATTCCTGCCATCATCGCCCAGAGAGGCTCAGCACCGCCCTGAACGCAGAGCCCCCTCGGATCTCCGCAGGATACGGAGCTCCGGCCCCGAGGCCCTCACACCCCTCCCCCCAAACACCCCCACCGCCTTTTAAGGGAAAAAAATATTGAGCCGGGAACATATCACAATAGCAGCGGGTCGATACTCATCTCTGGCTCTAAACGCCTCCAAGGAACCTGCTCGCTGCAAGAGCGGTGACCGAAAACTGCGAGCCGTCCGTCCCCGGGCCCAGGCCTCCGGGGCCCTCGCCTTCGTTTTAGCCAAAGACCCGCGTCGGCGCCCCCGCTGCTCGGGTCGCCTCCTTCCCTCTCCCCCGGGAGGGAGACCCCGCCTCGGCGCCCTCCCGCAGGTCGCCGCCCTGGCCCGGCTCCGCAGAAGCCGCTGCTCTAGCCCCTAGCGCGGCATCCCCGCGGCCCCTGCCCACCCTCCCGGCCTGCAGCCGCCCCCTCCCGCCGGATCCTCAGCCCGGCGGCGCCCCTCGCCAGCACCTGCCGGGCCGCGGCCGCCCCCTGCCCACCTTGCGGGCGTGCCCGCCCTCGCCGCCCCCACCGGCCGGGCATCCCTGTGGCTGCGCCCCGGCGCCCCCGACCCGGCGCCCCCCACCCGGCCGGATCCCCAGCACAAAGGCCCGGGCGGGGCCCGGTGGGGGTGGGGTGGGCGCCCCCGAACCCCCGAGGCTCAGACGCGCGCCCCGGCCGCGGGTCCGCTCACTCACCTCCGGGCCGCGGCGCGGTGCTCCGGCCGAGCTGCTCCAGGCGGGGCGGGGCGGGGAGAGACGGCGAGCGCGGGCCCGGGCGCCCTCGTTCCGCACTACGCGGGCGGCGGCGCCCGCGCGGGGACGTGACCGGACCGCGGGCGGCGCACACGCTCCGGCGGCCTGGCTCCCTCCGCCCGCTCGCCCGCCCGCGGGTCCGCCCGCCCCGCGCCGCGCGGCCGCCGGCAGGGGGCGGAGCCGCGAGCGCAGCGCGTTGCCAGGCCAACCGCGGGCGGGGGTGCCGCGCGCCCGCCGGTGACCACGCGCCGGGCGCCACCGCCCAGCCACGAGCGCCGGTTCGCCGCCCATTGGGCACGAGTGGCTGACGGACGCGCCCGTGGCCCAATGGCGACGGGCAGGGGCGGGGCCGCAGCTCCGCGCTCGCCGCAGTCCGGCGCGCGCTGCCCGCTCCGGCGTCCCCGGAACCCTGCTGCGACCCGGCCGGGGTGCCAATCCAGTGGGACCGCATATCGCAGACTGGGAGACCGAGCCTGAGATCGGCGGATGCCCCGGCCCGCGCTTGCCCCCTCCCTCCAGCCCCGTCCGAATTCGAACCCAGCTCGGCACTTTCTGAGCTCCGCGACCTTGGGCAACCGACTGACCTGTCTGAGCCTGTTTTGCTAAGTGGGGCTGGTGGCACCTGCCTCCCTGAATTGTTGCGCTAATCCGCTAGAACGTGTGAAAGGGCTATGCAAACCCTAAAGGTTTGCACCGTTGAGGTTTGTGCAGCGATGGGGGGAGGGCTTGAACGTCTTTGCTGCTCCCACTGCAGCCTGTAGGGGCTCTTCAGGGTCCCTGGCAACCCTGGCCACGGATGTTTGCCTTGGAAGGAGGAGAGGGAGAAGGGCCCAGGAGCTGTCACCTAGACTGGAGAGGCGGGAGGAAGCCAGCTCAGTTAAGGCCAGGGTCCCATTGGCGCCTTGGGGAAGCTCATAGAAGGCATCAGGTGCTCAGCAAAATGCACCTGAGGGCAGTCTGTCAAATTCTGCTTCCAGTTTCAGGGGGAGCCCATCTGTGGGCCTCAGAGCCAGAAACTCCTATGCTTAAAGGACTCAGGCCAGAGAGCCAGACATTAATGCCACTCTCTGTCTTTCCCATCGCTGTAACCTGAAGCTTTGTGCGTCCTAGAGCATCCTAGCAAAATGCAGGTGCTCCCGGCTGACGCCTTCTTATCACTTTGCACCATCGTGGTCACGTTACAAGGATCACCCCACTGGCAAGCAGGAGCACTGGAACTGACCATCGGCAGAGGCAGTTGGGGTGGTGGCCCCAGCCCAGGTCTGTGGTCAGAAGCCAGGGGCGGGAGTCCAGCTCTGCCAGCTGGACGCTGTGACATCTCGTCATCCCATAACGTCTCTGAGAATGTGTCCTCTGCTGTGAAATGGAGACCACTTGCAACGTCCCCCCACCTGGGAAGGTGCTGCCTCAACTGTCAGGGACAGGGAAGATGCTGGGGATGGGCATCCTGAGGCGACCTCAGACCTGGCACAGTGCTCTCTGGAGGGGGCCAGCAGTTGAGGGGCTTCTGTGTGTAAATGCCCTCCACACTGCCAGGCTGGCTGAGGCTGGACTCTGCCCAGAGGACCACACAGCGGCCAACAGCTGTGACACCAGGAAGACGAGGAGTGCAGGCCCTGCCCTGCAGTGGGTCAGAGGTGAGAGGCGGCTGGCGGTGAAGCGCAGGCCCAGCTCTGCTGCCGTCACCTGGATACCCTTGGGTGACTTATTTCACCTGGCTGAGTCTCAGTTTCCTCTTCTGTCAAAAGGGGAGGATACGAGGCTATCCCTCGAGGGCAACCCTCAGGGAAATGCACATTGGCACATATTCAGAGAGGGCGAGGGCAGTTCCCTTGGGGGATCAGGGGTCCGAATTGAGCCGTTTGCAGGGGCAAACTATATGCAAACGTAGGATGACCCCCAACAGCAGTCCAGGCACAAGATCAGAGGCTAGCCCACGGAGGGGCCTAATGGGGCTGGCTGCTGCCCTGTCACCTGATCCTGGTGGCCACCTCGAAGTGAGAGGTCACTTGGCATCAACCAATGGGTGTAGTCCCTTACACGGCAATCATTTCCTGACGGCCTTCTCTGTGCTGGGCACAGGTCTAGGGTTCAGACAGACCTGACGCTGCCCGCTAGACGCCCCTGTCTGCGGGGCAGGGCAGACGGCAGAACAATATTTCACCATTAGGATTGTGTGAGGCCTGATGGAAGAGACCCACCAGGGCTCTGGGGTCACGTGGCGGGGGCAGAACCAGCCACCGGGACAGCAGGAAGGACGTGGCCTGTGACTTGGGGCAGGAGAGAAGCACATTCCAGGGCGGGAAGGCGCTGAGTGGAAGGAGCATGAGGCCTGGAAGAACCTGGGAAAGACCAGTGTGGCTGGAGCCGGGCGGCATGTGAAGATGCCAAAACACGAGGCTGGAGCGGGGCTGGGGACAGGCACGCCGGGCCTGCGGCCCTCGTGTAGTGTTGGGGACGTTGGCCTGAGAACCACTGGAGAGATTTAAGACTAGCTTTTTACATTTGAGAGGAAGCACGGCGAGTTGCTGTTTCATGTTTAGGCCGGCGTGGTCCCACAGTGTGTGGTGTCCGGGGACGCAGAATCAAATAACAGACGTGCACTCGTCAGCCCGGAGAAGAGAAGCAAGCAGAGAGGGCAGGCCGCGAGGCCCAGTTCAGTAAAGGGCCACGGGATCACCAGCGACCGCGTGTGTCAGGAGATGGCTGGGCGGCGCTGAGCTGGCCCTGGCAGGGTGGAAGAGTGGGGAGGGTGGGGACCAAGGAGCGGGCCCACATGAGAGGAGACACTGGAGGAAGGGATGGCACTTGCTAAGCAGATGGAGGAGCAGTCGGAGAGGTGGCTGGGAAACCAGGGAGTGGAGGGTCCCTGAGCCGCGGGAGTGTCCCTAGAAGGAAGACAGTCAGCCGTGTCACATGATATTGGGAGGCCGAGTAAGCTGAGGACAGAGAAGTGTCCCCTCGAACAAAGGTAGGCATGAGCTGGGGGTAAGTGTGCCAGGAATTCAGGGCGTGGGGCCTGCAGGAGGCTAAAGCTGGACAGGTGGGTCCAATGAGGCGCAGTGGGCCCAGGGCACCAAGCATGGCTACGTGGTCCCCGGGGCCGGGCCGGCGCTCCATCCTCAGTCCTCACTGGCCCGGAGAACGGGACTGGGAGACGAGAGCTGGGCTCTGAGGTAGAAAGAGGAAGGGGGCCCTGCTCATTGAACCCGCCCAGCACCTCACCAACCCAGGGGGGACAGCTGGCTGAGGAGTGGCTCCTTGGGGTGGTGTCAACCCCACCCCTAGGAAATGACCAAACCTCAAGCACAGGGGCTTCCATGCCATGGGCTTAGTGACCCCTCAATCCCAGCAGAGCTTCTGGCTCATCAACCAACCCGTCCTGGCTCACCGGCCGCACTGCATCGCTGGACTGAGGGCCCTCCCCAAACACCGCCGTGCCTCCTGCCTCTGCCCCCTGCCCCACGCTCCTCTGGCCTCCCTTCCCGTACAGACAGAGCCCCGAGGGCCCTGGGTTTCCTCATCTACACATGTCAACCTGTGCTGGAGTGACCGGTCCCCACTGACTCTCCCACTCGTCCCCCTACTTCCCAAGGGTGGGGGTGGTCTCGCTCATCTCAGGACCTCTGGACGGTCCCCTCCTGGCTGACTCTTCTCTGTGCCCCACCTCCCCTGCTCCCCCAACCCAACCCCCCACCGGCCGATTCCCCGGCTGTGGCCAGGCCAGGGGTTTCTCTAGTTTGTTTCCTTGGGGTCTGTGCACTCCCCCTCCCCAACTTGAACAAGCCATTGCAGATCTGGGTTAGTTATAAATAGCCAGGCCTGCGACTCTCCTTTTAGCTGAAAAGAAGCAAAGTGAACGAGCAGAGAGGCACACCCGGCACGCGTTTTATTTTTAATCTTCTCCCTCTGTCTCAAAATGAACCCATGTCCCAGTGCTCTGCATTTCTAGGAGCAGAGGCCCAAGACAAATGCCTGGGAAACAGAACCCGGGGAGCTAAGGGCCCTAGTCTTGCCCCGGTCTGCTGTGGGACCTGGGGCACTTGAGTAGCCTCTCTGGGCCTCAGTATCCTCTTCAAGAGGGAGAGCAGTGGAGTTGATCACCTCCAACACTTGGACTTTCTGACGTGAGTCCCTCCTTCCGCCCTCCCGCAGCCTCTGCTGCCCTGTGGCTCCAGCAGCAGCCCTCTCCCTAGGCGTTCCGAGGAGGCCCAGACCCAGGTGCAAGTGAGGACACAACAAAGCCCCGATTTGATGATGCACAAATTCCGGGCTTTTGCTCAGGTGTCCCCCGTCAGGATCATTATCCCTCCATCAGCCAGCAGGATCCTTCTTGGAAGGTCCGACTGTCACCTCTCCACTGTGAGCTGGGGAGGGGTCGGCCGGCTGGGTGGTGGAAGCGAAGGGGGAGCAGGAGGCCGGGGCGCGCAGTGTGGCCATGGGCCAGCTGGAGGACAGGGCGAGGGGCAGAGAGGCTCAGGCCCCCAGGGGAGGCGGCCTGTGGGGCCACCGGGAGGTGCTCCTGCAGGCGGGGACTGCAGCTCTTGTCTTTGTGTCCCGCCATGTCCCAACCCTTGCTTGGAGCTGGGACTCAGTGTTGGGGAATTCAGGAGACTCTTGCTGTGCTAGGTCCAGACGTTCTGGGCACACAGTGACAGTCGCTTACTCGGAGCACTCTCCCACCCAGTACTCCACTGATGCCGCCCAACCCCTGCCAGGGAGGCTTGTGTTAATGATGAGGAAACCAGCTTTAGAGGGGTTAAGCGACTTGTCCGAGGTCACACGGCTGGATCCATTCAGGATTCCAACCTAGGCTTTTTTTGAAATCTACGTGTATTAAATCTTAAAAAGCCCAATACTCTTGAAGCCACAGGAGATACTCTTCCTGTATCGTGAGTGCCCTGGGAACAAATGGGGAGAGCTGTCTGCTCTGCCCAGGAAGAAGCTGGCCAGGGCAGCGGGAGGCTCTGGACCCTGCCTCTCCAGCCGCCTCGCCTGGGCTCCTGCCACCTGATGTCCTCAGGGAGGAAGAGGGGAAGGCTGGGGTGGTGGCTTCAAAGAGGAAATCCCTGGTGCTAATTGGCACTCAGAGACCTTTAGGCTAATTAACCTGTTTATTTGTCTCTCTAGAGTAAATTAGAGGGTTTAGCCGGGGAGGGCTGAAGAGAGAGGTGTTTGCGGTGGCCATCTCTGTGGGGCTGTCAATGGCTTCGCAGCGGGCGGTGTGGCTGCTAGGGAGGCAGGGAGATGGCGGGCTATAGGGCAGTTGTGGCTGGTTACCTGCATGCCATGGGGAAGGGCCACCCTCCCTGTTGGTGCCTGCTCCCTTCCCAGGAGGGTTGCTCTGCGAGCAGTTCCGGGCTCACTCGGGCTGGACCCCCGGGGTGCCAGGGGCCGGTTCTGAGTCCTCCTCCAGGCAGCCCACCAGACATTCCCCAGGAGGGAGGAGAGCTGGAGGGAGTGAGGAGGAACTGGTCCATGGCGTAGGCCCACCACACTGCGCTTCTCCAGCCCCTGCGCCTGGGCCGTGCCACGTGGAGCTCCCCTTCCTGCAGGGCACCAGTCTCCTGCAGACGCCTTGGCCAGAGTCTGTGGATTTCCTGTCACCTTGGGTTGGGGGTACAGCTCTTTTTGGTGTATAAGATGCTGGCCAGTTCACTCCAAATCTTCTGCCTCAGACCCGATTCCAAGCTCTTCTTCCTCTCCCTAAGGGCCCGCCACACTGATCGGCTGTCTCTGGCAGCTTGGAGATGTTGCGGGTGGGAAGGAGGGGCTTGGCTGTTCCCCCCTCCCCGAGCCCCCTCTGGGGCTGGGTGGGGAAGGGAGGGAGGCTTCTCCAGTGCCCGAGCCCCGGGGGTGAGCTGCTCTGCTCCAAGGAGTGGCTGCTGCTTCCCAGGCCACTGAGCGCCTGTTTAAGACAGATGCTCCCCAGTCACAGGTGACCAAGGGCTGGCACCTTTTGGGGTCCTTTGAGGCCTCGTGGTTCCCACCCCAGCTTGTCAGCCACAGCCTCCTGGTGGTTGCTCAGGCCCCCTGCCTGGCAGCTGGGGCCGGGGGGCTCTTGTAATTTGTCTTGTCAACGCCCCTCCTCTGGCTCTGAGGACTCTCCTCGCTCCTGAATGGGTGGGGGGTGGCTGTCCCACCCTCACTGTCCTTTCCTGTCCTGCAGGGGCGCAGGGCATTGTCAACAGTGGCCTGATCCCCGCACTGGTGTGGAAGCTGCAGAGGGAGGAAGAAAATATCCAGGAGCTCCTCCTGGACACGCTGGCGGCCTGCCTGATGGAGGATGCCACTGAGGCGCTGGACAGCCGCCTGGTGCCCTTCCTGAAGGAGAAGCTCCTCAGCACCAACAACAACATCCGCAGCAAAGCCGCCCGCACGCTCGTGGCCATCAGGTTAGGCCTGGCTGTGCTATGGGGACGGAGAGGGTAGGGCGGGAGTGGCCAGCCCTGGGGCCACTGCTGAGGCTCAGAGAAGGCAAACGAGTCACCCTTGGCCCCGCAGCAAGTCAGCAGTGGGGCTTCATCCTGCCAGCTGCCTGGAGCTCCAGGGTGTACACCCGGTGTCTGCTCCTCTCCTGCTTGTGCCCTGGGGGGAGCAGACCCTCTCCACTGGGGTGATCGATGTCTGGCAGCCTGAGAGTGCCCTGGGCTTAGCACGGACAGTCCTGTACCCCAGGAAACCCCCAGTCCTCAGTGAAACGAGACGGTTGGTCACCCCCTCCCCATGAGGAGGGCAAGTGCGGCAGCACAGCTGTGGTCATAGTGGTCACTCAGCGCTCAGTGTGTGCCAGGCGTTGTCTACAAGCTGCACATTCAGACACCCCTCCAAGGAGGGTGATCCTCTCCCTTTACAGGCAAGGAGACAGATCCGGGGCACCCGTGGTCACAGTCTAAATCCTGGCCTGCGCCCTCAGGAAGCATGCAGCCTCAGAGCTGCGAGGGCCACAGCCCGCTTCCCGAGGATGGGCCCCTGCCTGAGCTGTGGCTGCCTCCCTTTGTCCTGCCACCTCCAGCTTCCCCCAGTCCTGGTTTTCCTTCCGTCTGGGATCCTCACTAGAGACCGGGGCCTGCGTTTCTGCAAGTGGGGCCGCTGATCCCGGGAGGTTGTGAACACGCAGATTCCAGGGCCCGGCCCAGACGGACCCTCATCAGGTCCTTGCTCAGAGGTCTCTTTCCAGTGAGGCTGCCGAGGACCACGCCATCTCTATAAATCGGTGGCCTTGCCCCTGGCAGCCTCCCCCAGCCCGCCTGTGCTTTCCCCATTCTCTGCTGTCCTGTGTGTCATCCCCAAGGGGAGCTCCTGAAGACAGGGCTTTGCTCTGCTTGCTGCTCGACACCAGAGGTTCAAAATGGGGCCGTTTGGCCCCCGAGAGACATGAAGCACCATGCAGAAACATTTGTGGTTGTTCCAACTTGGAGGTGAGGGGCTACCCCTGGCATGGAGAGGGTAGAGGCCAGGGATGCTGCTCGACCTCCCACAATGCACGGGACACTCCCCACCGCAAAGAGTCATCTGGCCCGAAATGTCAGCAGTGCCGAGGTGGGGCAACCCTGCCCCTGCTGCAGGGTCCGGGGCCCAGGCCCCAGGGACCAGATGCCCGCAGTGCTGGCTGCGGGAATGCACGGGCGTGGGACCTCTGGAGGTGGGGCCCAGGACTCTGCATCTCTGGTCAGTTTCCTGAGGGTGAAGGCCCGCGGTCCTCCAAGCTCAGCCGCCTTGCAAGGTCAGAGCTAGTGGCTGGCCATCCCCGTGCTTCCCAAACTGGGTTCCCAGGACACAAGACAGCCGTGTCTTTTGAGATATTATTAAGAGGGTTCTGTGGGTGGTGGAGTTTGGGAAAGGTTGATTCAAATAACTAAGTGACTCAGGGTCCTTTGCTGCAGGACAAACACACTGTGATGCTCCCGGAGGCCCCGTGGGCAGCATTTCCCAGCTCAAGGAACCCTTCTCTTTTGGGGCACAGTATCGAACCTCTCACAGTTTCAGGAAATCTTGGGGCATCCACCACTTTCATTTTCACAGCTTCATGCAATGCCAGGACTGGTAGTGACCTAGAAAGTCACCTCGCCTGAGGTGGCTCCTCACCAGCATCCCCCCAGCAGCTTGCTGCTCTTTGCATGGCTTAGCCCATCCCTGGCAGCTCAGACTCTTACATGGAGTCAAAACGAGTCTCCCTGTGGTTCGTGCCCCTGGGTCTTGCTCCTCCCCATTTTGGGGCCAGAGGGAACACGTCTAGTTTCTTCTCCAAGTAATACCTTAGGACGAGGCTCCACTGTCCCCTGGCTCCTGGGTGATCTGACCTTCAGTGGCCCCAATCTGTGCTCTCAGGTCGTCTGAGCACAGAGGTGAGGCCCAAACCTCACACCAGTGCTCCCCTGCACCCTGGCACCTAGCCCCGGTCAGGCCCAGACCGCCAGGGATGGTCCCAACACGAGTCCTTTCCTCTGGTGTTCCCCTGGATCCTGCCCCACTCCTCCCCCAAAGCAGAGCCACCCAGCTGTCCCTTCTCTGGCCCAGCATCCCTCTGGAGGGCAAGAAGCAGATATGGCAGTATGACGTCATCCCCATCCTGGTGCATCTGCTGAAAGACAAGGTGAAGGAGGTGCAGGCCAACGCTGCCGGGGCCCTCATGTACGCCACGGTGACCACTGAAGGTGAGGCGGCCTGCAGGCTGGGCATGTCCGCGCGGGCAGGGTGTCCCTCGTGCAGGTGTTGGAGCTGATTCCGGGGGTCACTGCAACCCCCCAGGATGCCAGCTGTCCCAGTGAATTTGAGTATTGACCGCCCCCTGCCCCTCCATAATACTCCTCTTGGCCTGTTATTGAGACGGCTTCAAGCTGGGTCTGATCCTCTGCTCTCCCTCTTCTTGCTGGCCACAGCAGGCCGCCTGCCCGTGGCCACTCCATGGTCACTTGCATTAGGACCTCTGTCCCTTCCTGCCAGGCTCTTCCTTAGGCCTGGAATTCCCATGATTCTGGGATTGATTAGTTTGACATTCATGATTCAGTTATCAGGAGGTCTAAGCAAACACTGGAGCCCTCGCATCTATGGTGTTTCTTGATCGAAATGACTTTTCTTGGGGCAGTCCCTGTGGCCTAGTGGTTAAATTCAGTGTGCTCCACTTCGGCAGCCTGGGTTTGGTTCCCGGGTAGGGACCTACACAACTCATCAAGCCACACTGTGGTGGCGACCCACATACAAAATAGAGGAAGACTGGCACAGATGTTAGCTCAGGGCCAATCTTCCTCAAGCAAAAAGAGTATTGGCAACAGACGTTAGCTCAGGGTGAATCTTCCTGAGCGAAAAAAAAGGAAAGAAATTACTGTTCTTAGTGGAGGGAGGGTCACAGAAGAGTGTAAGATGCTCTCCCCAGCCCCTAGCCCCTACCCTGGGCTAATGGGAGGGACCGGGACAGGCCATCCCACTGTGACCTCTGGAAGCTGCCCAACTTTCCCCAAGGCCCACACTTGCCTGCACCAGCCCTATGCCCTGTGCTTCTTTGGCGTTCCATGGAGGACTGTCTGGGCCTCTGATTCTCAATCAGCATGCTGCAAAGCCCCCCAAAGTGGGGTCCTCCCACGCCACCCCCCCCGGTGGAATCTGAGACACACCAGAGTGGGAGAGGTTGGGGCCTTCCCAGAGTCCAAAGCCCCCATTCGATGGTGCAGTCAGGATGCTGACCACCAGGCTGGGGCTCCTCGTGCGTGTTTGTCTCATGGGTGTCCTCAGTGCAGTGTCTCTGCCTGGGTTTCCTATGGGATCTCTTGGAGGGCTCACAGGGGGGCCGGGCCACAGCTGGAACCCATGGATGTGAGGCCACATTTTTCCAGAGCTATCACTCCAGCCAAGGGTCCCCACAGTTCTGCCTCGTGCCAGGCCCTGCCCTGGGCAGCCGGGACCCAGACATCTCAGCCTCGGGTGTCTACGGTTTGGTGGGAGTGGCAGAGTGGCGAGTGTATGGGGAAGAGGCACAGCGCGCAGTGGGCCCCAGACGGGGCAGAGCCTCCTCTGGGAGGGGCATGGGTGGTGACCCAGAGGCCATGGGAGTCAGCAGGGCAGAGAGGGGCTGGACAGGCCTCAGCAGCAAAGAGAAGAGTGCTCAGTGCAGGAAGGGCAGGGGCAGGGCCAGCCATGTGGCCTTTTAGCAGATGAGGTGGTGGGGAGGGCAGCAAAGGGTTACGTGGGGTGTCTCCTTTACACATTAATGTCCGTGTCCCCCACTAGACTGTAACACCATGAAGGCGAGACCTAGGTGTGTTTTGTGCCTGGTGCAGAGCAGGTGCTCAGGAAATATTTGAATAATTACATGTTAATTTTTAAGAGACCATTTGTGTTGCCTTGTGAGGACAGGCGCCAGGTGGTTGCAGAGAAGCCAGTGAAGGGCCTGGAGGGGCAGGAGATGATGGGGCCTGGCCTAGGCTGAGGCAGAGGCAGGTGCAAGGGTGAGGGAGGGAGCCTGGTAAAGGTGGCACCTCCCCAAAACGCGCAGGCTGGAGGTGGGGGGGCGGAGTGCAGAGGAAAAGGGGCAGAGGGCCCGTCAGGAACCCTTGATGTTGGTGGCCCGCAGGGAAGTACGCAGCCCTGGACGCAGAAGCCATCACCCCGCTCCTGGGGCTGCTCTTCTCACCCTTGAGCAAGGCCCGCCTGAACGCCATCAAGGCCCTCACCATGCTGGCCGAGGCCCCTGAGGGCCGCAGGTTCCTGCAGGCCCACGTGCCCAACTTCCGTGCCCTTGAGAAGAATGACAATGAGGCTGTGCGGAGGGCAGCCCTGGTCGCCATCAAAGTTGTCGAGTGGAAACCTTGAGCATCTTATCAGGCCAGCCCTGATAGGTGCCATGCCTGAATAAAAGGGCTGAATCTCTTTATCTTGGGTCTGAAAGGCACTTTCTGTTCCTGGGACATGGTCACACCTCCCCTCACCTGCCAAAAGGGAAAGGCCAGGCCAGGCGAGCCAGCACGGGCTGAATCCAGGGCCCAGGGATGCGCAGGAGGCGTCCTTGCTCTCTGCTGGGCCAAGAAGGTAGTGAGCAGGGCTGGGCCCTCCATGGAGGTGGCGGGGGTGGGGAGGGGGGTGTGGGGGGATAGGCAGGGAGTTGGGTTGGCGGAGGGAACGCAGCTGAACCAGGCACCACGCAAGCTTTGGACACTCTCGTGACCAGGCCCTTGGAGTGTGGTGGGGCATGGCCCTGCTCAGCAGGTCTGCTCCCTTCTCACACTGGGTGGCAGGAAGGGAGGTGAAAGGTGCCACCCCATGTGGGCTCTTGCTAGTTGTAAGCAGCACCCGTAGAGATGAGCGCTCAGGACAGGGACAGTACTCCTGAAGGTCTTCCCCCAACAGCTGCCTTCCTCTCCAGAGCAGGAGTCACCTGAGGCGGCTACACTGCTGGCCCACCCCCTGCTCTCTACAGGGCATGAGGGTGGCCCTTGGGCAAGCCTTCCTCCTGTGCCTCCAGCTGCCTCTCTTCTCCCCGCAGCGACACTGGCCAAGGAGGGTGGAGAGCTTGGCCGGGTGGGGAGGAGAACCCAGGGTGTGTGTGGGGTCTCCTTGTCTCCCCCGTCCCTGCCTGGTCTGGCTGGGTGACGGTTCTTGAGCCAGCTCTGACCTCGGCTAGAGAAGCTGCAGGAGTGGAGCTCAGTTTCAGGGGAGCTCTTTGAGGCTTCCCGCCTCGAACGAGGTTTCTTTCATGACAGCACCCACCGGCAGCCATACTTCCTGTGGGCCAGAACCTCCCCGCTCCTGGGATGCCTGCTCCTCCCAGAGTAAACATGATCAGCAGAACCAGGATCCCCGAGTGAGCGCCCTCTTGCTGTCCTCCCAGTGACTCGGGCCTTCACTTTCCTAGAAGACACGCAGAGAAGTTTGTCTCTGGAATTGGAGGATTAGCAAGTAGGCCCTCTTGTTCTGGAAGGCACTGGCGGCTGGGCCCGCTGGGGTTTCTTAAAGCTCATTCTCGAACAAGGCCCCAAAGAGGTAACCTTGTCTCCTCTAGGAGAAGAGGGGCTGAGGGGCTCCACTCCCTCACATCCCCCCCCAGAGCAGGCTGGCTCCACCCCTCTCCTCTCACCAACACCTCTGACCCAGGGCCCCTGTCCCCTTGCTGCGGGGCCCCGCGCTCTGTGTGTCTGACCCGCGCAGCGGCCCAGGTGTGCGTGCTCCCTGGGGCAGCAGTCTCGGTCCTCCCCCCGAGGCTCCGGCTGTGCCCTCTTGGTCTCCTTCGTAGAAGCCTCTTTCTCGGCGTGACCACGGTGGGGGGTTTCTCACAGCTCTGTTCTAGGCTCTCTCTCCTCCCGCTCTCCCGCACAGTCTCGTCTGCCTGGCTGTGGGTCCTCCTCCCCTTCTTAGCTAGGTGCCCACTCGCTGCCTTCTCTCCCCTAAATCTCAATCTGTAGTCCCAGCCTCTCCCAAGTTCTGGACCATTCTATCCAACTTCACGTCTACCCTTAAGTGTTTCCAGGCAAGAATTAATACCAATCCTTCTCAAACTGTTCCAAAAAATAGAAGATGAGGGGACACTTCCCAACTCATTCTATGAGGTTAACATTACCCTGATACCCAAACCAAAGACATCAGAAGAAAAGAAAACTGTAGACCAAGATTGTTTATGAAAATAGACACAAACAGTCAACCAATATTAGCAAACCAAATCCAGCCACATAAAAAAAGTATTATCCACCATGATCAACAGGGATTTACCCCAGGAACGCGAGGTTTGTTTAATATATGAAAATGAATCAATGTAACTTATAAACGATAGAAACCACATGCTCTTTTTTTTTTTTTTTTTTGAGGAAGATGAGCCCTGAGCTAACATCTGCTGCCAATCCTCCTCTTTTCGCTGAGGAAGACTGGCCCTGAGCTAACATCTGTGCCAATCCTCCTCTACTTTATATGTGGGACGCCTGCCACAGCATGGCTTGACAAGTGGTGCCATGTCCACACCCGGGATCCGAACTGGTGAACCCTGGGCTGCTAAAGTGGAATGTGCACATTTAACTGCTGTGCCACTGGGCCGGCCCCAATGCTCATCTTAATATAAGATCAAAAAAAGCACTTGACAAAATCTAACACCTATTCATAAAAAAACCCAAAACCTCTCAGCAAACTAGGAGTGGAGGGGAACTTCCTCAACATGATAAAGAACATCTGCAAACATTCATAGCTAACATCATACTCAGTGGTGAAAGACAGGATGCTTGTCCCCTAGGATCAGGAGCAAGACAAGAATGTCTGCTCTCACTACTTTCATTTGACATTGTATTGGAGGTTCTAGCCAGGGCACTTAGGCAAGAAAATGAAATAAAAGGCATCCAGATTGGAAAGAAAAAAGTAAACTATCTCTATTTGCAGACTACATGATCTCATATATGAAAAACCTCAAGGAATATGCTTAAAAACTATGAGAACTAATAAGAGTTCAGTAAAGTTGCAGGATACAAGATAAATATACAAAAGTTTTCTGTACACTAGCAAGAACAATCCAAAAATGCACTTACGAAAACAATTCCATTTACAATAGCATCAAAAAGAATAAAATACCTAGGAATAAATTTAACAAAAGAAGTGAAAAACTTGATTGCTGAAAACAAAACCTTATTAAAAGAAATTAAAGAGGACCTAATAAATGGAAAGACATCCCATGTTCCTGGATCAGGAGACCTAGTATTGAGATGGCAATAAGTATCTTCATGCAACTCAAACTCTCTCTGTCCCAAACGGTGCTTTGCTCCTCTCCCATGCCTGCCCTTTTCCAGTGCAGCTTGTCTCCGAATTGGTGCACCTTTGCCCACATGCTCAAGCCAGAGTCACCCTCGGCCCCTTCCTTCAGAAGTCTAATTACTCAAGTCTTGCTACATCTGACTGCTGGCTTCTGTTCTGCCATTCCCTTCTCTTCTCCTCTCCACTGCTGACTTGCCTGCATTGCTCTGAAAGTCTCCTGGTGGGTGTTCCTGCCTCCCTGTCCTCTTCCCAGCACAGGCAGCAAATCTGATCCTCTCACTTCCCTGCTGAAACTCTCAGGGACTCAGGATCCCAAAGCATCTAAGGCCTGCAGGGCAGGCGCCTGCACACCTTGCCCTCCCCGTCGCCCACTGTTCTCCCACACACAGGCCATGTCTTGGCATCCCCAAACATGTCTCACACCCTTGCCTCGTGTCTTCCCACACGTTGTCCCTTCTGTTATCCAGCTAAATGACCTCCTCCTTCGGTCATGGGAGGCCTTCCCTGACTCCGAGGCTAGGCGGGGCTCTCTGCAGGTCGCTCCTGCAGTATACACAACGTGTGGAGGAGCAGTGTGTAGACTTGGTGTCAGGCAGGGCTGCTTCAGGCTTTGTGCCCACTCCCTATTTCCTAAGTTCCCTTGCTGAGCTTCAGTCCCCTCCCTTGTGAAATGTGGTTAATTCTAGTCCTTCCACAGAGGGTGGTTCTGTGGCTTGAGTGAGAGAACGCACTTACCCCGGGCAGGGAAACAGCAGGCCACACTACATGCTGGCTGTCACCGCCAGGGTTTCATCGTGTTTCCTCCATCCACTATGGGCTCTGTTCAAGGCTATCTCCTTGCAGTGGCTGGCACATGACAGGCACTCAAAAATGTCAGCTGAAGGAGTAAACTGGGGATGACGGACTGGTCATGTGAGTGTGCCTTCAGAGTGTGATTTTTCTGATGCTGGTTGGGCCTCCCCCAAATCACTTCAAGGCACCTGAAACTTTGTCTAAAGACACAAATCATTTATTTTGGTCTGAGAAGAAGGAAGAGGAAGGAGCGGCTTCAGGACCCCCTGCAGACACACAGCCCAGGGGTGGCCTATACTTGACCGCTAAAAGGACTCTAACCCTGGGACCCAGCTTCTAAGAACATCCCAGTGGCAGACAGACTGGTGGGGGCTGCAAAGAGCTCGGCAAGGAAGGAGGTTTCCTTTCCATCTGCCCTCTGGGGGTGCTGGCTGGCTGCAGCCAGACGGTGCTGAGTGGTGGGGAAGCCTGTTCTCAGCCCCACCACTGGTCCAGGCAGGAGCCAAAGCTTCCACCCACGGGCAGCTTTGGCTCCAGCGGCCTGTGAGGTCACCACCAGCAGGCAAGGCCCCTGTGGGTGGGAACCGCAGTGTCACAGGGACACTTACACTACATGGCAGCTTTGTAGCAGGGCCATACCTTTGAAAAGGAGGAGAGAACAAAGCAAACAGAGGTTGGGTATTGGAAGGAAATGGGGCCATCAAAGTAAACACAAGCAAAAATCCCAAATATATCTAGAGATAAAAAGCCAAAATTAAATTTAAAGTGAAAGTCAGTGTTTATGCAGTAGAGCCATTTGGAGAAAATGACTCATTTTGTAAAGGAACAGATGTTCTCATTTGCATAGTCTCTGCAATCATGAAAGGACTTTACTCTGTCCTGTCTGCACGCATGTCCTGCAGCTGGTGGCACCTGACGTGTGACACTGAGGGAGCGTTTTCACGAGTTTAATCCCTGGTCCTGTATCTGTGGGTCTCCTGGTAGGAAAGCCTTCCCCCTTTAGTGATGAGGAGTCTGAGGCGGCTGTGTTCTGTCTGCTCTTCCCAGACGCCCCTGGGCCCAGCTGCTTTAGGAGTAGTAAATGTGGCAGAGGATTACGATCGCTATCAAGAAGAATGCGCTGATATTGGCAACTTTTCTCCAGAAGGGCGTCTGTGATGTGTCACAACGCTTTGTCCCTTCCCACTTGGCACTGTGTGCTGTCCCTTCAGATGTGGCACTGTGTTCTGTCCCTTCAGATGTGGCACTGTGTTCTGTCCCTTCAGATGTGACACTGTGTTTTATGCCTCCAGATGTGGTGCCACGTTCCATCTTCTCCACGGCTGCCTCTTTGGGGGCCAGTTTGGGGCCAGGCTGCGGCTCCAGGCCACAGAACACATCCCAGGCCTTCCAGAGGCAGCTCTGCGCCTCCTTGAATACCTCTGGAACAAGGGAAGAGGCCAAGGTCAGGAGGCACAGGCCACAGCGGGGAGGACTTTCTAGGGGGTCACGTCTCAGCAGTGAGTCCAGCAGGGAGACTGACAGACTTGCTCCTAATATGAACAGTCTCAGCCCCTGATGCGGAAAACCTACCCCACCCTCCGAGACCCGGGAGAGTGGGGTGAGGGACGAGGGGAGTGTGGCAGGGGCAGAGTGGGGGCTGCCTGGGGCCACGCTTGCCTTCCACCAGCAGAGCCTTCACCTAGGCCCAGATCCCTCGATGGGGCGGGAGAGGTGTTGAGGGGGCCTCCACTGTCATAGAAGCAGGTCCTTCCTGGTGTGCCCCCAGTGTGCCCACGCTTCCTGTCACAGGCACATGGGTGAACACGGCTCTATGGGTTTAGGGCAAGTGGCTACTCCTCTGAATCTTCCTCCCCAGTTGCTCCTCTCCAGAGGATGGAAGAAACCCTCTGATTTCTGGAAACAGACACTGCTCTCCTTGGCAACCTCTTGGGGAGTACCTTCTCCAGGCAGGTACCAGTCTCATGGCCTGGCCTAAAATAAGACTCTCCGGGCCCTTGAAGGGGAATCACTGGTGTTTTCCAGGAGGCAAAGGAAGGAAGTCTAGGAATTATAGGAAAGTTTACGCTCATTTGTCTAGGCCAAATTGGTGAGAATGCCTAACTCTGGAGCTGACACATTGCTTCCGGGTCTGTCAGTACAGCGTGTGCTGGCTTCTCCTCAGGCCTGCTCAGGAGATCAGCACCATGGCCAGCTCCAGCACACCCACGTGGGCCCCAGCCTCTGCCTTGGAACAGTTCCCTCCTTGATGACAAGACAGCACATCTCAGTCCCAAAGTGAGCGGGCTCCCAGCACAGTGCGCTGTGATAAGTGTCTCATCCCACTGGGCACCCCCTACGCCAGCTGTGTCCTGAGGCTGAGGCGGCACCAGGGATGATGGAACACATCAGCCAGGGACAGAGGAGCCCCTGTTGCAAGAGGAGGGTGGCTGCAGCTGGAAGACCCCAAAGGCAGGGACACAGCTATCTGCAGGTGGTGCTGAGAAGTCCTGAGCAGCACTCTCTGGCCCCATTCTCTCAGATAGCCATGTTGTCACACCATCATGCAGCTGCCAGGCCCAAAGAGGCTGCTGTATGTAAAAGGCAACTGATCGTTTGACTACAGCCCAAGGGCTGTGTGATAGGCGGTGGGCAGGCCAGTGACCAAGAGTACACATTTTGGAGTCAGACTGCCTGCGTTCAAATCCCAGCTCCACCACTGCCTGGTTATCTATGGAGCCCAGGGTAAGTTACTTTACTGTTTGCTGCCTCAGTTTCCTCACATCTAAAATGGGGATAACATTTGTACCTATCACACATGGGTATAAGTTCGACAGTGCCTGGCACATCCCAAATGGGCTATAAATGTTGGCCACTGTCACCATCATCATCCACCCACAACAGTGGAATAAGGAAGAAGAGGAATTTGGATGTGCCCTAAGAACAAGCACCTGGCACACTGTGGGCAGCCAGTTTACCAGCGCCCCCCTTACAGAAGAGAAACTCCCAGGACCCCTGCGTCCTCCAGGTGTGTGGGGCAGCTCTGCTTAGGAGAGGCCGCTCCCCTGCTCCCCACCCGCCCCTGCAGAAGTCCAAGGAGCCCATTCCAACCCAGGGTCTCCTCTGCAGCTGTCAGGAGGGTGCCCCAGGGCCTCCTTGGGCTCTGAACTTCGCTGGCATGAATGGAGCGGGGGCCCCAGAATGCTGCCTTCTCCCCAGGCAGGCCATTCCCTCCCTCCCCCAGACTCATAGCCTCCCCAGCACCCTCTGCCCAGACTCAGGACTAATCTCATTAGGCTTTTATCCCTGTCTGCGTCAGGGCCCCAAGAAGCTAAGGTCACCCTCCCCTGTGGCCCCAACACTCCCTTTCTGACCCCATCTGCTGAAACCCTTCCTCTAGGGCCTCAGGCCCCATAGAGTCCAAGCCTCTCCTGGAACATTCTCTCTCTTCTTGCTGGGACTGAAATCTAGTTGTCCCTGGACCTCTTTCCCCTGGTGCCCTCTTAGATGGGGCTGCTTCCTCCCTTCCCCCTTACAGACCATCTCCTGCCCCCCTTCTGAGAAATCCTCTCCTCTTGAATCCCTGTGTAAGGCCCCCTCCCCCTTTCATGTGGCTCCACTTCACTCCACCAGGTTGCTCTGGTCGAGGCACGACATGATCTCTGTGTGGCGAAATCCCACGGTCAGTTCTCAGGCCCCATCTTTCTTCACCCATCAGCATTTATCTCAATGGATCACCCCTGCACCCCCAAAAGCTTCTAGGTCAGCAAACACTTCTGTTTTTCACCCCTTGGCTGGCTCCCCCGCCTCCCCCTGCACCAACCCTCCCGGGGCCGGCCTTGTCTCCTGCTGCTGTCTCTCACATAGATCTCTCCAGACCAGCCTGCTCCATGTAGATGTCCAACAGGCATCTCAACCTCAACAAACCCCAAACATCCCCGAAGGCAGCTTAGGAAAAACGAAAGTCAGGGGCTCTGCCTGGAAGAGCATTTCTGGGAGTGGAGACGGTGGGGCAGGGGTGCTGGGGAGGCAGGACCCCTTCTGCGGGCTCTGGATCTTCCTTCTCACCTGGCTGTGCTTGGGGTGCGGGTCTCTTCCTTTGTGTCTCTGCATCCAGATCGACCCTTTTCTCTTGGCTGTTTCGTAAACTCCAACAGAGCCGGTAGAGCTGGGGGGAGAGCAGGGGCATGTCACCACCCAAGGCCCTGTCATGCAGGCCTATGGTACCGGGAAGCTGGGCACCAGGATCTTGATGGACTAAAAAAAATCTGGTGGTTAGCCTCCAATGAAAGACACAAGGAACGTGGGACAGGGAACGGGTGACACTCGGGAACTCTGGATTTCAGTTGTGGCCGTGGCAAAGGTGACATAACCTGCCTGGGCCTCAGTGTCCTTCACCTGAAAAGCAAAGGGTAGGAGGCCACATGCTCAGGGATCCTTCCAGCTCTGAGGGTCCAGGAACCTGTGCCCTCGGGTGGAAGAAGCTGCCCCTCACCCCTGGGCTGCTGCTTCTGGTGGAGGAGGAAGCCTCTCACCTGATGAGGACAGGGCAGCCCCAGGAGCTGCTTTCCCTCCAGAAGCCCCTACTGGCCGCCTGAGACGAGCAGTAACTCAGCCTAGGAAAGGCTTTATCTGGTTTACCTGGCCCTCGCCCAGCTCAGTTGCCCAAGCTCAACAGGGCTTTTGATGATGCAGAAGGAGAACATTCCTTCCTTTTTGGACTGTGATTTTCTTCTCTTCCTGAAAACATATATGGAAACTTTGGGGAGCAACAAAATCCAGCCAATTGCTGCTTTTTTTTTTTTAAGGGTTAGGGTCAGCAGAGGCACAACTAAGTGAACATTTCCACCAAGTCTCTCCTGGAATAGACTTTAATCTCTTATAGCAGCCTCAGTATATTTGAATCTCAGTGCCCTTCCCCTGCAACATACAGCAGGGATGTGGACAAGCGGGGCTGAGCCCCCTCCCCAGCCAGCCTCCTCCAAGACCCGCGCTGGCCCCACCTCTCAGACTACATGTTGGAACTAAAATTCTCTTGTGTTAATGACAGAGCTTGGATTTAGCCTCTCATTGCTTCCTGAGGACGCCATATGTATGCATTTGCCTTCCCGACTGCACTGTCATCGCCCTGTGGATGGCCGGGGTTCCTGTGCTGTCCCGCCTCCTCTGAGAGTGGTAAGCAGAGGGCCTGGCACACTGACACTGACCCATAAACACTGATTTCTCTCTTCATCTCCCCCTCCCATGTTCTCCAGAGCACCTGGCATACTGCTAGGCACGTGGGAAATGCTGAACAAGTATCTGGCTAACTAAGAAGGGGGCAAAATCAAAAAGTTGAGAGTACGAGAAGAACAGAAAAGAACGCAGACAATCTGACTAAGACCCTGAGCAACAGGAAACTAAGTCCACCACCCCCAGCTTCTCAAGGTGCTGCGAGCAGGGAAGGCTCCCTGCTGTCACTGATGCAGGGGGATGTGTGGGGGGCATGTACCTTCCAGACCACTCTGGCTGTCCTCCCATCTGCTCTGTCCCTCTTCCAAGTGGGCTCTGTGCACGAGAGAGGAATGAATCAAATGGCAATTACTGAGCAGAAAGCATGGCCATAAGGAAAGCCCAAGGTTGAACTGGGGACCCTGAGGCTGTCTTCCAGGTCTTCGGCTTTTACCTAGACCCCAGGCAAAGTCGCAAGAAAGGCCCATGGTCTCATAGACCCATCTCCCTCTGAGCTCCTCCCTCCACTTCAGACACCCAGGACCCTCCCTGCTGCTTTCCGGCTCTGCCAAGTTCCTGTCCTGCTAAGCCTACTGGCCATGCCAAAGTAGGTGACATGGTGGAGCCAGGTTGGAGCCCAGCCCTGCTACTTAATAGTTTTGGTACCTTAGGCAAATGACTTGACTTCTTTGAGCCCAGGCTTTCTAATATCTCAACTGAGGCGACTGACACCTGCCTCCTGGCTGGTGGGAAATGCTGGGCAAGGAGAGGCTGAGAAGCATCCAGCCCCAGCAGGCCACAGGCAGCTGCCAGCATTAAAGTCCCCTCCTCCTTGCTGTTGACTTAATTCTCTCTGGGTGGGTGGCAGCTGGGACTGCCCCGATAACATTAATTCATACTGAGGTAGTGATCTTAACACTTCCAAGGAAAATTTGCATTTTAAAAGTCATACTTCTCATTGTAAGTGAATACCTAATTGGTGGATTGTTGGAAATCTTTTTAGGGGGGGCCCTGTGGCCGAGTGGTTGAGTTTGCGTGCTCCGCTACTGTAGCCCAGGGTTTTCGCTGGTTCAGATCCTGGGCGCGGACATGGCACCACTCACCAGGCCACATTGAGGCGGTGTCCCACGTGCCACAACTAGAAAGACCTGCAACTAAAATATACAACTATGTACTGGGGGGATTTGGGGAGAAAAGTCAGAAAGGGAAAAAAAAAAACAAGATTGGCAACAGTTGTTAGCTCAGGTGCCAATCTTTAAAAAACAAACAAAAACAAAATCTTTTTAGTTTAGTTTTGTTTTTAAGGCAGGGCCCTTTCTGTGGCATTTGCCTATTTCTGACCACCCCCCACCTCCGCCCCCGACTCCCTTTTTCAAAGAGAAGGCAGGAATGCACACTATTCTATTCTCTAAGGCCAGCAGAGCTGAGTCCTGCTCACGGGGACACACTGGGCCTGCAGGCTGGCCCCAGAACCTCTAACAGCAGCACTTACGTGTTTATCTGGAATCGGGTCTGTGAATAAGGAGATCGCCAGCATGGTGAGAAGGCTGACTAGGAACAGGCTTATGGCAAAATAGAGGTAGTGCAGGCTGCAGATGATCAGAGGGCACTTGTTGTTTGCTGGGCAGCTCCAGGTTCCGTAGATAAACTCCAATATCATTCGAAAGAAGCCAAGCAGAAGTCCCCCAGTCAGCCCCCAGAAGGCACCCTGCCAAAGGAGGAGCCCCGAGAGAGTCATTTGGAAGGAAGATGGGTGATGAGACAAACCATCTTCAGCCTCCCCTCCCTGACTAGTTGAGTTCTAAAGTTAAACGTCATAAAAGGGCGTCAGATACCTTGCGGAAGCAGTGTACGCACAGTGAGGAGATGAGACCTTTAGCTGAACAAAGACCTGAGAACTTACATTCTCTTACGTTAATCAGAGAACTTAAGAAACACTGGAAACACTTTAAAGTTAGATAATGAATAGGCATCACACATGTAAGGTGTCTAAAAAGACCTCGGTCTTCCCCACGGCTGTTAAGTGGCACGTCCATCTGCCTGGTTGCTCAGGTGGAAACCCCAGGAGTCATCCCTGGTTCCTCTCTTTCCATCCTGCCCTACCACCAACCCATCAGCAAATTGTGTTGGTTCTACCTGCAAAATGTACCTGGAATCCAACCCCTTGCCATCATCATTACGGCACCACCCTAACCCTGAACCGTCTTCTTCTCTCACACAGAGGTGGGCTCCCTCCCTGGTATCCTGCTTGCCCACTGTCCCCACAGAAGCCAGAGTGACAACTTCAAAGCATATACTGGAGAATGCCATGCCTCTGCTTAATTAAACTCTCCAATGGCTTCTCATGGTCCACATCAGAATCAAATCTCAACTCCGCTCTTCAGTTGACCCCTTTTGTCTGCCACTCTCTCCTTGGTCACTCCACTTCAGCCACTGCCTGCGACCTTCTTCCTGCATGTTAAACCTACCCACTTCGCTCGTGGCTTAGGCCTTTGCACTTGCCCTTCTCTCTGCTTGGGTCTCTCCCTAGATCTTTTTATTTCTGGCTCATCCTTCAGGGTTTAGACTCAATGGCACTTTCTTAGGAGAAGTCTTCTCCCATGACCTTGGCTAATGTCCTTGTGTCCCCCACGGGCCCCAGCACCTGCCCTGCCACCCTCCATGATCTTTCTTTTTTTTTTGTGAGGAAGATTGATCCTGAGCTTATATATGTTACCAATCTTCCTCTTTTTGCTTGAGGAAGACTGTTGCTGAGCTAACATCCATGCTAATCTTCCTCCATTTTGTATGTGAGATGCCACCACAGCACGGCTTGATGAGCAATGTGTAGGTCCACACCCAGGATCCAAACCTGCAAACCCTGGGCCACTAAAGCAGAGCACACAAACCTAACCACTATGCCACGGGCCAGCCCAAGACTGTTCCTTCTTTAATAGAGAGTAAGGACTGCATCTTGCCTCTGGAGCTGTATCTGGAGGCTGACTCAGGTGGGCATGGATGTCAGAAGAGACAGAGGATACAGTACGTGGGCAACATCTTGGATAAAAAGCTGAAAACAAAAGCCAAGTGGATGGTCCACGGGAGCCACTGACTGAAGGAGATGTGCAGACAGGGAAGATCTAGAAACAGATGGGCAGCAGAAGCCAGATGAGCAAGTCACCTGAAATAGGGTGGGAAAGAGGGCCTGGAGAAGTTCTCTAGGTTGAAGGAGGTACCTGTAATATTCTTGTAACTGTGGACCAGGGGTTGAGGGAGAGGCACTGCCCAGATCCCCAGTTTTCCTTGGTGGCAGGCCCCAATAATTCAAAGTTGGCGTTGTAGGTGGGAGGCAGGTTCTCCTGACTGCCTGCCCCTCTTGCCCATGCCCTTCCCAGGAGGGCAAAGAGAAGCAGCTCTGGCATCTCTGGAGGCCAGCCACTCTCCCCCACATTCTCAGTGCTAAATTGAGTGCTGGTGAGCTGGGCAGAGCAGGGAGCACCAGTAGTTTGGTCTAGAGGATTGAACACCTGAGAGGAGCCTGTAGGAAGCATCAGCCAGGTGAAGGAGGAAAAAGCTATTCCTGGCAAAGTAAATAGTCTATGTCAACGAAAGGAGGCCAAAGCAAGCAGGGGACAGTTAGGCAATCAGCACTTAGATTTCGGAGTGGCTGGGGCCCAGGGGCTGTGCATGTGGGGGCAGGGGCCAGATCACAGAGCACTTCAGAGACTGTGTTCAGGAACTTGTACAAGGCCCAACTACCCAGGGCTGATAGCGGAAACAAGTTAAGATATGATTCAAATAATAAATGAAAATATTCTGGCAAACTGTGCTTTCAAAGTCTTACGGATGAAATGACTGAACCATTCATTGGGAGTGATGAAATGACTGAACCATTCGCTATTATTCAGTTTTAAGTGTGGCTGGAAGAGGTGGTCTTTCCTGCAGGGAAGGTGGAAGGAGCCCATGACTGTACATCCCTCTGTGAGTATGAAATCTCCGAGCATGACACATCCATGTACAGAGGCAACAGAAGAATACTTTCCTACAGCCAGTTACATGTCCCGGAGGATCATGCACACTGTGCATCATCTAAGATGCAAAACCATGCACTGGTAAGGTTGAAAGTGGGTTACCCTGCAAGGGGAGAAAGCAAATCAGAGCTCGCCTTTTCCCGGCATGCATAACGGGGAGCTTGGACCAAATCTGCCCAGGAGGAGACCATCTCTCAGAAAGCAAATGATGCAACAGTGTGAACTCTTGAAGCATGAGAGACTCTCGTGGGACAGCCCTTGCAAAGACAAATCTGCTGTGAAGGCGAGTCCTCACACTGTCTACACGATGGCCGTGCCAACACACGCCTACCTGCTCAGTGACTCTCTTGGAAAAGACGGCGAGCAGGAAGATGGCAGCAATGGGTGGTGTCAGGTAACTCATAACTGCTTGCATGTATTCAAAGAGTTCTTCACTGTGTGCTGTTTCCGTAACAGGGACCCAGGCAATGGTGACAACAAGTAAGATTATAACAAAAAATCTGTAAATGAAACCAACAGTCAATGCCGATTTGATGAGTCTTTTTTTTTTCCCTGCCAATAAAACATCTACAGACCATAAACTATAAACTCAATGATTGCTTATGTTAAATTCAGGTGTGCATTCATAGTAGGACCATAGGGCTACAGACAAAAATCCTTCAACTTCTAAACAAATAAAACTGAGTGTCCATTTGCCTGTCATTGGATCATGGGTGGATCATTTTTACCATATTTGGAGAGTATCTTTGGGGCAGTCATGCTTAAAATATATAATATGTAGAAAATATTAATTTCTTGAGGGATAACACATTTTTTAAAATTTCAGACAGATTAGTATGGCATGTGACTTTAAAAATTTCAGTAATCAGAAACTTACTTTATTATCTAAGTCTTGCTGAAAATTTTAAGAAACTGAATAAAGGCTCCAAATATCCATTACTTCTTTTTTTTGCTGAGGAAGATTTGCCCTGAGCTAACATCTGTGCCAATCTCCCTCTATTTTGTATGTGGGTTGCTGCCACAGCATGGCCACCAACAAGTTGTGTGGGTCCGTGCCTGGGAATTAAATCCAGGCTGCTGAAGCAGAACGTGCTAAAGTTAACCACTAGGCCATGGTGCTGACCCCTCCCCTACTTTTTAAAAATAAAATACTTTTTAACGTGTATCCATATATAAAATTACACTTAGATAAAATATCCCCCAAAGATGAATAAATCTTAGTTCTGTGTCAAGAACTTAAAAATTATAATTTTGAGAGAGTGAGTGTTTTAAGCTAGAAAGGACTAATTCTTTTTTTTTTTTTTTAAAGATTGGCACCTAACAACTGTTGCCAATCTTTTTTTTTTTCCCTGCTTTTTCTCCCCAAATCCCCCCAGTACAATCTAGAATTCTATATCCAGCAAAAATATCCTTCAACAATAAAGATGAAATAAAAACATTTTCTGATAAAAACTGAGAGAATCTGTCACCAGCAGACCTGCATTACAAGACATGCTGAAGAAAGTTCATCAGGGTGAAAGGAAATGACACAGATGGAAACTCAAACCTCAAAGAAGGAATGATGAGCACCAAAAAAGTAAAAACATATGGGTAAATATAAAATACTATATATATATATTTTTTCTTATTTTAATTTCTTTAAAAAGGCAATTAACTACTTAAAGCGAAAAATTCTATCACTCTCACTGTATTGTGGGGTTCATAATGTATGCAGATGTAAAATATATCACAACCATAACACAAAAGATGGGAGGGGAAATGGCAGATACTCTTGGCTTCTCCCAAGAGCATGCTAAAAAATGCACAGATGATTGCACAACTCCTGAAGGATTTGGGGATTACAGAATATGAGCCAAAAGTTATAAATCACATGTTGGAGTCTGTATTCTGATATGTGACCACCATTCTAGATGATGC
Source organism: Equus caballus (assembly GCF_041296265.1). NCBI lineage: Eukaryota > Metazoa > Chordata > Mammalia > Perissodactyla > Equidae > Equus > Equus caballus. The sequence goes on along the minus strand of NC_091691.1, from coordinate 2,106,248 downwards.
AAAAATTTATTTAAGTCACACTAAGAAAGCTACTGTTGAGGTGGAGTGGCAGTTGGCAAACCAGTGTCCCACTGACTGCTCTTCTCTTAGAAAAGCTGTATTGTTTTACCTTTCGCACTCAGATATACAGTCCATCTGAAATAGATTTTTGTGTATGGTGTGAGGTAAGGGTCAATATTCTTTTCCCATGAGCAGCCAAATCACTCAGTACCATTTATTGAAAATCCTTTTTCCCTATCACTTTCCTGACTGCACTGCACTGTAATCTTGCCATAAATCAGGTGACTGTAGACCTGCGGGCCTTTTTCTGCATTCTGTTCCACTGATTTGTCTATACTCGTACCAAAACCACACTAAGTAGTATCCCTTCATAATAGACACTGGCGTCTGTTAGTATGGATCCTCCAGCTTTGCTCGTCTTCAAGAACTGCCTTGGCTATTCTTTGCTGTTCGCATTTCTCTATTAGTTTTAGAACTGGTCTGTCATTTTTTACGCACACAAAAAGCTACTACAATTCTGAATTGTAATCCAGAGTAATCCAGGATTACTCTGAATATGTAGAATAACATGGGCAGAACAAACATATTGTCAATACTCAATCTTCTAATTCATGGATATGGTATATTCCCGTACATACTTAGGTCTCAATTTCTCTCAACAGTGCTTTGCAGGGGCGGGCCCCTGGGTGTAGCAGTTAAGTTCAGCATGCTCCGCTTTGGTGGCCTAGGTTTGTGGGTTTGGATCCGGGGTGTGGACCTACACCACTCGTCAGCCATGCTGTAGTGGCAACCCATACACAAAAAATAGAGGAACACTGGCACAGATGTTAGCTCTGGGTGAATCTTCCTCAAGCAAAAAAAAAAAAAAGAGGAAGATTGGCAACAGATGTTAGCTCAGCATGAATCTTCCTCAGCAAAAAAAGAAAAAGAAAAAAGAAAAGAAAAAAACAATGCTTTGTAATTTTCTCACATCTTTTGTGAGATTTATTACTAGGTATTTATCATATGGTTCAATGACACTGTAAATGATAATGTGTAAAATATGATTAATTCTTGTATTTTGACCTTGTATCAGTCTTGTTAAATTCACTTTTAAATTTTAAGTTTGTCTACAAAGTCTTTTACAACAATTTCATTTCTTCTATTTCTATCTGTATGCCATTTGTTTCCTTTTCTCCTCTTACACTCTGGGTGGGACCTCTAGTACAATGCTGAATAAAGGTGATAGTGGACATACATGTCTAGTTCCTGATCTCAGGGGAAAAGATTTTCATTTTCACGAAGTATGAGAAATACTATAGGCTTTAAAATGTATATATATTTAAGAGTCAGAGTAATGGAGTTCCTCTAAATTCCCTAATTTGATAGGATTACAAAAAATATAGATATTAAAAATTTTAAATGATTTTTATCTAGTGTGATGACTGTATGATTTTCTCCTGTTTCTACTTAATGTGGTCAAGTACATTGATTTTTGAATAAAACGCTATTCTTGCATTCCTGGAATAAACCCCCGATGGTCATGGTGTATAATTCTTTTTATATGTTGCTGGACCTGAGTTGCTAATATTTTGTTCAAAATTTCTGCATCTATGTTCATAACTGCATGGTATGTATTTTACCATGTTTTCTTTAAGCCTTTCTCAATCTTATTTTAGAAAAGATATCTCTCTTCAATAAAGTTGCAGGGTACAAAATCAACATACAAAAATCAATAGTGTTTCTATATACTAACAATGACTTACCTGAAAAAGAAATAAAGAAAATCCCACGTATAACAGCATCAAAAACAATAAAATACTTATATAAATAAACAGAAAGATATCCTGTGTTCGTGGATTAGATGAATTAATATTGTTAAAATGTCCATACTACCCAAAGCCATCTATAGATGCAATGAAATCCTTATCAAGAGTCCAATGACACTTTTTTTCTGTGAGGAAGACTGACCCTGAGCTAACATCGGCTGCCAATCTTCCTCTATTTTGTATGCGAGATGCCACCACAGCACAGCTTGATGAGCGGTGTGTAGGTCTGCGCTTGGGATCTGAACCTATGAACCCTGGGCTGCCAAAGCAGAGTGCACAAACTTAACCACTATGCCACTGGGCCAGCCCTTCCAATGACACTTTTTATAGAAATAGAAAAAAATCCTAAAATTTGTTTGCAACCATAAAAGGCTCCGAATAGCCAAAGCAATACTGAGAAGGAAGAACAAAGCTGGAGGCATCACACTTCCTGATTTCAAACTATATTACAAAGCTATAGTAATCAAAACAGCATGGTATTGGCATAAGAATAGACACATAGAGCAATGGAACAGAGTTGAGAGCCCAGAAATAAAGCCATTCATATACAGTCAACTAATACTTGAAAAGGGAGCCAAGAATATTCAATGCAGAAAAGAGAGTCTCTTCAATAAATGGTGCTGAGAAAACTGGATATTCATATTGAAAAGAATGAAACTAGACCCCTATCTTACACCACTCACAAAAATTAACTGGAAATGGATTAAAGATTTAAGCATAAGATGTGAAACCATAAAACTTCCAGAAGAAAACACACGGGATAAGACCTGACATTGGTCTTGGCAACAATGTTTTGGACATGACACCTAAAGCACAAACAACAAAATAAAAAACAAACAAGTGAGACTATAGCAAACTAAAAAGCTTCTGCACAGCAAAAGAAACAATCAACAAAATGGAAAGGCAACCTACCGAATGGGAGAAAATATTTGCAAACCACACAGATGATAAGACTTAATATTGAAAATATATTAGGAACTCATATAACTCAACAGCAAAAAATCAAATAATCCAATTAAAAACTGGGTGGGCCAGCCCCAGTGACCTAGTGGTTAAGTTCAAGCATGCTCTGCTTTGGCAGTCCTGGTTTGGTTCCCAGGCGTGGACCTACACTGCTCTGTTAGCAGCCATGCTGTGCTGGTGATCCACATACTAAAAAACAGGAAGATTGGCACGGATGTTAGTTCAGGGCAAATGTTCCTCAGAAAAAAAAAAAAAAGAAAAAAGAAAAAGAAAGAGAAAAAGAAAAAAAAAGGGCAAAGGACCTGATAGACATTTTTCCAAAGAAAACACTCAAATGTCTAACAAGTAAGTGAAAAGGTGCTCAACATTACTAATCATCAGGGAAATGCAAATCGAAACCATGAGGAATCACCTCACACCTGTCAGAGTGGCTGTCATCCAAAACACAAGAAGTAAGTGTAGTGAGGATGCGGACAAAACGGAAACCTTGTGCACTATTGGTGGGAATGTAAAGTGGTATGGTCACTATGGAAAACAGTGTGGAGCTCCCTCAAAAAATTAAAAATAGAAGTACTGTATGATCCAGCAATTCCACTTCTAGGTATACGTCCAAAGGAAACAAAACCACTATCTTGAAAGGATATCTGCAGCCCCATATTCATTGCAGCATTATTTACAGTAGCCAAGACATGGAAACAACCTAAGTGTGGATAAAGAACATGTGGTATATATACACAATGGAATATTATTCACCCAGGAAAACAGGAAATCCTACCATTTGTGATAACATAGGTGGACTTTGAGGGCATTATGCTAAGTAAAATAAGTTAGACAGAGAAAGACAAACACTGTATAATCTCACGTCTATTTGGAATCTAAGAAACTGAACCCATAGACACAGAGAACAGATTGATGGTTGCCAGAGGTGGGGGTTGGAGGAATGCGCAAAATAGGTAAAGATGGTCAAAAGGTACAAACTTCCAGTTATAAGATAAATAAATCATGGAGATGTAAAGAACAGCATGGTAACTACAGTAACAATGCTATATTGTATATTTGAAAGTTGCTAAGAGAGTAAATCTTGAAAGTTCTCACATGAAAAAAATTTTATTACATAAGGTCATGGATGTTAATAAACTTGTGGTAATCATTTCACAATATATACATATATCAAATCATTATGTTGTACACTTTAAACTTATACAATGTTATATGTCAATTACTACTAAATAAAACTGGAAAAAAGGTGTCTATTCTAAGCAGCATATAGTTGGCTTAAAAATACTCTGATAATCTTAACCTTTTTTTCTTAGTATATTTTTTAATTAAATATATCTGACACATAACACTGTGCAAATTTAAGGTGTACAACATGCTAACTTGATGCATTTGTGGACTGTGACATGATGCCACTGCAGTGACAATTACACCTCTATCACGTCACATCATCACTCAGGTATTTAGTCCACTGACAGTCCATGAAATTACTGATATATTTGGGTTTACATGTGTCATCCTAGTATTTGTTTTCTATTTAATCTACCTTTTACATTCTTTTAATCCTTTTGACTTCTTTGGGGCTAATCAAATATTTTATTAGTTATTCCATATTTTCCTTCTATTAACTTGTTATTTGAAGATTCCTGAATTATTCTTTTATTGCTTAGTCTAGAGACTGCATGCATCCTTGTTATGTCATAGTCCGGAACAAGCTTGACTTTTACCACATCCCAAATAATTCTAGAACCTGAGAGTAAGTTCCATTTAGCCTCTTCTCATCTTCTCCTTATTGTCATATATTTTGCTTCTATATGTGAAAAGTCCTATGAACATTTTTTCCTTATTGATGTTTTCGACAGTCAATATTCATTTACAGTTACCCTTTGTGGTATGCTTCATTCTTCTCTGAAGTTCAGTTCTCCTGTCTGGGTTGCCTTCCTTCAGCCTGAAGAACCTCCTTTGGTTTTCCTTATAGTGAAAGTCTAATGTAATAAATGCTCTCAACTTGCATTTATCTGAAAATATATTTATTTCACCTTCATTTTGGAGAATATTTTTTTTAAAGATTTTATTTTTCCTTTTTCTCCCCAAAGCTCCCCAGTACATAGTTGTATATTCTTCGTTGTGGGTCCTTCTAGTTGTGGCATGTGGGACGCTGCCTCAGCATGGTTTGATGAGCAGTGCCATGTCCGCGCCCAGGATTCCAACCAACGAAACACTGGGCCGCCTGCAGCGGAGCACGCGAACTTAACCACTCGGCCACGGGGCCAGCCCCTGGAGAATATTTTTGATGGGTATTGAATTCTAGGTTGGCAGTTCTTTTTCTAGTACTTGAAGTTGTCATTCCTTTGTCTTCTGCCTTTTGCAGTTTCTGTTGAAATTCTGCTGTCAGTCTCTTTGCTGTTCCTCTGAAGGTAATGTGAATCATTCTCCTCTGGCTGCTCTAAAGATTTTCTCTTTATCTTCAATTTTCAGCAGTTTCACTAGAACGTAGTCTACGTATGGTTTCTTTTGTATTTATCCTGCTTGCAACTCGTGGAACTTTTTGAATCTCTAGATAGTTGTCCAGGTATTTGGAAAATTCTTGGCCATTATCTTTTCAAAATTACTTCTACCCAATTTGCTCTTTTCCTTCTGTGATTCCAATTACATATATATTATTATTCTGATTGTATTCCATGTGTATCTTCCTTTTTTCTGTGTATTTCAATTTGGATATTGTTGATCGATCCATTTCCAATCCACTAATTGTGTCTTCTGCCAAATCCAATCAGTTGTTAACCCATCCATTGAGTTTCCAATTTTAGATTATTACTTTTGGATTCTAGAAAATTATATATATTTATATATTTATAAATTCTAATTCTCTGGTGAACTTCTCAATATTTTCATCTATTTTATACACTTTTCCCTCTATTTTCCTGTACATATTAATAATCATGGTTAAAGTCCCTGTCTGCTAACTTCACCTGTGGGTCTACTTTTTATATATCATAAATTTTACTTATATATTATATACATTTTTACACATATATATTAGTATAAATACAGTAGTGATGGGGACATGCTTGCCCTGTGTCTTTCTAGTTTCTTCATTAAGCACGATGGAGGCTTTCAGGGTGATATAGATATATTTTATCATGTAGAAAGGTGCCCATTTTACCAAACACCTTTTCATCATCCGTGAATAGACACAAATGATTTTTCTCTTTTGATCTATTAATATGGTGAGTTATATTATTACATTTCCTAATATTGAACCATCTTTATATTTCTGGAAGGTAACGGGATATCATTCTTTTAATATATTATTGGATTGGTGTCTAATATTTTATTTACAACTTTTGCAGTGGTATTTAAAAGTGAAATATGTCTTTAGTTTTAATTTTTTCCTGTGCTATATTTGTTAAGTTTTAGCATCAATATCTTGAGCTTCATAAAATGAATGTCTTCCTTTTTTCCCCCATGTTCTATAACAATTTAAATAAAACTGGAATCTGTTACTTAAAATTTCTCAGTGTGCTTTTAAACCATCGAATGCCAATGAAATTGTAAAGGCAAACTCAAATGCAGGGGTTAGACACAAAATAGATGAGCAACATGCACACTGATGTGAGATAAAGCAAGTATTTCAGACATAATGTGGGCCAACTTAAATATGTGTGGTTGGATGTGGTCAAGGGGCAGCCCATGTGAAACCCTACGCAATAAAGACAGGGACCACGTTTTACACACATTTGTATCCCCCACCCTATGCCTTGCATAGTACCATGTGGCATCACAGTTAACAGCATGCCCCTGAGATGGACAAGTTCTCTTACTTAAGATGTGACCTCAGGTTGATCAATTCTCTTCTCTTTGTGACTTTATCCCCATTTGTACAATGAGAATAAAACTTTTTAAAGGTTGTCATGAGGACTAAATGAGATAATGTATGTAAATTTCCTCACAAGGACTAGTTTGGGGGGGTACATTAAACTATGCTCATTTTTCTTCTTTTGCTGAGGAAGATTCGCCCTGAGCTAACATCTGTGCCCATCCGCCTGTATTTCGTATGTGGGTTGCCGCCACAGCATGGCCACTGATGAGTGGTATAGGTCTGCAACTGGGAACTGAACCTGGGCTGCCAAAGCAGAGCATCCCAAACTTAACCACTAGGCTATGGGGCTGATTCCAAACTACGTTCATTTTTATCATTGTGATTATTACTTAATTTTTTCCCAAACAGAAGCAATTTTCTTTGTGATTATAAAAACAATACATCTTCACTACAAAACTGCAGCAAAACAAACAAACAGTAACCACCATACTGTGTATAAACAGGATAATTCTCCAATAGTATTAGAAGGCTAACTTTTTCACATTATACTATATTGTGGGCCTCATTTCACTGAGAGTGGCAGGAACTAAAGTGATTAGAGGAATCCTTTACCTGCCTGTCACCATGAGCTCCTTTTCAGTGGCCGTGGGCCGTATTCGGGTATAGATGTCCATGGTGAACAGGGTGTTGGCAGAGTTGAAAATAGAGGTCAAGGAGGACATGAGAGAGGCCGATATTGCGGACAGCATCAAGCCGCGTACACCTGGAAGAGAAGGGACATTCCCTGGGCCTCCAGCTCTCCAGTCACACCAGGAGATGCCTTAGGCCTCCTAAGGAACTTTGCCACATGCTAAATTTTCCCCTACAAAACATTGAAATTTTATTTGGAATGGAACTCCATCTGAGATAGATGAATGCATTATATTTGTCCTTGCTTTGGGACAAGACTTACTGGTTTCCTGCTGTGTCTTTATATAATAATAGGAGCTAAGATCTCTTGAGTGGTTACTTTGTGCCAGAACGGTTCAGCACTAGCCTGCACGACTCTCCCTGCAGCCCTGTGGGAGGGACACCATTGCCACCCCCTCTGACAGAGGAGGAGCCAGAGGCTCAGAGAAGGTTCCAACTGTAGGCAAGTCATGTGGCTCCCTGTGCCTCAGTGTTCTCATCCGTAGGTGGGCATAAAAGTAGCTGTGACATAGGGCTGTTGCTAAGCCTAAGATGAATTAAGTACATGGGTTGAGGCGATGCCCAATGCAGAGCACTGAACAAATGTTAGCTATAAACATAACAATCTAGTATTATTCCCCAAAAGGCCATCCTGTGGCAGGGATTCTGCTCGGTCGGGAGATTTCTACGTGTTGTTGGGAGAGCCTGAGGTTACGTACCCAGGGCCTGAACTGGAGCCCAGTCCTGCAAGGTTCCCACTGTATTCAGTGGGCTGCTCGGGCCAGGCAAAGACTGGAGTCCTTGGATTTGCCTTCCTTCAGGTGTCCCACAGCCCACTCTCACTCATGGAATTGGGGAACTGGGTGCTCTAAGATGGGCTCAGCTGGGGAATTCGGACAACTTCCTTCTCGAATTTGGACAGCTTCCTTTCTGAACTGTGAGATGGTCAGTATTTCTCTCCATCAGATTCCATCTATACTGTATGTAATGGAAATGTCTCAGCTTTTCCAGCCTAATGATCTCCAGAGCTGATATGGAATTGTTTTTTAACTGTACTGTTTGGCCATTTCCATGGGATTTGGGGAAGCAGGTGAGAGGAACGCACAGGCTCACTGTCATCTCGCAATGAACGTCATCTCACTGTTGGTGAACTGCCAGTCCCCTTGCCCATCCCACTGGACATGAGCTCATTGAGAGCAAAATTAGGTCTTGTTTGTCTGTGTATTCTCATGGCTAAGAACAATGTCCAGCACAGCCTGGAGGCCATCTGCAGAATGAAGGAGCAAACACTCAAGCTAAGCGGGGGGAAAGGAATAATGCAAATCATGCACACAGGTGGTGCTTCTGAGAGCATGTGTGTGAGGAGTGAAGAGGGAGGGGTCCGGATCCTTCCCTCAGGGCAGCAAGCCTCCGTCTACATCACTAACGTCCTCCCACCCACAGCCTGCCTTCTACCCAGAACCACGGGCTGACTGGTGGAGTAGACAAGCCACCCCTAGGCCCCTCACTCCCAGCCATCCACTTACAGCCTGTGGGCACGGGCTCCAAGGGGGACAGAGATCTTGGGGTTTCTGTGGCCCTCGAAAGCAGGGTCTATTTCTTACCATCGGGCAGCAGCTCTACCACCAGCACTGGGTAGGCGATGGGGCTACAGTCAGTTCTGGTGCCACAGTGCTTCTTACATTCTGAAGGTACAACACATGCCACTTGATCTGCAAAAAGATGAGTCACACCAACACGCTGGCCTGAGAGCTCTAAAATCTGAGCTTAGGGAAAGGGAAGCAAATTAGGAATCGCATGTGGATGTCACGCATTCTACTGGTGACTGCTCCAATTCATGATCCTACATTCATAATCCTTCAGGAGTGTGGGGTGAAGGTAATGGCTATGAGTTAGGCACTGAGGAGTCAAATGAATTGGTGCTTCTACTAATTCACTGCTTGACCCAAAGCAAGTCCCCTGACCTCGACATGATCCCAGCTAGGTGTCAGGAAAGCAGATGGATTCTTCATCCACATACTAATGTATGAGTAACTCATAACTTTACTCCTTTAGCCTGATAGAGGTGTTATTTCAGAGTATTTGGGAAGAAATTTTGGACTAAGAGAAGTAAAGGGACTGAATGTGACATGCCCTTCAAAGCCTATAAAGCTATAAGAGATATAAAGTTACCATATGAGGAGCAAACCCAAAAGCAATGAATCAACATAGACTAGATGGAGGCAGAATATTGTGCAGGTTTATGGGTAGAGGGAGCTATTTTACTGGGGACAGGTACGTCGCTTCAGAAGTGGTTACCAAACATCTAGAGCAAGAATGTAAAAACTCAGAGTGAGGGGCCAGCCCTGTGGCATAGTGGTTAAGTTGGCATGCTCCACTTTGGTGGCCCGGGAATTGCCGGTTCAGATTCCTGGTGTGGACCCACACGCAGCTCATCAAGCCATGCTGTGGTGGCATCCTACATACAAAATAGAGGAAGATTGGCACAGATATTAGCTCAGCAACAATCCTCATCAAACAAAAAGAGGGAGACTGGCAACAGATGTTAGCTCAGAGCCACTCCTCCTCTCACACACACACCAATAAAACTCAAGGGGGTGGCAGCGCTGAACATCCCTTTTCATCTGCCCACTATCCTGCCCCCCCACCCCCCGCCATCCCCACCACCATGCACAGTCTTAATCAGTGTGGTTTGGGAGAGGCTGGAGAGCCAGGCCTGGCCATTCTGGAAATTCCTTCCCCTTGGCCACAACCACTGGTCCCTATCACTCAAGTGAGTTCACTAAAATTCATCTAAGATTTTTTATGGAACTACTGGGAAAGGAAACACTCTTTCTGTGGGGGGGGTTGACCTGGCAGTACAGAGGCGTGGTTTTGCTGGTGACCATCTTGCCACAAGATGGCCTGAGGATGACACCAGCTCAGAAGATAAAGGAGCTAAAAGTGCATGTCATTTTCAACCAAGAACCCCAACTAATACTGTGGCCTACCCAGAAGACCAGATTCAGAGAATCACATCTTGACAGTGTCTGGCCCCAGCTCTGGCCAGGAGAGCGACTCAGAAGCTAGGGCCAGAATCATCTGGGTTACTAGAAAAGCACAGTCTTCTAGGAACATGGGCAGGGGCCAAGCTTTCGTGATAAACAGCTTTCCGGCTTTATATACCTGGCACGTGTAAATGGATCTGAGTCTGGCCACTTCTGAGGACTAGGGACAAGTGGTTCCAGGCCCTCCTCCACCTGTGCAGTCTGTCAATTCTATTCCCCTCTTGGTCAGAAGGCCGGAGGGAGTTTGGGTTCCCGAGGCCCACCCCAGCTAGGGGGAACAGCTATTCCCCACTCTTCTTCCCCCTCCCTTAGCAGCCTCTAGAGTCCAAGATACCAGATATTCTGCCCAGTCTTCTTTCTCAGTGAGCAGGGCAGTCCATACTGTGGAGTGGAGGTGGGGAGGCACGGCTGGGACGCCCAAGGGACTGGGTCCTAGAAAGTACAGGGGCCTATTTTCTGTTCAACGAGGGGGCACCGCCTATAAGACCCAAAAAAGCGTCACTTGACAGTTGAAGACCAAATCTGAGAATGCTGAAAGAAAGCACTCCTCTGTTGAAACTGGAAAGGAATTAGGATTAAAAAAAAGAGGCACGTCTCAGGGGCAGACTGAGGATGAATCAGGGTTAGAGACATCGACTGCGTACGTTACTTAGCAATAAAAAGCGCTCTACTTCTGTTTGGCCTTGTCAAAGCACGGTAGCAGAAGACTCCTGTGGAAGCCGCCTGCTTTGCCCCAGCGGCTGCACCTATCAAAGTACGTGCTCCATAAAGCTTTAATGAATAAACAAACCCAGTGCCCTGAGAGACAGTACAGCAAGTAAAACTAGGTTGAAATGGGGAGGAGATACATTCACAGAGTCATGATAGTTCATTAAGGGAAACAGGGCTGTCTTAATAGTATTTAATAGAACGTGGGCCTCAGTGTCAGACCCACTTTGGGAGTTGCAGTGAGCTCCCCCTCTGACGTGCCTCCTCTGTTAAGGCCACAAAACCCCACCTTTTGGGCTGTGAGAGCATCTGTCAGCTCAGCATAGCGCCTTGCACACGAGTGTGCCTCCCATGATGATGCCTGCGAGGCCAGGGGAGCCACTGAACCTTCCCACAGAGTGTGGCTCAGTGCCCCACAGAGACTGAGCCATGGCTGGGAGACGCATCGATCAGCTCTTTCCTGCCTGCACTTCTCTCTGGAATTTCTCTCCTGCCACCTACATCCACAGTCTCTGCCAGACTTCTGCTCGGCTACATACCTAATCCAGACCCTCTGGCTCGCAAGAAAGCAGTCTGGGCACCTCAACACTGGTACACTGTGGGAGACCTGATAACCCCCAAAACTCTCTTGATCTCTAAGAGAGGAGAAGTTGATCAGTGTGAACACAGCAAAATCAAGAATTTACCTGGGTACAAGATGCGGCTGATCATTCCCGGCATCACTATGCTGAACATGGGCAGCAACTTCAGGTACCCACAAAAGAGGCAGCCGCCTTTCACATGAGACATGTTCTTTCCTGCTAGGCACCGCTGGACAAAAATCTGCCAAGGAAACACAGGTGGTAGGTGGGGTGGTGGCTTTATCACAGTTATCAAGCCTGGGCCTCCTTGGCACAGATGCGACAACTGTGACCTGCTGCAGTGGCAGGCTGTGCCCTCTGGTAGGTTTTTGCTAAGCTGCTCACTTCAACCATCCAGGCATCTCCGGGCACCCAGGGCCAGAGGAGACGTGTATGGCCACCGAGCACGTTTTGCTCAGTGCAGAGCTGCTGGAGGGACAGGGATGGCACACACGACCTTGGCCTCATTGCTAGCACTGCACACCAATCACAGCGGCGCAGTGCTCACAAGCTTTCCCCTGGCAAGGACGAGACTCCCTCCTAGAGGCCACAGACGGTCTCTGCGGGGCAGAAGGAAGAGGGCCTTGTGACACCAAAGCAAAGGTGGGCCCTTGGCAGTAAATGAATGTTTAGAACTACGACCAACTTCATTCACGTAAATTGAAATGAACTAGTATAGACCTTAAAAATGCAAAAATCTCCTAGGAGATGTTTCATGACCCATTTCATGGTGCTACTGCTGTAAGAGACAGCGTGCATTCAGACCGAATAGAACGGTACTGCTTGCAGGTGGAGAAGCACTTAAGAAAGATCATAAAGACATGGTCCAGCGCCTCAAAACAATGTAGTCTTAATGTATACACTAAAATTACGCGCTTGAAGAACATTTAAATCATGTGAAAAAATGCTCACAGTGTGATGGTAACTAAAAGGCAGAGGATACAACAATAGCGTATATGCTGTGGCTCTACAGCCAGAAAAAAGCCCACAGGGATAAACCAACAGATAACAGTGGTTAATCCTGGGGTGGGGGAATCTACAGGCAGGATTTTCATTTTCATCTTTACCTTTTCTTTGTTTTCCAAATGTACTGTTTTAATAACAGGAGGAAGAACCCAGAAGGGTCCTGCCTCAGGCAACAGGCGCTGCTTCTCGGGAGGTCTGGCATCCTGCTGCTGGCCTCCCAGCGTATGCAGGCCTCCTCCGCTGAGCGCGCCGGGCAGCCAGGCTGCAGGCCCTGGTCTCTGCTGAGCCCCATGACAAAAGAGGCCGTCTCTCAGGGAGGGCAGCAGCAGCAGCAGGGCAAGGGCAGAAACATGACTCTTACTCGGAGGAAAGGGTGATGAGAAGGGTGTTATCACTCCCTGTAGAAAGTCCTAAGCACTTCTGTGTATTGTTGTATACTCCACAGAGGCGGGAGGGAAGGACTATTATTTAAAAATGGTGGTTGGCCAAGGGTTAATAACTGGCCTTGTGCCAGTTTGCCTCTTTTTTTTTTTAAAGATTTTATTTCTTCCTTTTTCTCCCCAAAGCCCCCCGGTACATAGTTGTGTATTCTTCGTTGTGGGTTCTTCTAGTTGTGGCATGTGGGATGCTGCCTCAGCGTGGTCTGATGAGCAGTGCCATGTCCGCGCCCAGGATTCGAACTAATGAAACACTGGGCCGCCTGCAGCGGAGCGCGCGAACTTAACCGCTCGGCCACGGGGCCAGCCCCAGTTTGCCTCTTTTTAATTAAAATTTTTCCTTAAATCATTTTCTTTACTAGTTAGGAAGTTACATATTTGACTTCTATGCTTTTAATAGCTACCCTTAAAGTTTCAGCATGGATACAACTTCAAGTGTAACACAAACCTATCTCCCCACCCTTATGGTCCGTATATTTAACTTCAAACTGTGGTCTAATATTTCAGTTTTGTCCTGTTTTTCACTTCCTGCATTTGTAATTATTATTATTTTTCAGCCAACACTTTAGATTTGCTCATGTGCCTGTCAACATCTTTGCTAACTAGTCCTCCTTGCTCTTTAGTACTTCCTCTTTTTTTTTTTTTTTTTTTGAGGAAGATTAGTCCTAAGCTAACATCTGCTGCCAATCCTCCTCTTTTTTGCTGAGGAAGACTGGCCCTGAGCTAACATCCGTGACCACCTTCCTCTATTTTATATGTGGGATGCCTGCCACAGCATGGCTTGACAAGTGGGGCGTAGGTCCACACCCGGGATCTGAACCAGTGAATCCTGGGCTGCCAAAGTGGAACATGTGAACTTAACTGCTGTGCCACTGGGCTGGCCCCAGTACTTCCTTTTTCTTTACGTCCATCTTCCTGTCTTTCTTTAGAGCAGGTTCTGTCTGTATTTTGCCCATGGATAAGAATAATACCTTCGCTGTGCATGTAATTTAAAGTTGATATTTTCCTCGGGAATTTGAAAATTTTACTCCTCTACCTTTGGGTTACCTTGTTGCTGCTGAGGAGTCTGTTGTTGGTATAACTCTCTTCTTTTCTAAGTAATCTTTCCTCTCAGGTGGCTTTCAAAATCTTCCCCTTGTCTTTGATGTCCTGGACTTTCATTATGAGTGTCTTGGTGTGGATTTTTAAATTATTTCTGCCTGAGATTCACCGGGATTCTTGAATCTGATGATTCTTGCTTTTTCAACAATTATAAAAATTCCCAGCCACTTTTTCTTCAAAATATCGCTTCTCTCTCCTTTTCTTCTGGAACTCCAATGAGATGTACTTTAATCCTCATTTTATCTTCCATGTCCCTTTGTTTCTCTTTCACACTTTCCATTTTTTGCTTTCTGGGCAATTGCTTCAGTTCTGTCTTCAGATTACTAATTTTTTTCCCCTTTGGCTATATTTAATCTGCTATTTTAACAGTTTCTGAGTTTTACATCTCAATAAATATATCTTTCATTTCTAGAAGTTTGAGTTTTCAAATCTGACCAGTCTTTTTGGATAGAATTGTGTTAATGTTTTCCGGTCCACTTTTATTTCTTTAAACATTTATTTTGTATTTGGTACCTAATACGTCAACTTTCTGAAGTCTGGAGCACTAATTCTGCTGTTTCTTGCTCACGGCGGTTAGACTCTTCCCTGTTTTCTAATTTTGTGGGGGGCTCAGGCTGAGCAGATTTATGTGAGTCCTGCACGGCCTTGGTTGAGGGTGCATCACTCCAGTGAGAAGTTGCCACTACTCCTGCCAGGTCAGCAGGTAACAAATTTTGGGTGATTTTATGTTCATTTCTTCACATGAGGTTACCATGACCACACAGGTAAATTAAAAACTCAAGACACACAGGAAGGCAGGTCTGCCACTATGAATTCTCAGAGGAGACGTTTCTGCTCCCCCTGGAGCCCAGGTTGAGGTACTTTCTTTCCGCTGTTGTTTCTCCTTGCTAGTGGGCAGATTTTTCCTGGTCTACATTGGCACTGAGGTCACAGCCTTTCAGGAATCCGAGGTCTACACGGAGCGTTCACTCTTTACTGCTCGTGAACTCAAGGTCTTTCTCCTGTTCTCATCTGGCCATTTAAACCCAGGCCTTTGAAAACCCAGCTTGTAAACACTGTGAGGGCACTGTCAGCGTCAGTGCCAGTGTCAGCTTAGCTCTCTGGATTTCAATTCTCTCTTTGTTTTCAGCCTCTGGAGATTTTCTTCCTTTCTTATGAGCTTCTCTGTGACCATAAAAGAAGTATGTTATATTTTACCCAGCAGTCGTAGGAATTTTGAATTGGGAGGTGGTTCAGGAGACCTAGTTTACCCATTGTCAGAAGTGGAAGGCCAGGGGCAACTTTTAAAGTTACGGTTATAGTAGAAATTGAAAAGAAAAATACGGATTTTTCTTATCTTTTAGGTAATAGAGCATAATTAAACACACAATAAATGGAGGGAAACAATTCAAATAAAAAACTTGTAGCTCCGTCTACACACGTACTGTGCTCCGGATCTCATCTCGCTCCCTGTCTCTCCACTCTGCACATCTGAAAGACTCATCAGTTTTGCTATGTGCACATCCAGTCCATTGCTTTTATTGCGCGCACAGCATTCCCCAGCATTCCCCTCCCCCATTTCAGTTACCTCCTTTATAGCAACTGACGCAATCAACACTGTGATCCATGTCTCACACAGAGTCCCTTATGAACTCGCATGAGGATTTCTCAGGTGGATTCTGAGGAACAGCACTGCTAGGTCACAGAGTACAAGACACTTAATTTCATTGAATATTGCCAGATTACCCTCCAGAACACACTGCACCAGTCTGTACTTCCACCAGAAGTGCACGAGGGTTCCGAAACATCATACCCTCCCCAACATTTGGCATTCTCAAGCTTTCTAATTTTTGCCAGTCTCATTGTGGTTTTAAATTGCGCTTCCCTGATAACTCTGGGTTGTATGCTTTTCAGCATTTGCGTTTCTTTGAATTTCCTTTTCTATAAATTGCCTGTCACTATCTTTTGCCCACATTTCCAGTGGAGCTCCTTTTTTCTTGCGGATGTGCTATTAGTGTCTCGTCCATTATAGACATTTCTAATAATCTTTTCTAATCTGCCATCTGTCAACTTTGTCTATGGTATTCTTTGTTTAAAAGTCCTTATATGGAATGTGATCAAATTGATATGATTTGTACTCCCCCCTCTGTCTCAAAAATATTCCCTAATGTTACCTTCCCTCAATCATATAATTTTACTTTTCACATTTAAGTCCTTCATCCATCTGAAGTCCACCTTTGTATAAGTATTAGGTAGGGATGAAGTTTTGTTACTCCAGATAATAAGCTGATTTTTCTAACAACATCAAAAGGTGTGTATCTCTCTCACTGATCCCTGGAGCCTCCTTGAATATCTATTAAATTCCTACAAGTACATGAGTCTGTCCCTGAGCTCTTCATTCTGTTCCAGTAGTCTATGCATCTGTTTTCAGGAATTCCAAATGTTTTTATTACTGCTACTTTGTAGATGTTTAAATATCTGGTCAGGCAAGTTCTCCCCGTTTGCCCTTCATTTTCAAACTTGAGTTAGCTGTTTGCGGCATTTCTTCTACAAAATGTTTAAACCTTTTTTATTGTGATATAACACACGGAAAGGACATTGTACCACCATTACAAAGCACGCTGTGTAACTACCATCCAAATCAAAGAGATGGAACACTCCAAGTACCCGAGAAGCCTCTCTCTGACTCCTTTTAAAAAAATTCAGGTGAAATTCACACAACCATATAATTACCCTGTTTAAAGAGAACAATTCAGGAGCATTTAGTATATTCCCAGTCTTGTGCAATCACCCACCTCTCTAGTTTCAAAACCTTTTCATCACTCCAGAAGAATACCCATATCCATTAAGCAGTCACTCTCCATCCCTCCTCCCCTCAACCCCTGGCAAACTCTACTCAGATTTCCGTCTCTACTGATTTGCCTATTCTGTATATTTCATATAAAAGGATTTTACAATAGGCGACCTTTTGTGTTTGGCTTCTTTCACACAGCATAAGGTTTTTGAGATTCATCCAAGTTGTAGCAAGTATCAGTACTTCCTTCCTTTTTACGGCTGAGTAATATTCCAGTGCATGGCTACACATTTTGTTTATTCACGCATTCACTGGTGGACACGTGGGTTGCTTCCTTTTGGCAATTGTGAATAATAGTGCTAAATGTGCCCCTTTTTAACCTCAATCCCTTCCCTTGCTCCAAAAATGAACACTTCATGACTGTTTTATTTCTTCCCTGTTTTTCTTTATAATTTTTTGCCCCTTAATTGGGTATCCCTAAACAGCAGAACTCGCCATCGCCTGTGTTAAACTTTATTCAAATGTAATCATGCAGCACCTAGCCTTCTGTGTCTAGCTTCTTTTATTTGGCATCATGCTTTGAAGAGCTGTCCATGTTATTGTGTGTAAGTGTACTTCCTTTTTCTTTTTATATTGGCTTTTTACTGTATGAATATTTCACAATTTATGTAAAGACCTACCATTGGTAGAGAGCCATATAATTTTTAGAATTAAGTTTGAGTCCTTAAAAAATCCATCTGAAATACTGATGGGTTGCGCTTAAACACTCAACTCGGGAGAAGTGACATATATTTTATATCCAAAAAATTGTGCTTTTTATATAATGATAGGGAAGAAGGAAAATAGTTGATGAGTTACAGATGGGACTGTGGGAGAAATTCCTTTTAAATAAAATTTCTTATAAAATTATTTAGGCAATAAATAAAAATTGGAAGGGAAACCTGATCACCGAGTACACAGAGGCCCACAGTCGCCTGCCAGTGCAGAGACGGTGGTGGAGCCTGGAATGCACCGATGACCACCAGCCCCCACCGCAGTCACTTCAGCTGCAATACGTCTAATTACCTGATTGGTGCACCAGTAGGACAAGGAGAGGATGGAGACACCAAAGACGATTCCAGGCCAGGGGAGATCTCCAGTGATGGGATCTCGGAAGATATGGAAAGAATCCAGGCGAGGGATGTAGCATTCCGGTTTGGCAGTCCAGTTTCCTTCCTGGGTGATCCTTGGCTTCGCATCTAAGTACTTATGCAGTAGCTCCTGGTATCCTCCTACTTCCTTAAAGGCTTAAAATATCATAAAATTTATCAGTACCTTAAAGTACACAATACATATGTCTGAAGAACCAAGACTGCAAAGACAGACCCAGTTTGATTGACTGTATCTAACACATAAAGTGCAATGGACTGACACATCGTTAACGACTATATGTACCTAAGAAAAGGTATCATCTCTTCCAAAGAGAAAGAAGAGTAGAGTGGACACTGGTGGTTGTGTACCCAGCACCCCCCGCTCCGTCTAGCTTCTGGCAGCAGAACCCCTCTTTCCACTTACAGTCCATCCTGTGTGGCTTAGGTGGGCTGTGTCAAACTGTCCATCATTCCAAACTGGCATGTGACCCAGGCCTGGCCAATGTTCTCTGTCCCCTGGGCAACAACTGATATGTCAGGAATGGACATGAGACCCAAGCTGGGCTAATCAGAATTTGTCCCAGGATCCTTCTGTTCAAGGAACCCAAAAAGCCTGCTTCCTTCCTTTGGGGTTCTAAGCTAGTATGGCAGTTTGAAGCTCTTTTGTTCATCTGGTTCATTCAGAACCCTGGATCTAGCCATGCCTGAAGGTAGTGTGCCCCTGGAATTTTTACTTATCTGAGCCAAGAGAGCACTTATTTGCTTACACTAGTTTTGAACTAAAGTTCTATCAAAAGTTATCTAAAGAATCTTGACTAAAACAGAAATTAACATTTGTTTTCCTGCAATGCCAGCAAAACATTTATGAAACTTTGTAGTTCAAATTTTCTTCAGAGTCTATGGCATCTCTCTCAATATCCTAAGTGGTGTAAAATCTCAACATTAAAGAAAAATATTTTTTAAAAGGCACTAAACCACCCATAATTCCACTTACTTAACTAAAAAGGTCTTTTATTTTGGCATATTAAACAATGTTCCTCTGATATAGACTTGATTTTTGAAATGGGTTCAGAATTTTTTGGAGTCAAGACTAGTCAATGAAAGGATACTCAGTGACTATAAAATGAGTAAAACATCTCATGGCACTTCTAAAAATGAATTCCATGTGGATAAAAAAAGGTGAAATACAAAACTACAAAGTTATTAGAAGAAAACAGGAGAATATCTTTATGAACTTGGGTTAGGGAATACATTCTTAACTAAGACACAAAAAGGAAAATGAAAGTTGATAAATTTGGCCTCAAAATTTAAAATTTATATGTCTGAAATTATGTTAAAAATTTGTTAGACTGAAAAAAAGAGATTTGCATTATGTATAAAGGACTCTTATACATCAATAGCCAAGGAAAACTACTGGAAAGGAATATAGTAGGAAAAAGAAAAGACATATGGTAGAGAATATGAACAGGGAATTCACAGAAGAGGAAATACAAATGGCCACTCAGCGCAGTCATGCGTCACTTAAGAATGGGGATACATTCTGAGAAATGCATCGTTAGGTAATCTCGTTGTTGTGTGAACATCACAGAGTGTACTTACACAAACCTGGATGGTACAGCCTATTGCTCCTAGGCTACAAACCTGTACAGCATGTTACTGTACTGAATACTGTACGCAACTGTAACACAGTGTAAACATTTGTATATCCAGACATATCTAAACACAGAAAAGGGACAGTAAAAATTCAGTATAAAGGACAGAACACGGTCCACCTGTAGAGGGCACTGCCCGTGAATGGAGGAGGCCATGACCTGCAGGAGGAAGTTGCTCTGGGTGAGTCGGTGAGTGAATGGTGAGCGAACATGAAGGCCTAGGACATCACTGGACACTACTGTAGACTTGAACGCTGCACATTTAGGCGACACTAAATTTATCAAATAAGATTTTCTTTCTTCAATAATAAATTAATCTTAGCTTACCGTAACTTTTTTACTTTATAAACTTTTTAATTTTTAAACTGTTGACTCTTTTTGTAATGACACAGCTTAAAACACAAACACACTGTATAGCTCTACAAAAGTATTTTCTTTCTTTACATCCTTATTCTATAAGCTTTTCTCTATTTTTAACATTTTTAATTTTTTTACTTTTTAAACTTTTTTCTTCAAAACTAAGACACAAACACACAGATTAGCCCAGGCCTACACAGGGTCAGGATCATCAACAACACTGTCTTTCACCTCCACATCTTCTCCCACGGAAGGCCTTCAGGGCAATACCACGCGTGGAGCTGTCGTCTCCTATGATAACAGTGCCTTCTGGGACGCCTCCTGAAGGACCTGCCTGAAGCTCTTCTTGGGGGACTGTCCCTCTTGTCAGAAATATGCCTGTGGTAGTTTGCTGGTTTCTTCATTTTTTTAATCACAGACTTGCCTGTAAGCAGATAACGTATCATAAACATTTCTATTAATGAAAACCTTTTGGTGTTGGGGTCTATGTTTTCAAACTTTTTAAGGAGCTTGTTGAGGTCTGAAAAGCTTCTGCTAAAGCCTTCACTGTGAGTTTTCTTGGCGGCTCTTCTTTTTCTTCTCCTGCACTTTCCTTTTCTCTTGTCTCTTCTTCAGCTACGCATTCCTCTTCCAGTTCCAACAACTCCCCATGAGTCAGCTCCTCAGGAACCACCTCTAGGAGCTCCTCAGTGTCATCCTCACCCACACCCAGATCAGAGCTGCTTGCCATCTCCACCACAGCTTTGCTGATTTTTGCAACCTCCTCATCCTTGGCAAATCCTTGGAAGTCATGGACGAGCCTCCTGAGTATCTTCTTGCAGAGGTCATTCGTGCACTCCTTGGTAACATCCTCCTAAGCCTGAGCAAGGCTCTTGATCAGTCATAGATGTTGTAACCCTTCCAGACTTGCATCGGTGTCTTCCTCAGTTGCAGCAAGAACCTGGGCAAAGGTCCTCCTCAGGTAGTAGGCCTTAAAAGCTGCTGTAACTACTTGGTCCATTGCTTGGATCAAAGAGGTGGTGTTTGGAGGGAGAAATGCCACTTCGATATTGAGATGAAGCAGCAGGTTTGTTTACCCAGCATCACCACAAACACGTGAGCAATGCATTGTGCTACGATGTTACAATGGCTATGACATCACTCGGTAATAGGCCTCTTTCATCCTCTTTATAATCTTATGGGACCACTGTCATATATGCACGTCCATCATCAACGCAAATGTCACTAGGTGATGCATGACTGTATGAAGAGATGCTTAGCTCACCAGCACCTGGAAACTTCGAATTAAAACAAAAATGAGGGGCCGGCCCTGTGGCCGAGTGGTTGAGTTCGTGCGTTCCGCTTTGCTGGCACAGGGTTTCACCGGTTCGGATCCTGGGTGCAGATACGACACTGCTCATCAGGCTGCGGTGAGGTGGCATCCCACATGCCACAACTACAAGGGCCCACAACTAAAAAATATACACCTATGTACTGGAGGGATTTGAGGGAGAAAAAGCAGGGAAAAAAAAAAAGACGACGATTGTTAGGTCAGGTGCCAATCTTTAAAAAAATGAGATGCCTTTTTTTCTTCACCTATTGGGAAAATTTTTAAAGTTTTAAAACATCAAGTGTTGGCTGGGAGGTCAGGAAACATATCCTCATAAATTACTGACAACGTTAGTTAATATAGCCACTTTGGAGAGGAATTTGGGGTATCCCTTGACAAAGGTGGGTTTATTCCAGGAATGCAAGGTTGAGTTTACATTCAAAACCAAGTCACTGTAATTCACCATGTTAATAGAATAGAGGAGAAAAATAATCATCTCAGTGGATGTGGAAAACATGCTTGACACAATTAAAAACCCATTCATGATAAACAATCTCAGTAAACTAAGGAATAGAAGGGAACCTCATTGGTCTGACAAAGAGCACATATAAAAAACTGACAGCAAATATTTTATTTAATGGTAAAATAGTCAAAGCTTATCTCTAAACTGAGAACAAGGCAAGGATGCCTGATGTCTCCACTTCTGGTCAACACTGTACTAATGGTCCTGGAAATGTAATAAGACAAGAAAAAGAAATAAAAGGTATAAAGTTTAGAAAGGAAGGAAACAAAAAGATAATTTATTGACCTGAGTGCTGGTTACCAGAGTGTTCACTTTGTGATATTCCACCTAGCTATACACTTTGATGTGTACTTTTCAATAAAAAGTTTATTACAAATACAAAAACAAAAAAGCTGCAGTAGATCTCTATTTGTTGACATAGAAATGTGCCTATGATATAGAGCCAGCGGTGGAAAAACAGGCTGCAAAATTTTGTTTTGCTTCTATTAAAATATATATCTCACTGATAAAAAAGTGTTTGCATAGACGAAGAATATCTCTGGAGGATATATACAAAACTTAGAATACTGGCTGTCTCTGGAGAATTGAACTGAGAAACTGAGGGAGACAAGTATTTCACTGTGTACCTTTCTGTTTTGTTTACTTGTGTATGTTATTACCCAAAAATTAAAAATAAAAAAGTAAGGGACCAGCCACATGGTCGAGCAGTTAAAGTTCCATGTACTCTGCTTCAGCTGCCCGGGTTTGCAGGTTCAAATCCCGGGTGCAGACTTATTCCACTCAATAGCCATGCTGTAGTGGTGTCCCACACACAAAAAAAATAGAGTAAGATTGGCACAGATGTTAGCTCAGGGCTAACCTTCCCTAAGCAAAAAGAGAGGAGGACTGGCAACAGATGTTATCTCAGGGTGAATCTTCCTCAGCAAAAAATAAAATAAAATTTAAAACAAAAAAAACCTATATATGCATGGGTTCCCACAGTGACTAGTGTGAATAACTCACTTGGATATGCAAGTTCTTGTATATTTTTAAAAGAAAATAATTAGTCCTTTACTTTATGATAGTTCACTTATCAAAAAAACTGACATGAACACCCCAATTAAAAAATCCTATTAAATTTCTCAGAAAATGTCTTAGTCTATTTGGGCTGCTATAACAAAATAGTATAGATTGGGTGACTTATAAAAAAAAGTTTACTTCCCAGTTCTGGAGGCTAGAAGTCCAAGATTAAGGTGCTGGCTAATTGGGTGTCTGGTGAGGGCCCACTTTCTGGTTCAGGGATGGCCATCTTCTCACTGTGTCCTCACATGGTAGAAGGGGCGAGGGAGCTCTCTGGAGTCTCTTTTATAATGGTACTAATGCCATTCATGAGGGCTCCACCTTCAGGACCTAATCACCTCCCAAAGGCCCCATCTCCTAATATTATCACAATAGGGGTAAAGATTTCAACATGTTAATTTTGGGGGGACACATTCAGTCTATAACAGTAGAGAACACATAATTTAGAGATATAATTGCTAACATTAAATGGATTATTCCACCTGCTCCTAAAGTTTATTTGGATGTCATTCTCAACTATTGGGGTGGACTTGGCAGGTTTTAAAAATGCTGATGTCCAACACTAGCACACAACTAAACACAATGGCTTTGTGTGTTTTATAGTTTATAGTTTTGTCACTCAAGTTAGTTATTGCTTCCTAGCTCATTTAAAAATTCCTTGGATTTTGCCTGAAATGTATTTGGTGTTCTAGCAACACCTCACTGAGTATACTTCATGGAGCACTAATGCTTACTGAATGGTAAGACTGAGGATTGTGCGACTCTGTTTGATTCTCTCTGTTCTCATTCCATGGGGCTTGAAAACATGCTCTACGGAACCACAATCCTTCAATTGTACTCACATATAATTTCAATAATTTTTCAATACCTGAGCCAAGAGCCTTTCCTTCCAGGTTTCTGCAAGACCAATCCGTGATTCATGGAGCAGCGGGTAACATCAAGCTCACTAAGGCACTTCTAGCTAGTGGAAGGAAACTTCCACTTTAAGGTAAGTGTACTTGCCATTCCAGGTACTGGAATATGTTAGTTCACATATTTGGCTTTGGTGGTAGAAACCCAGTTCTGAGTTCTGCCCTTGGTGTATCTTTAGTGCAAGTTGCTCAACTGAAACTCAGTTTCCTCATCTGTAAAACGGGGATGATAACAGTAGCTATGCCTCACGGCGATTGTGATGATTAAATGAGGCAATATAGACGAATGCCTACACGGTACCTGATAATTAATATCAGCTATTATCTTCATTCCTATTACTTAATAAGCACCTGCCATGTGCCTCAGACTGCATATTTTGTGAGGGACACAGCAGTTCTGGTTCTTAAGAAGTTTTAGACCTGGGGGGTATAGTTTATTTATGTGACACAGTCAATAAATAATGAAGGTATGTATCAAAAAACTGTTGAGTTGAGTGGTAGACGTGAGAGTCCAGAGAAGAAAGACATGTAGATGGAATAATCACAGAATCACACATTTACGAGTGGATCTTCCACTGACCTTGACAGGTGGATTGAGTGGACAAAAAGGAGAGGGGCTTCTAACTGGAGAGGAAGAGCACGGACAGAGGCACAGAGCTGGGGATGAATGTGGCCGACCACCCATGACCGCTGTTCCAAAGCACAAAGTGTGTCATTGCCCCTCCTCTGCCCTGATGCCTCCTTCTTCTGCAGTGAGGAGGTTTCCTCCCCCACTTTCAGCATGACTTTAGACAATGCTCTTGGGTTCTGAGGATCTCAGTCCCTTCTGCGAGATGAAGGTGCTGACATGGCCCCAGGCAGCTCTCAGATTCAGATTCTACCCATGGAGCCCGGTCCTCTCAAGATTTACTTACCAAAGCCCATTAACAAGACTGATCCCAGGACTATAATGACAGCATGTAAGGTATCAGTGTAAACTACAGCTGCAAAACCACCTGAATAGGCAAGAGAAAGAGAAACAAAAGCCACACTGACTCTCTCTGCTCAAAGTTACTTCTGCATCCCTATTCTGTGTACTTGTTTCCTCCCAGAACTCCACAGTCACACGTCTTGTGCCTTTTTATTCAGTGGGTCTTACAACTACTCATGCTTAGTCTTGGTACATCCTGTTTTCTCTCTTTAATATCCTTTATGATCTTTTGTTGGATTCTTATCTTGCCCTTCTTTGTTTCCCTTTACTTCTCATTTTTGGATGAATGAAAATCTGGTAGTTTTCCTAAGCAAAAAAGTACATTTTTAATCACAAAATCTCAGTTTGGAAGCAACAGTTAGTGGCGTCCCCGGCCCCTACCTGCTAGATGCCAGTAGCATCCCCTAATTTGGCTACCAAAGATGTCTCCAGACATTACCTTGTGGCCCCAGGGGAGCAAAGCCCAAGCCCGCTCCCCTATCCACACACACTGAGAACCACTGATTGAGTGCATTCTCCCCACTCGGACTGTGGTGAGCTGCTAGGGACACTCACCAGCACCCAAAATCTGCACTGCGGCTGGAAAAACAAGCGATGAGAGCCCCCACTCTCAAAATCTTGGCAGACGCTGTCTAGGACAGAACTGCCTACATAAAAGATCTCATCTGATGGCCTGACCAGGTGGCCTGAAGCGGCTGCCTCCTCCTCATTCTCTTTGTGTGTTTCTACAGTTTTACCTCATGGCCTGCAGTGTCAGGCTCTGCCCCACCCCAGCACGATCACTGCATCCCTGCCAGTCCCCTTGGAAGCCCCCGCCAGCCAGATCTGATTCCTAGGGGTAGGATGCCACTTAGGCACCCCTGCCTTGATTATTTTCACTATCCAGCCCCCTCTGGCCTCAGAAATATGATCTACAGACTTAGGGAAAAGGCAAAAGCTGGAGACCCCTGCCACAACGTCTACCAGGACTCCGCTAGAAGAAGCAGAGCTTTTGTGTTAATATAAATACCTCTGTGGTTAGAGTAGCCTCACCTGTGATGGTATAAATGCCAGTAATTGTCAGCAAGACTGTGGTGACCAGGTAAACATCAAACCCCCAAATCAGCTTCATGAACATGGCACCAGTGCATACCTCCACCTGAAATGAGCACAATGGCAGCGGGCTGTACTTTCATTTCCAGCTCAGTTGACAGCAATCCCATAAAGACACTGACCTTGGAAACCATCTGCAACAAGTGGTCTCTGGTTAGCACACCCACTCCACCACTAGTGGACACAGGGTGAGGTCTACCCAAGTTCTGGTGGGCAACAAGGCTTGTGCCCCATGAATTCAGCCACGGTGAGCACCTTTAGGGCTTGGGTTAACCCAATTAATCCCGTTAATACAACTTAGCCTCTTCCTCCCTGGAGCCTCAGAGCCAGGAGTATGCTCAGAGAAGATGTTCCTGTAGTGCTACCACTGGGAAAAGGCAAAGGGGACAGCTTACCAGGGGTTGGCAAACTTCTTCTGTAAAGGGCAGATGGTAAATACTGTAGGGTTTGCAGGCCACATCCTGTCTCTATTCTTTATAACCCTTTAAAACTACAGAAACCATTCTTAGCTCAATGATGGTACAAAGCTGACCACTAGGCGGATGGGCCCGTGGGATGGATTTGGTGACTCTGGCTTATCTGACACTGATTTGAAGCATTTGCATATCCTTGAACTGGCTAACCTCTTGGTTTGTTATTCTGGTCTCCAAAGCCAGGGATACAATAGGGAGAGATTCTCCCAACATTCATCTACTCATTTGTTCACCAAACGTTTACAGAGTGCCAACCATGTAGTAGATATTTGGCAGGGTTCAGAAGACACAAGGGTTACCAAACTCAGACACTGCCTCCAAGTAGCTTACATTTAATGAAGGAGACAGACCAACAAATACGCAGTTTCCATGCAGTGCGATAAGTGACACTCCTTCAGTCATTCAGAAAAACATTTATCAAATGCCTTACGTGCTGAACACATTCTCAGAACAGGAGACAATGCAATGAACAAGCCAGGCAAGGCCCCGGGCCTCAAAAAGCTTGCATCGAAGTAAAGAAGACAGATAATAAGCAAGGAAACAAATTTCTGTGACATGGTAACAAAAATTCCAAAGAAAATAAAAACAGAGTAATGGAGTAAAGATTGGGCACACCTGTGTAAGGCCTCTCCAAGGAGGTGACATTTGAAAAATCTGGGGGAAGAACATTCCAGATACAGTATAAAGCAAGTGTCAAGGGCTTGAAGTGGGAATAAGCTTGCTGGATTTGAGAAACACTAAGGCAGCCAGTGTGGCTAGAGCATGGTGAGGACAGGGCAGGAGCCAAGGCCAGAGAAGTAGGGCTAGAACGGCACAGTTCTCACAGCTCACAACACAGGGTTCAGGCTGTCTTGAAAAGGGAGTGGAAACTCCCGGATTATTTTAAGCAGGGGAGTGACATCACCAAATGTCATGACACAGTTAAGACCAAGGTTCTCTGAGAATCCAGAGGAGAGACCTGTAACCTAGGCTTGGGAGACAAAGAGGAAGCCTCTGCCTTTCATTTTTTGCAAAGTATTATTAAGTTATTTTTTCTCTACTCTAGCTTAGACAGCAGGGGCCAACTGAGGGGCTCCAGAGTGAACTGCTGGGACAAATCTAGCACAGTCCTGCCTCTTGATATGATTTTTTGGGGGGTTTCTTTCTTGGGCCGGCTTTTACACAACTCACCAAGATATCACCGAAGATATAGAGGAATAAGGACAGAATAGCATGCAGGAACTGGATCCGGTAGCCACCAAACCTCTTCCTCAGATATTCTGGCATTGTTACCACCTGTACAAGCAACAAGAGAAGTCACCAGTGGACAGAATGCCAGAAAAGGAACATCCACAAGGATCACCTTGCTCACAAAGTGCTAGTTGTCCCAGAGACGTGGCTGATGGTGGGAGGGGCCCAGGAATACAAGGTACAGGGTCACTGACTCTGGCTTTGTGTTACATAGCATCTGTTAAGATGAGAGAAACAAGAAAGGAGAGGCAATACCGCTGTCTTCAAGGAGCCTGGAATCCAGCTGCCTGTGCAATCTTCGAAATGCAGGAGGAAATCCAGCTAATTCAAATGTCTAATGATGAGAAATCATTTTTATGAAATAATCATAAAGCAAAATCAGGTGCTTTATTACATATTACAAATATAACAAGTGCTGAAGGGAGACAGAACTCAACTCAACAGCTCTCCCACCTGGTCCTCTGTGCCAACATTGCTCAAGTATGCGCTGGTGCCCCCAACAATCCTGCTCATTTCTACTTCCATCATCTCAGGCCGTGTGCACCCCAGCGGCAGGGAGTGCCCTCTGTTGGGTCATTAGATTCCAAGACCCGAGCACAGTGCCTGGCTCATGGTAGGTGAATAAATAATCGTTAAAGGAATACTGTCTCACCTTCCGTCCTGAATATCCTCATGTGCTCTTGTCCACCCACCTCACACATGTCTATTTTAGGGTTTAACTCCAATTCCATCTGCTTTATCAAGACTTACCTGGGGCTTCACTGGGACCAAATGCCCTCTCTTAAGCACCTACGGCTTTTACTACTTCCACCTTTCATTCGGTTCGTAATCATATACTGCCAAATATGGTTCACTTTCTCAGTCAGGTTCGAAGCTGTTTTACACTTCCTACCTGCATTAGTTTTCTAGGGCTGCCGTCTCAAAGTACAACAGACTGACTGGCTGGCTCAGTACTGTCTCTCAGTGCTGGAGGCTGGAAGTGAAGGAGTCAGCAGGGTTGGCTCCTTCTTTGGGCCGCGAGGGAAGGAGCTGTTGCAGGCCTCTCTCCTCGGCTTGTTGATGGCTGTCTTCTCCCCGTGTCTTCACATTGTCTTCCCTCTGTACATGACTGTGTGCAATTTCCTCTTCTTATAAGGTCATTCTGGGCCAATCCTAAGGACCTCATTTTAACTTAATTACTTATTTAAAGACCTTCTTTCAAAATATGCTCACAATCTCAGGTAATTTCCCTGGGATTACGGTTTCACAATTAGAAGTGTTCCACTGCATGGCAAATAAGCCTTTCACTTTTTTAACGCCCTCTCTACAAACGTTTAAAATTTTTAACAGTTTTATGAGGTATAACTTACACACAGTAAAATTCTCTCATTTTAAGTGTGAGGTTTGATGAGTTTGGGAAAACGTATACAGTTGTGTAATCAGCACCACACTCAAGATATAAAGCATTCCCAACACTCCTACAAAACCCCCTGGGGCTTGCAGTCAACGCCTTCACCCTACCCTTGGTCCCAGACAACCAGTATCAGCTGTCACCACAGATTTGCCTTTTCTAGAATTTCAAGGAAATGGAATCATTCGCTATGTACTTCTTCACATCTAGCTTCTTTCTCTTGCCATGATGTTTCTGAGACTCATCCACGTTGTTGTATGATTCCTCTGTAGCGCTGAGCAGTGCACCATATCACATGTTGTTTGTCCATTCTCCTATTGCAGTTTACACTATTTCTAGGTTTGTCTGTTATGAATAAAGCTGCTACGAACCTTCATGTACAAATGTGTGTGTGGACATATATTTTCATTTCTCTGGGTTAGGTAAAGATCTAAACCTACGAACAGAACGGCTGGTTCATAAGGTTTAATTTTGTCAAGAAACGGCCAAACTGTTTTCCAACATGGCTGTACCATTTCCCATTTGCTCCCCAATTCTCCAATTCTTGCTGGCGTCATTCTTCTTATCTGAGCCAATCTGGTGAGTGTGTAACAATACATTAAGTAGCATTTTCCTCATGATCAATGACAGGGAACATCTTTTCATGTGATTATTTGCAACTGGTATACTTTCTTTGGTGAAACATCTGACAAACGTTGTTACTGAGTTGTAAAAGTTTTAAAAAATATATAAATTGTGGACATAAGCCCTTTACTGTAAACGTGTTCTGTAAATATTTTCTCAGTCTCTAGCTTGACTTTTAATTTTCTTAAAAATATCTTTCAAAGAGTCAAAGTTTTAAGTTCTATTTTGAAGTCCAATATATCAATTTCCTGCTTTATGGCTTGTGCTTTTTGCATCCTAGCTAAGAAATCTTTACATACCCAATCACCTTCATTTTTTGGCAGTTTTTCTTTTTGAGGTATAACTGACATATAAGATTACAGTCATGCGCCACATGATGTTTCCTTCAGCAACAGACCACATATATGATGGCAGTCCTATCAGATTAGGATCATATAGCCTAGGTGTGCAGTAGGCTATACCACGTAGGTTTGTGTAAGTACTCTTTGTGATGAAATTGCCTAACAACACATTTCTCAGAATGTATCCCCATCATTAAGCAACGCATGACTGTATATTAGTTTCAAGTGTACAACATAATGATTTATTTTTGTATATATTTCACCATTTTTGAAGATACTTTTGCTAGATATGGAATTCTTGGTTAACAGTTCTTTCTTTCTTTCAGCATTCGAACATGCCATTCTAGTGTTTTCTGGCCTCCGTTGTATCAGATGAGAAGTCATCCATTAACTGTATCATTGTTCTCCTGCCTGTAATGAGTTTTCTTTTACCACTTCGAAAATTTCTTCATCTTTGCTTTTAGCAGTTTGACTATGACATAAACAGGTGTAGTTTTCTCTGTGTTTATTCTATTCTGTGTCTGTTAAGCTTTTTTTGGATCTGTAAATTAATATTTTCCACAAAACTTAGGAGATTTTCAGTTATTACTTCTTCAAAAAATTTTTTCTGCCTCTTTCTGGAACTCCAATTACATGTATATTGGACTGCTTGATATTGTATCACAGATCTTTGAGGTTTTGTTTCCTTTTCTTCAATTTTTTTCCCCTCTGTTCTTATCCTAGCTAATTCTTATTATCTTCAAGTTCACTGCTGCTCTCTTTTGCCATCTTAATTGTGCTGTTGAGCCTCTCGTGAATTCTTCATTTCGGCTACTGTGCTTTTCAACTCTAGAATTTCCATTTGGTTCTTTTCTATAGTTTCAGTTTCTCTGTTGAGAGGACCTATTTATTCATTCATTAATATCACATTTTCCTTTCCTTTTGTGAATATATTTATAATAACAACTGTGAAGTCCTTGTTAAATCAATATCTGGGTCTGCTCAGAGTCAGTCTCTATTTATTGCTTTTTGCTCCCTGAGTGTGGGTTACGTTTATTTTCCCATTTCTTGGGATGTCTAATACTTCTTGGTTGAAGACTGGCCATCATAGATAATACTATGTAGCACTCTAGAGTCTGTTTTGTTCTTCTGAGGATTGCTGTTTCTTGTTTTAGTAGGCAATTAACTTGCCTGGATTCAAACTGCAACATCTTGCATGCCACCCTACCTCCACTCCCACCCAGCAGCGTGCAGCAGCTGACCTCTTTTTTTTTTTTTGAGGAAGATTAGCCCTGAGCTAACATCTACCACCAATCCTCCTCTTTTTGCTGAGGAAGACTGGCCCTGAGCTAACATCTGTGCCCACCTTCCTCTACTCTATATGTGGGATGCCTACCACAGCATGACTTCACAAGCGGTGTGTAGGTCCACACCAGGGATCTGAACCAGCGAACCCCTGGCCGCCGAAGCAGAACATGTGAACCCAACCACTGCACCACTGGGCCGGCCCTCTGCTTGTTTTTTTTTTTAGCTTCTAGCTGTTGCTAATTTAGCCTGGTCCTCTGGAGGTTTTCCATGCACTTGAATAGTCTGGAAGTCACTCAAGGATCTGGGCAGAATTTACACTCAGATTTGGGAGTTAACTCTCTCTTTGGTTCCCTCGTCTTCGGAGCTCCCCACCTAAATTTCCAACAGCTTTTCCAGCCCTTACTTCTATCCTATGATACCTCAATCAGTGAGACTTCTGCTTTCCACTGCCTACACTGTGTGGGTTGGGGAATGTATTCAGTCATAGGCACAGCAAAAGCACACACCTCACCAGGTGCAGCTCTGTCTGCAGGACAAATCTCCCTCTGGTTTCTGTCTTTTTTTGGCTGGGCTCCCTGGGATCTCACACATGAATGTGTACTCTGGTGGTCAGTCCGAGATTTGGGCTTTTTATATCTTATTTTTAAAATCCTTCTGTATCTCAAGGGCATAAAGATATTTTATACTTTCTCATACAAGTTTAAAATTTTTTGCCTTTCTTATTTAAGCCTTTAATCAATCTAAAATTATTTTTGTGTAGAATAAGGATCCAATTTTATTTTGTTCATATAATAATCGACTCTCCTCAGTGATCTGCAATGCCATCAATGTCATAAATCAAGTGTCCATATATATGACTGGTTCTGGGCTTTTTCATCCTTCCACTTGTCAATGTGTTTATCCTTGTATCAACACCATACTGTCTTAATTACTACAGCTTTATACTAAGTCTTGATATTTGGTAGGGCAAGTCCTTATTTTTCTTTGATAGGAGTGTCCCTGCTATTCTTATGGTTTTGCTCTTCTACATACATAATTCTTTTTCCAGAATTACAGAGATATAATGACATATAACACCATGTAGGTTTAACTTGTACAATGTGATTTGATATATATATATATATATATATATATATATATATATATATATACATACTGTGAAATGATTACTACAGTAAGGTTATTTAACATCTCCATCATCTTGGATAATTACTATTTTTTTTGTGATAAGAACATTTAAGATCTACTCTCTTAGCAACTTTCAAGTATATAAGAGTATTGTTAACTACAGTCACCATGCTATTTTTTAAATCCATTCACCCACTCTATGTCTTTTGATTGAAGAAATTAATTCATTTACATTTAAAGTAATTACTGATAGGTAAGGACTTACCAATGCTATCTTATCAGTTTTTCCCCCCCGCTGTTTTGTAGTTCCCTTGTTATTTTCTTCTTCTCTTGCTGTCTTCCTTTGTGAATTGATGACTTTTCCATAGTGGTATGCTTTGATTCCCTCCTGTTTGTGTATCTACTGTAGGTTTTTGCTTTGTGATTACCATGAGGCTTACATAAAATACCTTATAGATACAATAGTCTATTTTAGGCTGATAACTTCAATTGCATACAAAAACTCTACCCTTTTACTTCTCTACTGACATTTTACATTTCTGATGTCACAATTTACCTCTTTTTATACTACGTAGCCATTAGCAAATAATTGTAGCTATGGTTTTTAATACTTTTGTCCTTTAACCTTTAAACTAGAGCTATTAACATACCACCATATTACAGTATCCGAGTATTCTGAATTTGACTATATACTTAACTTTACTAGTGTGTTGCATATTTTTATGTTTTCTTGTTACTAATTAGCATCTTTTCGTTTCAACTTGAAGAACTCCTCTCAGCATTTCTTGTAAGGCAGCTCTAGTGTGATGAACTCCTTCAGCTTTTGTTTGTTTGGGAAAGGCTTTATCTCTCCTTCACTTCTGAAGGACAACTTTGCCATGTAAAGTATTCCTGGCTGGCTGTTTTTTCCTTTTACCACTTTGAATACATTATTCTACTCTCCCCTGGCCTGCAAGGCTTCTGCTGAGAAACCCACTGTTAACCTTTGTCCTTTGTATGGGAGGAATTTTTTTCTCTTGCTGCTTTTAAAACTTTCCTTTGTCTTTGATTCCAGATAGTTTTATTACAATGTGTCTTGGTGAAGACAGTTTTGGGTTGAAATTTGGGGGGGACCTATGAGCTTCATGATCTTGGATATCCAAATCTCTCTCTAGATTTGAGAAGTTCTCAGCCATTATTTCTTTAAACAAGCTTTCTGCCCTGTTCTCCCTCTTTTCTCCTTTTGGGATTCCAATAATGTGTAGGCTTTCTTCACTCTCTCCCTCTTTGTCCTTGGTTCTCCCGACTGGATAATTTCAAATGACCTGTCTTTTACTTCACAGATTCTTTCTTCTGCTTGATCCAGTCTGTTCCTGATGCTCTCTCTTGCATTTTTTTCATTTCATTCATTGTATTCTCTAGCTCCAGAATTTCTGTTTGGTTATTTTTATGATTTCTAGCTCTCTATTAAACGTCTCATTTTCCTCTTGTATTGTTTTCCTTATTTTGTTGAAGTGTCTTTCTGTGTTTCTTGTAGCTCACTGAGCTTCTTTCAAACAACTACTTTGAATTATTTTCAGGCAAATCTCAGATCTCCATTTCTTTGGGATCAGTTACTGAAAAACTACTGTGTTCCTTTGGTAGTGTCAGGTTTCCTTGATTTTTCATGCCTCTTGGAATCCTGCATTGCTGTCTTTGCATTTAAGGAAGCAGTCACCTCCTCTAGTCTTAATTGACTGGCTTTTGAAAAGAAATATCTTCTGTCAGGACTGCTAGTGATTCTGAAGCTTTTCTATGGGTACACCTGCTCCACACTTCTTGTTCTCTCTTGGGGGAGAATTCTTAAGATTTTATGTCTTCTCTCAATCCCGCAAAGCCAGGTCAAGTGCTGACCACTTCCTGTTTACTTGCTTCCCCCAGGGCAGTGCTGAATGCTCAAGTTTGTGTGTTTTCTCTGAATCCCACAGAGTCAGGCTGACTTTCTGTGCATGCTCACTAGCTTTCTGCAAAGGCTCACTCTTGCCACCATCAGCAGTGCTCCAAGGGAGCTGGCCACAGGTTGGAGGTTTATGTGGCTGAGGTGTGTGGAATGCTGGGGTGCCCGTGGGCCAGTTGGGGGGATCTGCAGGTGAGGAGGCCCCAGTGGCTCACTGACAGGCTTCCTAATAGTCTGTGAAGCAGTTAGACCCATATTCCTTTGATGCCACCTAAGAGCCCTGGCTGCTATTCTGTCAGCCACCTCCTGTCTCCCAGTCATGCAGCACACCTCAGTATTCTGGATGTGAGAAAGACGTAGGTCTTTTTGGCAGCACCCTTTACAGTCGGAGGAGCTTGGTGCCTACTCACTTGCTCTCACTTTGCCCCATGGGAGAAGAAGAGAAGAAGAGAAGGTATCTCTTGCCACCTTGGGAGAGGGGTGATTCAGGTAAAGTGAAACTGTTCCTCTTACCCTCTTCAATGCATCCAATCTTGGATATTTTTTTTTGCTCTAACAGTTTGCTAGAATTTCTCCACTGGACTCCTGGACTTCCACAAAGGTCCTCCTGTCTGTAGGTGATTGTCTAAATTGGCGTTATTTGGGTGGAAGACAGGAGAAAATTCTTATTCTGTCATGTTGATGACGTCACTCCATACACCCCCATGGACATGCATCCTGGTCTGTCTTGTCTTTGTTCTCCTCTCTCAGCTGGGCACTGACACATCTTTGTCCCCTTATCTCCCACATACATTTTAGAATCAGCTTGTCAAGTTTCTCAAAAAATCTTCTTTGGATTTTGTTTGGAATTGCATTTCATGCACAGACCAATATTGAGAGAACTAACATTTTTAGGATATTGTCTTCCAATCATTAACATAGTTGTTGTCTTCATTTATTTAGGTCTTATTTTTAAATAACATTTTAAAATGTTTTCTATAAAAGCCTTAAGAGGTGAACTCTTGAGCAAGGTGAAGCGTGAAACCGTAGGCAGTTACTGGTGTCTGTTTACCCAAGGCACAATAACACTATTTCAGGCATTTCACAGTATTTAGGGAAGTCAGTACAAAGATCAAAAGACTCAGAAGTTCAACTTGTCCTCCAGGATGTTTTTATGTACATATGCAATATTTGTAAGCAAAAACACTGTAAAGAATAGAGTAACTGATAATGGACACTCACCCCAGCTTTAATGTAAATAGGAGAAAATATCCAACCAAGAACACAGAGAAAAAGTGGAGCCTGAAATCAAGAAGAACAACAATTACATCAGGGTCCCATCTAGCCCAAGCTCTTAAATGAGATGCAAGCTCAGTTACTATCTGTTTTGAGCTGAACAAACGTATCACTCCTGGGGACCTTACAAATAACAGTCCAAGCAGACACCCTCCAGTACAACCTAACTTAGAGGCACTTGATCTTTGCTAATAAAAAGGTGTATTCTTAATTTTGGGGGATTAACTGAGCCAATTTTTAAGGTATTTGTTTTTAACTTATTGTTTGCCTACTTCCAGGTAGGAGTGAAGGTCTCTTATAATTAAATATAAAAGACAGCGAAAAAAAGAGAAAAATTAGAAACCATTCCGAGAAATGGGAGAGAAACTACACCAAAATTTCACACAAGTTAATGAAATTAAGTAATAAACTTGGCTCTGGCTTTCTTTACAACAAAGGGGTAGGTAAGTTGAATATAGGAAGGAGATGCTAGTAAATTCTGAGAGGTAAATGATGGTATAGACCAGGGCTGCTTCTTAGATTTGGAAGTGACTCTGCTAGAAGTATCCTTTATTTTTGTAGTCTATATGAAGAAAAATGAGGCTCAGAAAGTAGGGAGCTTCCTGATTTATCCAAAAATAAGCCAGATGGTTTATATAGAGATAGGTTAATTAACCCAAGACCTATAAATACACTTATAATTTAGGTGAACAAATTTTATGTCCTATAACAAATATACTCCACAGATTAAATAAATAATCCATTTCATAAGTTTTATAGTTGAGACCTAGTATTCCTAGAAGACCAATTAGGAGTTTTGTAGTAACTAGTTGAACATCTCAAAAAGCTCAGTTGAGCCCCATCTCAATATATATTGCAAATATATATACACAAATATATACACGCGTACATATACACACATATACACACACATACATATATATATATATCTGTATGTCTATATATTCACACATACACATACACAGAAATGCATATAAATATATATATATTAGTATGATCTTTTCCCTACCTGACCAGCCTCCTAACAGTTCTTTGTTCACTGTATTCCTGTGGTCCTTGAAATGCAAACATTCTCTATCTCTTCATTAATTTACTAAGGATGAAAACTAGCACAATCTTTCCGAGAGATCAAAAAGTTAGTTCCTTTCTTGCATGACTTCTCAAGAAGTCTTTAATATTTACTCAAGCTTGAAAGTAAGTTTTTATGTTTATGAATTTGATTTGGACAGTGATAAAGGTGAAGGTTAGCTGCTGCAAAAGGTATTACTTACATTCCACTCAAAGGCCCCAACAGCAATCCCCGACGTGGCTCCTTTCCTAGCCAGGCTCATTAAGCGGCCACTGCCCATATTTGCGGCAAAAAGAGAAGCCCCTAGCTGAAAATCAAAAGCCAATTACACACCAGAACTCTTAGTCCAACTCCAAGAATTAATTTTCACAAGTGTAAACTCAAATCAACTTTTAAATTTTCTCAAAAGCGATTATTCCCTGCACAGAATTCTCATTTGTGCTTCTTCTGTATGAACTCTAACCATAAATTATAAGACAAAAAGAGGGAGAAAGTGAAAAAAAGTAGGACAGCCATTCCCATGTTGTTGGCCTCCACATGCTCCACTGACTTACTTGCAATTCCCTAATGCAGAAATATTGGCAGGAATGTAATTTCATCATTTGAAATACGTTAAAAATATTAACATCTGATTATCTATAAGGGATTGGTTAAAATACCAAGGTACATGAGTAATATGATGAAATACAATGCAGCATACAGAAAGAATAAAGGAGCTCTAGTAAGTGATAAAAAGAAGGTAAACAATATGTATAATATAATCTCATTGAAATTTTACGTGTGCCTGTTACACTTGTGCCCATATGTTTATATATACATGCGAGTGATTCTGGCAGTATATACTTCTGGGGACTGGAATTACGGTTACAGAGATGGAATGGGGAGAACATTTCAAGTTCTATACTTCGACTGTAATTTTTTTTTTTTTTACAACCAACATCTGTTACTTTCAAAATAAAAAATCCCAGAGGCATTTAAAATGAACAAATCCCTCCTAAACCAATAATAGCTTTTTAACTGTGTAGAGACAGCCACTCCACCCAAAATCAAAATCCAACTATTATGCTGTTGACATAAGACACACTTAAAACCAAATTAACAAGAGAGGCTAAAAATAACAAAGCCTTTCAGGTAAAAACAAACAAAACCCAGCATTGACAATATTAACATAAGATAGAGTAGCATTCAAGATGAAAAGCATTAAACAAGACAGAGTTTTTTTTTAATAACTATAAAAGGTAAAATGCACTAATATTGACATAGTTGAGAGCACACACGCACCAACATCTTAGCAGTGACAAATATAAGGGGAAAAAAATTTTAGAAGAGGCACATAAGTACTCAAGTAACAGCAGTTATTTTCACGATTAGGAATGTTTGCTATATTTATCATAATAATGAAATATTATATACAGTCTAAATTACCCAATAATATGGTACATAAATGGTGGAATGTCCATATGATATAATACTATGCAACTGCATATAAATATAAAATATCTATATCTACTTATCCATGTTTATATAGACCTAGGAAGACATTGGTACATTATTAAACAAAAAGGTAGGTTAAAAAGTTACTGCTCATTAATTCAATAAGTATTAATAAATGCCCATTACCAAGTATGTGCCAGTCACTGTTCTGGCATTAGGGATATATTAGTGAGTGAAACAGACAAAAATCCCTGCCCGCATGAAGCTAACATTCTTTTGGGAAGAAGAGAATAAATAAAATAAATTAAAGGATTATTTTATAGCTTCATAGACAGTGATAAGTACTACAGAGAAAAAGAAAGGAGGAAAAGTAGATAGTATGTGCTGAGCAACTGAGAGGTCAGAGAAGACTGAGAAGAGAGCTGAGGAATACAAGAGGTGAGGGAGCAAGCCATGGGCATCCCTGAGGAGAGTGCTCCAGTTGGAGGGAGCAGCAGGGGCAAAGGTCCTGGGGCAGAAGCACAGCTGGATTGTTCAAGGACACTGCCTAGAGCTGGGGACAGGTGTCCTGAGAGGCCCAGTCAGAGAGATAAGGAGGTACAGATCACCTGTGGCCTAATATAGGCCATTATAAGCAGCTGGGCTTTCGTTTTGGGTGACATGGGAGCCCCCAGAGGGTTTTAAGCAGAAAAGTGACATGGTCCGACTTGAGTTTTAATAGGCTCCCTTTAGCCGCTTTGTTGAGACTGGATATAGAGCAGCAAAGGCAGAAGGAGGGAGCCCAGAACAGAGGCTGTTATAAATAATCCAGGTGAGAGATGATGGCAGCATGGGCCTGGAGGCAGAGTTGATGAGAAGTGGTCAGATTCCAAATATATTTTTTAGACCGAGCCACAGGATTTCCTGATGGACTGGATGCTGAGTGGAAGAGACAATAAAGAGTCTAACATGACTCCATGGTTGTCAACCTGAGCAACCAGAAGGATGGAGCTGCTCTTCAGGAGACGGGGAAGATTGCAGGAGGGGCAGCTTTGCAGAGAAAGTCCAGAGCTCTCCTCTGGACTCGTTCAGTTCGAGATTCCTGACCTCTCAAGCACAGGCATCAAACAGGCAGTAGACATACCAGTCCAGAGTCCAGGGAGACAGCTGGGATTCGTTAGCACATAACTGGTATTTAATGCCATGAGACTAGATGAGGTTGCCAAGTTTGTGGGTGTAACTGGAGAGGAGAGGTCAGGCGCTAGCCCTGGGGAGCTCCAGCATTAGGAAGCCAGGGACATGGGGGAGAACTGGCCAGGGAGACTGTGCATGAGCGGCTGGTGAGCAGCAAGAAAGGAAAGCCAGGCGATGAAATGGGGAGGGAAGGAGGATTGAGAGTTTCAGAGTTTCACCACTGCCAAGCCAGGTAAGAGGAGGACTGAGAACTGACCATAGGAATAAGCCAGGTACAACAAAAAAGAAAGAAAGAAGGAAAGACAAGAACACGCCTCTGGTGGGCCCTGCTAACAAGAGGAATTGAGACCCATCAGGTGTCTGCTGATTGAATTAAAATACAAAAGAAAAAAGAAAGTTGGAGCGGCAAAATTATTCTTCCATTATAATTGCCTTTAATAATACCATAATATATTTTGTTCATTAAGCAATAATCTCGATAATGAAAAAGAAGTCATAGTAAAGAAATTAATAAATCATAACATATACAAACATCGGAAGGTCAAAGCATGTTAATGTCTTCTGAAAATCACTACAAGTGTCACAGTTATACAATGGAACGTGAGCAGCAGACTACCATTTTTCTGGGTACAGAAAACATGACTTCAAGGCCAAGCGTGGCTCAGGCAAAAGACTGGGGGCCTCCCAGCCCAGGCAGAGATCGTGCCACTAGAATCCTTTGCCGAAAAATAAACTAAGGTAGGTGGCCCACTGCAAATATTTCTTTGCCACATTCAATGTGTTTCTAAACCAGGTTTACAAAAAAAGAAGATTCAAATATAATTCAGAGATTTGACACCAGGAAAATCTTCTCCCCAAATCTCCCAGCTAAGCAAGGCAAAGCCATCTCTGTCAGGTTGTTGGATCCGCCACTTGAGTGCACTTCCCTCTTCCCTTTGAATAAAGGCACCTCCTCCTCCCCAGACAAGACTTCTCTCTATGAAGCATCACCCCAATGTGGAAAACCAAATCCTTGCCATAAGACTGATTAACATTTGAGGACAAAGAAAACATTAGTGAACAAGGGCCTGCTTCTTGCACAATTCTCTAAGTGTACCTTACATTCCTGTGTGCGAAAGGTATGTATATGTTTACACAGTAAGTTACAAAGCTGCCCTGGCTCAGGCTTGGCTCGGGTCCTTAGACTCTGGGCCCTGCTGGGACCCCACATCCCCTCCTCCCTGGGGCACCTCCACTCACCCCATCATGGATACTAGGCCATGGAGGGGCAGCTGCCTCCACTGCTGTGGAGGTTTTGAGGCATTCCTCTTGGACAGAATCACTTTGTACAATGAATAATTATTTAACATATAAACAACAAAAATGTTTCTAGCCCTTCTACCCCACCTCCCTCCATCCAGCATCAAGCGGTTCCACACCTCCATGCTTTGGCATATGCTGTTCCCTCTTCCCGGAATGCCCTCACACTCTACCTGGCAAACACTTACTCCATCTCCAAATCCTGCTCAAACAACCCCACTGTGAGCCCTTTCCTGTCTTACTACACTACGTACCCAGCAAGCCTCAGTTTGCCTTTCATCCATACCTGGCCCATGCGCCTCCTAAGAGACTTACTGTACGTACTGCACTGTAATTTGCTGGATACACGTCTAACTTCCAATCTAGATTGTGCACTTCCAGAGGGCAGGACTGTCTATTTGCTACCTACACCCTGGAACCTGGAATGATGCCTTGTACATACCAGGCACCTAATAAATGGCTACTGAACTAAACTGAGTTAAATGGAGACATTTAGCTAAGAAACTACTTAAGACTTAAGGAACTACTAAGGAAACGACTTTGCTGAGTCAACAACTTCAAATTATTTGGGGTATAAGACATCTAAATTAAAGTAATAAACAAGTTAACAGGCAGCCCCTAAAGTGGACTGTCACAGGCAAGACTTACTCACCGGCAACCATGCTAGCTTTCGGCCAGTCAGGAAGAAGTCTTCTACTGTCCCACGACCGCTTGACACTAGAGCCTTCAAACACACAGACAACAACAAAACAATGTAATACAAGCAACCAAACTGCTCTAAAGACACAGGTCTCTCAAACGATGACCTTCACTTATGGGTAAATGTCTTTAGTAGAGATCCCCAAATCCATTCGCAGCTTCTTTCTCTTTAGGAAGAGAAGTGTTGACCCTCTGAGTTGGAGGAGGGCTCACAGCTGCCTCGCTGGAGGCTCCAGTCTCCTCCAGCTATGAGACTGCACGAGCATATCCACTTCTCTACACTCTTGTGAAAATAATACTGCTTTATTTTTTTTCCAAGTAGTTAACCAGTGCCATAGTTTCTGGCACAGTCTGGGAGATCAA
The DNA here is from genome assembly GCF_041296265.1 of Equus caballus. Taxonomy (NCBI): domain Eukaryota; kingdom Metazoa; phylum Chordata; class Mammalia; order Perissodactyla; family Equidae; genus Equus; species Equus caballus. The sequence continues at coordinate 2,064,633 of NC_091691.1, read as the reverse complement.
TGGTTTCGTGAATGTATGGATCAATCAGGAATGGCAAATCTGAACATGTGCTTAGCTTGTTCCAGGAGTGCAGCCAGGGTGCCACCACTATGGTGTCCTTCTAACACAGCCGAGTCCTCTCTACTCAGGGTCCCAGCTCTGATTACCAGACTCTGGTGTGCTCAAGAGACAATACTGGGGATTTCCTGGGTTGCTTAGGACTAGCATGACCCAAAGATGAGAGTTAGTTGACAGAAATGTGTTTCTGTGGGAAGAGTGAACTTACCGCTGCCATTTGAGGTATCTGTGTTATAATGGGGTCCCCTCACATCATAAAGCCTTAAACCAAAGAAACAACTCTCTAAATCAGACATGTTAAGTTAGTCTCATTTCATTCATTCATTAAATATTTATCAAGGGCCTGCTATGTGCAGAGCCCACCTTTCTAAGTAAAGTATCAGTGATATGAAGGTAGAGTGCATGAGAACTTTTAAAAGGAATGTACAAACTGTTCTAAGATGAATAAAATCATCCTCTCTTTCTATTAAAGAAAGAACCAGGCGAGAAGAGGAGGAGATCCCAGGAAGAAGGTGGCTTAAGCACACGTCCTTGCCTCTTCCTTCTTCTTTGCTCTCCTTCTGGAATAATACAACCACTATGGCAGCCAGGGTGGTGGGGCAGAGGATGCATCCAACACTTTCTCCAAGATCTCTGGGCTGAGACTCATAACAGAGAAAACAAACAATAAAAAGTGCAAGTTTTTCCCCCTTAACATCCTGTGAGAGCCAAGGCACCAGCAACAAAGACTAAGATGTCCCCGTGGGCGCTCAGCAGACAGAAGCTGATGCACGCTTTCAGAAAGGAGGCCCATCTGTGCAACTGCGGGCAAGCGGGTTCAGCAAGGAAAGGGTGGTTGGTTTAATGACTGGAAGAAAACAAAGTTAGATCCTCCATCACATCGTATATGAGTAAATTCAGATGTTCTAGAGATTTAAATATTTTTTAAAAACTTGTAAAATATTAGAAGAAAATATTTGTATAACCCTGCGGTTGGGGGGTACTTTCCTAAATAAGCCAAGAAATCTAGAACATGTAAAGGAAAAGCAAGAGAGTTGACTTCTTCAAAGTGAACAAAATTCAAATGACAAAAAGACACCGCTAGCAGAGTCTAGACCACTAGTTCTCATCCACGGTGATTTCTGCCCTATCCCCAGGGAACATCTGGCAACGTCCGGAGACATTTTTGGTTGTGAATGGGTAAGGATGAGGGATATTTCTAAGCATCCTAGAATGCAGAGGACAGACCCCCACAACAAGGAAGTATCTGGTCTTAAATGTTAGTAGTGCTGAGGTTGAGAAACACTGGCCTAGACATATGATAGTTTGGGGAAAAGATTAGCAATTCAAATGATGGACAAGTTGATAAAAGCAAAGTCAAATAACCCAATTCAAAAATGGGCAAATAAACTGAAGAGGAAATTCAACGGACAGTAAACTCATGAAAAGATGCTCAACCTCACCAGGAGTCCAGGGAGTGTAAACCAAAGCTACAATGAGATACCCCTCTTCACCCGTCAGCCTGGCAAACAACAACAGAAACCTAGTACGGCTGGTAAGGGAAGGGCTGGGGGAAAAGAGCACGCCCATACGCTGCTTATGAGAAATGTAAATCTCAGCCAGCCTTGGGGATTGCCGTTTAGAAATATCTACTAAAATCTCAAGTAAATACACCCTTCTGACCCAGCGATTCCAACTTCAGCAATCCATGCCACACAGATTCAAAGCACCAACACATTAAAAAACCTCCCAAACCCAACAACCTGGCAACAATCTGAGTGTCAATTAGTGGGGAAGAGATGAATAGTACACATTTGTATGATTATTATGCAGCTAATAAAAACATGGGCTAGATCTCGATCTAGTGACCTGCAGGACTCTCCATCACTTAGCAAACAAAAAAAGCAACCTGCAGAGTAATGTGTATGATATGATCACATTTTTTGTAAAGACAAAACACAAAAACTCTACATATATGTCTGTATGTTTGCATAAGCACCAAGAAAGGAGAGGAAGGACACACAGCCCATGGTTACCTCAGAGAGACGGAAAAGGATGGGGGGAGAAGAGTAAACTTATTCTCTAAATATTTATGCATCTTTTCACTTCTTACAGTGAGCATGTAAAACTTTCGTAATTAAAAACAATATATGACTTTTTAAAAGAACTAGTGGAAAGATGATAATATAAAGAAGGAAAATATCAAAGCATTCTGGAGAACCGTGCATGTTTTAAGGTTCCCAGAAGAACAGAAAGAACAGAGGTTGCCTTTGGAAGTGGCCAGACGGCTTACTAGTCCTCTGACCTTGGCCAGACTTAGGCTCCAACCGGGCCTGGAAGAAAGCTGCGTGGGGGCTTCCTAATAACAGCACTGGGGGAAGGATCCCTAAACAAGGACTCACTACCCAGAGCCCCTGCCTGGGCCACCTACAAGAAGGTTTCTCATAACTGAGACCAATTTAAAAAACCAGAGGTTTGAATGATCTGGATAAATACCTCAGATTTCTCCTTTACATTTGGAATAAAGGGCCTGTATTTTCTCTTCTGGTACAAAATTCTCTCAATGAGATGGACTGATGTCTCCATTACTCTACCTGCCCACTAGTAGCCTAATGATTCACTGTAAGCCCTCAAAAGTGTGTCCAATGATCGTACTTGGAAGGGCCAGATTCTGCACAGTAAGATCCTGCTGGTGACCTGGTGAAGCACCCCAAGGTAAAGGTCATATGGGCATGAAAGTTTCAGCTGGGTGGGGGTTGTCCAGTATGAAACCTCTCCCACTGGTCAGCAGATGGTGGCACTGTTGCCAGATAGTGCTTGATGAGGCAGGCCAGGCAGAAGCCTCCGACAGTTAACAGCTTAGCCCAGGGGGGATGCCATGACAGCAGCCGAAGCCTTCATACTCACCTGATCTCTCACTGCAAGACAGGCAGGCTCCTTCCAGGCAGAGTCTGGCCCTGGGTGGCATGTTTAAGAGACACCTTTTTGAGTACTTACATGCTAAGCTCTAGCGGGCGGATGGCAGTAAAGGAGACACAGTCTCCACCCTACTAAGAGAACCTCATACCAGAAAAGAAAATAGAAGCCTTTTATTCAAATTTAACGGAATGCTTAGAGCCCTAAGTTACATGTGAACATTGAAGTCTGGCTAGCAAGGCAAAGTGCTTAAGCTCAGGAGTCAGCTGAGGCAGCTTTAGGCTGCCATCTGAACCCCATCACTCCCTGGCTGTTACTTAACCTCTGAGCCTCAGTGCCTTCACCTGTGAAACTGGAGAAGCAATAGCATTTTGTTCACAGCATGGCTGTGAGGATGCCATGCACTTAGAGCGCTCAGCACACACCTGGCACTCCGGCGCCTAATCATCGGTAGTTGTCATTATTAGCACCACATCATGGTGATCACAACGACTCTTTATTACATACTGCTTCGGTTCAAGGCAGCGGCGCAGGGGGATCTGACCTGCTCCTTCATTTGGGGGCGGGGAGGGGACGTGGGGCTGGCCCAGCATGGCTCCGCTGCCGAGGGCGCGCACTTACTCTTGCCTGGAAGGGTGGGGAGTAACCAGGCGACGGGAGGGTGGGGAGGTCTCTGCACAGGCAGGGGCGGGATGAGAGGGTGCTGGGGGTGGGGAGCAGCAAGGTGGGGACAGGGTGACAAGCAGGGAGGGTCGAACCAAGCGTGGTGTCCGGGTCCTGTCCTCCCCTCCGGGCCCCACGTACCCTCAGCCCGACGCCCAAGACCAGCAGGAGGTACAAAACCAGCACTAGGATGTCCAGGACACTGTCGACGCCAGAGCCCAAGACACTCCAGTTCGAGGCGACACTGTGCCAAAGAAAGCTCATGGCGGCGCTTGCGCCAGGCCGGCAACGCGAACGTCCGAGGAGGCCCCAACGCCTTTGGCTGCGATTCGGCCTTGGGCTTCGGCTCCGCCGCCGCAGGGCATCCCGGGAAGGGCCGCGGTGCAGCCTGGGAGTTCCCGGTGGGCCCCGCGGCCCAGCGCGGCCTAATTCCCGCGAGGTCACGAAGACCTGCTTCCTCACGCTCCATTTAGCGAGAAAGCGGAAAGCGGCTTTCCCTGCCAGTCCGGGCGCAAGGCTCTCCCTATGATGGCTGCGCTCGCTTTCTCCTGCACTGAGAGTTGGCGGGCGGGTGGGGCTAGCGTGGGGCCACCGAGGCGGGATGGGTAAAGGTGTGTCTTGGAGCCATGTTGGAGCCTGGGGCAAAAGGAGAAGCTGGTCATACTGTTCCTGTCGTTATTTACAATTTTGATACTGTGTTCAGTGTGCACTTGGGGCGTTAATTTGGATTTATTAGAATATTATTTACCCTGAGTCCTGAATCTTTTGGTAATCCCTTAAATTTTGACCAAGGAAAGTGCCTCATTGGCCTCACCCTCATCATGACTTTGATGCACCACCTGATCCCCGAGGGTCCTCAGCTTTTTGCCCTTGGATCTTTTACTGGTGATGTGCGAATTTTCAATCTAGGCTGAGTGTTACTCTTCTTGGTGTCTTTGTCTGCTAAATTGTATTTTTAGACATGTTGGTCAATAATAGTAATAACCGTAATAATAATACTTAACGCTTCTTTAGCTCTTGCCAGGTGTCAGCCGCCTCCTGTGCGCTTTGCAAGTACTAACCCACTTGATTCTCACGATAACCAATCAGTCTGAGTGTGTGACCACAAGGGCACGGAGGCTTGTCCTTGTAGCCAGGCAGAAGTCTCTGGTTTCAGCTCCAGAGCAGAATTCTGTAGTCCTGCTTTAGTTCAGTGCTGTCCAAAAGAAGTATAATGTGAATAATGGATGTTATTTTATTTTTTCCAGCTTTACTGAGAGATGGTTGACAAAAATTGTAAATACTTAAGGTGTACAACGTGATGTTTTGGTATATGTACACATTGTGAAGTAATTACAATAAGCAAGCTAATTGATATGTCAGTTCTCTCAGTTACCATTTTGTGTGTGTGGTGAGAAAACTTGAGATCTATTCTCTTAGCCAATTTCCAGTACACAATACATTATTATTAATTATAGTCACTATTCTGTACATTAGGTCTCTAGAACTTACTCCTCTGTAACTGAAAGTTTGTACCCTTTGCTCAATATCTCCCTTTTTCTCCAACCACCTAGCTTCTGGTAACCACCATTCTACTCTCTGTTACTATGAGTTGAACTTTTTTTTTTTTTTTTTTAAGATTTCATGTATCAGTGAGATCATGTGATATTTGTTTTTCTGTGTCTGGTTTATTTCACTTAGCATGATGTCCTCCACATTCATTCGTTATTAAAAATGGCAGGATTTCCTTCTTTTTCAAGGCCTAATGATATTCTTTTGTGTGTGTTATGTATGTGTGTGTATATATGTACACATATTTTCTTCATCTATCCATCTATCCATGGACACTTAGATTGTTTCCGTGTCTTGGCTATGTAAATAATGCTGCAGCGAACGTGGGAATGCAGATATCTCTTTGAGATGGTGATTTTGTTTCCTTTGGATACATACCTAGAAGTGGGATTGCTGGATCGTATGATAGTTCTATTTGTAATGTTTTGAGAAACTTCCATGCTGTTTTCCATAATGGTTATACCAATTTACATTGCGACCAACAGTGTACCAGTGTTCCCTTGTCTCCACATGCTCGCCAACACTTGTTATCTTTTGACTTTTTGATAATGGCCATCCTAAGGTGTGAGGTGGTATCTCATTGTGGTTTTGATTTGCCCTGATAATTACTGATGTTGAGCATCTTTTCAGATACTTGTTGGCTATTTATATGTCTTCTTTGGAAAAATGTATATTTCAGGCCTTTGCCCAATTTTTAATTGGGTTATTTGTTTTTTTGCTGTTGAGTTGAATGAGTTCCTTATATATTTTGTAGAATTTTATTTATTTATTTTTTTGATGAGGAAGATTGTCCCTGAGCTAACATCCATTGCCAATCTTCCTCTTTTTGCTTGAGGAAGATTGTCTCGAGCTATCATCTGTGCCAGTCTTCCTCTGTTTTGTATGTGGGATGCTGCCACAGCATGGCTTGATGAGCGGTGTGTAGGTCCATGCCTGGGATCTGAACTTGTGAACCCTGAGCTGCCAAAGCAGAGTGCATGGACTTAACCACTATGCCACTGGGCCGGCCCTATATATTTTGGGTATTAACCCCTTATCAGATATGTGGTTTACAAATATTTCTCCCATTCTATAGTTTGCTTTTTTGTTTTGTTGATTGTTTCCTTTGCTGCGTCTCACAGATATTACTTTAAACTCTCCAGTAGCCACATTAAAAATGGTAAACAGGTGAAATTAATTTAAGTAATATATTTTATTTAACTCAATATGTCCAAAATAGTATCATTTCAATATGTAATTAGTGTAAAAATTGTTGAGCATTTTATATTCTTTTTTTCCACATTAAGTCTTTGAAATCTGGTGTCTATTTTATATTTAGAGCACTTTTCAATTCACACACTAACTTTTCTTCAGAAGTACTTCATCTGTCTTTAGATTTAACAAAATTTACAATTGAAAAAAGATTCACGTACCAAGTTGTTCTAAACATACCTAAAAGCTTTCCAGTAACTGAATATAGTACCAAAATTCCATTTTCCTTTACATCAATTACAAAACTTGTTCGTCTTTTTAGAAGAATTGATTTGACTTTGAAGCAAAAGCATATCAGTTTCAAAATTATGTCTGTCCAAGTTAAGTAATTCACTAACTCTTGTCAACTCAATGTAATTAACATCAAATTCAAGGAGGCATTACATAATTTAAAAGCATTTCTAAATTGATCAATATCATGAAGAATTCTTCAAATTTTTCTTGTAGTTTTTGCTGCCAATTATATAACACAGCCAGTTACAATTAAAATCTTTGGCATATTGACTCATGTTAGGAGAATGTGTAAAATCATTATTATTGATTTGTATTATGAAGTTTCAAATTTAACTTTAAGTAAATTCTTATACTTAGCTAGCTAGGTTACAAATAAACTTTTCTTTGACTCTTCAAATTTAGCTGATTCATGTACAGTACCTATTAGTGAGAAATTTAAGTACAGACTGCCATTTTTTGATCTTTGATTATTAAATATTCAACAAACATTCCTTTTGTTTTGAGAAAATATTGAGTTGCTGTTGACATTACAGGAAATCTTTGTAAACTTTCCAAGACTCAACCAATGAGCACTGGCAAAAGCACAATATCATCAAATTCATTGCCTTCTATTTCTTTCAACAGTTCCCTAAAATAGTGATGATTCATGTTATTTGCACATATATACTGATGGTTTCAACAACTGTGTCTATGCATGATGATTTTCATAAAGTCTGCTATAAAAACTAAGCACAAATAATTTTTTAATGTGCATCACAGAGTGGAATAAAGCAAAAAGGGAAACATCAGTCCCTTGTTTTAAAAATCCCATTAAATCTAGAGTTTTGGCCTAACATAGCTGGAGCACTGCCCAACATGATAAGATTTTTTTTTTCAGATTTTGCCGAACTTCTTTGATAAATGTAAACGGTTAAAAATATGCCACAAGTTTTATCTTTTACGTTATGAATTGTCAGCATTTTTTCATAGGTTTTGGTGTCCTTTGAGGCAAAAAGCATTCAAAATATAATTGGGCAATGTCTCATATCACATGAGTCAACTGAAGCTAGAAAAGGACACTTGCAAATTTTCAGATTTTGAATCTATTCATTTTTGGTGGTCTTGGAAAGGCCTTGAGTTCCAAGGACAATTGTTTTGAAGTGTAATTGAAAAATCTTTCACTTTTTGTAAAATATCTTTTTTATAGCATTTTTTCATGGTATTCTAACAAATTTCAATAACTGAAATAATTTCTTTTCTCATCTTTCCATCTAAATTGTTTTTCTTTTTGATGCAAGAATCCAAGCAGTTTTAAAGCTAGCCAAAGTTACAAACTAAAATTCTGTTAAAAATCATTGCTTTTTTTGACATTTATTTCTGATTTCAGGCAACTAATAATTTTTTGTTACCATTGAGAAAAAATATTTCTACCAAAGTCACATTTATTATCTTTAATTTTTTTTACACACCCAACAAACAGCTCCAGCAGAACACCATACATAAACATTATGTCGTTTAGATGAGTCAATTCCTTTTTGTTATAAAATGACCCTTTTTGCACCTGGCAGTATTTGCTCTGAAATCTATTTTTATGTTGATATAACCACTTTGGAATTCTTGCAATTAGTGTTAGCATGATGTATCTTTTTCTATCATTTTGTTTTTAACCTATTTGTATCTTTATATTTAAAGTAGATTTCTTTTAGCCCCCATATAGTCAGATCTTGCTTTTTCATTTAATCAGATAATCTCTACTTTTAATTAGCATGTTTAGACTACTTACATTTAATGGGAGTATTGAAGTGGTTGTGTTTAAATATGCCATCGTGCTATTTGTTTTCTGTTGGTCCCATATGTTCTTTTTTGTCCTTCTTTTGAATTAATTGATCTGCGTGTGCGTGTACGTGCATGTACACACTTTCATTTTATCTCCTTTGTTGGCTTCTTAGCTATGACTCTTTGTTGTGTTATTTGAGTATTTCCTATAGAGCTTATAGTACACATCTTTAACTTAACCCGGTGTACCTTCAAGCGATATTATTTCACTTCACATATAGTATAAGAACTTCACAACATGTGCTTCCGTTCCTCCCCTCCAGCCTTTGTGATATTGTCATCATACATTGTACATTTGTTATAAATTTTACATTTTAATTGATAAATGCTATTATTTCTCTTTTAAACAGTTTATCATCCTTTAAAGAGATTTAAATAGCAAAAAAAAAAAGGTCTTTGTATTTACCCACATAGTTACCATTTTTGGGGCACGCTCTTCATTCCTCTGTGTAGATCCAGATTTCCATCTTGTGTCATTTTCCTTCTGCTTGAATGACTTCATGTGAGATTGCTTGTAGTGCAAGTCTACTGGTCATACTTTTCAGCTTCTATATGTCTGTAAAATTTTTACTTAGCCTTCTTTTAGAAAGATATTTTTACTAGGGAAAGAATTCTAGGATGACACTTTTTTCTTTTAATCCTTTAAAGATGTTGCTCCACTGTCTTCTTGTTTGCATAGTTTCTCATGAGAAATCTGCTGTCATTTTTATCTTTGTTTCTGTATATAATGTATATTTTTTCCCCTGGCTGCTTTTAAGATTTTCTCTTAAATGAATTGTTTAAGAAATGTGATGATTATGATGTGCCTTGGTATGATTTTCTTCATATTTTTGTGATTATGGTTTGTCAAACTTCTTAGATCTGTGAGTATAGAGTTTTCATCCAATTAAGGAAAATTTTGACCATATATTTTTTAAATGCCCTCCTTCTTTTCTTTCAGAGACTCCAAATACATGTATATTAGACCACTAGAAGTTAGCCCACTGATGCTCTGGTTTTTTATTTTTCTCAGTCCTTTTACTCTTTGTTTTAAATTTTGCATAGTTTCTACTGCTATGTCTTCAAGTTCACTGATCTTCTACAATTTCTAATCTGTAATTAATTTCATCTAGTGTATTTTTTTCATCACAGACATTGTAGTTCTTGAAGTTCAATTTAAAAAAAATCCTTTCCTGTACTTACCTAACATATTTGATCTTTTCTCTATCTTCTTGTGCATATGAAATGACATTACAAAAATAACTGTCTTTGTCCTTGTCCTTGCAATGTCCTTGTCTATTCATTTTATTATTCTGGGTCAGTTTTGAGGGGTTGATTTTCTCCTTATTATAGATCATGTTTTTCTACTTCTTTGCCTGCCTGGTAATTTGTAGTTGAATGCCAGACAATGAGAATTTTATCTTGTTGGGTGCTAGATATGTTTGTATTCCTGTAAACATTCTTATGTTTTGTTCTGGTATCTGGTTAACTGACTTGGAAACAGTTTAATCCATCCCAGCTTGCCTTTAAGATTTTTTAAGTGAGACCACAGGAGAAGTAAGTCTAGGTTTAATTTTCTCCACTACTCAGGCAAACTCTTCTGAGTACTCTTCCCAGTGCTCTGGGAATTACAGAGTTTTCCATGCTCACTGGTGAGAACAGGCATTATTGTCAGCCCTGCATTTTCCCTGCGGATTGTTTTCTCTAATTGTTTTGGGTAGTTGTCCCTTGGCCTCAACTATTTTCCTCATATGCATGCACTGATCACTACTCAGCTTAATACTTGAGGTTGACCCTCTGTAGATTTGCAGAATTCTTTTTCTGTTCAGCTCTCCCCTTTTTGGCACTCCACCCTATGAACTCCAGCTGCCTTGGATCCCCAGATGCCTCTATCTCTTCAACTCAAGGAGACCACTGGACTCTGCATTCTCCCCTCCCTGAGTCTCAGCCTGGAAACCCTGGGGCAATCGTAGGGCTCATCTTGTTTGTTTGTTTGTTTTTTAAAGATGTTATTTTTTTTCCTTTTTCTCCCCAAAGCCCCCCAGTACATAGTTGTATATTCTTCGTTGTGGGTCCTTCTAGTTGTGGCATGTAGAACGCTGCCTCAGTGTGGTTTGATGAGCAGTGCCATGTCCCTGCCCAGGATTCGAACCAACGAAACACTGGGCTGCCTGCAGCGGAGTGCGTGAACTTAACCACTTGGCCACAGGACCAGCCCCCCTTTTTTTTTTAAAGATTGGCACCTGAGCTAACAACTGCTGCCAATCTTCTTTTTTTTTTCTGCTTTATCTCCCCAAATCCCCCAGTACCTAGTTGTATATCTTAGTTGCAGGTCCTTCTAGTTGTAGGATGTGGGACGCCGCCTCAATGTGGCCTTACGAGCAGTGCCATGTCTGTGCCCAGGATCTGAACCCTGGGTCGCCACAGCAGAGCATGCGAACTTAACCACTCGGCCACATAGCCGGCCTCTTGTTTGTTTTCCATCTCTTATAGACCACTGTCTTTCATTGCCTTATGTCCAATGACTTAAAAACCATTTTGAAAATACATTTTTGCTCTTTTTTTCATTGTTTCAGGCAAGAGAGTAAATCTAGTCCCTACTACTCCATATTGGACAGAATGTCCAATTGTTCTTTTTTCCAACAAGTTTATTGACATATGATTCACACACTATATGTTCCACACATTTAAAATGTACAATTTAGTGGTTTTTAGTATATTCACAGAGTTGTGCAAACATTATCATAATCAATTTTAGAACATTTTCATCACCCCAAAAAGAAATCCCTACTCTTTAGCTATTACCCCCCAATTCACCCATCCCAGCCCTAGGAAAGTGCTAATCTACTTTCTGTCTCTATAGACTTGCATATTCTGGACATTTTGTATAAATAGAACCATACAATATATGGCCTTTTGTGTCTGGCCTCTTTCACTTAGTATAATGTTTTCAAGGTTGTGAAAATGTTCCAAAATTGATCATTGTTCACACCTTTTGGCTATTACTAATAATAAGGCTATGAACATTTATGTACACGTTTTTGTGTAGACGTATGTTTCCTTTCTCTTCAGTATATGCCTAGGAGTGGAATTTATGGGTCAAATGGTAATTCTGTGTTCAACTTTTTGAGAAACTGCCAGACTGTTTTCCAGTGTTGCCGCACTAGTTTATATTGCTACCAGTAGTGTATGAGGGTTTTGATTCCTCCACATCCTCACCAACACTTTTTTTTGTTTTGAGAAAGATTAGCCCTGAGCTAACATCTGCTGCCAATCCTCCTCTTTTTGCTGAGGAAGACAGGCCCTGAGCTAACATTCGTGCCCATCTTCCTCTGTTTTGTATGTGGGACGCCTACCACAGCATGGCTTGCCCAGTGGTGCCATGTCTGCACCTGGGATCTGAACCGGTGAACCCCAGGCCGCCAAAGCAGAATGTGTGCACTTAACTGCTGCACCACCGGGCTGGCCCCTCACCAACACTTTTCATTGTAGATCTTCCTCAACTTATGATGGGGTTTTGTCCCAATAAACTCATTGTAAGTTGAAAATATCCTAAGTTGAAAATGCTTTTAATATACCTAGCCTACCAAAGATCATAGCTTAGCTTAGCCTACCTTAAGCTTGCTCAGAACATTTACATTAGCCTACAGTTGAGTAAAATCATCTAACACAAAGCCTATTTTATAATAAAGTGTTGAATATCTCATGTAATTTATTGAATACTGTACTGACAGTGAGAAACAGAATGGTTGTATGGGTACAGAATAATTGTAAGTGTATCGGTTGTTTACCCTCATGATTGTGTGGGTGACTGGCAGCTGTGGCTCGCTGCCACTGCCCAGCATCACAGGAGAGCATCAGACTGCATATTGCCAGCCCAGAAAAAGATCAAAATTCAAAGTACAATTTCTACTAAATATGTATCATTTTCACACCATTTGTAAAGTTGAAAAATTGTAAGTTGAACCATTCTAAATTAGAGACATCTATATTTGTCTTTTTGATTATAGCCATCCTAGTGGGTGTGAAGTAGTAGCTCATTGTAGTTTTAATTTAATATAAATGAAATGACTAATCACGTTGAATATATTTTCATGTGCTTATTGGCCATTTATATATCTTTCATATAGAAATGTCTATCTGGGTCCTTTGCACTTTTTTCCACTTGGGATGTCTTTTTATTATTGAGTTGTAAGAGTTCTCTATATTCCAGATACAAGTCCCTTGTCAGATATATGATTTGCAAGTATTTTCCCCATTCTGTGAGTTGTCTTTTCATTTTCTTGATAGTCTTTGAAGCACAAATGTTTTTAATTTTGGTAAAGTCCAATTTACATATTCTTTCTTTTGTTGTTCATGTTTTTGGTATCACGTCTAAGAAATCATTGCCTGATCCAAGGTCATGAAGATTTACTCATGTTTTCTTTTAAGAGTATTATAGTTTTAGCTCTTACATCTAGTCTTTCGATCTATTTTGAATTTATTTTTTGTATATGGTGTGGGATAGTGGTCTGGTTTATTTCTTTTGCATGTGGCTATACAGTTTTCCCACCACCATTCACTGAAAAGAGTATTCTTTCTCCACTGGATAGTGTTGGCAACCTTACCAAAAATCAATTGACCATAGAAGTATGCTTTTCCCCCCTGGAATCTTAATTCTGTTCCGTTGATCTGTATGTCTATCCCCCTATCAGTATCACATTGTCTTGATTATTGTTGCTTTATAGTGAGTTTTAAAATAGAAAACCATGAGTCCTTCAACTCTGTTTTCAAGATCCTTTTGGCTATTTTGGGTCCTTTGAGTTTCCCTATTAGTTTTAGGTTAAGTTGCTATTTCTTCAAAGAAGCCAGCTGAGATTCTTCTAAGGATTGTGTTGAATCTGTAGACCACATTGGAGAGCATTGTCATCTTACCAATATTTATTCTGATCCATGAGCATAGGATATATCTCCATTTATTTAGAACTTCTTTCATTTCTTTTCACAGTGTTTAGTCATTTTCAGGGTATAAGTTTTGCACAACATTTGTTAAATTGATTCCTAAGTATTCTTCTCTTTTTGATGTTATTGTAAATAAAATTATTTTCTTACTTTCATTTTTGGATTGTTTATTGCTAGTTTAGAGAAATACAATTGATATTTTCCAGCTAAATTGAGGTATAATTAACAAATAAAAATTATATATATTTACAGTGTACAATGTGATGTACATATACATATTGATATACATATTGATATACATATACATTTGAATTGATTATCACAATCAAGCTAATTAACATCCATCACCTTACACACTTCTAATTTTTATTTTGTGATGAGAACATTTAGGGTAAGAACACTTCTTAGCAAATTTGAAGTATACAATATAGTATTATTAACTATAGCCATCATTCTATGCATTAGATCTTCCGAATTTATCCTGCATAACTCACATTTTCTACCCTTTGGTCAACATCTCACAATTGATTTTTGTATTTTGATCTTGTATTGTGCAACCTTTCTGACCTTGTTCATTACTTCTACTAGTGTTTTTGTGGATTCCTTAGGTTTTTCTATTTATAAGATCATGTCGTTTGTGAATAGACGTAGTTTTACTTCTCTTTCAATCTGGATGCCTTTTTTTTTTTCCCTTGCCTAACTGCCCTGGTAGAACCTCTTTTCCTGACCATGGCCATCTGATTATCTTCACTAATTGCGACTGCTGTATCACTTCCAACAATACGTTGGGGCATACATTGCTTTACAGACTGATCCAATTAAATTTAGGCTCATTTGCAGAGATAGTTTTGTTTTTTTTAAAGATCGGCATCTGAGCTAACAACCGTTGCCAATCTTTTTTTTTTTTTCTGCTTTATCTCCCCAAACCCCCCAGTACATAGTTGTATATCTTAGTTGCAGGTCCTTCTAGTTATGGGACGTGGGATGCCACCTCAACGTGGCCTGACGAGCGGTGCCATGTCTGCGCCCAGGATCCGAACCCTGGGCCATTGCAGCAGAGCGCGTGAACTTAACCACTCAGCCACGGAGCCAGCCCCCGGATAGTTTTTGAGGTCAGCTTTTGAGATTTGTTCTAATCCCAGGAGGGCTCTTTTTAGTTGTCTCTTTCCCTGATTCTCTCTGGTAAATTAGCTGGCCTATGGTTTAGCTTATATGTAATGAAGCTACAAGTCTCCCTTTAATTACTTTTCACCAGAAGCTGCACTGTTTTGAGAATGTCTCCCTGGGAAAAATGTCTGAGCCATAGCTCTGGGGGCTGGGGGCAGGGACAGTGGTTGCTTCTCTCTGAATGACAGCCCTCTTTTGGGAGCTGGGCACTCGTCGGGGGCTTTTGGTCTTCCTGGCTTGCTTCTCCCAGCATGGAATCTCCTATTTTACAAATGAGCCTGGGCAAGAGTGATGGGTGTCCCAGTGTTTTCAGTGTGCTGCCCCCAAAGTAGAGTGTCTGTGTCACAAGTGAAGGCTGAGTAGGAGAGAGGCCCCCATTGCCTGCCACACTCGCCTGGAATTTAGCCTCTGGAACAGGTATCTAGGAGTGGCTGGAATGAAAAATGCTGATGGACTGCCCCTCTCAGGAAGATGCCCTCACCCTTGCCTTGGAGCTTGGTGGAGAGGGTGCCCTGTGTTCTTGGCCGCACTACTTGGATTGGGGTTTCTGTCATGTTGGGCCGGGATGGGGGAGGAAGGGAACAGCTCATGGTTGAAATGCTACAGACTCTCACTGCTCTTGCCAAGTTTTAGTAGATTTTCTTGAATAAACACTTCATTTACTGTATGCCCTTAGGTCTGTTTCCAGAGACTTTAAATATACATATAAAAGACTTTAAACACACATGTAAAGACTTGAATATTTATATATAAAGACTATACATGTATTTTAAAAATATTTGTTACATATATGTAAACTTTTCACCAGTTTTGCTGGGGAGCAGGTCCGTAGAGCTCTTCACATTGCCATTCTGGAAGTGGCACTCTTCCCTTCCCCAGCTGGTTTCTGAAACTCTAGATGAGGATGCCCAGCTGGATGCTTACACTAAGTCCCACTGCAGGAGACTTGAGGATAGGAGCCCCAGTGACTCAAACCTCCCTTCCTCTTTATTATTATTATTATTATTATTATTATTATTATTATTGCTGGCCACAGGTTAGTTCATAGACTAAAACTCTCGTCCCCTTGAATTTAAATTTTCTCAGCCCTTTTGGGGTAAGGAGCACTCATAAGCTAGGTAGCCCCTAAGGCAGTCCTCTTTTAGGACTGGATTCATCCTCTCCACCCCATCAAGGACAGGGGGACATGGGAAACAATCGAGTTGTAAGTGCCAGCCCTCTTCCAGCAGCCACACCACCTGGTGGGCAAGTTTTGCATAGACCATGTGAAGCCTGGCCTCGATTTGGTGGTCTCTGGCACCCTCCACTGATGAGCTATCAGAAGCCTGGTGTGGTGGTAGTTTGACCATGTTTCATTTGTGACGAAGTGCTGTCTGACCCAGTGAGTATGATCATCCTTTACAAGGAAGCTGATCCAGAGCTGTTTGGCTGAGGGGCCAGAGTAATCAATCTGTATCCACGTCTACAGGTGCTGGCTGGCTTTGCCCCTGGGGTGGGTCAGGTTTAGGCTCATTGTGAGGATATTCAAGACATGTGCTTCCCCAGGTCTCTTCTTCAGAATTCCTCCCAGGTCAGGGTCCAGAGTTGCCCTCGTGGTTTTGGACTTATGCCGCTAACTCGGCACATTTGAGTGGTAATTATGAAGGATATAAGGGGGCATTCTATATAGTCCTCCTCCCAGTTTGCTGGCCGGAGGTGAAAAGCCTGAGAAGAGAGGCTGGTTTAGGGCTTATTGTTTTACAACTTGACCTTCAAAGGACATAAACCTCCCTCCTTCGTTGGCATTCCTACTATCCAAGATCCTTTTTCCCCATCCCATTGAGCACTAGGGGATCACCTTAATGATTTAGAGCCGAATATTCTCACCAGCTTCCTTCCAGCAGAGAGGATGGCCATCGGTACTGATCTAATGGCAGACGTCCCCCCACCCAGCCCTCTGTTGGCTGTCAGGACAAATTGCCTGAATGTGTGACCCAAAGGTTGAGAAGCCTACTGTCCTTGTGGCCAGTCAGAGGCTGTGATCTCGCCCTCCTGAGCTGCATCTTCTGGTCCGTGTAGCTTATTGGACCACCAGCACAGGGACTCCATGTCCTTATCTTACCTGTGAAGCATCACTTAGAGAAAACAAAATCCAACCTCCTTGGATGTAGCTTGTCCTGGAAGGCTGATTTTAATTATTGCATGCCAAACCTCCACTGCCTTCTCTCCTTCCGTGATATTTCCCACATGAAAAGCCCTAAAACTGACAGAGGGATGGTCATTTTTGAAAAACATGACATTGGGGGCCATCCTGTGTGAGGCCATCCTTGAAGTCAGAAGTTCTGCACTCTCAGACATCATTAGGGCTGTGGAGAGAGGACAGGATCATGTCCTCCATCCATGAAACTTGGAAACAGGGAAATGTCTGAAGAGACAGAGTTGAGTGTCCAGCCCTCTCTCACCATATGAAGCCTCTGCAGAGGGAAGGGTAAAGGAAAATTGGTTCCCTCCCTTTTGACACACAAGGCAGCCTGTATGTGCTCTTGGACACGTGCCTGGCCCATCGCTCTTCACTTGAGCTAGGCCTGATGTATTTGGTCCCCAGCTGTCACAGCACTGAGTCCATCAGAAACTCTTGTTCTCTTTTATACCTTCCTGGACAGGCTTCTCTAACGCAGCTGTCCTGGGATTACAGCTCACAAATCTTAGTAGACCTTGCACCCCACAGGGCTCGTTGGAGAGACAAGGACATCTGTGTCCATCCTTTGCCCCTCCCCCAATGCCCATCCCAAAGAAAGCTGCCTGGTTTCCCACTGCTGATCTCTCCATGTGGTGTAACCCCAGCCTTGACTAGGCTGACCAGCAGTCGGGTTGTGTGGTCCCCACACTTGCCTTCCGCTGCTCCCTGGGGCAGCTGACTGTTTGCATTTTGCAGACCCAGTGCCTGGAGTCTCCTTCCATTAGAACCAGAGGACCTGGAATGAGGGCAGGGGGAGCCCAGAAGTTCTGACAGAGCCAGATGCAGAATAGTGGACTGTGTCCCAAGGAAGGCAGTTTTCTCAAGAAGACTTTGATAAAGACGACCCCAAATCCATCAGCCTGATCTACTGTGGAGAAGTGGATTTCCCCCTCCAGCAAATAGTAAGTGATTTCCACCTGCACCAGGGGTTTATGTTTGAATTAGTGATCTCCCCCACCTCCAGGTCACTTTAGGTTTATCTGACTACACAGGGCCACAGGTGAGAGAGCTGTAACTACAGAGCCTGAACTGATTCCCCACGGTCCCTCCCATTTCCCATCTCCCACTTCCCTCTGTAAGAAAGTATTTTCATCTTTGTTTTGGCTTTTAGGTCAATTATAGCACCAGGTTGGAGATGACCCCCATTTGCAGGCTCTTTTGATGCTGTGCTGTTTTGTCAATCAGGATCGAGTCAGGAGACAGACCACGCCAGTAATTTGAACAGAAACCTATACTGTCAAGCGTTGTTAACTCGTGAAAAGGATAGAAGAGGCCTCTGAGAGGCACTCGTGTACCACCTTCCACATCCAGGCTCAGGGAGAGTGGACCATGGAGGAACTAAGGGCTTAGGAGAGGGACTCCACTCAAGGTTGAGATTCAGACCTTGTTGAGGAGGGCATGGCTTTGCAGGATATGCAGCCTGCCAGGGCAAGGAGACTTGTCACAGGGCATGGGCCAGAGCTGCTCCCTAGAAGTGGCCCACCATTGCTCGGTCATGGGTGGGCTGGGCAGGTCTGCAGGAGCAGCTCCCGGGGTGGGGAGACAGTTGCCTGAGGATGCAGCAGGAGCTGGTCTGTAGAAGTGGCAGCCAGGGGACACATGTTTGAATTAATAATTGTTTTCCCTGTTGCCCCCCACCCAACCCCGATCTGGAAAATGGAGCCCGGGGCTAAGCAGAGGCTTTCTAGAAGAATACACTAAGGAAGAGGAGGCCCACCTTTGGTGGTCAGCAGTCTGAGTGGCCAAGGGCTAAGTTAAAGATTTTGCTGTTACAGGGTGACCCTCATTTCCCACCTATTATAGTGTAGGGCGCTGAGATGTGGGAGGTAAGGGTTACACACAAAATCAGAGGGAAGTCCTGGACCAAAGAGAAGCCTAGGGTGTGGGGCCAGATCCCAGGTCCCAGGAGGAAAGACTCCTCGTGAACAAATGCTTCCAGGTGTGCCAGCTGTGACTCTTGTTCTGGAGATGCTGTGCTGACTGCTTCACGCTGGGGCACACTTCTAGTAATTCTACATGGGGGGGGGGGGGCGGCGCTGGTGGTCTGCAGGGGTGACCTGCTGGCAGGATGTGGGAATTTACTGCCCTACAAGGTCATTTCTTATTCCAACCCCAGGGGCCAAGCCACCCCATCCTAGCCCCAACCTGGCGGGAGACCTGCAGCTGTCCCCGTATGGGTGCTGCACTGGCATTGAGTCTTTCCTGGAGGTGATGGACACGGGGCTTGAACCAGAGAGAGGAGAGAAAGCCTTGGGAGCTGGGGGATGGGGCTGGGAGTTTCCTACCCCTTCCCCTCATTCTAGGCCCTTCTCTATGGGGTCTGGATTTTGCTGGGCTTTGCCACCAGGTGTCACTGTCTTCTCGTACAGAAGCACAATTGTCTTCTGCACAGACTATTGTCTGCCCAGAGCAGAGAATTAAGGTACAGCGTAGCTGCAAAGTTAGGCAGTGGTGTGCTGGAGCCTGCTGGCACCAGCTCATGAGAACTGGTGGTTGAACACATCTCTTCCCAGCTCTGTGTTCAGTGATGCCGCTTAGAAGCTTGAAATCAGCCATGGTGGGAGTGTTTAGACCATGGCAATCAAATGAGCAAATGCTGCAAATTAGGGCTCCCTGCCCACTGCTGGAGCCCTCCAAGTTGGTTCTTTAACACTCACCAGAGCATCTCTGGGCATAGTGACCGCCTAGTGACACCAGCTGGGAAACTGAGGTCAGGGAGTTTATTGAATTAGTGGCAGAGCAGGAAAAGAACTCTACTGTGTGTGAAGCACTGTATTAGGTGCAGAGAAAACAAGAGTGAAGAGTCCCTCTCCTGCACCCAGTCTGAGGAGGGAGACTCCACACGTCGCTGCAGTGGAGGGCTTACCTGGCACCTGGCACACACTGGGTTTCGCCTGCGTCATTTGACAGCTTTAAGGGGGGCTGTAGTAAGAGCATAGTGGGGTGAAAATGGAAAAGCTTGACTCTATCAAGTGTTGCACAGACTCGGGGAAGTAGGACCCCCCACCCTGCCAGTGGGGGTGTTGATTAGTGCAGCCACAAGAGGGAGCAGGAAAGCGGAACATGTGCTTTCCTTCTGACTCAGCAATTCCTGCTCTGGCTTTTCTTTGGAATAGCATTATTTGCTAATTGCTGCATTATTTCCAGTAGCAAAAAGGTGGAAACAACCTAAATGCCTAATACATAACATATATATGTTATGTATTATATATATATATTATGTAGTGTATAAATGTAGTGGTACATTTATATGATGGACTATTCAGCAATTAAAATGAAAACAAAGCTTTATGACATGTACACATGGGAGAGGCTGAGGCAAACTGAGGAACTCAGCCCAGTGGCTGAGGCTGCCTGTTTAAGTATCTTCAGCTACAGACAAGGAGGACGTTTGGGGTAGTGGTTTGGGACTTCAAAGGGGAGGAGGGCAACCCACATGGAAATGGACAAGCAAATGTTTGGTAAATAGAATTTTCATAAGGGTGAGCTTAGCAAGGATCCTCCCAGTCCACCGAAACCCAGAGTTATCTATGATGATGGCCTGCCCTGGAGACAGGCCTGTATTTTAAATCTCTTTTAAGCAGTTAGGGGGGAAATGTCAGATGTTCTTGCTGAGTCTGAGCCTTTATTGTCTTCAGCTCGAAATAGTCTGTGTACCAGAGTAGTGCATCTTGGGGCGGCCTGCCCTGGACCGCATCACCTGTTTCCCTCTGACGTTCAGGAACATTTCAGAGATGTCTTTCTGGTGAGAGGAAACCCTCCCTCACACAGGTGGGCATGAAACCATGGGGTTGATGTGGCAGGAACCTTGGGGGAAGTGAGCCTTGGGCCTCATCCTCAGGAGACCGGCACAGGCGCTTCCTTTTGGAGATGCGCTTGTCTGATCTTAGTTTGCAGGTGCGTGTGTGTGTAGGAGCGTGCATGTGTGTGCACATGTGTGTTTGTGCATGTGTTCACACATGAGTGTGCATGTGCTCGCCCTCCTGGCTCTGCCCCATTCCACCCCTCAGAGACCAGAGCAGGCACTGGACACGGGTCCCACAAGTTTCACTGCCCAGTGAAGGTTATGTTCCGGTCTCTGATTCCTCAGTCTGAGGGTTTAGTTTCTGTAAAATGACTTTATTGTCTGCTTTTTTTTTTTTTTGTAAATAATGTAGAGTGGGCCAAGCTTCTAACCTGAAAGATGCATGGAAAGCTCGCAGGGGCTCCTGCTGGCCCACCCCTGGTGGGCCCCACTTGGGCTGCCCGTGCCCTTGGGTCTGGAGCTGGCTGGCTCCCGTGCCCGGGGGAGGAGGGCAGGGGTGCAGGCAAAGAGGCCAGGGCCGGGACAAGACTCAGGCCTCAGAGACATTTTCATCTGACAGACATTCAGCCTTGTTTGGTCTCCCCGTTATGGTGTCTCCGACAGCAAGAGCTGGAGGATGCGATGCACCAGAGACAGCTTTTTAGAAAAACAGCTCACCAGAAATTCACTGTTGCCACCCGGCCTTAATCCACCTGAGACAGGGGCTGAAATGGGATGTCCCAGCCCAGGGCAGCTACATCCGAAACGCCGAGACATGTGGCTGTCACACCCTCGCTGTGACGGCCACAGATGCACACACAAGCACGTTACCGCAAGGGCTTGTGCATGCACAGCCCCACTCCGGGATGCACAGGAGACCTCTGACATGCACACGTGTGCACGCAGAGCCTCAGGGAGGCCAGCAGTGCCCCTGCTTCACAGATGGGGGCCTGGCTCCTTACAGGCAAGGCCAGGCCCAGGTAGTGGGGGAGTTCGCCCAGACAGGGGGTGGGAGTCTTCTGGCTCCCTGGGCTCCCCTCCATCCCTGGCCTAGGCTGGGTGGGATGGAGACTCAGGGCGCCGTGGGCAGTGGGCAGGACAGGGCAGCTGTGGGGAGGCTGGGCTGCTGGCATCAGCAGGAGCCCTGCCTCCCCGCTAAGAGACAATCATTGCACGAAATATGCAAATAGTCTCATTACTGTGATTTGTTTTGCTGATGTAAGTGTCTGATATGCAGATGTCAGGTTTGGGGACTTTCCTTTGCCCACCCCCCTGCCCGAGGTCTGCCAGTTGGGAGTTGTTCCCCATCCCGCAGGAAGAGGAGGATTTGGGGTGACCCTCCCACCTCCACCTGTGGATGCCAGGGGAGCAAGTCTGGGCGTTGCTGCCCCCAAAACTGCCACCTTGGCAGTGGGAAAGACCCCTAAGGTGCACACTGTGAAAACTCTGAAGGGGGGCCTCACATCTCCCTGGAACCCCACTGTGTGATCTGGGCCAGTTACTTGTCTTCTTGGAGCCTCAGTTTACCCATCTGTGTAATGGAATGCACCAGCCTCTGGGGCTGTGGTGTGTCTGAGGCCGCAGCCATCTCCTGCCCCATGATAATTCAATTGATGGCCTTGGGCCTCAGTTTTCAACCCGCAGAATTCCTGCACAGGTGTGTCCATCTGTGAGATGGGGACTTAGAGTCCCTGGATGGCCTTTGGGGGCCCTGGTGCACCCCCAAACATCACAGACCAGCTTTGTGTGTGCATTTTACACCCTGGCCTTTGACCCCGCCTGCCCAGGGGGTCTCTGAGGCTTTTGGGCTCACAGCCTGTGGGTTCAGACAAGGCTGGGCTGTGACCCAATTAGTGGTGGTCACCATCCTCCCCATTCTACAGAGGGGAAACTGAGGCACAGCCTTCCAGGGCTGGTCAGGGTCACACTGGTGAGCATATTTCTCTGATGCCAGTTCCTACCTGGGCCTCCCCACGCCCCGTGGGCAGAGCAGGACGGCTGCCTTCTCTCCAGTCGACTCCTGCCAGTCCCCCAACATGCTGCTCCACCCGAACCTCACAAATCCGACTGCACAGCACGGTCCTAGGGCCGGGGCTTCATCCAGATCACCAGCTTCGCCCGAACTCCAGCACCACAGACCCAGGAATCCGTTATTGGCACAGCTGCACAGACCCATGCATGTCCAGGAGCCAGCAAGTGCCGTCCTAAAGCCGTGTGATCAGCTTGAGTCCTGGAAGGAGGGAAGCCCCAGAGAGGCCTCCTGGCAGGCCCCATGGATGCTGGGAGTTGGGCCTGCACCAGGGCTGCCCTGAGTGCTGCTCTGGGCTGAGCCACCTGGGGAGAAAAAAGGGGTTCTCCAGAGGCAGGTGGGTGGGAGTGGTCTCCAGGCTGCACACGGGCCTGGCAGCCCCTTTGTGCTCAGCCCCTCAGGGGGTGTACTCTAGTGGCTGCAGGCTAGAACACGGAGGGCTGGGCAAAGCTCAGGTCAGGCCAAAGCAGGCGTGCAGGATGCTCATGCCCCAGTGTGTCTGAGTGGGCCTATGTGGAGGACAGTGAGTGTGTGTGTGCACGTGGCTATGCAGTGTGTAGGCATGTGCAGGTGCATGTGTGTGAGTACACGTGTGTGAACATACGTGTCATCTGTGGGTCTGCAGGGGATGCTCATGGAGAGTGAAAAGCTTGGGCAGACGCCCAAAACAGGTCTGGGAGCGCAGACCCCACACTCAGACCAGGAGGGACACAGAGCCATGTGGGAAGGCCTGGCTTCTGCTCACACGTGTGCTGCCACAGGGCTTGCTGTGCTGCCTTTGCACAACTTTGCTAGGAAGTCTGAGAGGAGCTAGAAATCTGTGTCCTGACCCTACCCCCCACCTGCCGCAATGGCAGGCGTGCCATGCGTCTCCCGAGCTCTCTCGCCTCATTCGTGATGGGGATACTTTGCAAAGTGAAGCTGGGTATACAGTGGGCGTGCAATAAGCACACATCCCTGCTTCTCTGGGGCTTTACTTGGTGAGGCGTCTGTCCTTGGAGCGCTAGGAGCGGGGCCGCTTGGGGCCTTGGATCAGCCACAGAGTCAGGCTTGGGCTTCAGGCTTCTGTGTCCTGAATTGGTTCCCTCCTGAGTCATTGGCTGGCCTGGTGCAGAATTGGGTGGACCCTGCTCCCAGGCAGAGGTGCCCCTGCGGTGCAGGAGGGAGCTGTAGGGAGAGGGCTGGTCTGGGAGGCAGTCTTTGCTTAGCCGGCCCTGCCTCAGTTGTTTTATCTGCCTCCATCTCACCGAGGTCAAGGGAATTAGGGGGCGGGATTTGGATGCACTGGGCCTTGGGCGCACCCATCACCCCAGAGCTTCCCTGGCCCTAGCAGAGTGGAGCAGCAGGGACCCAGGCCCGGCTGATCTGGACTCGGCGGCTCTGTAGATGTCTGGGCTCTGTGTCAGCTCCTCTCCTGCCCTCTGCTGTCACTGTGCCTCCGTGTGTGTCGGGCAGTCCCAGCCTCTCTGTGTGTTTATGCGGCTCCAGCTTTCATGTGTTCAGTTCTCAAAGCACCGGGGTCCCCGTGGCTCGGCTGACAGTATCTTCTGAAAGCTGAGATGGCAGCAGGCTGCATGGCCTTGTTCCCTCCTTACCTCCTCAAGCTCCAAGAGGGGCTTGTGGGGTTGGGGGCTCATGGCCGGCCCACAATCCTCACTCTTGAGATCTGGTGGCCTAGAGGGTTAAAAGAGATTTCATCTTCTAGCACTTTATGGGAATAGATGTGGTACCGTGTGTTTGAGTGTAAACCCACCATATGTACATGACATATGTCAATATTGACTTATATAGCATATTGAAAAACAGGTCTAGAAAGAAGGAGGGTGTGAGGACTTACCCTTCATTCTGCGCCACGGACCCCTCCCTTCAACTGACATCATCAAGGAAGTCCTCGGGGCTGGGTTCTGACCCCATCACTAAGACCAATTCCTTGTGACGATGACAAGCACCTGGCCCTCTATGGGCCTCAGTTTCCCTATCTGAAACATGGGGCTGCCCCAAGGACCTTCTTGATGGATGTTCCCTGAGGCTGGGAGTTGAGAAAACAGGGCAGGGTGGGGTAGGGGTCAGCTCTGACCATACCAGTAGCCTAATACCCCCATGGCTGTCCAGACTGAGACCCACACAGCAGTGGGGTGTGACACCATGGTAGACAGGACACCTCAGAGGCCAAGGGCTGTGGTGGAGCATGGACAATTAGGGCCAGGCTGGATGTACTCGGCGGTGCCCACCTCAGGCCATTGGCCAGGTTGACAGATGTGGCAAGGACAGTCTTTAATTACAGACTCAAAAATAATCATAATAATCTGGACACAGAAGAATAGTGATGGAGGACATACATTTCACAACTTTGAAGCTTACTACAAACTTACAGTATTTAAAACACTCTAGTAACACCACAGGACTGACATAAAGATCATTGCAATAGAATAGAGAGCCCAGGAATCAACTCATGCAATATGGATCTTCCACAAGGTGCCAAGACACACAGTGGGGGACAGGAAAGTGTCTTCAACACAACTGGACACCCCATGCAAATGGATGGAAATGGACACATACCATACACCATAAACAAACAAGCAAAAATAACTCAAAATGCTCCAAAGATCTCAACATAAGAAGAGAAAATATAAAAGCCTTAGAAGTAAGGTAAATCTTCATAGCATTGGTTTTGGCAGTGATTTTGTAAATATGACACCAAAAATGCAGGTAACATAATTTTAAAAACAGATAAACTGGATATCATTAAAATTAAGAAGTTTTGTGCATGCAAGGATACTATCAAGAAAATAAAAAGTCAGCCTACACAATGGGAGCAAATATTTGGAAACTATATAATTGATGAAGTATTAAATTTAAAATCTATAAAGAACTCCTAAAATTCAGTGACAAAAACAAAGACAAGCAATTAGGACATAGACAAAATACTTCAATAGATATTTCTGCAAAGAAGATATAGAAGTTATCAATAAGCATTTGAAAAGGTGTTCAACATCACTAATCATCATGGAAATGCGAATCAAAATCCCAATGAGAGAGCACTGCACACCTGTTAGAATGGCTACATCAAATAGACGAGATAACAAGTGTTAATGAGCATGCAGAGCAAAGAGAATGCTTGTGCACTATTGGTGGGAATGTAATTGGTGCAGCCGCTATGGAAATGGTATGCAGGTTGCTCCAAAAATTAAAAATAGAACTACCATACTGTCGAGTAATCTCACTGCTGGGTATGTATCCAAAGGAAATGAAATCACTGTCTTGAAGAGACATGTGCACCTCCGTGGTCAGTGTAGTCTTTTTCACAATAGCCCAAATATGGAAACAACCTATATGTCTGTGACTGGATGAATAGATAAATAAATGTGAGATACACACACACACACACACTCATAATGGAATATTATGTGTTATTCAGCCAGGGCAAAGAAGGAAATCCTGATATTTGTGACAACATGGATGCATGTTGAGGGCATTATGCTATGGGAAATATGTCAGGCAGGAAAACAGAAATACTGTAGGGTTGCACTTATGTATGGAATTTTTAAAAAGTGAATTCATAGAAACACAAAGTCTACTGGTGGTTGCCAGAGGCAGGGGGTGAGGAGATGGGCGACGGTGGTCAAAGCGCACAGACGTCCCCTTATCAGGTGGAGAATTTCTAGGGATCTGATGTACAGCATGGGGACTGTAGTTAGCAATTCCGTCTTGTTTACTTGAAAGTTGCTAAGAGAGTGGATCTGAAAAGGTCTAAACACAAAAAGAGAAAAAGAAGGTATCCATGTAAGGCGATGGGTATTTTAACTAAACATTCATGGTAATCATTTTGCAGTATATGTCTATGAAATCATTTTGTACATCTTAAACTTACACCAAATTATATGCCAATTATGTTTCAAGAGAGCTGGAAAACAATAAGCCAAGGGTTCTGTAATCCTTGAGACAACAATAAAGATGAAGTCTGCACTGAAAGAATCTACTGGGGAGAAGAGAGAAAGTAACTGGGGGAGCCCAGTCCCAGCTCCACAGGGCCAACAGCTCCTCCTGCATGTTACAGAGTCAGCTCTTTATCTCCTGTCCTCGTCTGCTTTTCTCCATTGAAGACTTGCTCCTGACATGTCCGTCCAGCTCCTTCATCTTGACCTTTGTCACCACTGACCCTCTCAACCCCTGCAACGTTCCCCTCTGTGCATTTCCATGCCATATCAGGACTCTGTTCCCTAGATGAGATCCAGTTTTGAAGCATGATCCTTTTGCGCCACCCCAACTGTCCCTGCTAAGAGTACCCACCATTATGCCGTCCCTTCAGTATCTCCACACATACTTAAGTATCCTCCTCATGCGAGGTTGGTGCACTTCAAGGAAGTTTCCCACTCGTTCACGAGAAATGGGCAACCCCGTGTCAGAGGCGCAGGGTGTAGTGGCTGCAGGAGCTTCACGTGCTCAGCTTCCCTCTCAGCAGCCACTTCTCACTGGGGATCCACGTGAGTGAGTCACACAGGAAGAAGTGCAAGATTGAAGTGAGCCATGCAAACAGAGACCCTGAGTGCAGCCCTAGCAGGAAGATCCTGGGGGTTTCTAGGAGGGGTGCTGACTGAGCCCCGTCTGTGGAAGGCATCAGAGAACACTGGGGTGATATTGGAGTAGTGCTCTTTTCTGGGGGGAGATAGGTCCTGCAGGGGGAGCAGCAACTGACTGGAATCAAGATGCGACAAGGAAGATTTAGAAGAAGGTGACTGGAGGAGAAAGTGACTGGAGTATTCACTCGAGCAATGAACACATCTTAGAGAACAAAGTAAAATGCTGCTTTCCATGTCACTTAGACAAAACTCATGACATGGAGACAATCCAAACCCCAGGAAGCAAATTTGTGAGGCTTTTACTTCCAGCTGTTAGATGAGGAACAACAGGAGTGTGTGTCCCCGCCCGAATTTGTGTTGTACATATTTAGAATGTACTTCTCTAATACAGGAGGACAAAATCAACTATAGCCATTTGATCATTTGAGGACACTTTGGACAATTTTTAGGTGAAATATCCATATGTATTCTTCAAGAGGAATGTGGGCTTACAGTGGCTGAAAGTTTTGCATGGTATCTTAACATCCATGGTTCATTACATACTGTTTATGGCATAAAGTTTTAACTCGATAAAATGCCTTTGACAAAGTCTGCACGGCCAAAGATGTTTTAAAATGTCTTCTTTATGACTGTAAAAATGAATTAGATGGCTTCATAGGTGAAAACAATCATACATAAATTAAATATCCAAAATATGTCACTATGGAATTTCACATATAAGAATTATTTTCATTTTTGAATGTTTGAGGGAGAGTGCAACAAAACGACGTTTTATCTTGACCCCTAAATTCAATTGTAGGATGTGATCAATATTAACCAGAGGTAATACGTCATCTTTTTAGTGTAATAATGTAAGGAAATCCCCCTTAAATGAGAATCTTTTCTATTTTCAGTTTCAGTTTTCTTCGATTTGACCTAATAATGTGCACAATGTTGAAAGTGGCATTTTCATCTGAGCTCCCACTTACACCAAATGATATCTAATACAAACTGCCACGTATAATCAATCACAGTTATGGTCTAAGGGTTTCAAAAGAGTATGGCTAGGAAGTGACATTAGTAAAAATGCAGAATAAAGACTACCCCACATTCTCTCCTCCATAAAAGCAGTTAGGCAACTGAAAACAAGTTCCAAAATAAGTTTTTACTATTCCAGAAAGTCTTTAGAAAATGCAGGGAGCATTTCTTCAAGAAAAGCAGCTGAGTCTCGGTAAGTAAGGCGAGCTTTGTGCCATTGAACTTGCTCTAGCACCAGCCTTGGCTCTCCAGCTCCCTGAGAGCCTTGAAAGGAAAAGTCGCCTTCATGCTGGGCCCTTGGAGAGAGCAGCGCTGAGGGGAGTTCTTCCAAAGCCCCTTTCCCGGGGAGCTGTCACGATTCACTGTCTGGTGGTTCTCTGTGTGTATCTGTCTGTATCTGTCGTGACTCAGAACTTGCCCAGTGTGGAAAAGCTGTTTCCCTGGGCACATTGGTTAAAAACAGCTGCAGGCAATGGTTTCTTTCATGGCTGCCTCAGGTGAGGGATAAGCACTGGGGCAAACATTATAATAAGCAAAAAGCCTCAAAAGGAAAGCTCAGTATTGATGAAGGACATTTAGAGAGCTCTGTGGTGTTTCTGAGAATCTAAAAGGCTCTACGCCCGTGTCAGATGACCCACATACACAGGGCTGTGTGCATGGTGATGACAGACCTGAGGCGGCCTAAGGTCTCACCTAAGCTTGCTATCGAAGCTCTGCTCCAGTAGGAAGTGAAGGCTGAGGTGGAAGTCTAAACTGCCCAGCTGGGAGTGGTAGGTAGTCCCCAACATGGAGACAGGGCCCCATGGCGAAAGCTGGGGCACTGAGTGGATCTAGGCACCAGAGTTTCTCTGAACTTCACCTCATGCACATTTTCTCCTTGCTAATTTTGCTTTGGTCTTTCACTGTGATCAATCATAGACATTTAATGACTCTAAGCTGGGTCCTGAGTGTCCTCCTAGAGATCACCAACCCTGGCACTGGGCTCAAGAGTCCACAGCACAGGCCCATAGTCCAGAAAAAGAGCAATCCATGGAAGTTATCTCTGGAGAGGCCAAGACATTGGACGTCGAAGACAGAGGCATTAAATGAGCTATTTTATCATATTCAAGAAATAGATGTGGGTCAGCCACATGGCCGAGTGGTTAAGTTCGTGCATTCTACTGCAGTGACCTGACATTTCACTGGTTCAGATACTAGGTGTGGATGTAGCACTGCTCATCATGCCATGCTGAGGCGGCATCCCACGTAGTAGAACTAGAAGGACCTACAACTAGAATATACAACTATGTACTGGGGGCTTTGGGAGAAGAAGAAGAAAGTATATATAAATATATGAAATCATGTCTAAAGAACTAAACAAAGTATGAGATAATTCTCAGCAGACAGAGAATATCAAGGAAGTGAGACAAATTATAAGGAGGAACCAAGTGCTATCCAAATTGCAAAGCACAATAACAAATTGCAGATCCAGCTGGTAGAAAAATGAGTAAGGATGCAGTTGAACTGAGCAGCCACATTAATAAACAAAGTGCTAAGTAACATTATCGAAAACTGCCTCTGAAACAATAGAGTACCCATTATGGAACATTTCCCCAGAGAGGGCTTTCAGGGCAATAAAACATATCTTGACTAATTTAAAAATAATATAAACCATCTAAAGTAGGACCTCATACTGCTGTGGGATTAAAGCAGAAATCAGCAACAGTAAGATAGATGGAAAATCCCACAATATCTGCAAATCAAACAACACCCTTCTGAATAACACGTGGAATAAAGAAGTCTCATAGACAATTGAAAATATTGTGAACTAAATGAAAGGAAAATGCAATTTGACGATATTTGTGGAATGTAGGAAAACCAGTGCTTAGAAGAGCTTTATAGCCTCGATGGAATATTACAAGTTAAAGATCTCAATTCAGTAATCTAAACTTTCATTTACAGAAAAGAGTGCAATAGAATGTAATGCAACAGAAGTAGTAAAAGAAATTCACATAGCTAATTATGTACATTTGCATATAGAGTTGTAGCCTTAACAAAGAAGAGGAAATCAATGTAAAACAAACATGAGTAGTAATAAAAATCATCCCACAAATCAATGAAATCGAAAAACAGAACATTCTCAGAAAATCAGGGAAACCAAATTCTGGTTCTTTGAGAAGATCAATAAAATTAATAATGCAAGGGGGCAAAAAGAAAATTCAAATTGCTTATATCATAATCAAAGAGGGAATGTCAGCACTGAACCCATGGATATTCGAAGGATAAAAGAGGAATACTGTGGACAATTCCAGGCCCATACACTGGATTATCCAAGGAAATGGTCCAATTCCTTGAAAGGGATAATTTTCCAAAATTCACACAAGAAAAATAGATCATCTGAAATAATCCCATATCTATCAGAGAAATTGAGTCAATACTCATAATCTTAAAAAAAAAATACCCATATGGTTTCAGTGACGAATTCTACTGAATTCTAACAAAGCAACACAAAGTCTCACTGTATGAGTTCACAAATGTCATTATGTAGACAGTCCCGAGACGGGTTAAGTCGATTTCCTCCTGTCCCATCCATCCTTCCTCCCCAGGTCCCTCGGTCTCCACTGATGCTGCCTGACTTCCGGTTGCTAGGGAATTATTAGGTGAAGCACAGGGGATTTTTAGGGCAATGAAACTTTTATGTAATAAGTTGTAATCTTCAACAGGAAATTATGCATACTTCAAAACTCATAGCACTGTACAGCCCCAAGAATGACCCATAATGTAAACTGAGGACTTGAGATCATAATAACGAAACAGGATTTTTCCCTAATTTTCCCAAATGTAGCCTGCTAGTGTAAGATGTTCATAATAAGAACTACGTGGTGGGGTTGGGGGAAGGGGCACTATGGCAACTACGGGTATTATCTGCTCCATTTTCATGTCACTCTAAACCTCTTCTCAATACGACAAGCTATTAATTAAAAAACATAATCCGGCATCACTGTCTCAGGGAGAGATGTGATTTTGCTAATGCTCAACAATCAGATAACGTCTAGACATCAGCTCGAAATGTTGTCTACTATGACGTGTTAACCAAACTTGAGACTTCAATGCCTCTTTAATTCTGTGGTGGTAGGAGCACTGTCAGACTAGGCGAAATGAAATTTTCACATACAAAAAAAAGAAGATGGTTTAGCCTTTTTATAGTTTTATCTAACATAGGGGAAATTAAATAAGCTGCCATTATTAATCTTGAATCAACTGAATGATTGAATTTCCACAGTACCTTCCAGGGAGTCATTTGGATGCACCCTGCGGTATGGCAGGACCAAAATTCTGTTTTGCTGTGGCAGGACTTTCAATCCTCCTATATGAAAATACATCAAGATGGATTGTGGGAAATGCATTCACAATTGAGAGATTTATTGAGATCCTGCTGGCAGAAGACTAGAACAAAA
Organism: Equus caballus; assembly: GCF_041296265.1. Taxonomy (NCBI): domain Eukaryota; kingdom Metazoa; phylum Chordata; class Mammalia; order Perissodactyla; family Equidae; genus Equus; species Equus caballus. Next base: position 2,033,015 of record NC_091691.1, on the reverse strand, counting down.
TTAGTAATAAATTCATCTCAGTTCAACATTTTCATCCCATTGTTTACTGGATTCCCACCGGAATCAAAGTTGGGCTTCAGAAAGTTTATGGATTCAGTGTGCACTTGAAACCCCCATCAGACAGATTGTGTGGGAAACACACTGATGTGGATGAGACTGTGCAGAAAGGCAGCAGAGCACAGGGGCTGAGAGCAGGGGTGCTGGTGCCTGAGGCTCTTATGATCCAATGTCACTGAGCAGCCACATGAACCTGGGAGGGTCAAGCTGTCCCTTTGTTTTCAGTTCTCTGCAGGGGCATTCAAATTTTAATAGGTTGACCAATAGCACTTTCTGAGGCTAAAAATGATTTAATACTGGTAAAGCTTGAATAAAGAGGACTAGCACTTCACAAGTGATCTGTAAGTGTTTAATAATTAAATATCTGGAAGAATCAGCTAGACACTTGGGGGCTGAATTCAGGGAGGGGGCTTGGACGGCCCCAGGGCAGTGGAGGGTGGAAGCTGACTCTTATCCCTTACAGGGAGGGCATGTTTTATAGCTCTTGCAGAATATCTGGTACCATCTCCTGTGATCCTCACATCAGTCCCGTGGGAGAGTAGGGCTGTATCCCACACATTGTACTTGAAGGTATTGACATTTAGAGAAGTTAAGTGATTCTCCAAGAGTCACAACACTCATGAGTGACAGATCTGGGACAGGAAGTGTTGTTTCCCTTGGGCAGAGACCCCTGAACAACTGAGACCTCTAGATCATGTCCTCAACCGGGAATCAAGAGCTCCCCTCACTCGCTTTCTCAAATTTTCCTACCCCAAGCTTTATAGGAGGACACAGTTGATGCCCTGGAGGAGATGCTGAGATAAGAATAGGTCCCAAATCATAACCTGTCCTTTTCCCTACCCTTCAATTCCTGACCCAAAATGTGACACAGTTGCCTCAAATGGAAACCACCGGGAGGGACCTTGCTAAGTTCACATTAATGACTTTCCTTGCCCCCATCTTCACCCTCAAGTGCCTTGTGCTGAGTGTTTCTGATGATCAGGTAAGAACAGCGAGTGTCCAGTGGTTATCTTGTCTCTCAATGTGACTCAGATGCCAGGACATTCCAAATTGACTGTCACATGATGGCTCTGCAAGAATCAATTCCCCTTTGGGGCTGGCCCCGTGGTGCAATGTTCACACCCTCCACTTCGGCAGCCCCAGGTGTGCAGATTCGGACACCAGGAGTGGGTTTACACTCTGCCTATCAAGCCATGCTGTGGCTGCATCCCATATACAACGTAGAGGAAGATTGACACGGATGTTAGCTCAGGGACCATCTTCTTCAAGCAAAAGAAGGGAGACTGGCAACAGATGTTAGTTCAGGGTAAATGTTCATCACACACACAAAGGAGAATCAATTCCCCTTTAACTGACAGGGCATGCTGTCGGATAACTGAGAGAAACTGAAAGGAGAAGCAGTTCCTGTGAAATGACTGAGGAAGTGTCCCTCTGGGCTGGGGCTTCGGGAGTTTAATGAACTAAATCTGCAGCCTCCCCAGTCTCCCTGACTATTAATCTGAGCAAATATCTGTTCTGCCTGGAGGAAGACCTGGCGGCCAATGGGCCGTGGCTGCACTAGCAGTGACTGTGTGCACCTTCCTGGCTCATTCCTTCCTCACCAAAGTTCAATTTCAACTCCACAGACTCCACATTCATCTCTAGATGCTGCAGGGTCAGGGTCAGAATCACATCCTCTCTTAGAGGGGCTCCTCCACAGGCACAGCCTGTGACCTCCACCCCATGTCTCTCCCAGAGGACCAACAAGGCCTCTTTCCTTCTGTCCCCAAATGTCCATTCCACTAAGCAGATGGCAGGATCCATTCTCTCCACTCTCCCAGGCAACACTCAAACAGCCAGTGGTCCTTTCTGCATGAACACTGTGGAATTCCACCATCAAATCCCACTTTCTCTCCTTCCCAAACTGTCTGGATCCAGATTACTGATGTTTGGTTTCAGAATCGGCGTCAACATTCAGAAGAGTTTGGCCTGTACCCGTTTTTTAATCCGTATTGCTTGGGTGGTGTCAAGTCTCTCCTGACCTGATGAAAAATTCAGGATGTGTTCACTATCAATCCTCTGCAAATGTGTGTACAAGATTGGCGTTACTGTATTTTAAATATTGAAAAGCAATCAGAGGACAGCAGCCGAGTCTGATATTGCTTTGTGAAATAATTTATAAGTTGTTCATATTTCTTTTGATTGCTCTTTATCAATGCATACTTGATACATTTTAAAGTTCACAGCTTGATGGCTTCTTGTAAATAGGAGCACACAAATTGCCAACATCCAGATTGATTCACAGAATGTCTGAAGTGATGAGTAAATGACAAGCAATAGGATATAGTTGAGTATATGAGGATGCCATTTTGTAAAACTAATTCAGCCTGAACTTGTTTTTCCAAAAGGGCCTGATGTGGCTGTTGAGCATGCATTTTATATCTGCTTTAAGTATTTACTATATCTCAAAGAGAAGAACAATGCCCCTAAAGATAAGGATGACACATCCCCCACATTAGCATTTCCTTAAGCATAAGTATCTCTCCCTAAACTAAGGATCGATTGCTGACCTGCTGTGCTCATCTTGTGACCACCCACCTTGAGACCACCAACCCGCTGTGTTCACCAAATTTCTGTGCCAGCAAAGCAGTCTCGTGACTATTGTAAAAGGACATTCTAATGATACATGCTCTTTGATGGTATATAACCACTTTGCAGGCCCCACTTCTTGGACTGCTCCATTCCATGGGAAAGGACTCTCCCGGGCTATCTGGTCCTCAGGGTTAGCTCATAATAAACTCACCCCAATTTTGATTTATAGATTTGTTATGGATTATTTTCATTGACAGAAGTCTCCTGGAATCCTCTCTTTCCCTAAAGCCCAGTCAGTAGCCTCAACAAGTCCCCACTCTTCTGACCATGACCGCCATATTTTAGATTTCTCTGTTTTTCAATGTGAAATATACAGAGCAAACTCTACGGTGTCTCATTGGATATTATTAATGAAAATTATGTGAATCTCACCTATGTTGCTTTGTGAAGCAAAAATTTGTTATTTTGCATTGTGGTGTCAGTATATGGCATTGTAAGTATGCAGCAGAGTGAGTTTGCTCCCTTTACGTTTTACATATACTATGGCATTTTTCCATGGCGGTTACTTGGAATGATGCTGCCATGAATGATTCCTTGTAGAACTCCAGGTGGACATACTCAGACCTGTCTCATTTATGTCACTTGGGTATATGTGGCAGGAGTGGGACTGCTAGATCATAGGTACATGTAACTGTAATACACACTAGAGAACCCGTTACCAAATTGGTGGACACAATGGACATTCCCACTGCGGCATGTGACAGTTCCAGTTCCTACATATCCTCATCAACTGTTGGTAATACTAACCCTGACAAGGTCCCCATTCTGCTGGGTGTAGGAATGAGATGTAGGTTAATATGCATTTTGCTAATTGCTAGAGATTTTGCGTGGTTTTTCATATTCTTGCAATGCTGATCTTGTGGAGTTTCTATGATTTATGATATACAAATTGGGAATATGCTAGATTATCTCTCTTAGCAACCCTGAAACCTTCTGTGAAGCCCAGCCCGCTCTCAGAGAGATCACAAATCCCACAAGCGAGGTGCACATCCCTGTTCTGATAAATCTCATATCCCTGCCTCAGAGTCTCTCAAGTAATTTAGGACGATGGCCCTGCTTTATGGGTGTCTCCATATTACTCAGGAGAGAATGACATCCCTATTCTCAGAAAACCTAATATGCTTCAGAGCACCCCAACCACTCTTCCATAACTAAGGAACTCAGGTCTCTACCAAAGCCACGGGATGTTATCATCCTAGGCCTATCGCAACCTCACAAGATTGCATTTCTTATCCCAAGGTTTTGCCCCACTGTTAGCAGAGACTCTTACAATAGTGACCTAGTCAAAAACAGCACTGCTGCACAAAAAAACACATAAAGGATGCCCTATGTAAAATTTGATCTCAATATGACCACATTCATTCACTAATTATCGCCAGTCTTTGGGATTCAATTGACCTGTCCATTCCTTGATTGAACCCTTATTATATGCAAACATTTATTAAAGAACTGGATTTAATATTAGGCACATCACTAGTGTCTGTTTATTCACTTGCCATGTGTTATAAAATAATCAGTTATTGAAGAGTAGGAAATACTGGAATGTATACCTTTAAAAATTGCTCCTGTGGATTATTAGGTCATTTTCCTTACAGTCTTCCTTTCCTGTGCCATGTGTTTGCTTCATTGTGTGGGTGGCTGTGTACGTACAGACCGGACAACCATCAATGGATAAGGCATGACGGGGAGCAGCCCCTGCTGAGCACTGAGGCTCTTTAACCCATCTGTACAAGGGAGAGGCAAGAGGGTGACATGGAGGCTACTAAGTGGTACTTCGAGATCTACTTTGTCATTGTTCCCAGAATGTGTATGTTATGAGATTTCCACATTTCTTGGGATCATAGTTAGAATGACATCAAATACCCCAAGAGAATCTCCCCCATTTTTAGTAGATCTGGGACACATGCTGAGGAGCGACTGAGAACTGACAGACTTTGTTCAGTTGTCCCAAGTGATGCTGTTAAATCGCAGGATCTGGGAACTGATCCAAAGCATTTGAATTTCCTATGTGCCTTCCTCACTGATGACTATGCCAAAACTGCGCTATTAGGTACTGATGGCTGCCCTGGGCTCTGTGACCACTGATGCTACCTTGTAAAGTGGACAGTGTTTAGGATTTCCGTGGACTCAAGTAATCCCAGGCATATTCACATGTGCTGGAAATCTCTTGCATGCAGACTAAGGTTCCCATGGCTGAGAGATAAGTGTGGGTCAGTGGTTCTGAGCTTCAGCGTTGGGACCCCATGTCTGAGGTCACATCTTAACTGTTCTACTTCAGAGCTCATCCACTTGGGCATATTCGTCTCTGTACCTTTATTTCTCCACCCAGGGAGTGACGATAGTAATCAAACCATGACATATGCCTATCGTGCATATGAAAGGATTTAATGTATGTAAAGTGTGCAGTATAGATACTCAGGAAGGTTAATGATGGTGAAGTTAATGGCCCAGATCTCACAACTTAAAAACACTGCTGCATTCAAGCTCAGGATTCTCAATTCTCAGATTCTGACTTCTCATTCTTTCTATGAGACACATCTGCTTTGTCTAGAAGGAACTGCTTTATCTTAACCCTAACCCAGTTTTAAGAACTCATAAGAAAGTGTCAGAAATGCTGTTGGTGACTGCCTCCTGGAGAGTCAGAGGACACTCCAGAAAAAAAGTGGGATCCACCTTCGGGATCCATGGGCCTCACTCAGGGTTGACAGCCATCTGGTCAAATAAGATGAACACCAGGTGACAAGAAAAGTGAGATTATCTATTAAAAAGCCATGTATTCTAAAACCTGTGAAGCAGTTGCCTCTTACATTATTTCCTCAAGAATGTAGGTGGTTCAAAATTAAGACAGGTTGCAAGTCACTCTGGTGTTGCAAATGGGTGGAGTGATAACATATAACTGATAGCTCTGTAAAATGAGAATTTCTTTTTTGTGAGGAAGACTGTCCCTGAGCCATCATCCATCGCCAATCTTCCTCTTTTTGCTTGGGGAAGATGGTCCCTGAGCTAAAATCCGTGCCAATCTGTCTGCACTTTGTATATGGGCCTCCACCACAGCATGGCCTGATGAGCGGTGCACCTGTCCATGCCTGGGATCTGAACCCACAAACTCCAGGCTGCCAAAGTGGAGCTTGCAAGCTTAACTACTACCCCACCAGGCCAGTCCCATAAAATGAGCATTTTTGGAAACCCTGAAGGTATAAAAATAAATGTGTTTGACTTCACAAACTGACCCCTAGACACGCATTCTAATAATACGATCTGGAAACCCAGTCGTACGAATGGAAGCATCACGCCCCACATACACTGAGTTCACTGACTGTTTCAGGATGAAAAGAGAGAGAAGCCGTGTTACAGATGATGCTCAGTTCCCTTCATTGGGTGAAAGGCCTCCCCACACATCTCCACAATTCCGCACTGCCATCAAACCTCTGAAATTAATACTTGAAAACAGTTTCTGACAAGGTAAAAATGTCATTAAATGTACATTCCATATTTCTTCAATGAACATCTATGTGGGAGGTGAGGGGTTCTGAATATAACAGGAAACAATATCTTTTCTAAATGGAGAAAAAATTAAAAGCAATGTGATTGATAGAAGAACGAAATGTATAATTTGAGGGAGAAAGCAAAACTATAAAACACATTTATAAGTCCCCATGACAAAAGGCAGAAGGGAAAAGTAAAATGATGAGATAATATTCTGAGAAATATTAACAGGCCCATTTGAAGGGACAGCATTCAACGGGCCAACTGAACCTACCTCTGTAGCAACCGTGAAGATTCCCCATCTGAAGAACTTTTCAAACAAATTGAAGAACGTTTCTACTGCTCTGTGCTTTGATACACTCAGCACAAAGTGGCCGTCAGGACCAGGGACAGGATACGAATCAGCACAGAACGGTTGACAGCGCATCCCAGCATCACAGAACTCTCAGTGAGAAGGCAGAGTCCATGCTGTGGGCCCCCCTGCTGCTCGCAGAGTCAATATTTCATTTCACAACTGAATCGCGGATCCACATGTCATTCTCTGTCTTTGAACACAAGACACATAAACAGAAATGACTTGCCCCCAAAACAGCCAATAGTGAGCGTTTCAGGTTGAAAAGGAACAGAGTGGATGTACTGAGAAACTGTGAGGTTCCCTTATGGATTTAAAAGACCACCATCGTACATCCTACCATTTCTGTATCACCAAACATTTCTAGGACAAATCAAGTAAAATATGCCCTGAAGTAGATAAATAAAAAAAATTATCAAAATTTTAGGTTTAAGAAAACGTATTTGTCCTTATGAATTTAATTATCAAATTATGTAACTCCTCTCTTCATCTGTGGGTATTAACATATAATTAATGATTTTATAAATGTATAATTCAATTCTCAAAATATAGGCTTAAAATTGTGGGTTCTGGCTCTTAAGCGAACACCTCCCCGCACACATTCTTATGATCTGTTCATGGAAAGTAGCTCTAGGATGGGAAGTGACCGATCCAAAGACTTGGATCTTCCAATATTCTCACCCCAAATGATATGACGCACACATGAAGGGGAAGCTAAAGTGACATGACAACCGCACTGTAAGGACGTCTTCAAGGTGGCGAGTGCTGAAATGTGAAAACCAACGTGAGGATGATCAAAAGTCCACGCCCAGGAGTCCTCATGCTCCTTCCCACCCCAGCAGGCTTTGTGACCAGCAAAGGAGATGGAGGAAAACTGTGGCAAAGAGAAGAGGGAAGCCAGCAAAGGCTCATTAAATTGCTCTTCAGTTACTGCAAAAAGACAAAGCCCCCGAGTCAGAAAATATAACCCCCCCCCCCGAGGAAGATGAGAGCAGGGACAATAGGGAAGGTCCTTCACAGCCTCTGAGATTTAAGGCAGGGGAGACTGCAAGGGGCAGAGTGGTGACAGTGCACACGGTGGAATGGGGAAATTACGGCTCTTTCCCTCACCAAGAGCAATGGATAGACCTTCAAATGGTCAGAATCAGACATTTCAGAACTCTTGAAACTTCCCAAATCTCAGAGCAACCAGGGGAATTTTTAACGGGGAAAAACAAGATGAATCTCAGAGAGGGAGTTTTGTGGTGTCTTAATGTGGCCCCATCTCCTGCTCCCCAGCCTTGTGTTAGCCTTGAGGAAAACAGACGGCATTTCTGGGACAGATAACTGCGACAGTAGGGAGCAGAAAGGACCTGATTCTCCAAATAATTGTGGTTGTGCATTTTGACCTGTAGAGTCTGGTGATGCCCTGAGGGACTGAGCACCAGATCCAGCTGGCCTGGAAGCTGGGGATCATGTGACAGAAGAAGCAGGAGTACCTGGAGGTGCAGAGGCAAGAGAAGGAGTGGCAGATGCAGCTGGAACGGCAGAAGCAGACCATCCAGATGTGGGCCCAGGTGCCTGCCTTCTCCCTGCCCTACACCCAGCTCCTGGTCATGCTCGTGGCTGGGGGCCTGCTGTACCAGCTCTCAGGCCCAATCAGCTTCCCAGCACCTTAAGCCCAGCAGGCTTGGGGTTCCGCTCCCTTGTTCACTCTGTGTACATGAACCAGCCAATCCTGGCCTCCAGCGCTCCGGGATCCAGCATGGTGAGCACCTACATGTAGCCAGCACGGGCCACTGGCATGCAAGCGGCCCCTTGGGCCCACCACAAGTCCAGCTTACTCACCCTACCAACCCACTCCTATGCAGGAATATCAGAATGTGATCTCCCAAGCCCCTCGGAGCTTCCCGGTCACCTCCCCTCCTCCACAGCCTGATGCCCTTGGTTACATGGGGACCCATTGGGTACCCAAGGGCTACCAGCCTTAATACATGCAGACTCCCATGACTGCTCTCCCAAGCCAGGACAGCCCTCTGCCAACCCCTGAAGCAGCTCTACATCTCAGGGCAGCACCAGCAGATGGTGCCCTCTGCCGTCCTCCTCAGCAGCTGCACCCCATTGGTCCAGAAGCTGCCTCCACAGGGCCCTCTGGGCAGGGAGGCCAGCTCATCTGGTTCCACGAACTCTGGGCTGGGAGCTCACCATCCAGAGTATCACTGAAGTTCTCCAAAACCACCACCTCCTTCTCTAAGTAGCCGTGCCCTCTCCTCTTATTGCCACGTAGAGTCTCTGCTCCATACGAGGGGGGTGGCCCTGCACCCTGGCCCTCCTCCTCCTTTCTGTCCTTGCCTGCTTGCTCTTCATTCCCCGGGGTCCCATCCTTGTGCCTGTCTCCCTAAGTAGGTTTCTAACTTCTTTCCCCAGGGCTAGGCCTCTGACAGGAGGAAGGGGCTTCTCAGAGAGGAAACCCCTAGCCCAGTGGGTGGGTGGGGTCCCTCTACCTAGGGCAGCCGGCACCCTCCCATCCCCACCCATGACAGCATGGGCCCTGTGGTCTGTGACTAGTGTGGGGGCTCCCTAGAGCCCTCCAGCATGGCCTTGGTGCTGTCAGCAGGGATCTCCTGGCCCTCACAGGAAGGGGGGGTGTCTTGTCTCCAGCTTCTCTGCTTCTGAGCTGTCATCTCATCCAGAAACCCAAGTACACGGAAAGGGACAATAATAATCAAATGTCTTTCAACAAGTGAAACAAAATCACAAATCTTAAAGGACTTGCCTTTCTTCACCTTGTCCCGATCTCTCCCAGTGCTCAGGCAGCTCTCTGCAGGGGGTTTGCCTATGATACTTAAGGATAAATAAGTACTTAAGGGCAAGTACAATATTGCCAGCAGACAGAAGGAGTAACAGTGGGGCAAACAAAAGACTCCCCAAAGCCTTTGGAGGAAGACTGAGAAACAAAACTTTGTGGCAATTCAGGGAACATGGATTCAAGCAGAGTGGCTGAAGCTCAGCACGAATGGGGAGCTGAGTGGAGTTTTCCCTGCCTGAATGCCATCCCCTGCTCCGCATTCCACAGTGACCTTGAACTAAGAGCCAACCTTCACATTGAGAACCAGTAACCTTGCAGCCCAAGAGGGAGCAGAACCAGGCTCAGGACACCACACAGCCCCATCCCCAAATGATGATCACTGTCTTATCTGTCCAGTGGATCCATGGGAGACCCCACACGCTTGGATGTCCCTTTTGACCTCACTGGGAGCTTGTGCAGAGCAAAAAGCTTTTTCTCTGGGCACATTTGGCAAAGACAGCTACCAGCAGTTTTATTTCTTCACTGTTGCCTGAGGTAATGGGTAAGAGAGTAGACAGACTAACCAAGAAGCCGAAAAGGAAAGGAAATATTCATCGGGCTTTGAATCTCTTTGTCAAATCTCGGCATATTTAGAAGGCCGTGTACAGATGCAGGTCCGAGTACTGACAGCGCTGTCAGATGCTTAGGAAAGACCTGAGAAGATCCTGAGATCTCTCCTCTGGCTGAACTTGGTGCTCTGCACAAGCAGAAAATGAAGGTTCTGGTGGAGTTTTCAACTGCCTGACTGAACATGTTCACTGCGTCCCTTGACAGAGATTGCAAGACCTGTTGATCCCAGGTTGTTCATGAAATTTCTATCCACTCAAAGAAGACCACTAATGGAGCTGAGCAGAGAATACAGTACCCACACATGACAAAGAATACAGAGTTTAGACAGTTTGTTCAGAAAACTCACTAACTAGCAAACAATAGCACCAAGAAATCCTGGGGTGGGTAGTGATTCTGAATATGAGCACTGTCAATCAACTGGATCCAATTGGCATTTGTATGTTGACACAAATAATCCATAACCAATCTGTAAGTCAAAATAAGCATGAGTTTATTGTGAGCCAGATCTGAGGACTAGCCCAGCCCAGGCCTTAATTCCCCAGGTACGAAGAGCACCAAGGAAGTGGGGTGACAGAGTGGTCATGTACCATCTTGGAACAAAGAGCATACATCACATATGATAGGAGTGTCCCCTTTACAACAGTCATGAGATTGCCTAGCCAGCACAGCACAGTGATTCACACAGCAGGTTGTAGGTCTGCTGTCTCAATGGACGCAGCAGGTAGCAGGTCTGTTGTCTGAAGCTGGGTGGTCACAGGGTGGGTGCAGCAATTGATTCCTAGCCTAGGGAGAGATGCTTATCCTTAAGGAAATGCCAATGTGGGGGAAGTTGCATCTTTATGCTAAAGCCATTTGTTCTCGTCTTTGGGACACAGTGAAATGCTTCAAGCCGATAGACAATGCATGCTCAATGGCCAGGTCAGGCCCTTTTGGAAAAACAAGGTGAGGCCAAAGTAGTTTTATACAAAATGGCTCCTCATATACTCCAAAATCTCCTACTGCTTGCCATTTGTTTATCATATAGAGTACTTCAGCAAGCAAGAGTAGAATACACATTCTTCTTAAATTCACACGGAATATTCATCAAGGTAGACCACTTTCTGGACCACAAAACACACCTCAACAAATATAAAAGAATAGAATACTTTCAGACAAGTATTATACTGGAAATCAACTATAGACAGATAGCTGGAAAATGCCCAAATATTTAGAGATACAACAACATACTTTTCTGTAACATATAATCCAAAGAAAATTTTAAAATATTTTGAACGAGATGAAATGAGAATACAGCATGTCAAGGTGTGCAGGATTCAGTGAAAATAGTGCTTACAGAGAAATTTACAACATTGAAAGCTATATAATGAAAATTAAGAATCAAAATTAATAGTTTAAGCTTCTACCATAGTAAAATAGAGAAATTGATTCATAGAATGTAAGGTAAACAGATAAAACAAGTAATAAAAATTATTATAAGTATCAATGAAATTAAAAAGAGATAATCATCAAGGAAAACTGATGAAACCAAAAACTGGTTCTTTGAAAAGAGCAATAAAATTGATCAACATTCAGCCAAGCTACCGAGATAAAAAAGAGGAGAGAGAAGGAGCTTATACCAATTACTAACATCATCAATGAAAGAGGGGTCATCAGTAATGAGCCCACATGCATTAAAAGCATAATAAAGGGCTATTTTGAAGAAGTCTATGCCCACAAATTTCATAGCTTAGTAAAAATGAACCAATTCCTTCAAAGGCAGAAACTACCAAAACTCACCCAAAGAGAAATAGAATATCTGTATCTATATTTAGATTAATTAAGGAAATTGAATCAGTAATTAATAACCCTCAAAGAAATAAAGTGCCAGACCCAGATGGTTTCACTGTTGAATTCTACCAAGTTCTTCTAAAACAAAACACAGTTTGCAATACACACAGGCAGCTTGTGCCTAGGTGTTTACTCAGTAGAGTTGAAAAATTATGTCCACACAGACATCTGCACATGAATGTTGATGGCAGATTTATTAATAATCACCAAAAACTGGAACCATCCAAGATTTTCTTCTACAGATAAACGTATAAACAAATTTGGCGGAGTGAAATATTTTCCAGAGAATTAAAAAATGAGCTTTAAAACTATGGAAAATATGAAGGAACCTTAAATGTAAATTACTAAGTGAAAGAAGCCAGTCTGCCAAAGCCACACATTCTTTGATTGCAACGATGTAACCTTCTGGGAAGGCCAAATGATAGAGACAGTAAAAAGTTTAGTGCCCTGGGGGCCAAAGTGGTGCCTAAGTTCACAAGAGCAGGTCTGGAGCCCGGGTGCACTGGAGCAGGCCAGGTACCCAAGCCCACAGTGTTGGGCCTGGGGCCTGGGGCCTGTGTCTACTTGGGTGGACCCGGGTCTTGGATTAGCAAGAACTGACTAGGCACCAGGGACAACTGCAGCGGGACTGGTGACTGGGTATGTGGAGGCATCCTGGATTCTGGGTCAGGGGGCCAACCTCATGCTGCTGTGGGACTTGAGCCAGAGTTCACAGGAGCTCACCTGGCACTGGGGTGTACCTGACACCTGGGTTTACAGGGGTGGTCCTGGACCTGAGACTGTGGGGCCTGGCATGGTGCCAGGGTCCATTGTGGGCAGGTCTGGGTCCTGGGTTAATGGAGGCAGAACTGAAAGGTGGGAATGCAGCATTGGGTCTGAAGCCTGGACCCAAGGGGGCAGGCATGGATCCTGCGTTCCTAAGGCCATCCTTGTGCAGAGGTGGGCTTAGAGCCTGAGTACTTGTGGAGAGTTATAGAGCCTGGATCCATAAGGCCAGTCTGATGTTGGGTTCTGCTGGGGCAGGCTTGGACCTTTTGTCCACTGGAGTAGGCCAGGAGCCTAGTTCTACTGGAGCCTGGGGTGATAGGGACCAGATTTCACTGTTTGGGGTGCCTGTGTCTAAGACTGTGGGAGCACATCTGGAGCCTGGGTCTATAGGGGCAGGCCAGGCACTGGGTCAGACCAGAAGCCTGGGAATGCAGGGTCTATCTTGGCGCTGCGGCGAATCTGGAGGCGGGGTCTACAGGTGCCTAGGGCTGTGGGGGCCAGCCTGTCTCTGGGGTTCACTGGGGTGAGCCTGGTACTGAGGTCTGTTAAATTTGGGTGCTCAGTTCATTCTCCTTCCCTGGGAGAGTATGTCTCCCTAGGCTGGGCTGCTCAGGCTGGGGGCGGGGAGCAGAGTAATAGAAACTGTTCTCTCTACCCTCTTGAGTGAGTCTTTCCTTATTCGTTTGCTCCGCCTAGGTGCTTTAATCTCTCACCCAGAATCCTTGGCTCTTGTGAAGGCATTTTCGTGAGTGGATCATTCATCAGATTGCTGTTTCTGCAAAGGGATGACTGCTGGAAACTCTTACTCAACCATCTTGCTGATATTGCTCCAAGAATTCAGTTTTGAGTTAAAACTAATGCTGAGAAATATGGGAGAAAATGGAAATCAGCAATAGAGACAGACAAGGAAAGGCCAGTGAGCACAGAAAGAAAACATGTACTGGCGTGTGAGGAGTTGTCAGGTAGGTGATAGAAGCATTTCAAGAAAAGAGGGACCAACGGTGTCAAATGCACCCAATAGTGTAAAGTGGGAGGAATCTTTCGGGGTGATGGAAACGTTCTAAAAGTGAATTGTGTGATCACTGTGGAATTCTGTACAATTACAGAAACCAATGAATTCTACACTTATAAGTGAATGTCAGGACATATAAATTACACCTCAATGTTTTCTCCAAATAAGAAATTTAACATACACTTACTTGATATTTCTTCTCCCAAGTGTTCATCAAGGGCAAATGGAAACACATATTTATAAAAAGGGCATAGGGATAAATATTCACAATATATTTATTCAAAAGACATTAAACTGAAAGCAACTCAAAATGTCCACTAAAAGGAGAATTGATTAATCTTTTTGATATATTTGTACAATGCCTCATTTACCAATAAGCACAGAGTGAACTTATATCGACACAAAAACTTGGATAGTCCTCAAAGACATTATTTTGAATAAAAGTGTGCGACAACAAAGTGTACATTCTCATTTATTTCACTTATGTGAAGTTCAAGACCTGCAAAAGTGATGTACGTTTCCACAAAGCACAACAGAGGCTATGGATGATGGGAGAGGGTGGGATTGGTTGAAAAGGTACAGGGAGGTATTTTCTGTGCTAACAGATGTGATTCATTTATTGAAAGGGTTCTTGAATGCTGTAGGGGGTATATGGTTTTAAAGATGTGTCAAGTCATACACTTAATGTAGACACATTTCATTATGTTTTAACTTTATATAAATACAAACAAAGAAGAAAGAGGGAATTTAGAAGGAACATTAAACAGTAATGGAGATGAGCATCATTTATTTACAAATCTCCCCCAACACCCACCATATAACTGACCTTTCCAGACTGTCAGTTGCTGGTTGGGTTCCAGGCAGAATGTCGGGGTGTTCCCTGGAGTGTGCTGTGGCTGGTGGATCTGTGGTGACTGGGCAGAGCCCTGTGGTGGGTCAGTGCCATGGAGGGGCTGCTGTCCTCTGTGCAGCTTGGCTTGGGGATGATCCTTGGCAAGCTGGGCGAGGTGGTGGTGGAGATGCTGCCCGATATCCTGAGTCCATGACTCACTTTCCACAGCCTCCAGTGGGAGACAGTGATGTGCCCACCTGCCCTCAGTTTACTGGTGGGCATCTTATTTATATTCAGACTGGTTCAGTCTGTTAGAAGTCAACTTTATGTACAATGTGAACAGCGGCTGGCAGAAGCAGTGGCTGCAGGGATTGAGGAGAAATGCCAGCTCGTTGACAAGCTTGGCGCTGCTCAAAGGAGTATCTGGGGATGCAATCATCTTTAGAGATCGCCAGGCTGGAGAAAGAGTCACTGACTATAGCCAGCCTCACAGACACTCACAGAAAGGTGAAGAGGACCAACGCAATGCTGAAGGAGGAATTAAGTGGCCTGGCTCAGGAACTGAAGGGAGAGAGAGCCAAATGGTTGAACAAGAAGAGGAGACGGCAGAGCTGCTGCAAGTGCTCGAGTTCTTAGAAGAGGTTGTGAGACTCAAGACGTCACGAGGAGCTTTCCCAAAGCTGCCAGGAGGCCAAGAACCAAGGCCTTATGGTCCCTTCCTCAGGAGTGGGCCTGGGTCTTAAAGCAGAGCTCTTCTCTCCTCCTCCGCTCACGTCGCCCAAGACACCAGGCAGCCTCCACCCAGCTTGACCTCCATCTGAGCGTGACTGAGGCCTGTGGGTGCAGGGGAGCCCCTTCCCTGGGCTGGAGATCCTCTGCCTTCGCATGCTGGACACAAAGGATGGCTCCTTCATCTTCACTTCCTCCCAATCTGAAGACTTGGAATTCCTAGAACACACCAAGAAAGGTGAGGCTTTCTTTCTCTTCACATACTGTTTGGGTCACCCCTCACTCCACAGTTCTTAAGAGACTCATCTTGTACTTAAAGTGAATCTTCATCAAACTACCTTTCTCTAGACAATATTGTGTAAATATTATTTATATATTGAACTTCCGTGAATTATCAATGTTGCCTGTTTCAATACCGCATTGAAAGTTGTAAATATATGCAGTTGAGCAATAAAAACTTTAAATAAACAACATCAGTATGATTAAACAACAGTCATAAATCATAAGTAAAAGCAGCTGTTTTGACTAAGTGTGCAGTCATTAAAAGAAGAAAAGGATGATTGGCGTCTTTTGGGGTAGAGTCAAATTTTATAGTTGGAGAGAAGTTTGTATTACTTGGTATTGGTATTCTGATATAATAATAGCTGAATAATTTTCAAGACAAAATTGATAAATTAGGTGGAAATTTGTCCTTTCACTGGAGGAAGACTGAGAGAGACTTTACTGAACAAGAAGAAATCACCTTTGGCGTTTGAGGGAACCTCCGCATTGCTGCCCTGGGCCCTCTCTACTCCCCAGCTGACACTCCGCAGTGGAAGCTGAGGGAAGTCTCAGGGGTTTCTCTCCCATATGATGAAGTGCGGTCTCCATAATGCGTAGTTCTAATCAAAGATAATGTGCCCTGCTTAGGCCGTGAGCACCACTGGGGGTGATTATAGTGGAAGGAGAGATGCAAGCGGCAGGTGCAGCAAATAACCTGGGTCGCATGAGATGAATGACAGAGCCAGCATCACCAGAACCAGAACCAGAATTTGGTCTCCTCTAAATTGATTAAAAAATAACCAGAACCATAGAAAAACCCTGTGCTTGATTTGGAATGAGAGCAATGAAGACTGGAATGAGAGACCGCCCTTGTGTAGCTGATATTGTAGGAAGGACAGGCAGATCCTAAAGGATAAAATTGAGTAGAAGACAGTGCATATGAGGTGATAATCATTGTTCTGGAGAAGCATGAACAAGGCAGGGTGAGGGGTGATGGGTGTGGGAACGGGGGCACGCATGCTAGACACACACTCTTGGTGGGAGTGGTCACCTGCACAGGGAGGAGCCCTGGGGAAGAGCTCTGTGGGCTGAGCGGGCAGAGCCGGTGATGGCTCTGAAGGCGGCATGAGCAGGGTGAGTGTAAGAGCCGAGTGGAGGCCAGAGTGGCCCGAAGGCAGTGAGTGAAGCCAGAGAGAAGGGGGTCAAGGCCATGAGGGGTCAGAAGTTGGAGGCAGATGTATCCACCATGAATAGTCTGGTTTCCTTTTACAATGACAGAAGCTGCCATGGGGGAAAGGGGAAGGCAGGGATACCTGTGGGACACCATGGCAGGGACTTGAGGCTGTGGATGGTGAAGGCTAGACCCTCGGGAGCAGTGGAGGTGGAGATGGAGAGATTGGGTGGGAGCCAGGACCTGCCCTGCAGGCAGAGGCCCTCAGATTTGCTGATGCCTGTGAGTGTGAGAACAGAGAGGAGTCAGGGTGGGGACAGGAGCCCCACGTGAGGGGCGGTGTCCTTCGGTGAGAGAGGGAGGAGGGGCAGAGGAGAGCTTTGGACAGGAAATCAGAACGGGTCTCTGAGAGTTAGCTTACAGGGTCCCTTAGACATCAGAGGACGAAGCCAAGTGCTGGGAGGACCCAAGTGTCTGTGCTCAGAAGAGCGTTCCCAGCTGCAGATACGAATACGAAGGGTCATCAGGGAGAGAAGTTACTACAGCAGAGAAGATGTCCAAGGCCGGGAAGATGCCACAGGCTAAACTCCACACGCCTGTTGGTGGCCAGTGCAGCCCATTTTTCAGACAAGTTTGAGGGACTGTAGCAGGGGAAGGCTGGGCTTTAGAATATGCTGAAGTCTCTAACTTTCGGGCATAGATGGAGAAAAATTAGTTGGGTGCTGATAAGTATAGGTGAAGCGTATATTCATGGCACCATTTATTATACTTTTCGAGGTGTTAAAATTTTTCAAAATGAAACATTGAAGAACAAAGATAATGTAAAAAGGTATCAACTCCGCAAAATTAAAGTCACTCCAATTATATCGTCATTTGTAAATCAACAAAAGCATAGAAAAGTCACAAATAACCAGACTATATGTCCACCAGGAAATACAATCTATGACCTTGTGCTTTATGCAAAGTCTCACCTAGAGAGCACTGGGTCTTTGTTCTCAATTATCAACCCAGTGGATAAAAGTTAACATAAAAAGGGTAATAAATTCAAAATTCCTTCCTTCCTTCTTTTAGCAGATATGGACTGGTCCGTGCTGGGGACTGGAAATACAACCAAGAAATGACCAACACAATTCTCTCTTTCTGCAATTTAGAGGAGCTGAGAACAGATTAAATAACTATGTAAAAGTGAGAGAGGTGTCACAACATAAGTACCAGTCAGAGTTCTGCCAGCAAAACGAGTGACATGAAAACCAATTCGAGAAACGGATTTGAACGTGGGGAACTGGTCACAAAGGTGGTAGAAGGGCTGAGGGGGCAAAAGCAGGCCTGTGAGGCAGCAAAGCTGAGCCACAGCAGGAAGCTGCTCTTCCCCTAGAGTGGGAGGGACCCGCGGAGCAGGGGAATTGTAAGAGCCCGTGCTGGGGCCAGCGGATGAGAACTGCGATCTTGTAGGAGACACGCTCACTGGCAGAAACATTTCCCAGAGCAGAGAGAGGAGGAGAAACACCCTGTTTCCTCCTTCAAGCCTCCACTGGAGCCCCTATCTGTCAAAGCCAACTGGGAGGCTTTTAAAAAAGGCAAAAGGAGGGGCTGGCCCCGTGGTTAAGTTTGCGTGCTCCGCTGCAGGTGGCCCAGTGTCTCGTTGGTTTGAATCCTGGGCGCGGACATGGCACTGCTCATCAAACCACGCTGAGGCAGCATCCCACATGCCACAACTAGAAGGGCCCACAATGAAGAATATACAACTATGTACCAGGGGGCCTTGAATGAATGAATATGCAACTATGTACCAGGGGGCTTTGGGGAGAAAAAAGAAAGAAAGAAATCTTTAAAAAAAAAAAAAGGCAAAAGGAAAATATAAGTTTCAAGAGTGAGATCCTTGAAGCACAGTAGATCCAGGGAAGGACAGGAAGTGGATCTGAGAGGAACGACGCCACTAACCAACCCAGGCTATCATGAGAGCTCAGAACTGGACTCGGGGTTCAGGGAGTGACACGTAAGTAGAGACCCACAGTCTGAGCTTTCCATGGGCCCAGGGAAGACCTGGGGGAAGCGGGTCTCAGGCAGAGAGAACAGTGTGTGCAAACGCCGGGGAGCAGAGGGAGGGGGGTGTTGTGCTCTCTCTTTATATTTTATATCACCGTTCAGAGGACCAGAATATCCTTACAGTGGAAGGAATTAAGCAAAACCAGCTACTTTCTTGTCCGTTTCATTAGTGATGATAAGCAGCCCTGAGATTCTTTTCTTAGCCCCCAATCTCTAAAGAAGAAAAAGAAAGAGAGGAAGAAGAGGAGGAGGGAGAAGATGAAAGGAAAGTGAACTTGTTCTCAAATTTCCTAAAGACGCACGTTTAGCCTCGAAAGACCTTGCAGGTTTCTTTGACCTCTTCTGCGGTTTACTGATGATGACCATCATTTCCAAGTAGTCTCTGAGGATTTCTTTCTTTCTTTCTTTTTTAAAGATTTTATTTGTTCCTTTTTCTCCCAAAGCCTCCCGGTACATAGTTGTGTATTTTTAGTTGTGGGTCCTTCCAGCTGCGGCATGTGGGATGCCGCCCCAGCACGGCCTGAAGAGCGGTGTCACTTTCGCGCTCAAGACCCGGACCGGCAAAACCCTGGGCCGCTGAAGCAGAGCGCGCGAACCCAACCACCAGGCCACGGAGCAGCCCCTCTGGGGTTTTCTTTATGGCATCTCATTACTCTGAATGTGTATCAATAAGTTTTTATCATTTCCCTCAGGAAATAAGTAGAGTAATTAAAATGTGATAACTTATTCTATTGATTATTTTTACTATATTCCCTTCCTACATGCCAAGACAGAGGCTGTGACAAATATAGGAAAGAGGCTTCCATAATAAATGGTAAATCTCATCAGAGGAGACAATTCAGAACAGCAACCATGCTCTATTGAAGCACCCTAAATCCTTGCCTGTGGTTCCCAGAGAGGGTGATAATTAAATTACACGGTTTATCATCATTCTCAGAGTTTTTCCAGCTATCATGCGTGACTTTCAGGTTTCCAGGTGCACAGAGGGGAGCAAGGAACAGGGAGCATCACTAGGCAGCTAGAGGATGAGGACGCTGGCTTGACTCCAACATGGGCTTTGACTGCTGATCATCAGCGCACAATGGTTTCTAAACGGCTTTCCCTTTCACTAGCAGACCACTAACGGAACTGAGCAGAGACTACAGTATCCACACATGGCAAAGAATACAGAGTTTAGACAGTTTGTTCAGCAAAGTCACTAACTAGCAAACAATAGCACCAAGAAATCCTGGGGTGGGCAGAGATTTCTGAATACAGGCACCATCAATCAACGGGATCCAATTGGCAGATAGCCCACACATCCTGATCCCAGTCATCCCCTGTGGGGACAAGGAAGGCTGTTCTGGGAAGCAGGTGTTAGGATGGGGTCATCCTGTCCCAGGAGAAACAGTCTAGTAGGAGAAATAAAGGAAAATCTGAAGAAAAGAAGTTAAATGTGACGGAATGCACCTACAGAAAGGCAGCCCCAACTGCAGTGATGAGAAGGAAGAAGGACGTAGGCAATGCTTCACAGTAGAATAAAAAAGAAAATAGTGAGAGGACTTTTCTAATATATGTATTTCTTGCTCTCATTAGTTATTAAGTTCATTCAGAAATTACGACTTTCCAGAAGTTCAGTCGGTCCCTTCATTTGTTAAACACATATGAGCTAAAGTGAGTGGGAAGCTGCACAGAGCCAGGCACAGGGCCCACCATCATGCGGGAGAGAACCTCGTCCTGCAGAGGCTCATAGGCTGGGTGCTTAATAGCCTTTGATCTGGAAAATTCTCTCAGAGGAAGGATGAACAGAGGGACACTGTGGTCCTTCCTTAGATGCAGTAAGTCCAGGGTGGGCTACAGAGTGTGGGCTGTGGTATCACACATCCAAATGGCCGCAGTTCAGAAGAAGTAACTCTACGCAGGGCTGACGGATGCTGCCTGATGCTCTGTGACTGTCTCTCCCTCCTCCATGACACCTGACTCTCCAGGCTGTTTTCCCACAGGGAGCAAACTTGCCTCTGCAGTCCCAGGCATCACATCCTCACAACAAACCTCCAGAGTGAGAGAGACTTGCCCTCCCTGGTCCACTGATCAGGAATCCAGCTTTCACAGGACTGAACCAGGTCACTCACACCATCTCCCCTGACTCCACCATGCTGAGCAGGGAGGGGATTGCTTGATATTTTTGGGCAACACTGGACCTGTCCAATAAGAGAGGGGATCAATCATAGGTTGATCACATGACTGGGAATTTTGGGGTCCAAACAGAAGATGAAAATGATGGAAATGTCACCAAATAGGTCCCCTGCAGTCCCTCTCGCTTCCCTCCACCCTCGTCACAAGTACAGCTGGGGACATGTACTGGGGACACTGGGATCTGGGCATAGGACAGGAGCCAGGCTGTTCCCATCTCAGAAAGCTTCAGCTTGGCTCCCTGACTTTTCTGATATCCCTGTAAGAGATCAACTCCAGGCCAAGACACACTCACGGCCATCCATGAGGTATTGCTCTGAAACTCAGGTAGTCTCATGAGAGGTAGAAAGCAGGAAAAAAAAAAAAAACCCTCATGATGGACTCCTCTTCCCAGAGGTAGTAAGATGGAAAAGAAGTTTCAGGAAACCTCAATGTTGGCCAATTTCACACCTGACCTGGGCTCCTCTCCCCACTTCTCACTCTGAGGTGGGGGCCAGACTCAGGGGCCAGCACAGGAACCAGTACCTCTGTCCACATACTCCATGTGGAGGTCCCTTCAGCTCCCAAAGCATAGCATCTGCTCCACAGTCACCTCTGTGTCATCACTGAGAGTCTGCACCTCACAGGGTCCAGGTCACTGGGAGTGAGATCAGAGTCAGCTTGATTCTGAGTCTGCTGTGACTCTGCCCCTCTAGGAAAAAGAGCCAAATATTGAGAGCCCAAATTGAACTTGCCTGGTTTTCCCCCAACTTAGACTTTCCTGGTCAGTGTCCTTCTGGAATGTTCTGTCTCTATCCAATAATGCCATGCAATGTCCTCAGGTTGAGAGTCATTCTTTCCTGAAATTCTGCTACCTCCGTTATGTTCTCATCACGTATATACCAGTCAGCTAATACCCCCGAAATCATTTTCAGCCCCTTGTAACAAAAAAGTGTGTGGGGGTGGTGAATGTCTAGAAAAATACAGGGTCAGAAAAGGAAAGTTTTAGTAGCTCCTGGGAATCACTTCAGGACTCAAGAACAGTAATTCCTGAGCTTAAAGGTTTTGGTCCTCAGTCACCACAGGGTCAGTAGATTAGATGGAAGGATCCTCTCAGGCATCTCAGGAAATAAGCTCCCAACGTGTCAGAGACCAATTTTCAAAAAGTTAAACACATGAATCTCACACACTAGAGTCTAAACTTGAGTCCAAATGTTATTCAACTCATCTTACTGAGGAGACCAGTAAAGTGGTAAAGAATGCTTTTAAATATAGTACTTTTACGGCACCAAGCTGGGGCCAAAGAAGCAAATTTTCTTTGTTGGACATAAACAGTTAATGTTTTAAAAGGTAATAAATCTATAAGCTTTGGATTTATCTTCTCCTGTGACAAAAGTCTACAAATTAACATTATTCTATTTTTATGAAACACAGTGAAGGACATCCAGATTTGGACTCCTCCATCTTACACTTCCCATCCAAGCTTTCCTGGAGGGGAATCTGTCCTCCCTCTGTCAACTCTCTCACCCAGTCTTCACTTCTCACCCTGCTGACATGTGGCCTCTCCTGTATTCCTTTCCAGCAGCCTCAGTAGATCACATTCAACCGATGATCAAGCCCCTTCACCTGAAAAACCAAAGCACATCTTCTGGGATTCCTAAGGCACTTGCCCTGCCAGGGTCTCGTAATTCCTGAATTCTAATTTCATATTCCTGGTAGTCCACTTCTCCTAGGTCATGTGATTTATCTCCACCTTCCTCTGTTTATATCGTTTCATGGACTTTTCTACATCTTCATCTAAACCCAAGGACTCTTCACGTCATTCCCAGGAGCCCTCAGCTCTCATGTTGCCTCTGATTCCCTGCTCTCCTATAATCTCACCAATGCTCATCCCATCACAGACCCATGAGTGCAGCAGTGTCCTCTCTGGCCTCCCTGTCTCCAGTGGTGAAGTTGGGGAAGGGTGGCCCTAGGTATGCCTCCCACCCTAATGTTCCTACTTCAGGGTAAGCTCCCTGAGCAGGGATGAGGCTGTCTAGCACAGCCTGGCATTCCACTGCCAACCACCAGACTCAACACCAGGTAGGTATTCAGTAAATATTTGCTATTGAAGACGTACCCCTCACTATATAGGTCACGTGGTACTGCATCAGGATGAGGCCTGAACTGGGAGAGTCAGCTGTGCACATCTTCCTTTTTCTGCCCTGATCCTGAGAGCTGAGGGGGCATCAGCCAGGGAGAGACCTGTGCAGGGAATTCCTTCCTAAAGTGCACAGTATGGAAAGAGGGGGCAGTAACTTTGCAGTGGAGGAAACGGACAAGCACTACCTTAGCCAGGCGGTCAAGGTCAACGTCAATAGTCATACATCTAGTTAATAACAATGAACCTGTATAATTTCATCTGTTGTAACGAGTATCCCCTATTGAGGTAAGATGCTAGTGATAGCAAACCAGAACAGAGGGGTATGGGAACTCTCTGTGCTGTCTTTCTTAAATTTTCTGTCAATCTCAAAACTGTTCTAAAAAGTAAAGTCTATCTTTTAAAAAGTTCCAATTAAGTATAGATGAAAAATGGCATCTTGGGTTTTCTTTAATTGGACATGCTTTGTTTACTAATGCAGGGAAATCTGTCCACATTTGGGTTGGCTACTTACATTTGTTCTTCTGTGGATTGCTGATTGTCATGTGCCCCTAAGGTTTATGGTTATCTGTTATGTGACATTAGTGTAGTCATAGCTCACTGACACAGTCTCATGAACTACCACAGCCCGAGGATGTATTATCTGCCTGCTTTTCATTATCCAAATACCCATTTTACTGATGAAGAAATGGAGATTCAGATTCAGAGGCTGAAAAAATTGAACCAAGTCCACATTTAGTGTCACACCTAGACCTTGAACTCACATCTGTCTGACTCAAGAATTCCCTAAACACCACACTATACTGGGAAGTACCAAGTGTGTGACAGTGGCAGGAGGAGGGGGGGATCCTGACAGCTGGCTGGGTGTCCAGTGACAAACTTTAATTCTGTATTTTAAGGAAGTGATGACACCCCAACGGGGGGCACCATCCAGGCAAACTAGAAGTATGTAGGAAGTCCCTGAGTGGCTGCTGTGAGAAATGGCTCATGAGGGCAACGAGCTTTGTGTCCCAAGCAGAGGGACTAGAGTAGGTCACTCCAGATCTACTGAGAACAGCAAAATGGATCCTCTGTAGTCGCCCTCAGAAGAAATGCATCTTTCAGGGGCCAGCAGGGGACACAATCTCATGTCATACATCATCATAACTTAATGTTGACACTGAAAACTGAAGCCAGGAAGGGGAATCTCCTCTCCTCAGAATTCTTAAACAGCATCCAAGCTGTGGGGGACCCCATTCACCAGCACTTGCTTCTCAGGTCTTGACCTCAAGAAATTGGGCAGAAATCCAAAGGCTCTGGACTCAAGGGAGGGGATTTGACCTCTGACTTGGCTGCCTGTCTTGTACAACCTTGAGCAAATCAATTCACCACTGGGGTCCTTGCTTTGTTCATATCAAAACAGGAACCACTGCTCTACTGACCTCATAGAATTTTCCAGCAGATGAATAATAGTACTGATGGCTAACAGTTACTGCACAGTCACTACAGACCGGTATTTTGCAGGCATCATCGCATTTAATACTCACAGCAATCATGCTGGCCACGTACTTACATTATCCTTATTTTATAGATTGGAAAACAGCTCCAGAGGAAGGATATCGTTTGTTTGAGGTCACCCGGTTTGCGAAGATGAAGTCAGAGTTTACAGCCCATGTTGTTCACCGATGAGTTACGTCACTAACCACGTTCCAAAGTGATGCTGATGGAAAGAATGCTGGTGCTTCAGAGTCCTGGGGCAACCTTGAGAAGCTGCAGAGGAGTGGACGACCACGAGCTGGGGCTTGGTATTTATCGCTGGGTGGATATGCAAGCTGAGGGGGTTTGGAGAAGAAAGATGCAGAGAGAAATGAGCTTGACTGGGGAAAACGAGCAGAGAGGGAGAAGAGAGAGTTGGGGCAGCTGCCAAAAGGAATGGAAATCTGGGAAGACAGAGCGACTGGAAGGGGATTTTGAAGAAGCTTTGCTCTCGGGTGTACTTTGTGATGGCTATTCTCTGGCCTCCACTAAACCTTCAGGAAAATCCCTACTTTTCCTCAATGCCTTTAGAGGTGGATCCAGGGTTACTCATTGTACTGCTCACGGATGGCAGTGCTTCATTTTCATATTCCCACCTGCCTCAATACTTGTTATCCTACTGTTTCAAAATAGGAAAACCAACTCCTATCATAACCCCTAATGGGTTCTATCTAGTATCTCCTACAGGACTTAAGGGTAGTAATACTCTACAAAAATCAGTTGGTTTTCTAATTAATAACAAAGAACAAGATTAAGAGGATATTAAGAAAGCAGTTCCATTTCCAAAAGCATCAAAAATAATAAAATAGAAAAGGCTGTAAACTGAAAAATACAAATATTACTGAGAAAAACTAATTTAAATAAGTGAAAGGGCAGCCATGTTCATGGATTGGATGACAATACTGTGCAGGTATCCATCAATACCACCCACATCGATCTCCACATTCAATGCCATCTCATTCAGTGCTCACCTCCCTCAGGTCAATCCACAACGTCTACTGCTCTTCCCTGTGGTTCCTTGGTTGGGAAAGTGCTGGATAAACATCTGTTCTTTTGGATTCAGATCCTAGACACCTGACACTCAATAACTCCATGGAGCTCTTAAAAAAATCTTGATTAGGGCCCAGTACATTACAGTCACAGGCTGTGAGAGTTTTTAGTACAGCAATGCGAGAAGAGCCCTAAAATAGGGAGGAGGTTCCATTGTAGTAAGGTTCCTGTTCTATCAGCCCTCACACTGAGTAAAACTACAGAACTTGATTAAAAATCTATTTGCTACATCAAACAGTCATATAAAGTCAGGAATTTATATTTATTTTAAACTAATATGCGTATTATAAAATTACATATAAAAACATAAATATATGTAATGTATTATATGGAGAGAACTTCGTATGTAAAATGCATTATAATGTATGAAATGCTATATATTGCATATTATGTGTTACATGTTGCATATTATATATGTTGTATATTATATGTTACATAGAGAGAGAGAGAAAAAGAAGAGAGGATGTAGGGCAATTTCATTTTCCGATTCTAGGAAAATAATGAAACCCAAACCATCAGGAAC
The DNA here is from genome assembly GCF_041296265.1 of Equus caballus. Lineage (NCBI taxonomy): Eukaryota > Metazoa > Chordata > Mammalia > Perissodactyla > Equidae > Equus > Equus caballus. The sequence goes on along the minus strand of NC_091691.1, from coordinate 2,007,067 downwards.
GGTATCACTTGAGCAGAGCATAGGTGCAAGTACCATCCGTGTTATATGCAGAAACATTCACCTTGACCCCAGGGGGCATCTGGGATGAGACTAGATGACTGAAATCTCTGGGCGATGGTGAACACAGAATTGGGGGACAGCAGCTATGAAGACGCACTGAGCCACATGCCGGACGCCCCAAGCGCAGAGCGAGCTTGTGAGCTTCTAGAGGTGGAGACTTGACACACTGCGGGAGAGGAAAATGAAGTTACTGGACCCACTGAAACGGGACTCATTGATCCTCTAGCCCATGGTGGGCAGTGTGCATCAGCATGGTCCTTCAGAGGTAAACAGCACAGCCCAGGGAAAGCTCTGACCTGGGTCAAGCAGCATCACCCAACAGCCACCAGGGGGAGCACCTCCCTGCACTTTCCTGCTCTGTGAAGGGCCCCTGAGCCCCGGGTTCTTCTCCCATATCCAGCTTCCCAATCCCTCCATTCACCACTGGCTCCACACTTTCCCTATAGGAAGGAATGATTCTGACCCATGATGCCTTGAGAGTGTCTGAGACAGTTTCTGGGTTTGGGTCAGGGCTCCCTGCAGAGGTCAGGGGTCCTGGCTCATTACTATGGCCTCCCAACTTATTCGTGATGGAATATATAATAAATGCGTTAGCTCTAAAAATGTCAGAATTTTAGTGGCTATTTATAAGTAGTATGTCATTAGTCATTTATTTCTATATTTTACAGTGACTTAGGAAAGCTGATATTATTTGTGTTTTTCAGATAATTCAATTATTTTTTCTAATTCTTCCTTTTCCTCTTAAGTTTTAGATGCTCCTTCTCTTCAAATTTCGTGCTCATCAAAGTACATATTTTTCTGCACTGTATCAAAGAATCCTTTGTTTAATAGAAGACACAGAATAATTCGGTATGGACCTTTGTCTGAGGTGAGTTGGGGCTCTCAAATACAGATGACGGGAAAGGAAACAATAACCCTGCACATTTTATGAAACGATGTGCTAGCAATCCTGGAATGAACATAAAATCATATTTGATTTCACGCTGTGAGAACGCCAATGTAGTGGTTAAATTGCAAAGATTACTGGAGAAGTTTTGTCTTCCTCCTGCTCCTCTCTAATTCCAAATCCCCTCAGCTGCTCTGCCCGTTCCTTCTGCCCCAGATAGCACTACTGAGGGAAAAGGGCGTTTAAAATGCTGCATAATGTTCACACCAACTCGGCCAGACTCCTTTCAGTGTCATTCTTTATATAATACGATAAATAATATTCTTCTCATGATTCATTCCAGAGACATTGACGAACTCCACACAATGAAATGCCTAGACAGACAGTAACATAGGGACACAGGAAGTACTAATTTGCAGTCTCCTGTACAACTAAGACTGGACAAATGTCACAGAGGACGGGAATGACCTTGGTGGTGGTCAATAGGGGGACCGCCTTATAACCATTTATTAAGCTCTGCCCATATTTTGGTGCATATTTTCAAATTTATTTTGCGTATGTTTTTAAAGCATTTGTAATATATAAATATTGTTTTATGTAAAAACCCCAACAGAACCTGTCTCAGACCTGGTCAGTATCAGGATTCAAGTTACTGGGAGTTGTTCACTTGGTGAATTTAGAAAATCAGATGGCAATTATTTGTTCTCTGGCCAGAGTTTCATTTGTCATCTGAGACAGAGAGGCTGCATGGGGCTCACTCCATTTGGCCCAAACAGAAGTCTGCAGTCGCTTGTCAAATAAATGTCTTTATGTTGTTGCATATGCAAAATAGCCTTCTCTTTTCAGGCTGAGTAATATTTCTTGGCATTATCTTTATCTATTCATCTGTCGATGGACACTAAGCTGTTTCCATACCTTGGCTCTTGTGAACAAGGCTGCAGTCAACACAAGAATGCACATGTCTCTTTGAGATTCCGATGTCAATTCTGGTGGATATATACCCCAAAGTGGGATCGCTGGATTGTGCTGAGTGAAAGAAGCCAGTCACAGAAGGACAAATATTGTGTGATTCCACTTATGTGAGCTATCTGAAACGGTTCAACTCACTATAGTTGACAACACTGCATTGTGTCATTGAAATTTGCGAAGAGAGAACTTAAATATGCTCGCAAGAAAAAGAGAGAAAGAGAAGAAAAGAGAAACCTGTGTGGTGACGGATGTGTTATTTATCCTGATGAGGGGAATCCTTTCGCAATGTATCAAATCATGTCATTGTAAATAGCTAACACGTTTATTTGGCAGTGATGCCCTATTAAAACTGAAAAAATACCCCCCAAACCAAAAAAGAAGGAAAAAATGTCAAACTCACAGAAACAGAGGAGAATGGTGATTGCCAGGAGCTGGGGGAAGAGGAAAGAGGGAGCTGCTGTCTGACAGGCACAAAGTTTCAGTCGTGCAAGATGAGTAAGTTCTAGAGAGCTGCTCACAGCCCTGTGCCCAGAGTTCCCAGTACCGCAGTGTGCGCTTATGACTTGGTTAACTGGGCCGACCATATGGTAAGCGTTCTTACCACAATAAAAAAAAAACTGGGCAATTTCTGGTGATCACAAAATGCTTAGAGTATATAATTGAAGGAGTAGTACATGAAATATCAAACTTCAAACTTAGATAATTTTGAAGAAATGAAAACTAGAATTGTTTGACCTTGAAAGAATTAATATCTCACTAAATGTATTCTCTGAAAAAGATGTACAGTGTTTATAAATGCAGCGTTGAGAGGATCTGACGGGGTGACATTTTAATAAACTACTTGACGTTTAGTGGATACTCAATAAATGTTCGTTCTCCTTTCATTTCTGGTAACTTTGGACCCAATTCCTTCCCAGAGGCATCAGAAGAGATCACATTCATGTGCTTAGAGAACGTCACATGTGCTCTGTGTCCTCCACGTAGGCAGGGCGGGATGGCTGAAGTGGGCTGGAGTCCCCACAGGTAGGTGTGTCCCTGATCAAACCTTAGCACATCAGGTTCTGGTAATATAATTTCTCCTTAGAGCAGACTTTTTAAGAACAGAATGCTCTAGCATATTTCAAAATTGTTCATTTTTTCTTTCCTCTGTCAGAAGCACAATATTTTTTTCTCAGACATTCACTGTAAGAGGCAGGTCCAGCTGTTGGAGGCAAAACTCACAAAAGTTTAGGCCCCTGTTTTAACTCTCTGAGGGTCCACACTTGTCCACACTGGGCCTCCTGCAGATTGTCCGTTACAGGTCAGGCTTCCCTGCCCCAGCACTGGTCCCCTCGGGGGCTCAGTTGTGATTCTCTGCGTTCACCTGTGAGTCTCCCCAATCTGGGGGCGGCAATTTGCCCTATGACCTCACTGCTCTTAGGAACCTAAGAACAGCTGGAGCCTTTTCAGTTTGTTCAGCTGTTTATTGTTTGGGGATGGAGTGGAGACTTCCAGGCTCCTAACATCATGGACCAGAAGCCAGAAGTCAAGCCAACACCTTATTTGTTTTATTTATAGCTCTTCTAATTAATATGGACTGGACATATAATAAAGGGTCCATATTTGAAATGCATAATTTGATACCTTTTGACAATTTATACCCCTTGGAAAACATCAGCACAATCGAGAGAGTGAACATTTCCGCCCTGGCACAGTCTCCTCAGGCCCCTTGGGATCCCTCTCTCACCCCATCCCGTCATTTCCTCCTCAGGCAGCAACGGATGTGCTTCCGCTCATTGTGGTGGGTTTGCATTTTCTCAGATGCATAAATGGAGTCACACAGTATCACCCTTGTATGACCCAGTTCTTTCACTCAGTGCACTGCTTTTGAGATTCTTGAAGATTGTAGCTGAGTTGCGCTCAAACACACGGAGGATGCACTATGAACTTTGGGGACAGAGGGGCTTTCCCATCGTGGGCCCTTCCTCTATTATTAAGTGACATTGTAAATGCATATTCTCCACTTGCGCTGGTATAGAGATTAATAGAATCCACTCAGGACTCTATAAGGTACTCATACTATTTCTTGGGCGGCTTGAAGCTTCTCATCCTCTAGGGACTGTGGCTTCTGCGCCTGCTGGATGCTCAGCCCTGCCGGCATTTGTGTTGTTATTTTCTCATCTTCCCCAGTAGTGAGTAGAATGCTTTATTATTTCCGGCTTAGAATGAGTAATGCATAATCACAATGCCAAATCAATTTATAAAAGTATGCCCCCTCTGCATCCTTTCTCGTGGGCCACTGGTTTCTCAGTAGAAGAGGCCAATGATGCTGATATATGTGCACCCAGAGAAATGTTTTTCATTGACTGCAAGTTGCTTTGTTTTGTTTTGTTTTGTTTTGTTTTTTATGTCTTTAAGTGTGTGACCTTATTTATTTCTGAGAACCGCACCACTCTTACTTCCCAGGCAGCGCACCAGCATGGAGAGGGTGTGCACATGACCTGGGGGTGCGCTATTAGATAGAGCAACAAAACCAGAGGTCAGTTAAATTTGAATTCAGATAAACAACATGGAACATTTCGCTATAAGGATGCCCTATGCAATATTGATTATCCGAGTTTCTAGATTAACAGTGTGTCCTGTATTTTATCAGATCCCTCTAGCTAGAGGTCACATCCTGCAAGAGCTGAGCTGGCTGAGCTCCCCCTCCTGACACCAGGTCTAAACTCTTAACCTCTGTGACAGAGAGTCTCTAACCAGTTATCCCCAAGGGACTCCTTCAGGCACAATACATGCACGTGGCCTACCTCTCATTCATAGTGTCTATTGACTTTCCTCAGTAATCATTCTATTACCCTCAGAGCCCCAGACTCAGGGCCTCTCCAGAATCTTCTGCATCCTGACGTCTGGATCAGGGACCTGTGGTGTGCTTCAACCAGAGAACTGAATCTGGCAGATGCAGAGCCTCAGTGCGCTCACAAGGGGGCAGCAGCCAGAGCTGACAAGATGAGTGAGGATCTAGCCCAGGAGGAATTCCAGACACAGAGCTGGCCTGGAACCCTTGCTGGGAACCTGGACCTTCAGTTGTAAATCAGGGAGGGGGGATGACTCAAAGGGGAAGTTTGGGGCCTGAGGCCCAGAAACCTCTTCCTAGGCCATGAGAGGATGAGGATGCTCCGCAGTTGCTGGGAAAATGCCGAGCCTGCTCCAGGGCAGGCGGGTGAAGTGGGTCGATGGATAAGACCTTCTTACAGCTGACACCACTCAGGACTCATGTGGACTCCCATGAGTGTGTTTTCCTCAGCTCACAGGCGCTGACCTCTGTCCTCCTCTCCTATCACACCCCATGGGAGCTTTCCAAGAATCTGAGGTGTGACATGGGGCTGTGGGACATCAGAGGCAGAAATCCCCATTATGTGCATGTGTGACTCTCCCTGTGAAGCTCTTTTTCTTTTTCTTTTTTTTGAGGAAAAGTAGCCCTGAGCTAACATCTGCTGCTAATCCTCCTCTTTTTGCTGAGGAAGACTGGCCCTGAGTTAACATCCATGCCCATCTTCCTCTACTTTATACATGGGACGCTTACCACAGCATGGCGTGCCAACTGGTGCCATGTCTGCACCTGGGGTCCGAACCTGCAAACCCTGGGCCACTGAAGTGGAACGTGCACACTTAACTGCTACGCCACTAGGCCGGCCCGTTCCTGTGAAGCTCTTGATGAACCTCAGATCCCAAGGTCACCTTCTCCTGCACAGGGAGCAGCACAGACATTGGGGGTCACCATGGCAACGGTACCAAGGACTCCCATGCAGAACCCCTATGTGTGTGACCTAGGACGGATGTCATTGACCTGCCAAGAGCATGAACCTGATTCTCCAGGTTCTGTTTGTTAACAGAACTGCTTTCACCACCTGTGCTCCAGCCTGAGGACCAGGCTGATTATCATTGCTATGGAGCTGAACACAATCCCAATGCCACTACGAGCTCCTGTTCCACTGGAAAATGTGGTAAAAAATCTGCTTCACTTCACTCCCCTGTCTGACCCGTCACTCCCCTGTCCCTGCCTGTGACCAACACCAGCTCAGGTTTGGGCTTCTGCTGTCACTTCTGCTGCTAAAACTGCAGGCCTTCATGCTCTTGACCCAGTCTGTTTTATGGGGTCAGGGAAGATGCCTCCTTTAGAAGATAATGGTCTCCTTGGCAAACAGAATTGCTTTGCTGCCAGAAGCAAAATAGCCTCCACAGCTGTTAGTGGTGACGAGAAGGACAGAAATGCAGCATACGTGACCTGGGAGAACCAGGTGACCCTCAGTGCAGCCACTTGTATGTCCACTGTACCAGACTGGGCTTTACTGGTAATTCCCTGAGTTCTGAAAGTGTAGAGAAACTGTGTTTCTCTTTTAACTGATTTTAGAACTTTCTGGAGCTCCTGAATTCCCAGGTGCTGGCCATTCCTCTCCACTGAGAAGATCTGAACCAACCCATTATGAAGGAAGACACACAAATGAGAAACAGACATGTGAAAAGATGCTCAACCTAACAGGTCATTGGGGTATTACAAGTTTAAACAATGAGAGACAAGCAGACCCTATTAGAATGGCTGAGACCTAACACATGACAACAGTAGATGCTGCCTGGGATGTGGGGTGGCAGGAACCCTCATTCTTGCTAGTGGGAATGCAAAATGTCAGCTACTTGTAAGACACGTTGGCAGTTTCTTACAAAGCTAAACTAACTCTTGTATGATACAGAAATCACACTCCTAGGTATTTACCTAAATGAGTTACTTGGGTGGACACAAGAATATCTCATAGATGTTTACAGCTGCTTTATTCATGATTGCCAAAACTTGAAAGCAACCAATATGTCCTTCAAAAGGTGAAGTGATAAATACCAGTACACCTATACGATGGAATATGATTTAGCGATAAAAATAAATATTATCTGGCCACAGAACGACACGGAGGAACCTTCCATGCGTATTTCCAAGTGAAGGAAGCCAATCTCAAAAGGATGGAACTGTGAGGGGTGTGGGACTGGGAGGGCAGGAGCCCTGAGCAGCAGCTCCAGCCCAGGTCGACATGTCTCCTGCATCCACCAGAGGGCGCTGGTGCTCCCCAGTTCCTCAGCTGTGAGCTCCTCTCTGCCCTGCATCTTGCAAGTGTTCCTGTGAAATCCTTGGGGTGAAGCCCTCCCCTCTCCTACACACTCTTTTGAATAGATGCAGGCTTGGCTAAGGTTGAAGGAGGGGCATGTGCAGCCTCCAGAAAGGGGAAGATTTGCATGGAGACCTCCCACCTGAGAATCAGGGTGACACATAAGAAGGGGTAGTGGACTCTGGCCTGGCTGTGCGGCTGGGGAAGCAGAGCCTGGAGGTATCTCCACCATGGCCTGGGCTCCACTCATCCTCTTTGCGTACTGCACAGGTGGCTGGCTGCAGGGAATTCTGGGATGGCATCTGGATGTCACCTGGGATGATGACCTCTCCCTCCTCCCTGGGAATGGAGTCTGTCTTGTCCTCACTGATCTCTGTGTCAATTACTCCTTGCAGGGTCTTGGGCTGAGTTTGTGCTGACACAGCCCCGCTCTGTGTCTGAGTCACTGGGACAGAAGGCCACCATCTCCTGCACCCGCAGCAGTGGCAACATTGGAAACAGCTACGTGTACTGGTACCAGCAGCACCCGGGCATTGCCCCCAAGACCGTGATCTACGATGATGACAAAAGACCCTCTGGGGTTGCCAATCGATTCTCTGGCTCCATCGACAGCTCCTCCAATGCTGCCTCCCTGACCATCTCTGGGCTGCAGCCTGAGGACGAGGCCGACTACTATTGTCAGTCTTATGACAGCAGCGATAAGCACACAGTGCTCCAGACCCGAGGGGAAGTGAGACCAAAACTCCCCAGAGCTTCCCCATGCTGGGTCTGCTTTCCATACGTCCCCATCAGAGAAGGTTCTTCTTTCCTGTCTCCTGCTGGAAGGTTCACGTTGAGATTGTATGCGTATGAATCTATTTTCTTTCCAAAATTTTCCCCCCACGTCTTCACGGATGATTTCCTAGTTCCTTTTCAATCACTTCATGGAAGTGATTTAGTTCAAAACAGGGTTTCTGAACCCAGCACTACAGACAATGTGGCTGCACCGTTCCTGGTGCAGAGAACTGGTCGGTGCATTGTAGGGTGTTTGGAAACATTCTTTGTGCCGCACACATCAGACGCCAGGAGCATCCTACTCTCCGAGTCATGGTACGCAAAAACACCTCCTGACGTTACTAAAATGCCCTGAGGGGAGGCACCATTAACCCAGTCTGAGAACCACTGGTTAAAATAACACGTTCGCAGCTGTTAGGAGGCCTTTGATGTTGAGTCCTCTTTCCGCCTTTCAGCTGGACGGAAGGCTGGAGGTGTCATGTCCCTGTGCTTCCGCTTTCCTATCTGTTAGACAAAACAGTTACACAGACTCAAATGAGGTCAGAGAACTTGTGACCCAATGACATGGAATCTCCTCTCAACCAGAGTGAAGAGCACAATTTTTGGCCAGACTAGGTGTGCAATTAAGATTTTAAATCTGTACACAATGCACATAAAAATATAACAGATCCATCTTCACTTATTCTCTTAGGGAGTGTTTTTCAGGCATGGGATACAAAGATGAATAAAAACATGACAGGGTCATGAACTCTCAGAGTTTGCAGCACAACGTGGGTAGGGGACAACAGACAGGAGCAGCATGTGGATAGTGGAGCAAATTCTAGGACAGAAATCAACCTCCAGGAGCAAATGAATCCCCGTGTTGCCCTAATGTGCCAGGTGCACATTAGTTGTCAGAATGTCTGCTCACACTTCACTGAACTAAGAGCCTGTAAGATAATCAAATGTCACAGGATATTAAATAAATAGCTCAAGATCCAGCATATGATGAGTAAAATTTTTTTATTGAGTTAATGATAGGTTACAATCTTGTGAAATTTCAGTTGTATATTAATGTTTGTCATTCGTGTTGTAGGTGCACCACTTCACCCTTTGTGCCCACCCCCCACCCCACCTTTCCCCTGGTGTCCACTAAACTCTTCTCTTAGTCCACATTTTTAAATTCCTCATATGAGTGAAGTCATACACAGATTATCTTTCTCTCACTGGCTTATTTCACTTAACATAATTCCCTCAAGGTCCATCCATGTTATTGCAAATGGAATGATTTTGTTCTGTTTTGCAGCTGAGTAGTATTCCATTGTATATATATACCACATCTTCTTTATCCATTCGTCTGTTGCTGGGCACTTAGGTTGCTTCCACGTCTTGGCTATTGTAAATAATGCTGCAATGAACATTGGGGTACATAGGACTTTTGGGATTGCTGACTTCAGGCTCTTTGGATAAATACCCAGTAGTGGGATGGCTGGATCGTATGGTAGTTCTATTTTTAATTTTTTGAGGAATCTCCATACTGTTTTCCATAGTGGCTGCACCAGTTTGCATTCCCACCAGCAGTGTATGAGTGTTCCTTTTTCTCCACAACCTCTTTAACATTTGTTACTATTACTTTTAGATATTTTTGTCATTCTAATGGGTGGAAGGTGATATCTTAGAGTAGTTTTGATTTGCATTTCCCTGATGATCAGCGACGATGAGCATCTTTTCATGTGCCTATTGGCCATCCGTATATCTTCTTTGGAGAAATGTCTGTTCATGTCTCCAGCCCATTTTTTGATCGGGTTGTTTGATGTTTTGTTGTTGAGTTGTGAGAGTTCTTTATATATTATGGATATTAAGCCTTTGTCAGATATATGACTTGCAAATATTTTTTCCCAGTTAGTGGATTGTTTTTTGTTTCAATCCTGTTTTCGTTTGTCTTGAAGAAGCTCTTTAGTCTGATGAAGTCCCATTTGTTTATTCTTTCTATTGTTTCCCTTCTCTGAGAAGACATGGTGCCCGAAAAGATCCTTTTAATACTGATGTCAAAGGGTGTACTGCCTACGTTTTCTTCTAGAAGCCTTATGGCTTCAGGTCTCACCTTTAGGTCTTTGATCCATTTTGAGATTATTTTGGTGAATGGTGAAAAAGAATGGTCAATTTTCATTCTTTCACATGTGGCTTTCCAGTTTTCCTAGCTCCATTTGTTGAAAAGACGTTCTTTTCTCCATTGTATGCCCTCAGCTCCTTTGTCGAAGATAAGCTGTCCATAGATATGTGGTTTTATTTCTGGGCTTTCAATTTTTTTCCATTGATCTGTGCACCTGTTTTTGTACCAGTACCATGCTGTTTTGATTACTGTAGCTTTGTAGTATGTTTTGAAGTCAGGGATTGTGATGTCTCCCGTTTTGTTCTTTTTCCTCAGGATTGCTTTAGAAATTCGGTGTCTTTTGTTGCCCCATATGAATTTTAGGATTCTTTGTTCTAATTCTGTAAAGAATGCCATTGGGATTCTTATTGGGATGGCGTTGAATCTGTAGATTGCTTTAGGGAGAACGGACATTTTATCTATGTTTATTCTTCCAATCCATGTACATGGAATGTCTTTCCATCTCCTTATGTCGTCATCCAATTCTCTCAGAAAGGCCTTGTAATTTTCATTATATAGGTCCTTCACTTCCTTAGTTAAATTTACCCAGAGATATTTTATTCTTTTTGTAGTGATTGTGAATGGTATTGTGTTCTTGAGTACTTTTTCTGTTAGTTCGTTATTAGAATATAGAAATTCTACTGATTTATGCAAACTGGATTTGTACCCTGCAACTTTGCTGTAGTTGTTGATTACTTCTAAGAGTTTCCCAATGGATTCTTTGGGGTTTTCTATATATAAGATCATGTCGTCTACAAATAGCGAGAGTTTCACTTCTTCCTCCCCTATTTGGATTCCTTTTATTCCTTTTTCTTGCCTGATTGCTCTGGCCAGGACCTCCAGTATTATCTTAAATAAGAGTGGTGATAGAGGGCATCCTTGTCTCATTCCTGTTTTCAGGGGGATGGCGTTCAGTTTTTGCCCATTGAGTATGATGTTGGCTATGGCTTTGTCATATATGACCTTTATTATGTTGAGGTAGTTTCCTTCTATGCCCATTTTGTTCAGAGTTTTTAGCATAAATGGCTGTTGGAGCTTGTCAAATGCCTTCTCTCCATCTATTGAGATGATCATGTGGTTTTTATTCCTCAGTTTGTTGATGTGGTGTATCATGTTGATTGATTTGTGGATGTTGAACCATCTGTGTGTTCCTGGTATGAATCCCACCCGATCATGATGTATGATCCTTTAGATAAATTGCTGAATTCTGGTTGCCAAAATTTTGTTTAGAATTTTTGCATCTATGTTCATCAGTGATATTGGCCTGTAGTTCTCTTTTTTCGTGGTGTCTTTGTCAGGTTTTGATATCAGCATGATGTTGGCCTCATAGAATGTGTTAGGAAGTGTTCCATCCTCCCTTATTTTTTGGAATAGCTTGAAAAGGATAGGTATTAAATCCTCTCTGAAAGTTTGGTAGAATTCCCCAGGAAAGCCATCTAGTCCTGGGGTTTTATTCTTTGGGATGTTTTTGATGGCTGTTTCAATCTCTTTCCTTGTGATTGGTCTGTTCAAATTGTCTGCCTCTTCTTGAGTGAGCTTTGGGAGGTTGTAGGAGTCCAAGAATTTATCCATTTCCTCTAGGTTATCCATTCTGTTGGCATATAGTTTTTTGTAGTATTCTCTTATAATCCGTTGTATTTCTGCAGAGTCTGTTGTTATTTCTCCTCGCTCATTTCTGATTTTGTTTATTTGAGCTTTCTCCCTTTTTTTCTTTGTAAGTCTGGCTAGGGGTTTGTCAATTTTATTTATCTTCTCAAAGAACAAGCTCTTTGTTTCATTAATCATTTCTACTGCCTTTTTCGTTTCAATAATATTTATTTCTGCTCTGATTTTTATTATTTCTCTCCTTCTGCTGACTTTGGGTTTTATTTGTTCTTTTTTCTCTGGTTCAGTTAGGTGTAGTTTAAGATTGCTTATTTGGGATTTTTCTTGTTTATTAAGATGTGCCTGTACTGCGATGAATTTTCCTCTTAATACAGCTTTTGCTGTATCCCATATGAGTTGGTATGGCATGCTATCATTTTCATTTGTTTCCAGGTATTTTTTTTATTTCTTCTTTAATTTCTTCAATGATCCATTGCTTGTTCAGTAGCGTGTTGTTTAGTCTCCACATCTTTGTGCCTTTCTCAGCTTTTTTCTTGTAATTAATTTCTAGCCTTATAGCATTATGATCGGAGAAGATGCTTGTTATTATTTCTATTGTTTAAAATTTGTAGAGGATTGCCTTGTTTCCCAACATATGGTCTATCCTTGAGAATGTTCCATGTGCACTTGAGAAGAATGTGTATTCAGCTGTTTTAGGGTGAAGTGATCTATATATGTCTATTAAGTCCAATTGTTTTAGTTTTTCATTTAGCTCCACTATTTCCTTGTTGATTTTCTGTCTGGATGACCTGTCAATTGATGTGAGTGGGGTGTTGAGGTCCCCTACTATTATTGTGTTGTTTTTAACATCTTCCTTTAGGTCTGTTAATAGTTGTTTTATGAATCCTGGTGCTCCTTTGTTGGGTGCATAGATATTTATAAGCCTTATTTCTTCCTGATGAAGTGTCCCTTTGATCATTATATATTGTCCCTCTGTGCCTCTCTTTACCTGTCTTATTTTGAAATCCACTTTGTCTGATATAAGAATTGAAACACCTGCCTTTTTTTGCTTGCTATTAGCTTGAAGTATTGTCTTCCACCCCTTCACTCTGAGTCTGTGTTTGTCCTTGGGGCTGAGGTGTGTTTCCTGGAGGCAACAAATTGTTGGATCATGTTCTTTAATCCATTTTGCCACTCTGTGTCTTTTAATTGGAGAGTTCAATCCATTCACATTGAGAGTGATTACTGAGGCATGTGGACTTAATGCTGTCAATCTGTCGCTCATGATCTTGTTTTCCTGCGTTTCTTTTCCTGTGTGCTTTAGCCTACCCATTTAATGCTGCAATTTCTTATGCTGGGTTTCTTAGATTTTTCCTTATTTATGTTTTGCGGCTCTGTTCTGTTTTTTAGTTTAGTGGCTACCCTGAAGTTTGTATTTAGAATCTCATGTATAATATAGTCTATTCTCTGGTGGTCTCTTACTTACTTGGCCTATACTGATTTAGACCCTTTGCTCTTCCCCTCCTAAATAATTATTTTCATTTCTTATTCTAACTCGTGTTATGAATTTGTAGTTAGAGTGATAAGATCGTCCTTGCTTTGGTAGTTTCCTTACCTTTACCCTAATGCTATAGTTGAATATTTGCTATCCTGTTCTGGTTCTATCCATCGGTCTCCCTAGTCTGTGGTTTGTGACCCCTTTCTCCCTTTTATCTTTTTTCAGGTATGAGAGCCTTCTTGAGGATTTCTTGTAGTGGAGGGCTTTTAGTTACAAATTCCCTTAAATTTTGTTTGTCTGGAAAAGATTTAATTTCTCCCTCCTATCTGAAGGAAATTTTTGCTGGATAAAGTATTCTTGGCTGAAGATTTTTATCTTTTAAAGCTTTGACTATGTCACTCCATTCTCTCCCAGCTTGTAAGGTTTCTGTAGAGAAATCCGCTGAAAGTCTGATAGGAGCTCCTTTGTAGGTTATTCTCTTTCTTGCTTTCCTTGCTTTCTTTGTCTTTCCTTCTTGCCATTTGTACTACTATGTGCCTTGCAGTAGGTCTTTTTACATTGACAAATGTAGGAGATCTGAAAGCTTCCTCTACACACATTTCTCCATCAACCCTAGATTTGGGAAGTTCTCTTCTATGATTTCATTAAGCACACTTTCTGCTCCATTTTCCTTTTCCACGTTCTCAGGAGTTCCTATGATCCTTAAGTTCTTACTCCTCATTGAATCCACTGTCTCTCGGAGATTTTCCTCGTTTTTAAAAATTCTTAGTTCTCTTTCTTCCTCTGTCTGGAGCCGTTCAGCCTGTCTATCTTCAATTATGTTAATTTGCTCTTCTATGATGTCTACACGGGCATTCAGGGAGTCCGTGTTCTGTTTTATCTGGTCCATTGTGTTTTTCATCTCTAGTAATTCTGTTTGATTCTTCTTTATAATTTCAATCTCTTTTGTGAAGTAACTCCAGAACTCATTGCCTTGTTTCTCTATTTTTCTCTCTACCTCATTGAGTTTTTTTTATTATAGCTGCTCTGAACTCATTATCACTTAGTTTATCTAATTCCAAGTCCTCAGGACTTAATTCTATGTTGCTATTGTTTTCCTTCTGGTCTGGGGCTTTTATAAATTGCTGGATGGTAGAGGAGCGGTTTTTTCGCATGGTGGTAGAAGTCGGTTGCAGTTACAGCCTGTCGCCCTAGATGGGGGTCGAGAGCCACGTGCTCTGAGCTCTCCGCCTTCGGGCAAGATGGCGGCACCCAGTGCGCTTTTCCGTGAGGGAGGGGCTGCTTTTCTCGCTCACCGATCTGGATTCCGATCAGTTCTGTTCTCTGGTCTCCCCCGGGGCCCTGCGTTTATGGGGTCCCTACCCATGGAAGCTTTCCCTTGCCAGCATGTTTCCACTGTACCAGTGACGGGAGTCCTAGATGATCCCCTGGTCGCATGGCCCCTCCCCAGCTCCTTCCTGGACCACACAGCAGGGATCGCAGAATCTAGGGGAGCGAGCCTTCTCTCCTACCCTGTTCCACCTCCTCCGAGGCCGTCAGCAATGTCTCTGTTCTCCGCCTTCTTGATATTGTAGGTCTCTAACGTGTTGGCATTAGATTTATTCTCTGAAATTCAGTTTTTCCAATCCTTTGTTGTATTTTGGAGAGGAGAGAGTCCCGGGTCAGCTCACCCCGTCATTTTCCTCCGTTCCTTTTTCTGATGAATAAAATTTAATGTTCAACTTCTTAACCCCAATTGCCCCAAAGGAACCTGGTGGGAGTACTCATAAAGGAAAAACAACATGTTCAAAATCTGTGTGTTCAAAGAAGACCCAACTCTGCCCGGGAGGAAAGTGCATAGAGGAGATCCATAGAGGATTGTCTGAGGATGTGGACGTGCGGGTCTGGACTTTCTTCCACTCAAATGTGTCATCCATGAACCTCACAGCTCCAAAACACAGGACGCCTTGCTCTTACTCCACTTTCTCGGTCAGTACAACCATCAAATGAGCTCACCATTTGGGAGATTACAACATAAACACAATAATGTGAGAGCAGTTGGACTTCTCTGCTTTATTGATGATTGTCCAAACTTGAAGTCAATCAATATGCCCTTTGAAAGGTGAGTTGATAGACAAATACCGGTACATCTATATAATGGAACATGATTTAGCCATATAAATAGATATTATTTTTGTACAATGTTATTTTGTACAATATTATATTTTTACAAATCTTTAATGCACAAGAGTTTGGGGACACTGAACATGTACGTACCTGCTGAAGCACGGACCGGTGACGTGCTGTTGTGTTTGGATTTGTTTTCACATTCAGTGAAGTATTAGGATGAGGGAAAGTGAGGACGGAAGATTAAAGAAGATGGGGCCTATCGATGACAGTTGAAGTTGGGTGATGTGTTCAGGTGGTTCTTTGAACTATTCTCTGGAGTTTATATAACTTCAAAATTGTCCACAATCTATTTTTTAAATTCTCTACTCCTATCTGTGATGATACTGGTATGTATTTCTGTTAAGAGACACTCAGAGTTGCTAACATGTGTGTTTTCACCATAATCTCAAGTTTAAGTCCTTCTGTTCCCAACAGACAGAGGAGGAGTTGGCTTGCAGACCATGAAGGGGACAAAAATTCAGGTTTTGAAGTTACAGGGGAGTGAGGGAAGCTGGAGGTCTGAGAGCAAGGAGAGGGGCAGTGAGGTGGCGTGGAGGGGGCAGGGACCAGACCGTGAAGGCCCCTTAGGGAGCCGAGGAGCTGGGGTTTATGCGAACAGCAGTGAGGATCACTGAGTAGGCGCCTGATCTCCCTGAGCTGAGTGAGAAGGATCTCTTGGGAGACCTTGAGGACAGAGTATCTGGGGGACACAAGGGATCCTGGTCATAGTTCAATTACTAAGAGGCCCTGTGAGTCTAGATGTTAGGGGACCACGTGCACAGATAAAGCAGAGCTGGATACGGGCACGGTGGGGAAGTGATGGCTTCTGGATTCAACTGCCCAGACACTCAACTCATCTGTGAAAACTTTAAAATGTCACAATAATCTTGTTACTAAAGTAAAACAATGATTAAAAAAGTACAAGTAGGAAAAATTTTATTTAAAATATAAACAAATTGTATGACACCTAAGAAAGAATGCTGATAAGATACATATGGCACAGATACGCAAAACTGTACAAACAATATATAACTCAATGTATAAAATAAAGAATATGTTACACATTCACTAGTAAAGGTGGAGCCTGCCCGAGCTGGTATCTTTATCCAATTACTGAGTCAAGCTAAACTCTGTCAAAACTTTAAATGCATGACCTGACTTTTGAAATGTTTGTTGAGCTGTCCTCTTTTGAACATACAACTGAGTTCACTCCTGGCAAATCCGCAGTCTGTGCCATTTCCCTGAAAAGCCCTGCATGTCCTTCACACCAGCTCAACTGTTCCATCATCTGAGACGCGTGACCTGATGCACATCCAGGTCATTTTGCTTTTTCTAAGGTGCACTCTGAATAGTTATATACATACATATTAGTATGTTACATGTACCAGGACTCCTTCTAGGAGTGAGAAATGACAGTAATCAAGCCCAGTGCATCAGAATCACAGCATCTAGGAATCAGATCACGGATGTGTGAACAGAGACGGTGACATGGTGAGCTGCAGGAACCAGCTGGGCTCTCAGGGCTTTGGGCCATGGGGAGGTGTATGCCCTGTCATCAGCAGGGGGCGCTGCAGGACTGCGTTGTGGTCCCTACACAGCTGCTCAGTGAGGACTATTCACTCAAAGCAGCCTGGGCCTGGGGGCTGGGCACTCTATGCATGCCATCAATACCACTCCTTTTCTAGCCTATTCTGTATCTTTCCCCAAAGTATCTTTTAACTCTTATCAAAACTCTGTCTTGTCTTTAAATTCCTCTTGGTTCTTCACTGCTCACTGATGGGGACTCAGCAGCCGTGTCCTCTCTGGCCTGGCAGAGTCCCCTGAGCAGGGACCTTTGTGTTGTCTCAGCAGGTGCTTCCTCCCAGGGCTCTCCCAAGGGGTGAAGCCGACCTCCACCCTCCTCAGTGTGTGGTGTGAGCTGAGCTCCAGCACCAGGGCTCAGGGAGGAGCTGGGCAGTCACTGGATGGAAACCCATTTGCATGGACAGCCCCTCCTGTGGCAGAGGGTGGAGAAGCAAAGGAGGCCTGGGGCAGCCTAGCCCCACTGTGGGACCAGGGGCCATGTGCACCATGGCCTGGACTCCTCTCCTCTTCATGCTCCTCTCTCACTGCACAGGTAGGGACAGGCTCCAGGGACAGAGGGCATCCTCCAGCTTCTGTCCCGTCTTGCTCAGATCCCTAAGAAACCTTAACCTGGTCCTGCCCCATCACCCATGAGTGTCTGTGTTTGCATGTTCCCTCTCCTGGCCTGTGCTGACCCAGCTGCCCTCCCTCTCTGCATCTCCTGGAACATCAGCCAGACTCTCCTGCACCCTGAGCAGGGGCATCAGTGTTGGCAGCAAAGATACATTTTGGTACCAGCAGAAGCCAGGGAGCCCTCCCCAGTGTCTCCTCTACTGCTACACAAACTCAGATAAACACCAGGGCTCCAGGTCCCCAGCTGCTTCTCTGGATCTAAAGATGCCTCAGTCAACGCAGGGCTTCTGCTCATCTCTGGGCAGCAGCCCAAGGATGAGGCTGACTATTACTGTGAGACTGTGCACAGTAGTGCTTCTCACAGTGACACAGGCAGATGGGAAATTGGGGCAAGAACCTCAGCCCACTCAGGCCCTTGGAATAGACACTTCTGCAATTTTACAGTAACCTGTATACACACTAACTGCCTGGAAGTAGTTTCTGGTTCACATTGGCTGTCTTTCCAATTTTCCGGTCAATACATCTGCAATCTCAGGTAAACAAACACCAAAGTGAAAACCAAACCAAACAAAATATAAATCTCATGATGACACTGAATCTTTGCCTGGTGACCCATGTGTGATAAAATCAGAGCCTTTGTAGCTGGGCCGTTTGTCTTGAAAGATGGGAAATCAGCCTATGCTAGATTTCCTCTTGGTTGGAATCCAGGGTCCATCCAGCAAGTGGACAGTCCTCCACAGCAGGGACTCTGCTCTCTGAGGGTTCAGGGCAGAGACCTTCCCACCCAGGCTCCTGTGCTCAGATCTGGCTGAGGCTCACTGTATTCAGGGATGAGACATTAAGCTGTAAGACGCTGCTGTGAGAAACATCCCAGGAGAAATTCCAGCCACAGAGCTGGCCTGGCACACTTACTGGGTGCCTGGACCTACAGTTGTCATGTCAGGGAGAAGGGGAGACAAAAATGGTGAGCCTGCTGCATGGAAGATGTGTGAAGTAGGTCCCACAGTTGAGACTTTCCTACTGCTGATCCCCCTCAGGCCTCATGCAATTTCCGGTGTCTGGGTGACCCTGAGCCTACAGGTACACATTTGAGTTCTTCTTTCCTCTTGTATCTCAGTGGAGCTTTCCAACTAGACAAAGTGTAAGAGAAGGACAGTGGAATATGAGGGAGCAGAAACTCCCCGATATGTGCATGAAGTAAATCCATCCCAGGAAGCTCTATAGAAGGACCCAAACAGTCTCCTTTAAGGAAATCAACAGAAACATTGTAGGTTACCGTGGAAATCATTATCAAGTATTCCCATAAAGAGCCCCTATGTGTGTGTCCTAGGACAGCAGGGCTTCCAGACCAATCTCCAGATCTGGGTCTGTCAACATGACCTCCTTGACCACTGCAGGTTCCAGCCAGAGGATGAAGCTGATTGTCACTGTCAAACAGCTGCATGCAACCTCCATGCCACTCCCAGTCCATGAGGAGTGAGACAAGGATCTGCCCTCCACTCCCCAGTCTGACCTAACTCTCCTCTGTCCCTGCCTGTGGCCAACAGCAGCCCAGGGTTTGGCTTCTACTGTCACTTGTGCTGCTAAAACCAGAGGGACTGACGCTTTTGAGTCATTCTAACTGTACGAATGCAAAAAACAAAAATAAAACATTTTATTACTGGTTTTCCAATGCCAAAAAATCACTTTCTCAACTTAAAATAGCACCTCCTGCCTCATGCTGGCAGGATGACATGGAGAGGAGAAGTCAGCCAGCGTGACCTAGGAGGCCCAGGGCCTCCTCTGCACAGTCCCCTACATGTCCCTTGAGCCTGGCCCTGGCTTTGCTGATGGTTCCCTGAGCTCTGAAACCTGCACAAAGTGGAGGTTCTCTTCTTCTCCTCAGATCACATCCTCGAGGAACTCCTGGATCCCAGGTGCAGGAGAGGACGCTTCCCATTAAGGACCTGACCCTCAGACCCATCACCACCTCACTTTCCCCAGTTTAATCCCACAGATCTTACTGGTTTTGCAGCTATAGATCTTTTTTGGGGGGAGGATGCTTGAATGTATCTCAGTTCTTTGGGATCAGACATCTATGACCCAACCCTCATTATCATAGAGAACCCTGATATTACAGGTCTATTTACAGAGAGCCTTCTCCTTTCTTTACTGTCAGTATATGGAGCAGTTACCAAGTAAACCTGACCAGGGCCCAGTGTGGGTTGGGTGACAGATCTTGGATGCTACCAAGTCAAGCAGGTAGGATGAATCTCGAAAGAAGTGATATGTTCATAGCAATTGTTTACTTATCTATCTTCAGACTAAAAACATTGATAACACGAGACTAAAGTAGGAAAAACTACCGGAAATATATCATATATTCAGAAGAAGAAAGAATACATCTCCAGAACAGCCATTAAGGGCAAATGAGCCCAGAGAGGTCAGCAGGAGGGAGGGCGGCTTTCCCCAACAGCGCTGTGTTCCAGCAGCCACAAGAGATGTCACGACCAGCACTTGTGCAGTGGGGGTGGGGGATCTAACAGGAGTCCCTCACAACAACAACAGCAACAAAAACAATGACAACCACAACATAAGTCAGCCTGTCAGTGTATCCAACATAGATTTTTCATCAGTATGAACCAACAGAGTACACTGTAGAATTTTAGGTCTTGAATTTGGCTTAAGATGATCCAGACACATGGCAGAAGCAAAGTATTGGGTCATCCTGAACTATCTGGCACCGTAAGAACTGTGCAATACAGCCTGTATTCAGCAGTCCGGAGGTCATTAGTTATCTACAGACAATTAATATCTCAGACTCAAACCCTGTTAAAAGACCCACTGATTCTGCTATTTGGGGTAATAACATCACAAAGATCCATGTGCAAAGTCAGGATGCCCTCCATGAGATGTGAGAGGAGTCAGAGGCACTAGTGGACCCTGGATCTGAGACCAGCAGGGTGCTGTTGGAGTGGTCCTGAGACTGCTGGGTTCTGGGCAAGGTAGACATAGAAAATGCTCTCCTGACTCTTGCATACTTGGGCAAAGAGTTTCCTCATTGAAGTGTGGCTTTTCCGTGCCCTTGTTTAATTGACCAAAAGCTAAGTTCTCATACCCACTCTAAGGAACAGGGTCTACAGCATGCAGCCCCATCTTCTCAATTTATGCTCCCAAAGTCTGTCCTTGACAGTAACACATTATGTGATTGTCTCACAGTCATCAGCTATTCCTCAATGTAAAGGGCAGGCTGCCATGAGAACAGAATCCATGATGGATCAGGGAAAAGCCAGAGACATGTACAGAGTCCAGCTGCGTCTCATGCAGGGTAGCCAACCATCCATCCAGGCCACTTATGAAACACCAACAATATGCTGGGCTGCATGGGGAATAGGGGCCATTAGAGGATTTGACATGGAAGATAGGAAATCTGATCAAGTTTATGAGGTTCTGCTGCTGCACAGAAGATGAGTGAGTTGGTGGTGAAAGTGAAGGCAGGGGCCTTTTGGGGATTGTGGATTTACTACAAAGAGCAGACTAGAGTCGCGGATGAGGAATGGAGAAGGCGAGGGGGAGATGGCTGTTGAGATTCTGCATGTTTTTTGGAGGTGAGAGGTAAAGAATGGGATGTGGGGAAGAGGTTTGGAGGCTACTTCTTGGAAACTGGGTGGGACTTGAGTGGGCTGTACCTCCTGGATGAAGGTTCATGGACAATGATGTGGGGTTGAGGTCCTGAGCTCCTCCCTGTGATGGAAATGTTGACAACAGCCGTCCTGCCTTGTTCAGTGGTGACACAGGAATGTTTTCTCCCTATTTGTCAAGTGTGGAATCTCGATAAGCTTCACTCCTTCTTCTCTGAGATTCATTTGAGATGTTCACTCTCCGTGATCTCATGTGTCCACAGGCTAATTTCCCACATGGATCAAAAATGTCTCTGCAGTCCCAGGCATCACATCCACACAACAAACCCTCCTGAATGAGAGAGACTTGCCCCCGACCCTGACCCATTGCACAGGAATCCCGGTCTGCACAGGGACTAGACCAGATCACTCACACCATTTCCCCTGAATCCATCATGGCGTCGTGGGAGGGGATTTTCTGATCGGTTTGGGAAATTAAAGACCTGCTCCTGGAGCTGGATTTGGGGTCATTCACAGGCTCACCACATGGCTGGGAGACTTGGGGTCTAAAGAGGAGAGGAAAGGGAAGAATGTTTCCCTAGGTGGTCCCCACCAAGCACGTCACTCTGCCCTCCTTCTTCATCATAGTGCATGTTGGCTCTTGTTCTGTGGATACCGGGAGCTGGGCTGGGGACAGAGGCCAGCACTTCCTGCCTCACAGAATTCTGCTTCTGGCTCCCAGACCTTTCTAATGTTCTGCAAAGGATCAATCTCAGGTAAAATCACACTCACTTCCATCAGTGAGGCATCAATCTGAAATTCAATATTCTCAGGAGAAGTAGAAAGAAGCACAAATCCCTCATGAGGAATCCTGTTTCCAGATTGAGTGAGAAGGATGATTAAGTCTCAAGAAACCACATTAGTGGCCAGTGCCAACCATCACTTGGGCCCCTCTCCTCCACCTGCCCTGTCCCTCAGGTGAGGACCAGTCCCACTGGCCCAGCTTATGAATCTCTGGATGCACACTCCATGCCAAGTCCCTCCTTCTCCCATCCCCAAGCACGTGCTCCACGAGCTCACTGAGGGCTCATTGCTGAGATTCTCCACCTCATGGGGCCCAGGTCACAGGTGCTCTGCCCCAGTCACCTTCCTTTTTTGTGTTCTGGAGCTGGGATCAGAGTTAACACGACTCAAAAAGGTAAACAACTGACTCTCATACAAGTATAGAATGAACCAGTGTAAAATGTTTTATTCAACTCATATATTGATGGGGAGATCAGTCAATGGTAAGGATTGGTCAAAGAGCATAGCAAAAACGAAAGTCCTTACATCCCACCAGGAATAGAACCTATGAAGCAAAGTCTTTGAGTGTTGGAGATGCACTGCTCAATCTCTAACAAGGGAGGGATCACAGACAAGGAAAGAATCTGGGTCCTGCACAGAAGGGGACCTGGCTCCATGGGGCTGGTCACTGCTCTGCACTTGGTCCTGATCTAAGAGGAGTTTGATAAGAGACCCCACCTCAGTCCTGACCAGTGAACAGCCAAGGGAGCCGTGGACATGCTCACCCTTGAGGAGTCTGAGTAGAGCATAAAGACTGCCCTCAGGTGATGGGGAGGCAGGGGGACAGTGGACAGAGCAGTGGGGACCAGAGCTGTTTCTGATGAGCTTTAGTCACTGTGTCACACATTGTGAGTCTGGGCCTGGACACCAGGGGGCGCTCAGTGCTCGTTCCTGGGGCTGAGCACAGCTGGGACCAGCCACCTGCCTCTGCCTGGTGCCCACTGTTCAGGGCTCACAGCTGTGAACGCCCCACCCCCTGGCCATCCTTAGGCAGTGGGACCTGACCCAAGACCCAGTGAGAGATCAGAAAGCTGGGGGTCACATTTGCATGTGTGGCCCCTCCCTCTCTCAGAGTATGGAGAAGGGATGGGAGAGATTTGGGGGAAGCTCTGCTTCGGCTGTGGGGCCACAGAAGGCAGGACTCGGAGATGATCTCCACCGTGGCCTGGTCCCCGCTCCTCCTCACCCTCATCGCTCTCTGCACAGGTGACTACATATGGGGACAAGGGAAGGGGCCCTGGGAAGATGTGTGGGACCCTGCTGTCTCCCCTTGTTTCTAGACCCCAGCATCACCATCTCTGTGTCTTTCCCACTTCCAGTATCCTGGGCCCAGTCTGTGCTGACTCAGCCGGCCTCAGTGTCTGGGAACCTGGGCCAGAGGGTCACCATCTCCTGCACTGGGAGCAGCTCCAACACCAGGGATAATTATGTGAACTGGTACCAGCAGCTCCCAGGAACCGCCCCCAAACTCATCATCTATGAAAATAGCAAAAGACCCTCCGGGACCCCAGATCGAATCTCTGGCTCCAAGTCTGGAAACCCGGCCTCCCTGACCATCACTGGGCTCCAGGCTGAGGATGAGGCTGATTATTACTGCCAGTCCTATGATGACAACCTGAATGCTCGCACAGTGCTGCAGCCCTGTGGGGAAGTGAGACAAAAACCTGCTCTCCCCCAGCCTGGGGCTTCCCTGTGCAACCCTCACTCCTTGGCCACCTCAGCTGCTTTCTTTGTTTGTTTGGCCAAAAACAGTTCTGAGACGCAATCCGGGGTGCTTCGTCTGGAGAATGTGTCCTCGTCCTCTCAAATTCTTCCCCCACTGCCTGTGCCTGGTTTCAACACTTTGCTTTTCTCAAATTGAACAGAAACTCCTGGACGCTGCTGCAGGCTGCCCTGGGGACAGAGTCCATGAGGGGTGTGTTACTCTGGCAGGGCTGCCATAACACAACACCACACATGGGGTGCCTTAACCAACAGAAAGTTATTTCCCCACAGTTCTGCAGGCTGGAAGTGCAAGATCAAAGTGAGGGCAGGTTTGCTTTCTCCTTGGCTTGCAGACGGCTGTGTTCTTACTGTGTCCTCACATGGCCTCTTCTCTGTGCACTAACCTCTGGCTTCTGTTCCTCTCCTTATAAAGACACCAGCCCTACTCGAATAGAACGTTACTCTATGACCTCATTTACCTTAATTCCTCCCTTCAATGCCTTATCTCCAAAGACAGTCACAATAGGGTTAGAGTCTCAACATAGGATTTTGAGGGACACAGTTTAGTTCATATCAAGGGGTCAGGGCAGAACCAGGGACACAGAGTCCAGCTATGCTTGACTCAGGGTAGTTGGCTGTCCAGATGATGTGCATCCACACCATTTATGGAACACCTACTATGTGTCAGATTTTGGTTCGAGGCTCAGGATAGTAGTTGGAAGATACAGGAAGAGTTCCCATGCTCAGGAAGCTGACACTCTCAGGGGAACAGAGAGAACAAACAAGCAAAACATGTTGTGAAAGAAAGATGTCCAGGGAGAATAAGGAGATTTGTGGTGGTGGGTGGAGATGGGAACATTAGGGGGGTGGACAGGGAAACCACAGAATCTGGTTTAAGGGCATGAAATCCAGGTGCCACATGAGCGATGAATTAGGAGGAGGTGAGAGTGAAGGCAGGGCCCAGGTTGGGGTGTGGATGATACACATGTCAGACTAGGAGTCCTCGATGAGGGGAGGAGCAGGTGGGATGGAGAAGGAAGGTCGGATCGCCCATGTCTTGGAGGCAGAAGGGACTGAAGAATGGAAATGGGAAAGAGAGGAACCAAGGCCGGGCTCTTGGGAAGAGTGCGGGATGTGACTGAGTCAATTAGCTGAGACAGCATGATGACCCCATCTAGTCGAGACAGAATTATTTGAAAAGTATATTTTCAGGGGATACGATCAGTTCCTGACAAACGGGGCGGTTCATCAGGATTCTAGCAATGCACGTCTCCAGGTTACTCTCACCTCACGTTGGATGAAAACTTCACCTGTGCCTGTTAAATTTCACCATGTTTTTAGAGGAACAGAACATGAAAGATGAACTCATCCCCTCGTTCTCAATGTGCCTCCATGTTGGAAATCTTCCACTTTGGAAAAGATGA
Organism: Equus caballus; assembly: GCF_041296265.1. Taxonomy (NCBI): domain Eukaryota; kingdom Metazoa; phylum Chordata; class Mammalia; order Perissodactyla; family Equidae; genus Equus; species Equus caballus. Next base: position 1,982,119 of record NC_091691.1, on the reverse strand, counting down.
ATTCCACAATTTCCATCAGATGACTTAATTTTAACCTCCACAAGTGGGATTCTATAATAGGTTTGTGTTTATATGCTTCCAGAAGTTTCTTTTATGTATCATGAATAGATAACATCTAATTGGCTACATGTCTCATTTTCTTGATGAGGAAAATGAGCCAAGAGGAATGAACAGACTGATGATGCTGAGACTCAGTTCCAGATTGGACCCCAGGTCTCAGCATAGGGTGTCTCCTGTCCCACTGGGCAGGGTCAAGGCAGATGGATCCACACATCCTGATCCCGGTCATCCCCTATGGGGGATGGAAGGATGTGCTGGGAACTATTTGTTCAGGGTGGTCTCATTATGTCCCAGGATAAACAGAGTCTAGTAGGAGAAATAAAGCAAACTCTACTAGAAATCAAAATGTGAGGGATGCACCCACAGAAAGACAGCCCCTCACTGCAGGGATGAGGAGGGAGGAAAGACTTGGGCAATGATTGACATTAGAACAAAAGGAAAATCGTGGGATTCTTTTTCTTTTTTTTTTCTTAAAGATTGGCACTTGAGCTAACAATTGTTGCCACTCTTCTCTTTTTTTCTCCTTTTTCTCCCCAAATCCCCCCAGTACATAGTTGTATATTTTAGTTGTGGGTCCTTCTGGTTGTGGCGTGTGTGACGCCACCTCAGCGTGGCCTAATGAGGGGTGCCGTGTCCACGCCCGGGATCCGAACTGGGAAACCCTGGGCCACTGAAGTGGAGCATGCGAACTTAAGCACTCGGCCATGGGGCCGGCCCCTATTTTTCTAATATATGTATTTCATGCTATCACTAGGTTATTAAGTTCATTCAGAAAATATGACTTCCCAGAAGTTCAGTGGGTCCCTTCATTTGTTAAACACATAAGAGCAAAAGTGAGGGGAAAGCTGCACTGAGCCGGGCACAGGGACCCCCATCTTGCAGGAGAGAAACTTGTCCTGCAGGGGCTCACAATCTGGGTGCTTCACAGCCTTTGATCTGGAAAATTCTCTCGGAGGAAAGAGGAACCGAGGGATGCTGGTCCTGCTTTAAAACCCGTAAGTGAGGGAGGGCAGCAAAGTTTGGACGATGACATCAGGAATCCAAATGGTTACATTTCAGAAGGAACAACTGTAAGCAGGGCTGATGAACACCACTGGATTCTCTGTGATTCTCTCTACTTCCTCCATGACCCCCAAATTTCCAGGCAGATTTCTCACATGGACCAAAATTGCCCCTGCAGTCCCAGGCATCACATTCACACAACAAACCCTCCAGAAGGAGAGAGACTTGCCCTCTCTGGTCCACTGATCTCCAGCTTTCAGAAGGACTGGACCAGATCACTCACGCCATCACCCAGCTCCATCACGGTGAGCAGGAGGGCATTGTCTGACTGGTTTAGGTAACACAAGGGCTGTCCAGGAGCTTGTGGGGTCAATCATAGGCCAACTGCATGGCTGGGAGATTTGGTCTCCAAATACGAGAAGTAAATGAAGGCAGTTTAACCAAATAGGTCTCCAACATTGCATCTCTCTTCCCTGCACCCTCATCATTAGTTCAGGTTGGGGCATGTACTGTGGACACTGGGATCTGGGAAAGGGACACAAGCCAGGCTGTTCCCATCTCATAAAGCTGAAGCTTGGCTCCCTGGCCTTTCTGCCATTCCTGCAAGAGATCAATTCCAGGACAACACACATTCAGCTCCCATCCACAAGGTGTTGACCTGAAATTCAGGTAGTCTCACGAGAGAAAGAAAGAAAAAAACCTAAACCTTTCTTGTGATGACGTCCTCTTCCCAGAGGCAGTAAGAAGGTAAAGAAGGCTCCAGAAACCTCCATGGTGGCATCTTCCCAAGTTCACTGGGGCACCTCTCCCCATTTTCACTCTCTCTGGTGAGGACTAGAGTCAGCGGCCAGCACATGAACTAGTACCTCTGTCCACACACTGCATATGGAAGTTCCTTCTGCTCCCAAACCACAACTGCTCCTTTGGTCACCTCTGTGTAGCTGCTGGGAGTCTCCACCTCACAGGGTCCATGTCAGACGGAGTGAGGTCACTCAGCCTGACTCTAACTCCGCTGTGACTCTGCCCAACCAGTACACAGAGCAAACTCTTAAGAGCAACAGTTGAACTCTCTTGGTTTTTCCCCCACCTGGACTCTCCTTGTCAGTGTCCTTCTGGAATATTCTTTGTCTATCTAATAATATCATGCTATGTCCTCAAACCCAGAATCATTTATTTTCCCAAATTCTACTCTCTCCTTTGTGTTCTCATCTCCTTTCCACCAGTCAGCTAATGCCTCTAAACAGTCATTTTCAACCCATTGTCACAAAAATGTGTGTGTGGTGCAAACCTCCAGAGAAATACATGGTCAGAAAATAAAAGTTTTGGAAGCCCCTGGGAATCACTTCAGGACCCAAGAAGGATAATTCCTGAGCTTGAAGACTTCAGTCCTCAGTCACCACAATGTAACGACATTAGGTGGAAGAATCCTTTTAGACGTCTCAGTGAACAAATTCCCAAAGTGTCACAGAAAGATTTTCAAAAAGTTAAACATGAAGATTAAGAACTATACAGCTACACGTGTATAAAAAATTTTATTCAACTCATCTTTTACTGAAGAGACTAGTAAGACAGTAAAAGATTTTTTTAAGTATTTTTTTAAATATCGTACATTTATTCTACCAAGATTGGGCCAAGGAAGCAAATTTTCTATGATGGAGATGAGCTGATTAATATCTTAAAGGGTAATAAATCTATAAGCTTTGGATTTATCTTCTGTGTAAAAATCTACAAATTAATATGATCCCATTTATATGAAACACACAGAGAAGGACATCTAGATTTGGACTCCTCCATCTTACACTTCCCATCCAATCTTTCCTAAAGGGCAATCTGTCCTCCCTCTGTCAACTCTCTCACCCACCTTCACTTCTCACCCTGCTGACATGTGGCCTCTCCCTGTCTTCCTTCCCAGCAGCCTCAGTACATCCCGCTCAACAAGTGAGCAAGACCCTTCACCTGACAAACCAAAGAACATCTTCTGGGATTCCTAAGGCACTTGCCCCACCAGGGTCTCCTTCTTTTTCAACTCTGATCCCATTTCTCCTGGTAGCCCACTTCTCCTGGGTCGTGTTATTTATCTCTGTCTTCTTCTGTTTGTATCCACTTTGTGGACTTCTCTACATCTTCATCTAAACCCAGGGAATCTTCAAGTCCTGCCCACCTCTCCTCAGCTCTCATGTTGTCTCTGATTCCCTGCTCCCCTATGATTCCACCGACCTTCATCCTCTCACAGACCAATGAGTGCAGCAGTGTCCTCTCTGGTCTCCCTGCCTCCAGTGGTGAAGGTTAGGAAGAGAGACCCCCTGCATGCCTCTCATCCTTATGTTTCTTCTTCAAGGTCAGCTCCACGAGATGGGATGAGGCTGTCTAGCACAGCCTGGCGTTCCACTGCCAACCACCAGATGCAGCAGCAGATACATGTCCAGTAAATATGTGCTATTCAAGGCATGCCCCTCACCGTACAGACCACTTGTTACTGGGCCAGGATGGGGCCTGAATTAGGAGAGAGAAAGCTGTGCACATGCTCCTCTCTCTGCCCTGAGCCTGAGAGCTGAGGGGGCCCCATCAGGGAGAGAGCATCCATGGGGAGAGGGGCCACAGGCGGCCTCCTCCTGTGTGTGAGAGACTAGGCAGACCTGCAAATCCTTGTTTATTGCAGTGGGAGGAAAAGGAAAGCAAAATTCACTATGAAAATCTCTACATCCTCAGAAACGGAGCAGTTCCAAGAAAACTCAGTGTGCAAACATGTTTGTTAAAATTAATTTCTACTCAATAATGAATAAAATTTCATAAAATTCCTGTTGTGTGATTTAATCAAAATTGTTTCAAAAAAGAGCAAGACTTACAAAGAAAATAATGTTTCAAGAGGTGGTATCCTTGTCAATGCAAAATTAAAAGAGAGCTTTTTTCTCAGCTAAATTCATCAACTAGCTTTCTTAAGTAATGACTTTAGATTTTCACTAACCCATTTAAACATTTTGGTGCATTAATATCTCAAAGTAACGCAACCCCACTGTAACACACTCACACACAGAGCGTGCCAAACCGACGGTCAGTTTGTGCTCTCTGCCCCCAACAACTCCCCACACTCAAGTCAGCTAAGAGTCTGGTGCATATAATTCTGTAATTTTTCTGATCATATAAATCTTACTTTTTAATCTTATTACCTGCTCATTTTGTTTTATTTTATTTTGGTAAAAAGGAGCAATGTTTTTCTGTTTTTGTTTGTTTTTCTTTTTGTTTTGTTTTTGGCTAAAGGTGATCTTTCTGGCAAAATCATGTAGAGTGGACATTTTTCCAGATAAAAGCATTCAAATTTTTCTCATTTTTAAACCACCCCCAGAGGACTGGTTCTTGATATGAATCATATTATTTTCAAACTCTCTAATAGGAATGGTTGATCCTAACAGCTACACATATCAGGCTCCCCGGGGCCCAGGCTCTGTTCAAAGCAACTGACAGTTTTAAGTAAAATGCTCCAAAGAATGTCATTTGTCATGACTCCCTGAAGAAAAGACATGGACATGTTTCCAGATCGTTCCTCAGAAGTGCTCCTCACATCCCTTCTTCTTTCCCGACCTCTCTGGTCCCTTAGTTCCTAAGGAGCCTCGAGTCTCCTGACTCTTCTGGCCACAGGAGTCCCTTCTCTTTCTCCTCCCTGGGCTTCTCCTCATTCCCCAGGGAGCCACCAAGAGTGCTCCTTCATCCTCCCAAACTCTCACCACCGGGTGTCCTCTGTGCACATCTAGTGAGGGGTCAGGTAGGAAGAGAGGACCTGGATTCCTGAGCAGCCTGGGAAGTGACGTCATGGCTGAACTGCCCCTGTTCTCAGCTAATGGATGTTTTCCTTCATGTAGGGGTTGTATATGAGCTCCCTTCCCCTGAGGACTCCTTATACGGAGGGTGAATTCTGTCTCTGATTCCTGCTGAGGAGGCCCAAGCAGACAACTACAGACTGAAATGAGGTGGGACACTGCCCCTGAGGAGGGACCTCACTCTGCCCTTAGGTGGGGAGTGGGCCATGGTCAAGGCCATGACGGAGGCAGGAGCTCTGGTCACAAACATGATGGACCTGGGTCTCGGGCAGCAGGGGTGCTGGGGGCCTGCTGCTGAGGAGTGTGTGAGGCTCTTGACTGGGAAACCAGACTCCTGTCCTCTGCTCTCTGCTCACTGCTCACTGGGCTCAGGAGCTGGGTCAGCTCGGGTCCATCCCTCTCAGAATTGACACCCGGACACTTCAGGGAGGGCACATAGGGACAAAGGAGGGTTTGGTTCGCCAGAGGAAAAGGGGCAAATTTGCATGGAGGGCCCTTTTCTTGGGGTTTGAGGGGGATAACAGAGAGCTGCAGTATGTCTGTCTCAGCAGAGCTCTGGGGTGTCTGCACCACGGCCAGGGCCCCACTCTTCCTCCTCACACTCCTCTTTTGCTGCTCAGGTCAGGACAGTCCACAGTATCCAGACTCTGCAGCCCACTGAAACTACCTCCCAGCCACATGTAGTGACTGTCCTTCCCTCTTGTCCTTCCTCCAGGACATAACAAGTATCTGCGTCTCCAGGGTCCCTCTCGCAGACTGTGCTGACTCAGTCACCCTCTGCATCTAACACCCTGGGAGTTAGTCTTGGCCAAGCTCCCCTGCATCCAGAGTGAGCGCAGCTCCAACAGCACTGCATCGTATCAGCAGCAGCAGGGAAGGCCCCTCAGTTTGTGATGTGGCTTAAGAGAGACAGGAGCCCCAGCAAGGGGGATGCGACCCCCAAACACTTCTCAGGCTCCAGCTCTGGGGCTGGCCACTACTTACCCATCTCCAAAGTCCAGCCTGTGGATGAGGCTGACTCTATCTGTGGAAGAGCTCACAGTGCTGGGGTGTCATGTGGGTAAAGCACACGATCAATTTCCTTCACCGTGATTGCCCAGGAACCATAATAGGCATAATAGATTGAGAAACTGAAAAACACGTCACGAAGTCCAAATTTAAGGACGTGAGTTTGGGTGTTAAGAGCCCCAGATGTTAGATGTACTTTCCTTTTTCATCACACACTGCCTTCTCCTTCTTCATTCCGGAACATTATCCCAGAATAAGAATAATAAAAATCCTAAACACACACTTAGATATACAGAACGTTTACCAGAACAAACATCCTGTTTTCGATGACTTCTTCACCATTGTCCTAATGAAAACAAAGTTTACAAAAGAAAATTCGTATGAAACATTTGAAAATAGATGGAGAGGTTTACCATAGTAAGTAAGCCAACAATGACCTCACTTCTCGTCACCTCCACTCTATCTCCACCCTTCAGACCGCCCCACCTTTCGTCCCATATCTTCTGCTCCAAGCCCTGGATCAGGGAGACAGAGCTGAGAGCACATGCCTCCTGCCTCCTTGTAAATCAATCTTGCAGTAAAGCTGTTTTCTTTTCCCAAAAGCTGATGCCATAATAATTGGTTCTTTATGTGCATCAGGCAAGAGAAACCCAATTTTGTGCAGGAACAGGAGGAGGGATGTCAGTTGAATGGGATCAAAGACACATGTCTAGAGACAATTAGTATTTTGCATTGCTATCAGTTATCTTCCAAAGGAACTCAAAAACAATGAAAAACTAGAAAACAAGGAAAGATGAGACTGGAGGAGTATGATCTCAGCAGTGGTGTTTTTCATGGAAGTACATTTTTCCCACCTATCATAGGGTGGTGTCTGTCATTCAGCCAGCTCACTCATCTGGGGCCATAGATTCAAGTTTGAACTCTAAGACAGATAAAAACTGACAGAGCTGTTTCATTACAAAATCCCAAAACACAAATTGACAAAATGGTCTCTAAAAAGGAAACTATAGATCAATCTCACTTATAAATATTGATGCAACGGCACTGTTAAAGTAACTAGATTAGGCCCAAGATGGAGTCACACATGCTAAGTCCCACGTCAGCAAACTAAAATTTAGCTGAGTTTCTATGCATGGCTCTCCTAGAAAAGGAAGGCCTAGGTCAACCAGCCAGCATTTGCCTGCTCAGCACAAGTTACTTGAGCCGGCTCTAAGACTTCCCTTTGCTCCATAGAAGGAAAGTAACCCTGCTTTAACCAACCTGCAAATGCCCAGCGCAATTTCCTTGTTCCTGCTCACTTTTTTCTATAAAAATCTCTCACCTTGTACAGCTCTTCAGAGCTCCTTTCTAGCAGCTAGATTGGATGCTGCTTGATGCATGAATTGCTAGATCGGTAAATTGTCTGTGGGGCACTTTCTTTTAACAGCACCCAACACCACATGACAATAACAACAGAATATGACAAAGTGAGAAATACTAGAAATGGAAGGATAGTCCGATATGAGCAAACCTTTTAATAAAATTCACCATATTAATAAGATAAAAGAGGAGAAAACCCCCCACATAATCATCCCCATAAGGAGAAAAAAATGCAAAGGAGTCATATCCTCAATAATCTGAAATTTGGATAAAGGTGTCAACAAAATAATTTATTTCTGGGTTATTTATAGCTTAATGAAATGGAAAACAACTGTCAATAAGAGAATTATGATGGATTATCAGTCAATATTTAAAATGATAATGAATCTATCTTAAATAAAATGGGATAATTTAGACACGCTATTAATTTTTTTAAGCATAAAAAAGTTTACTATGTAGTGTGTTTGACTCTATTAAGATATACATGCTCCAAATAAGCCTTAAAGGAAAAACAGCAAGAAGCTTTCACTCCTCTTCACACAGTGCTGTAAATAGTCTTATCAGCTCACACATTGCTTTCAACTGGATTGTTTTTATTTGCTTTTGGCATAAGGGGTTGGGGGACTGTTGGAAGTATACATGAGGCTCCTTTTATGGTAAGTTGTAAGTAGGCATACATCAAGCCAGAAACCTTTCAGACTGATTAAAGAGTGATACAAAAACAGGGGAAAACAAAAAGAAAATTAAAGTACATATTCATCAAATCTCTACCAAGTACTGCACATTTAAAGCTTACAACAGTAACTCTAAAATCTAACGTTAAACAAATGATTAATATCAGTTTACAACCACTGTCTCATTTAATCTTCATACACACAGAACTTACAAGGTATGTCGTATGTTATCCCCACTTTATAGCTGAGGAATACTTTGCTTGAGGTCATGCAGCTAGTAATTGGAGCCAGGAGTTCTTAACATTGCACACTCTTCTCCCCCTGTGGAAGGTACTTAGTTCAGAGGGCAGTTCTGAGAAGTAAATGTGCTAAGTCACATTTTTTCCCTTAGTCCAGGGCCTGTCATATAGTAAACAGTCATTAAATTATAGGTCTTATTATTAAATTATTAATATTAGTGTTTACTTGTGCATATTCTAGGGTCCCATGTAGAGATTTTCCAACCATTTTGTTTAATCCATGTACTTCAATACCATATGGTACACAGGTGAGAATACCTCCAACTCTGTGATTCCATCAGTCAATAATGAGTTAAGGCTAGGAAGATAGAAGCACACACAGTCAAAAGTTCTTAACTCACCAGTTAGTGAAATTGTGGGTCAGGATGTGAGAAAGTAATGAAGGAATGGGGCCATTCTAGTTGCTGGACAATGTTCTAGTCAGGCATCCACGAGCAGCAATACTTTGGGATGGGCACCACATTCTGGAGTCTGGCTCTCAGCACTTGCAGTCGAAAATCAAATTTAGTCAGTATACACAGAATTATTCAGGCTCTTGGAAATTATTAAAATGAATCAAACTAACCAAATGGCTAATCTTTAAATCACGTTGTCAATTACGTATGTATAATTAGAGATATGCCTCTCCTAGATTGGGATATTCCATCCCCTTATTGCCCTGGCAATGGAACTCATTCTTTTTTTTTTTTGAGGAAGACTGGCCCTGAGCTAACATCTGTGCCCATCTTCCTCTATTTTATACGTGGGACAGCTACCACAGCATGGCTTGCCAAGCAGTGCCATGTCCGCACCCAGGATTCGAACCGGTGAACCCCAGGCCACCGAAGCAGAGCGTGCACACTTAACTGCCGTGCCACTGGGCTGGCCCCTGGAACTCATCCTTGTTCCCAGATTGTGCATTGGAAATCACTTCCCTAACTGAAGTACTTCCTCCTTGAATCCCACCAAAGCCTTATTACCTGCTTTATTTTCTGTGGCATTTACCACCATCTAAAACTAATTTCCTTCTGGATTGTCTGCCTTCTTCCACTTGAGTGACAGGTTCTTGCATGTTTGTTCACCGCCATTAACCCCAGCTTCTAGAATAGAGCTTGACACATACTAGGAACTCAATACACGTCTCAACAAGTGAATGTAATCTGCAGGTTGTAAATCCAAGTTAGATGAGAGTCAATTCAAGCTCTTCTCCCTAACAGAGAATAGTTCCCTCGAAACTGGACTCTGTTTCTGAGTCAGTTTGTGCTTTCAGGAATCCCCCCTTAAAATACAATGTATTAGGTTTAAGCCAAGTTATAGAATAACTTGATTTGATTCTTGGTTCCACATTAACCATTCATTAAAATGGAAGCATGAGAGAGAGGGGAGTGTTGGTTATGCAATACAATGTGGAATTCATTCATTTCCTTATCCTTTTAATACATAAATTTCTTAAGCTTCTATCATGTGACAGCATCCCGTGAGATGTGGGATAAGGGGGGTTCTGTTGCCTCATTGCTCACTAATTACAAAACGAAAAAGCAAAATTTTAGTATTTTTCCAGCCAAAGGCAGGTGTCCTTGAACGAAAACAGCTCCGTACAGCTGCTGTGTCAAAAGAAAGAAATAATCTCTATAAAGTCCTGGATTTATCCTAACCACAAAGCAGTGACTCATAGGAGGTGTTGGGAATTCTTCCCAGGGACACCTAAGCCAGACTTGGGAAGTCCAGGAATGCTTTGCAGAGGAAGCCGTACAAAAGATGAGACCAACAGGATGTGTAGGAATACGCCTGAAGAAGACAGGGGACCAGCTTGTGAAGCTGACAGAAGAACAAGCGTGTAGGCACAGCAGCAAGACAGAGTTGTCGGCCTTAAGAACCAAAAGAAGTTCCATACGGTGCGAGCTTAGATTTTGATAAGGAATTTTATCTATTTCTTGATTTAAGTCCTATTTCAATACATGGTTGGGAACTCTCAGATATGCCTGCCTCTCCACCTGCTGGTCATTTTTCTGTTTCCTTTAGGACCTTTCAGTATATCTGGATCCTGTCCTGTTTGTCTTTTTGTCACTTATTTTTTTTTCTCGTATTTTTCCCTGTCTCAGTATTACATGTTCCTGCCTCCATCCTTATTAGTTCACAACACACAATCTTATTCCTTTTCGCTTGCTCTACTTCTAACATTCTCCATTTTTAACTGGAAGCAAATAAAGCTTATTATATTCACACTTGACAAATGTAAAACAAAACTTGGACACGCATGCCTTCAGCAGCGAAGCAGATGAGCCCTGGTTTTCCGTTCTGCAGCACGGTTCCGGGTAAATGGACGAGGCTGTGGCACAGAGCTTGGCACTGAAATTGTGGCTCTACCACTTACTGGCTGAGCGACAGGTACATTTTACTTAAGCTAAGCTTCAGTTTCCTCATCCATAAAATGAGAGGATTAACAGAATCTACCTGACGGCGGTTTTAGCAGAAAGTCTTGTCTACTATTATTGTGAAGCCCCTCAGGGTGAGAACTCTGGGTCTCTAACTCGGCCGGACTTTCAGTCACTAACCTCTCCGGATTCTGAATGCCTACCCTACCGATGTTTGAAGCAAGCAATGGGTTATCGTTAACACAAAGAAGCATTCAAAGGGAGGACCCATTTTCTACGCGAATGTGGGAAGGAGGCACTGCCGCGTGACCTGTCTTCACATACCCAGGATTCCAGAAAAGGACTAGACCCTGAAACAACTCAAGGAATGTTATGTTGGCAAAGCGATTCTCGGACCCTCCACGAAGAACCTCGTTTGGGACCGGGGGGGACCCACTTCCAGCGGTAGCAGGACACGGAGGGTCCTCTAGGAGCCGAGGCGGAACTCGGCAGGATGAAGCCAAAATGGCGGGCGGCAGTTGCACGCCGTGGCCCCGGGCACTTCCGGCGGGGCCGTAAGTCCGTCCCCGGTCCCACTCTGCCGGCTGCTAGCTGAGTGTTGCTCCTTAGTTCCTAGGGTTTGAAGAGGCCGCGGAAGTTAAAGGCCAGGTACTGCGCCTGGAACCGGATCTCCATGAATGACCGCTGTAGGCAGGGCTGGGTTGGCCCTGATAGGTCCAGGAGCCGGGAGTGACACGATGGGGGTGTGGCGGGGTGAGAAGAGCCTCTTCCTCCTCCTGGGACTGGAGGTAAGGAATTTGCATAAAGCCCTTTACTGCCTGGAGTCGTGGTTAAAGGATAAGGAAAAGGTTAAAGAAAGCTCAAAGGGCTGTGTGGGGCCGGCATCTCCACCACGGCGTTGGTCTCAGCCTTTCCTCAGAGGTTTTCTTACCACTTAGGAGAGTTGTTAGCATCGCAAGCTGTGATCTAACGTCACACAGATCTGTGCTTAAATCTTGGCTTTGTCTCACTTCCTGAGTGATTTCATTAAGTTACTTAAGTTCCCTAAACTTCATATTTTTATCTCTAAAGTGCAGAAAATAATTGTACTTGTTTTAGAGTTACTGTGAGGAAATATGTATATCACACAACACTGAGCCTTGTACATAGTAAGCGTTGAATTTATACTTGCTCTTTCACGTTTGTGTGAGTTAATGAAAACTTGCCTGCTTTGCTTCATCTTGTCCTGGCGGCCCATGGCACTCTCTTGGCAAACCACCTATGCCAAACAAAGATTCATCACAAACTGAAAGCTCTTTATTTTAGGAAAGTATGAATAAGGTGGTTCATATTGCCTTTAAAAAACGGTAAAAGGAAACTGAGAGGTGGATTGTCACCATAGTTTGGGGTGTTTAGGCTCATGAAAAGATTCTCGGAAGAAGAGACAATGGAAGGAAGAGAAGAGAGAATGAACATTCCAGGCAAGTGTAACAGCATGTGAGAAGGCCCCACAGTGAGCTGGAGCACGGCAGCTGTGGGGAACTGAGTTAGCTTTGTTTGAACTGAGATATTAATGATGGAATGGAGAGAAGTAGAGAGGAAGAGGAAAGCAGGGCTGGATTTTGTATGGCCTTGTAAGTCCTGTCAAAGAGTTATTCAAATTATCCTTCCCGATCATGTGTTTATAATGTATGAGTTAGATTAATAACCTTAGGATAAAGACAATATGGAATTGGCAAATTACAGTTACCCCATATAGTAACAGAGGCCACCTTTCCATAGAACACCAAGTAAAGTGACATCTCAGGTCCATACATCATGTGGCATGAAGGAATGCTCTACTTTAAGTGGTTGACCCTTTACAGAGGATCCTGGAGGTATCTGGATAAAAGTCTAAAGCTGTCATTGCTAACTCAGCCTCATTCAGCAATGGTTTTGAGGACATAAATTCCTAATGCTGCACTGGAGAAAGAGGAACAGGAGAGGGATATACGCTCTTGCTTTGAGAGAGAAACTTTCTACTATCTCACTTCAGGTGTTGGCAGCAAGCTCTAAATGACTGGAATTCCCAAGGATGAGAAGGAAACACTAGGAAAGCTGCCAAAGAAACGGAGTGGCTATGAGTGGGTGTTCTGCATGGAATCAAATGGCCTGAGTTGAAACCTCACACCCCAACTAAATTATTTGACTAAATTACCTAATCTCTTTGACCCTTAATTTCTTCATTTATAAAATAGGTACAGTAGTACAATCATCAAGTTGTTGGGAGGAGTAAACAAAATACTTCACGGAGGGGCCAGCCCGGTGGTGCAGCGGTTAAGTGCACACGTTCCACTTCCCAGTCACCTGGGGTTCACCGGCCCGGATCCCGGGTGCGGACATGGCACAGCTTGGCAAAAGCCATGCTGTGGTAGGTGTCCCACATATAAAGTAGAGGAAGATGGGCATGGATGTTAGCTCCGGGCCAGGCTTCCTCAGCAAAAAGAGGAGGATTGGCAGTAGTTAGCTCAGGGCTAATCTTCCTCAAAATAAATAAATAAATAAATAAACTTCACGGAGAGCTGTACCCTAGTTTTTGGCGTGTAATAAGACCTCAGTAAATCCTAAGCATTATGGTTCTTAGTATTTTGCATCTTTAATCTTTCACATTTTTGTAAGCATGTGATCATTTGAATTTTACAACTTTGCTACAATAAGTGTTGTAGAATCAGAAAGCTGTACTTAGTAAACTTGCCCGGCATTCATCTAAATTCTCTAGTTTCTTTTTTTCCAGTTTTTCATTTATTTCTTGAAGGCATTATATTAGTTTACTAGGGCTGCCATACCTAACAAAATGCCACAGAGTAGGTGGCTTAAACACATTTCTCACAGTTCTGGAGGCTAGATGTCTTAAGATCAAGGTGTCGGCAGAGTTGGTTTCTTCTGCATCTTCTCTGCTTGGCTTACGAGTGCCCACCATCTGGCAGTGTTCTCAGATAGGTTTCCTCTGTGTGCACATGTCTGTGTCCTAATTTCCTCTTACTAAAGACACCAGTCACATTGGATCAGGGCCCACCCTATGGCCTTGTTTCACCTTAATTACCTCTTTAAAAGCCCTGTCTCCAAATACAGTCACATTCTGAGGTCCTGGGGGTTAGGACTTCAACATTTGAATTTGGGAAGGGGGGCACAATTCAGCTCATAACAGCATTTTTTTTTTTTTTAAAAGCCTCTTTTTGTAGAAACACAAAAGTAGAAAAAACCAGTACAATAGATCCCACTACTCATCACCCAGCTTCAGGGTCATTAGCTCTTTTCCAGTCCCCTTGCAGTGACACTCATGCTCTCCTCTTTCCTTCTGAATTTCTTGGAAGCGATTCCCTGACGTCACAGCACTCCATCTGCAAATATTTCAGCATTGATCTCCAAAGCACAAAATATAACCACAACATCATTTTATCACCTGTAAAAAACAATTCTGTATCATCAAATATCTAGTCTGGGCTCAAGTTTCCAGGCATCTCATAAATTGTTCATTTAAATCAAGATCCAGATAAGGTTCACATTGTGATTAGGTGATATATCTTTTCAATCTTTTTTTAATCTATAGATTTAGTCTTTAAAAAATGTAATGTACGTATAGATCTAGTCTTAGCCTGCCTGCGGACATGATCTCTTCCCCTTCCCCATTTTCCTTTGTAATACTTGTTAATATCTATCATACAACATGTTTATTTGTGTGCCTAGGGTACTGTATCTCCACCTGCCCATCATTAGAATAAAAACTTCCTAAGAGCAGGAGGAACTTTGTGGGGAGCAAATATTGGAATGTGCCTGACCAATGATCCCTTCTAACAGTGATTTTTCTCTAGGAACTTTTTCTCCTTGAACTGGGGAGGCTGGGAGAGAGGTCTTACATTTATTTTTATGATGGTTATTCTCTCCTAAACGGAAGTGATTTTTTCTGGGTGATAGGCTCAGCAAGAGGAGGTCTTATGACTAGATGATAATTGTTTTTTCTGTTTAGAAATTATACAAGACACTAGCCTCCCAGATCAACCCTGGTAGGATTAGAGAAGGAAAATGGAGAAAAACATGGCAATGAGGTCCAGGGGGACAGTTTGGAAGGGGGATATGTGGGATGGTGGCTTTGGCCTGGCAGGAGGTAGCCTAGTGTCAAAGAGAAAACACAGTGGGCAGTTAAGGAGAAGACTTTATTTAGGTTATTGCAACAGGGAGGGCACCCCAGATCCACAGATCAGAGTGTCTCGGCAGATTGGTTCTACCTTCGTCCTCTGTAGTAAGGGATAACCAAGTTGCAGGTGGAGTTGTTTGCAAGAAGGGCAAGTCTAAGTTATCTGACCAGCAACCGTTTTCCTCTGTGGTTAGCTAGTTTCAGCGAGACAGACACTTCTAATCTCAGTTACTCAAAGAACAAGAAGTTGGAGTGTCTGTGTGTAGCCTTGTCAGCAGGTTCAGGCAAAAGGGTCTGTGTCTGGCCTTGCCAAAGGTAAACAAGGGAGCCATCCTTGACTCTTATGGGAGCCATGAGAAACAGTGGACAGCGAGTCTTATCTAAGCCATGGGGAAGGGTAATTTTTTGAGTTAAGCTGTTTCCTAGAAGACAGATGTTGGGGGGGAGGGTTTCCCCAAACAAAAGATTGGAGGATTTCTTAAGCCTAGCTGTTTTTTTGGAGCACAGGGCTCAGGTAAAGTTCAACACTGTCACTAACTTGGTTGTTAGAGGACAGAATAGGTAGGGAGGTGCTGGAGTCTCATTGCCTTGAGACAAACTGTCCACAAACGCACACTCTGAAGCAGGTGTATTCAGCTGCAACACCAGGGCAGTTGCCTAAGGCCTGGCTTGTGCTGAGTGGAGAAGTGGAGACTGGTCTCAGGGAAGTTGTTTTCCCATCCTTCTGCCTCCAAACCCACAGAGCTGGGCAGTCACAGTCTGAGAGTCTCTCCCTACTGTTGCTTCTCCTGAGAAGCAAACGTTGAAGATCAGACCTGAGTTGTTATTTCTTGGGGTGGGGAGTGACTGGCTGTGGGTTTTCTGGTGCTCTCCACCCTAGGGCTCATCCGCTCCCCACCCCTTTAGCTAATCGGAGCTGATTGGGCCCGTCTGGTCTTCATTCATTCCTTTGCCCCACAGAAGGCACGTGGTATTTTTATGTTCAGGACGGATGTAGTTTACAATCAGTCGTATAATGGGCTCAGGAAAATGAGTGGGAGAAAAATCCACCAAAGCACTGACGCTTTCTTTGGGTAGTGGTGCCATAAGTGGTTGTTTATTTATGTGCTTTCAAAATTTCTGAAGTAACTAATGGCGTACACAGCCCTGTCAGACCCCCTCTCCACAGGCCCTTGGCTCAGGCCTGAAGCAGTGCTCAAGGAAGGACTGGAGAAGGCACAAGCGGGGACAAGTTTATATGAGTAGCCCCTCCTCTGCAGGTCAGTGAAGGGGCAGAAAGGCCCAGGGTAACCCAGTCCCACCGCATCTCCTATAGCTTTCTTGGTCTCCTCCTGTGCTCCTCTCTCACTGCGTGGGTAGAAAGAGCCCTCAGAGACCTGGGGGCTGCTCCCCAGCATGAGTGACCCCCTGTGGCTCAGACCTCAGAGCAGGTCAACCTGGCCTAGCCCAGTGATCTGTCTGTTCTCCAACCAGTGCTTACTCAGCTGCCCTCCCTCTCTGTAGCCCTGGGAACAACAGGCCAAACTTGCCTGTACGCTGAGCCATGGCTTCTGGGTTGGTGGCTACAGGATGTTCTAGCACAAGCAGAAACCAAGAAGCCCTCCTAGTTTCTCCTGTCCCTTTCCTCAGACTCAGGGAAGCTCCTGACTCTGTGTCCTCAATCGCTCTCTGGACCTAAAGATGCTGGTGCCAGACATCTGCTCGTATCTGACTCCAGCCAGTTCTGGCCCAATAATCTTCTCATTGTGACATAGAAAGGGACCAGGCTTCACAAGTTCTGAGTACTGTGACTCTTTTTGGTTGTTCAAAATAACTTTTAAATTGTCATGGTAACAGTTTGTCATGGTAACAGCAGTTGAAAGTGAATTTGTGCTCATGGTCATTAACTCTTCCCCTCCCAACTTCCCATTAAATATGTTTGAGAACTCAGGAAGGCTGACTCTCAAGAGCACCCAGAAACCGAGTCCTCCAGTCTGGGATGAGCGGTTATTTTTACACCTGGTGTACTAAAATGAAACTCACCAACAATGGTGACGTCGAGCTCTCCCTTGAGAGAAGGCCAGTCTCAGAGTGACAGGCAGTAAGCAGAGCCTACCTATCTCCATCACATCTGGCTTCTTACATCAGAGGCTCAGGGTCTGTTGACGAGGAGACTCATGGGCAGTCCTGCCACTGGGCTGCTCCTGCCTTTGGAGGAAGCAGTGGAGAGCTGCTTTCTCAGCCCCAAATGGCTGCCTCGGAGCAGCTGCAGCGTACTGCATTCCAGGGATGGTGCTTTCTGTGGAGTCAGAGAAACACTCCCACAGTGACTTTGAAGGGAAGCTGGAACCTTGGGAGGTGCTGTTGCTGTGAGAGTCAGAAGGAAGAGCTCAGGGTAGAAGAGAAACAGGGACCATGCAGACCTTGATGACCCTGATCCCACCATAGAACGTATTTATGTCCTGGGTCTCAGGCAGGACTGGGATCCTGGACCAGGGGAGACTTTATTCAGCTTTGTGGGGGCATGGTGGCACCATGTATCCTCACTCCAGTTGTCTTCTGAGAGTCACTCCTTACTGACTTCTCTTCATACAAACGAGGAGAAGTGGTTCTTTCAGTTGGTTTTATAAGATCGAAGTGCTCTTTTTGATTGACTGAATTCACAAGCCAGATCAGAGACTTTCTAGTTCAGGAAACAATTACCTGCACATGTCCTCCCTTATTCACCAAGTCCAGTGTTTACTCCTAGCCCCGTGCGTTCACTCTGGACGTCATCCTAAGCTTGCTGTGGCCAGTACACGTCTCTCGTTTTCAGGGGATCATCCCCTCCTTCCATGCTTCTACTTCCTATTTCTTATGCATCCTGTTCTGTGTGGTTTCCAGCTGCTCTCATTCTACACAGACCCTTTAGGGGAATGTGCTGACCTCAAGATGCTCCTGGTATCAAGGTGGTAAGGAATGGCATCTAAAACCTGATTCAAAGTTCCATGCTATCCCATGATGTCACAGGGGCCGAGGCCTGTCTACGTGGTGACCTACCTCACAACCCCCATAAACAGCCCATATTCCATAAAATGTAGGGGTTTTGTGATTATCAGGAGATCAGGATAAGAAGAAACCTTAAAAATAACTCCATCAGCTCAAGTAGGATGAGCCTGCCCCAGTGTGTTCGTCTAGTGACCCTCTTAAGAGAGATTTTATGCATATACGAACAGTAGATGGAGGAGTCAGTTGTCTGCCCTCGATGGTGCTGGTAACAGGTCTTTGTAGACTTCATACTCCCAATGCATCACAGGTACATGGTCACTTACAGATCAGGTCCTCAAAAAATGTTAAATTAGTCCAGGCAAAGGGGGAAATGTTTTCTAGACATTGAATTCAGTAGCACCTGTTGTGGGGGGAGGGGGCCTCCAGGGACTGTTCCGACTGAGGAGGCTCATGGGGTCAGGATAGGGTCTGAGAACTCAACAGAAAAGTCTACAGTGTGCAGCACTGCAGGGAGAAGGGTTTTGAGATGGTGACAGAGAGAGGCAGGATCTGAGGAGCCTGAACAGGGCCAGCAGCTTTTCTGCTGCCTGAGACCTCAGCCAAAGTCACTCCTTCTGCCCTCTCCCCATCCTGGGCATGCGGTGCCCATAGCAGTGAACCCAGGAAAGGAAAAAGGGAAGGCAGAGGAATAGAAAAACGGAGGGAACAAACAGAAGACAAATAATAAGATGGAGGAATGGATGGTGTTTTCTAATACCACATGTGTGTGGTTTGTTTGGGTTTTTTCTCTGATGCCAAATACATGTTGTTTCCACACCAACCAATTCTCTGACGCTAGCTGGGTGTCCAAAAATTCAATCCAGTAATGACACTATCTGGAGTTAGCATCAGATCCCACAAGATAAAGAGTTCCACAAGACTGAGTCCACTTCAGATGCCAGCTACAAATGGGATGCCCAGGCCACCTACTCTTCTGCCTGGCTGACTATAAATTCGGGGGTTCCCACAACCCCCTCAGGTTTGATAATGACTTACAGAACTCAGGAAAGCACTTCACTTACAATTACTAGTTATAAAGGATGCAACTCAGGCAAATGGAAGTGATGTATAGGACAAGGTATAGGTGTGGGTGGTACAGAGCTTCCATGCCCACTCCAGGCATGCTACTCTACCAACACATTTATGTGTTCACCAACCCAGAAGCTCTCCAAAACTTTTAGGGGTTTTTCTGGAAGTCTCATTACCTAGGCGTGATTGATTATATCATTGGCAATTGGTGATTGAACTCAATAATATCTGACCCCTCTCCCCTCCCAGGAGGTCAACGGTGGTGCTAAAAGTTTTAATCCTCTAATTGTGTGGTTGATTCTTCTAGCCACTGGTACCCCCTCCCCACCATGACTCATCTCATTAGCATAAAAAAGACAGTAAATTCCAAGGGTTTTAGGAGCTCTGTGCCAGGGACCCAGACAAAGACTAAGTATTTTTTTTATTATACCACACAGACATAAATCTAATAACCTATTAAATTACATACCAATAGTTACATTATACATTATATTACACACCAATAATTATATTACATTACATTATGTAATTACATTACATTACATGCCAATATTTGCATTAAATACATATGGCTTAAAACACATCAATTAAGAGGTAGAAACTCAAAGTGGATTAGACTTGAATGTAAGACCTGAAACCTTAAAACTCCTACAATAAAACATAGGCAGTATACTCTTTGACATTGGTCTTCGAAGTATCTTTTTGAATACCATGTCTCCTCAGGCAAGGGAAACAAAAGAAACAATAAGTGGGACTATGTCATACTAAAAAGTGCCTGCATGGCAAAAGAAACCATCAACAAAACAAAAAGACAACCCACCAACTGGGAGAAAATAGTTGCAAATCATATATCCAACAAGGAGTTAATTCCCCAAATATATAAAGATCTCATACAACTCAACAACAACAAAAAATGAACAAAGTGATCAAAAAATGGGCATTTTTCCAAAGAAGATATATGGATGGCCAACAGGCACATGAAAAGGTGTTCAACATCACTGATAATTAGGGAAATGCAAATCAAAACTACAATGAGATATCACTTCATGCCTGTCAGAATGGCTATTACTAAAAAGACGAGAAGTGTTGGAGAGGATGCGGAGAAAAGGGAACCCTCATATACCACTGGTAGGAATGCAAACTCATGCAGCCACTATGGAAAACAGTATAGAGAGTTCTCAGAAAATTAAAAATAGAACTACCATATGATCCAGCTATTCCACTTCTGGATATTTATCCAAAGAACACAAAAACACTAATTCAAAAAGATATATGCACCCCTACGTTCATCACAGCATTATTCACAATAGCCAAGATATGGAAGCAACCCACGTGCCCATCAACAGATGAATGGATAAAGAAGATGTGATATATATACACAGTGGAATACTACTCAGACATAAAAAAGAAAATCGTGCCATTTGTGACATGGATAGACCTCAAAGGTATTACGCTAAGCAAAATAAGTTAGAGAAAGACAAATACCATCTGATTTCACTCATATGTGGAAGACAAACAAACAAAAAGATAGATAAGGAGAACCAATTGGTGGTTACCAGAGAAAGGGGCAGGGGAGGGCCAAAGGGGTAAAGGGGCACATATGTGTGGTGATGGACAAAAACTGGACTTTTGGTGATGAACACGATGCATTTTATACAGAAGCTGAAATATAATAATGCACACCTGAAATTTACACAAAGTATAAACCAATGTGATCTCAAAAAATAAATAAATAAAAGTGAGGATAGTTTAAGGGACCTCTGGGACAATATCGAGCATTCTAACATTTGCGTTATAGGGGTCCCAGAAGGAGAAAGGAAGGGGCAGAGAACTTATTTGAAGAAATAATAGCTAAAAATTTTCCTAACCTGGGTAAGGAAACAGACATTCAGGTCCAGGAAGCACGAAGAGTCCCAAACAAGATGAACCCAAAGAGGTCCACACAAAGACATATTATAATGAAAATGTCAAAAGTTAAAGATAAAGAGGGGGGCTGGCCCCATGGCCGAGTGGTTAGGTTCATGTGCTCTGCTTCAGCGGCCCAGGGTTTCACCGGTTCAAGTCCTGGGCGCGGACATGGCACCACTCACCAAGCCATGCTGCGGCAGCATCCTGCATGCCACAACTGGAAGGACCTACAACTAAAAGTACACAACTATGTACTGGGGGGCTTTGGGAGAAAAAGAAAAAAATAAAATCTTAAAACAAAACGAAACAAAAAAGATAAAGAGAGAATCTTAAAAGTAGTAAGAGAAAAGCAACAAGTCATGGAAACTCCCAATAGACATCAGATGACTTTTCAGCAGAACCTTTGCAGGCTAGAAAGGAGTGGCATGATATATTCAAAGTGCTGAAAGGAAAAAACGTACAGCCAAGAACACTCTCCCAGGCAAAGTCATCATTCAGAATGGAAGGAGAGAGAGTTTTCCAGACAAGCAAAAACTAGAGGAGTTCATCATCACTAAACTGACTTTACAGGAACTGTTAAAGGGACTTCTTTAAGTGAAAGGGAAAAGGCCACAAACAGAAATAAGAAAACCACGAAAGAAAAAAATCTCACTGGTAAAGGCAAGCATATAGTAAAGGTAGTGGACCAACCACTTAGAAAGTTCGTATGAAGGTTAAAAGACAAAAGTAGTAAAATCATCTTTATCTGCAATAAGAAGTTAAGGGATACAGAAAGTAAAGGGAGGTAAAATATGACATCAAAAACAAAACGCGGGGTGGTGGTGGTAAAAATGTAGGACTTTTAGAATGTGTTCAGAATTAAGAGACCATCAACTTAAAATAGACTGTTATATATACTGGTTGTTGTATATGAACCTTATGATAACCACAAACCAAAAATCTGTAACAGATACACAAAAAATAGAGAGAAAGGAATCTAAACGTTACACTAAAGAAAGTCATCAAATCACAAGGGAAGAGAGCTAGAGAAGAAGAAAGGAACAAAGATGAAATGCAAAAACAATTAACAAAATGGCAATATAGGCATACCTTGAAGATATTGCAGGCTCAGTTCCAGACTACGGCAATAAAGTGAATATCACAATAAAGTGAGCCTCACAAAAGTTTTGGTTTCTCAGTACATATAAAAGTTATGTTTACACTATACTGTAGTCTTTTAAGTGTGCAATAGCATTATGTGTAAAAAAAACAAGGAAAGGAAAAAACCTACAACCTGAACATACCTTAATTAAAAAATACTTTATTGCTAAAAAATGTTAACCATCACCTGAGCCTACAGCAAGTTGTAATCTTTTTGCTGATGGAAGGTCTTGTAATAAATGCAATTATCTGTGAAGTGCAATAAAAAAAAAAGCACAGTAAAAAGAGGTATGCTTGTAACTACATACCTATCAATAATTACTTTACATGTAAATGGACTAAATGCTGCAATCAAAGGACATAAGGTGGCTGAATGGATAAAGATACAAGACCCATATTTATGCTGCCTATAACAGACATACTTCAGATCTAAAGACACTCACAGACTGAAAGTGAAGGGACGGAAAAAGATATTCCATGAAAATGGTAATGAAAAGAAAGCTGAAGTAGCTATACTTATATCAGAAAAAATAGACTTAAAAACAAAAACTGTGGGGCCCGGCCTGGTGGCACAGAGGTTAGGTTTGCATGTTCCGTTTCTCGGTGGCCCGGGGTTCACTAGTTCGGATCCTGGGTGCGGACATGGCACCACTTGGCATGCCATGCTGTGGTAGGCGTCCCACATACAAAGTAGAGGAAGATGGGCATGGATGTTAGCTCAGGGCCAGGCTTCCTCAGCAAAAAGAGAAGGACTGGCAGTAGTTAGTTCAGGGCTAATCTTCCTCAAAAAAAAAAAAAAACCCCAAAACTGTAATGAGACAAAGAAAGGCATTACATAATGATAAAGGGAGCAATCCAACAAGATATAACGCTTGTAAATATGTATGCACCCAATACAGGAGCACCTCAATACATAAAGCAAATATTAACAGACATAAAAGGAGAAACTAACAGTAACAATAATAGTAGGGGGGGCTGGCCCCATGGCCGAGTGGTTGAGTTTGTGCACTCCACTTTGGCGGCCCAGGGTTTTGCTGGTTCGGATCCTGGGCACGGACATGGCACTGCTCATCAGGCCATGCTCCCCACACAGCACAACCAGAAGGACATACAACTAAGAATATACAACTATGTACTAGAGGGCTTTGGGGAGGAGAATGAAAAAAAATAATAGTAGGGGACTTTAACACCTCACTTACATCATTGGATAGATCATCCAGACAGAAAATCAACAAGGAAACACTGGTCTTAAATGACCCATTAGACCAGATGTATTTAATGGATATATACAGAACATTTCATCCAAAGATGGCAGAGTGCACATTCTTTTCAAATGCACATGGAACATTCTCTAGGACAGATCACAGGTTAGGCCATGATACAAGTCTCAATAAATTTAAGAAGATTTAAATTATATCAAGCATCTTTTCTGACCACAACAGTATGAAACTAGAAATCAATTACAAGAAGAAAACTGGGGAAAAAAACACATTGAGGCTAAACAACATGCTACTAAATAACCAATGGGTCAATGAAGAAATCAAAGAGGAAATAAAAAAAATACCTTGAGACAAATGAAAAGGGAAACACATGGTCCAAAATCTATAGGATGCAGCATGCAGTTCTAGAGGGAAGTTTATGGCAACCCAGGCCTATCTCAAGGAACAAGAAAAATCTCAAATAATCTAACTTTACACCTAAGGGAACTAGAAAAAGAAGAAGCAACAAAGCCCAAAGTTAGGAGAAGGAAAGAAATAATAAAACTCAGAGTGGAAATAAATGAGAGACTAAAAAAACAATAGAAAAGATCAATGAAACCAAGAGCTAGTTCTTTGAAAAGATAAACAAAATTGATAAATCTTTAGCCAAACTCATCAAGAAAAAGAGAGAGGGCTCAAACAAATAAAATCAGAAGTGAGGGGGGCCTGCCCTGTGGCTGAGTGGTTAAGTTCGCACTCTCTGCTTCAGCAGCCCAGGGTTTTGCCAGTTTGGATCCTGGATGCAGACCTAGCACTGCTCATCAGGCCATGTTAAGGTGGCTTCCCACAGAGCAGAGCTATAAGGACCTATGACTAGAATATACAACTGTGTACTGGGGGGCTTTGGGGAGAAGAAGAAGGAAAAAAAGAAGATTGGCAACAGAAGTTAGCTTAGGTGCCAATCTAAAAAAGAAAAAAGAAATGAAAGAGAAGTTACAACTGACACCACAGAAATACAAAGGATCATAAGAGATTACTATGAGCAATTATATGTAATAAATTGGACAACCTAGAATAAATGGATAAATTCCTAGAAATATACAATCTTCCAAGACTGAATCAGGAAGAAAGATAAAATCTGAACAGACCAATTACTAGAAATGAAATTGAATCATAATAAAAAAACTCCCAACAAACACAAGTCCAGGACCAGATGGCCTCACAGGTGAATTCTAACAAATATTTAAAGAAGAGTTAATACCCTTCCTTCTCAAACCATCCCAAAAAATTGAAGGAGGATCACTCCCAAACTCATTCTACAAGGCCAGCATCACCCTGATACCAAAAACAGACAAAGACATCACAAAAAAAGAAAATTACAGGCCAATATCCTTGATGAACATAGATGCAAAAATCTTCAATGAAATATAAGCAAACCAAATTCAACAGCGTATTAAAAGGATCATATACCATGACCAACTGGGATTTATTACAAGGATGCAAGGATGGTTCAATATCCACAAATCAATTGATGTGATACACCACATTAACAAAGTGAAGGATAAAAATCATATGATCATCTCAATAGATGCAGAAAAAGCATTTAGCAAAATTCAACATCCATTTATGATAAACCCCACAACAAAGTGGGTATAGTGGGAACATACCTCAATATGATAAAGGCCATATATGACAAACCCATGTCTAACATCATACTCAATGGTGAAAAGCTGAAAGGTTCTCTTCTAACATTAGGAACAAGACAAGGATGCCCACTCTCGCCATTCTTATTCAACATATTATTAGAAGTCCTAGCTACAGCAATCAGACAAGAAAAAGAAATAAAAAGCATCCAAATTGGAAAGGAAAAAGTAAAACTGTCACTTTTTGAATATGACTTGATACTATATATAAAAAGCTCTAAGGGCTCCATCAAGAAACTATTAGAGCTAATAAATGAGTTCAGTAAAGTTGCAGGATATGAAATAAATATACAGAAATCAGTTGTGTTTCTATACACTAATAATGAACTATCAGAAACAGAAATTAAGAAAACAATTCCAGGGCCGGCCCCATGGCTGAGTGGTTAAGTTCGTGCGCTCCGCAGCCATGGCCTAGGGTTTTGCCAGTTCGGATCCTGGGCGTGGACATTGCACCACTCATCAGGCCATGTTAAGGTGGCGCCCCACATGCCATAACTAGAAGGACCTGCAACTAAGATACACATCTATGTACAGGGGTGGTTTGGGGAGATAAAGCAGAAAAAAAAGAAGATTGGCAACAGTTGTTAGCTCAGGTGCCAATCTTTGGGGGAAAAAAAAGAAAACAATTCCATTTACAATTATATCAAAAGGAATAAAATACCTAGCAATAAATTTAACCAAGGAGGTAAAAGACCTGTACACTAAGAACTACAAGACATTGATGAGAGAAATTGAAGACAACACAAATAAATGGAAAGATATACCATGCTCATGGATTGGAAGAATTAATATTGTTAAAATGTCCATACTACCCAGAGCAATCTACAAATTTAATGCATCCCTATTAAAATTCCAATGGCATTTTTCACAGACCTAGAATAAATAATCCTAAAATATGTATGAAACCACAAAAGACCTTGAATAGCCAAGGCAATCTTAAAAGAAGAACAAAGCTGAAGGTATCATGCTCCCTGATTTCAAACTATACTACAAAGCTATAGTATAAATATGTTATATGTATAGTATAAAACACTATGGTACTGGCACAAAACAGACACATAGATCAAAGGAACAGAATAGAGAGCCCAGAAATAAACCCACACCTATATAGTCAATTAGTCTACTACAAAGGAGGCAAGAATATACAATGGTAAAAGACAGTCTCTTCAGTAAGGTGTTGGGAGAACCAGACAGACACCTGCAAAAGAATGAAACCACTTTCTTACACCATATGCAAAAATAAGCTCAAAATAGATTAAAGACTTAAATGTAAGACCTGAAACTCTAAAACTCCTAGAAGAAAGCATAGGTAGTAAACTCTTTGACATCAGTCTTAGCAATATTTTTATGGATCTGTCTCCTCAGGCAAGGGCAACAAAAGCAAAAATAAACAAATGGGACTACATCAAATTAAAAAACTTTTTCACAGCAAAGGAAACCATCAACAAAATGAAAACACAACCTACTGAATGGGAGAATATATTTGCAAATGATATGTTCGATAAGGGGTTAATATCCAAAATATATAAAGAACTCATACAACTCAATATCAGAAGCAAACAATCCGATTAAAAAATGGGCAAAGGACCTGAATAGACATTTTTCCAAAGGAGACATACAGATGGCCAACATACACATGAAAAGATGCTCAACATCCCTAATCATCAGGGAAATGCACATCAAAACCACAATGAGATATCACTTCACATCTGTCAGAATGGCCATTATCAACAAGACAATAAATAACAAGTGTTGGCAAGGATGTGGAGAAAAGAGAACCCTCATGCACTGTTGGTGGGAATATAAATTGGTACAACCACCAAGGAAAACAATATGGAGCTTCATCAAAAAATTACAAATAGACCTGCCATATGATCTAACAATTCCCCTTCTGGGTATTCATCCAAAGCAGACAAAAATACTAATTTGAAAATATATATGCACCCCTGTGTTCACTGCAGTATTATTTACAATAGCCAAGATACGTAAGCGACCTAAGCGTCCATCAGTAGATGAATGGATAAAGAAAATGTGGCATATAGATATACAATGGAATATCAGTCGTAAAGAAGAATGAAATGCTGTCATTTGTGACAACATGGATGGATCTAGAGTGTATTACGTTAAGTGAAATAACTCAGACAAATAAGATGAATACTATATGATTTCACTTATATGTGGAATCTAAAAAAAAAAAAAAAACAATGGAACAAACAAGACAAAACAGAAACAGACTCACAGATATTGAGAACAAATTAGTGGTTGCCAGAGGAGAGGAGAGTTGGGGGAAGTACAAATGTCAAGTCATAAAATAAATAAGTCCTGGAGATGTAATGTACAGCATAGGGAATACAGTCAACAATACTGTAATAATTTTGTATGGTGACAGATGGTTACTAGTCTTATCAGTGTGGTAATTTTGTAATGTATAGAAATGTTGAATCACTATGTTGTACACCTGAAACTAATATAATATTGTATGTCAACTATATATACTTCAATAAAAAAATAAAAATTAATTAAAGCAAAAAAAAATGTCCATACTACTCAATGTGATGTACAGATTCAATGCAATCCCTATCAAATCCCAATGGCATCTTTTACATAAATAGAAAAATAGAAATAGAATTCATATGGAACCACAGCAGACCCTGAATGGCCAAAGCAATCTTGGGCGAGAACAACAAAGCTGGCGACATCACACTTTCTGACTTGAAAATATATTACATAGCAATCAAACAGCATAAGAACAGACATATATAAGCCAGTGGAACAGAATAGAGGAAATAAGCTCACATGTTTATGGCCAACTGATCTTCCTCAAGCGTGCCAAGAACACACAATGGGGAAAGGATGATCTCTTCAACAAATGGTATTGGGAAACTGGATATCCATATGCAAAAGAATGAAATTGTACCCACATTTCATACACAAAAGTGAACTCAAAATGGGTTAAAGAATTAAACATTAGACCTGCAACTGTAAAACTCCTGGATGAAAACATAAGGAAACATCTTCAGTCAACAAAAGCAAAAATAGACAAACGGAACTATATAAAACTAAAAAGTTTCTCCATCTCAAAGGAAACAACGAAACAAAAAGGCAGTCCACAAAATGGAAAAAATATTTGCAAACCATATATCCAATAAGGCATTAATATCCAAAATATATAAGGAACTCATATAACTCAGTACTAAAAATATAAATAACTCGATTTAAAAATTGGCGGAAGATCTAAATAGACCTCTCAAATATACATATACTATACATATTTATACTATAGCTTTGTAGTACAGTTTGAAATCAGGGAGCATGATACCTCTCTAAAGAAGAAATTCACATGGCTAACAGGTCGATGGAAAGGTGCTCAGCATCTCTCATCGTCAGGGAAATGCCAATCAAAACTATAAGGAGGTATCACCTCATCTGTTAGTTTGGGTATTATCAAAAAGACAAAAAGCTCACTACTGTTGGTGGAGATGTAGAATAAGGGAACCCACGTGCGTGGCTGATGGGACTATACATTAGTACAACTGTTATGGAAAACAGTATGGAGGTTTCTCAGAAAATTTAAAATAGAACTACCATGTGATCCAGTAATCCCATTTCTGGGCACACATCCTAAAGAACTGAAGACAGGATAGCAGAGACATACCTGAACTCCCTTGTTCACTGCAGCATTATTCGAGATACGGAAAGAACCTAAATGTCTGTCGGTGGATGAGTGGATAAAGAATAGTACATTCTCTTTATCATTCATCTGTCAGTGGACATTTATATGTGTGTAGTCATGTGCCGCATAAGATGTTTCGTTCAATGACAGACTACATGTACAATGGTGGTCCCATAAGATTAGTACCACAGAGCCTAGGTGTGTAGTAGGCTACACCATCTAGGTTTGTGTAAGTACACTCTGTGATGTTCACACAATGATGAAATCACCTAATGATGCATTTCTCAAGATGTATCCCCATTGTTAATCGATGCATGACTGTATTTACATAGCGTTTACATTGTATTAGGTATTATAAGTAATCTAGAGATGATTTAAAGTATATGGGAATGGGGGCTGGCCCCATGGCTGAGTGGTTAAATTTGTGCGCTCTGCTTTGGCGGCCCAGGGTTTCGCCAGTTCGAATCCTAGATGCGGACATGGCACTGCTCATCAGACCATGCTGAGGCGGCGTCCCACATGCCACAACTAGGAGGACCCACATCTCAAAATACACAACTGTGTACCGGGGGGCTTTGGGGAGAAAAAGGAAAAATAAAATCTTTAAAGTATATGGGAAGATGTGTGCAGGTAGGTTGTATACACCATTGTATATAAGAGACTTCAGCATCTGTGGATTTTGGTGTCTGAGGAGGGTCCTGGAACCAGTCCCCTGTGGATACTGAGAGATGACTGTACTGGGATTGTAAGGAGGCTTCCTCACGTAGGCATAATCAATTATTAACTCTGTTTCTAGCCCCTCTCCCCTCTCTGGAGGATGAGAGGTGGGGCTGAAAATTCCAAGCTTCTAATCATGGTTTGCGGGGCTGGCGCTGTGGCCGAGTTGTTAAGTTCATGTGCTCTGCTTTGGCTGGCCAGGATTCACTAGTTCGGATCCTGGGCGTGGACCTACGCACCACTCATCAAGCCATGCTGTGGCAGCATCCCACATAGAAGAACTACAAGAACTTACAACTAGGATATACAACTATGTACTGGGGCTTTGGGGAGAAAAAAAAGGGGGAGAAGATCAGCAGCAGATGTTCTCTCAGGGTCAATCTTCCTCACCAAAAAAAAAAAAAAAAAAAAGAGCAAAAAGCATATCTTAATCATGGGTTGGTATTTCTGGTGACCAGCTCCCATCCAGGAGCCATCCAGGAGTCCACCTAGAGTTGCCTTATTAGAACAAAAGATGCTCCCAGTATTCTTATCACTTAGGAATTTACAAGGGTTTTAGGAGCCCCTTGTTAGGGATGGATCAAAGACCAAAAGTTAGAACAAGTCCTAGTGTTCCTATCACTTGGAAATTACAAGGGTTTTAGAAGCTCTGGGCCAGCAACTGGGGCAGAGACCAATATATATTTTCTGTTATCTCACAGCTGCCTGCCCCCAACTCCAGTCCCTCCCATTCCATTGGTGATCTGGTGTTCTCACGGCACTCCTCCGCACTCCGTTTTCTTATTGGTTTGCTGACTTGCTAGTGGTCTCCATCCCCTTCCAAAGTGAAGTTCTTTTGGAGGCAGAAACCTGGACTGTTTGCTGCTGTATTCCCCAGAGAGCCGTTTCTGAGCAAAGCAGGAAGTCCACAAGTAGTTGGTGAATAAGCGAGTGAAGAAAAGCCCTGTGCTGGGCACCTTACACTTACCTATTCCTTGATTAACATCTCCCTTACCCCACTTTATAAACAAGTGTTTCGAGAAGAAAATCACCCAATTGCTTGTTGGTCAAAGTGGGAAGCAAAATGAAAGAGAAATTGGGTAAACAGAGCAGAAGGACAAGTGCTGGAGAGGTTTTCTTTTTATCCCGGCATCAGAACAGCGCTAGTGCCTGTTGATTTCATGAATAACGGAGGCCGGCTCTACCTGGAAAGAGACGTCACCGCTAGTGTTCACTGCACCGTTTCTCATTTCCATAGTTTTCTTTAAAGCCACACCACCCGTTCAGGAACTCCACTGCCACAGCTGCGAGATCCACTGCTGCTGCTCTTCCCCATCAGGCCAGCTGTGCATTTTCATAAGTCAGGGCATCGAGGTACAATTCGTCAGCTCCATGTCGGCCCGCTGCAGAGCTTGCAGCATTTCCTGCAGTCTGGTGTGGACCCGGGCGAGTTCCACTCTGTTGAGGTTCCCCCACCTGTATTCATCCAAGTACACAATGCATTCAGCAGGCACAGGGTAGTGCACACGCTTCAGCTCCTTCAGCCCCGCTAAGTGCTGCAGCACGTTCATGATGCCTGACGTGGAGATGACGTTGTCGTAGAACACGAGGGAGCGGAGGCGGGAGCAGCAGCACAGGGCGGGCAGGAGGGCACGGAGCTGGGCCTCCTTCAGACGGCAGCTCCTCAGGTTCAGGTGCTCCAGCGTGCCGGAGACCTCACCGAGCAGAACCTCGAGGGGCCCAGGGACCGTTTGGGACAGGTTATTGCTACACAGGACCAACTCCTTCAGGCGGGTGGCATGAGTGCTCTGGGACAAGTAGGTGATGTCATTCTCAGTAATCCTACATCCATTAATCACCAGAGTCTCCAATGGTTTTTGCAGGCCACTGTGGAGACACAGGAAGACACAGTTACTTCTTGGAAATTGGGGTGGAGTGCTAGATACATTTGGGAAAGGTCCAGAAATCTGGCCTGAGAAATTCGCCCCACCCTTGCCTCAGTCTAGATGCAAATGGTAGGAGCCAGTCTTCTGTACTGGTGAAGAACATGGAGCTTGGAGTCAAACATTTTCCCATCCCCAACAGGACCTCTCCTGTTTTCAGAGCGTGGTGTCAGGCACACTGACCTCTCTCAGCCTCAGCTTCCTAATGAGCCATGTAAACACAGTGATCACTCACGTCCCTAAGTTG
Organism: Equus caballus; assembly: GCF_041296265.1. Taxonomy (NCBI): domain Eukaryota; kingdom Metazoa; phylum Chordata; class Mammalia; order Perissodactyla; family Equidae; genus Equus; species Equus caballus. Next base: position 1,950,851 of record NC_091691.1, on the reverse strand, counting down.
TTGTAGGAATTAATGAAATTTAGATGTGGCTCCTACACGTGGTAAGGGCTAGGTTTTTACTGGTGGCAGGTTTAGGAAGGTGTTCCCCATGCTCCTATTCACAGACAGAGAAGTCTGTGAGACATAGATGAGGGGATGAGTTGACCAAATCACCTGGGCTTAGACACTGTGCGGGCAATTACCTTCCTCCAATACTGCCCTCCCAACTTAGCATCCTTGTTCACCCTTCTCTATATAAGCTCTTGTAAGCTCCAGGAAGACAAGGCCCTGTCTGACTTTTTTCAGGGTTTTATATCCATTCTTAGCTCTCTGCTTGGCATGAACTAAGTGCTTGAATGAATGAACGAACGAATGAATGAACAAATGAATGAGTGGATGAGATGCCAATCTTGGACATATGTCTTTCTCTTCTATAAGAGCCAATAGCCATTGGTTGGCCCAAGACCCCAGCCTTGGAGTCTAAGTCCATCAGTGAGTCTGCAGGAACTCATGGAAGGGGTGAGTCCCGGCTTGTCTCTGCTCTGAGAGAGCAATGCTTAGAGGAGTGTTCAGGGACCTTGGCCTTGTAGCTTCAGAGGGACTTTCACACACTCACCTGAGCATCTTATGGAGCTGGCCCGAGAGACAGCCAAAGGTGAGGTGGAGCTTCTGGAGGTGGCCCAGCGGACTCAGCAGGGAGAAACAGTCAGCTGGGAAATCCCAGGGGATGTCGCTCATGATGAGTTTGCCCAGGCTGCTCATCTGCCCTAGCTGGGTGAAGAACTGGATGAGGTCTGACTGGAAGCAGAACCTGCTCCTGTGATGAAGCCTCACCTCTCGGATGGCCTCCAGCTCCAGCATTCCCAGGATCTCTATGAGGCTGCGGAATGGCACTTGGTTAATGACCAGTGTCCGACAGTGGAGGCGCAGACAGCCGTGGCTCTTCCCGACTCGCTGCAATATGTACGACGGAAACCCAGACAGGTGGAAGAAACCGAACAAACCACCTAAGAACAGGTCCGTGTATATGTCCACAGGTTCTCGGTCACTCCGAGGCTGTTCTCTGAAACTGGGCGTGAGCTGGTCTGCCTCGGGCTCTTCTAGCACATGCGTGATGACAAACGGTGCAGGAGAGGTCTCAGAGCATTCCTCCCAGTTGGAGTGCTCAAAGTCATGGGTAAAATCCAGCACCTTTAGCTTCGATCTCCTGTGGGGAAGGAGGAGGAGGGCTGAGAGTGTGACTTTCAGGATATATGGCAGGGCTGGTATGAGACTGGCAGCAGCAGACCCTGGGAAGTGGCCTCTGTGCCGGCCAGCAGCCCTGCCCACTGCTGTCTGCCAAGCCTTCTAAGTGCACTCTTCCAGCCTCATACAGCCTCAGACCCTCCTCAGTCCCCTTCTCTTATAGGATCCGGGGATACCACCCAGGCACCTAACCACACTCTCGATGACCTCAGCAGCACGATCAGCACTGAACTATACTAGGTCTTTCCTCTTGGAGGGCATTTGAACAATGACCTCAAGGCCTCCCACTGATTGATGTTGTACTACCAGAAGATTCTGGCACATCCTTGGACCCCACATTCTTGAATCCAGCTCCCTCCTTCTCAACTCACTATGCCCCCACCAGCACCCCATCTCTACAGTTACCTGGGGCAAGCAGTGTTGGTAGGAACCAATTCCAGCCCATCTAGTACCGCTTCCAACAGGTCTTGAGTTATTGACTGATCCCTTAATGATCCCAGGTGGAGGCAGGGGAAGGGCCAGGCCTGCACCATTGCTGTCACCGTCTTTGTGTGTCCCCCTTCAAAGGCCACAGCGGACAGTGTTGGGAAGAGGCCCACAGGGAGCTCTCCCAGGGCACGCATGGCTGAGTCTTCGTCACTCAGCAGGCTCTGCGCTGCAAGGTCCAGGAGGCGGAGAGGGGCTTGTCGGCTCATCACCACTGACCTGGCGCAAGGTAAGGGGAAATCCTGAGTGGGCTTCACAGTGCACAGCCTCTTTTGTGGGGCCAGGACAACCCAGGCCTCAAACACCTGTCACAGCAGGAGCGAGACCCCCATCCCTCCTTCTACCCTTGCGTTGCTAGTCATAAATCGCCAGCTAGTGTTCCTGACTCTGATACCAGCTGGCCGAAAAGGGAATAATTAGAGTTTTCCCTGTCCCTCATTGTGGTTCAGAGACTGTAAACTGTTCCTAGCAATTTCTCGACCTTTCCTCAAGATCATCACCACCTCCAGGTGATTTTAAGGAACATGACTGAACAACCAATCTCTTACCCTAGGCCAACGGTAAGGGGCCGAGGCCTGAGGTTTTGTTTGCCTGTCCGGCAGCAGGCCTTCTAAAATAGCAATAGCAAGGGCACTTTCCGCACGTTCAGCTCCCTCCTCCTTCCCGCTCTGGGGGCTGCATTCCCCACATTCCACCAGGTGTCCTGCAATTCAGAGGGGAGAAAATAATTTTCAAAAAAGTCAACAAGATATAAAACTCCTCTTACGGGGCTAGTAAAATTCAGAAAAAGCCAAGGGGAGAACGGAAAATCATGGGACAATCCTATGGATGAGCACAGATACAAAAGTCCCGAGTAAAATATTACCTAGTGGAACTAAGCTGTGTCTCACAAAGAAGCAGGATGACGAAGGGATTCTTCCAGGAAAGAAAGGAGGTGACACGGTAGAGAATCTATCGGTGAACTTCTGACTGCACTTGGACAGCTAAACACGAGTGCTTTGCGCTGCAACCTAAAAACCCAAATGCAGTGAAGGAACGTCTAAAACCAGAAAGCCAAAGAGGATCAATTAGAGATCCCCACTCCTCCAGAAAAGGCAAAGTTTTGGATTGTGGAAAAAGGTGGATTAGAGGAACTAGTGCTCACACCACAGAAGCCCAAACCTAAGCCTGTGGGGGCTGGGGGAGGGTAGTGAAGTCAGTAAGAAATCAGTTGCAGACCCCACCGGGGCCTCAGGAGTGAGATGCGCAAGTCGGGCCCGGGTGGGAAGCCGAGACTGTGGCCAGGACTTGGGCACTCGTGGAGCGTCTACAAACATGAGCGTCTACCTCCACCAGCAGCACAGGCAGCAGTCCACACCCGGGGCCCAGCCTTCCTCCGGTTCCCAGCCTGACTCTGCGAGGCTACCCCCTGGAGCCGTGCTCAGGCCCCCGTCCTGCAGCAGACTGCTCTTCGCGCGGGAGAAGCCAGTGCCCGAGGGCAAGGTTGGTAAATGATCATTTCAACAACCAAAACACTAGCTTAGGATCCAACTGAACCTTCTCTACTGGAGCATTTCCCACATATGCATGACTGAGAGGGGCACCTGCTCAGGGGCTCAGGCCCGGGGGCAGCCTGGGGAGCAGGCAGGGCAGGTGAGGGAAGCACCAGGGCCCTGTCACAATCCACCAATTGTTCTGAAGGCAGAGCGCCTCTGAAGCAGCCCGTGCTGCAGAGGTGGCTGCGAAGAGTCTGAGTCCTCTCCTCCGTGATTTTCCTGAAATATCCCATTTCTAGGAAGGAACAGCCCACAGGAAACCACACGCCCGCTACTGAAATGATGTGCAATGACAGTAGCTAGCTCACTGGAGGCAGAATATGCCTGGGACTCTCAGGGGCATCTCTGTCCTTGTCCCTCCTCTGAGAGCAGACAGAGCTTCACTGGCAAAAGTAAGCCTGACTACAAACTCTTCATAAGGGAGGGATGTATACTCTACTGACGTCTCCACAGGGGACGGAGAAGCGGTTCCCCAGGACGCAGCACACGAGAGCTCATGGCTCTCCGGGAGACAGTCTCCCCTCCCTCCACTCCCCTCCCTCAGCCTGTCTGTCTTTCTGGACAGTCTCCCTCCCACCAAGTGCCTTTCTTTCTGCCTTTTTTTCTTTGTTTCTTCCTTTGTTCCTCCCTCCCTCCCTCCCTCCCTTCCTGTCCTTCCCTTCCTTCCTCCCTTCCCTTTCCTTCCTTCCTTCCTTTCTTTCTTTTCTTCCTTTCATCCTTTCTTTCTTTTTTTGAGGAAGATTAGCCCTGAGCTAACATCTGCTGCCAATCCTCCTCTCTTTGCTGAGGAAGACTGGCCCTGAGCTAACATCCATGCCCATCTTCTTCTACTTTATATGTGGGACGCCTGCCACAGCATGGCTTGCCGATCGGTGTGTAGGTCTGCACCCAGGGTCCAAATCAGTGAACCATGGGCCACCAAAGTGGAACATGTGAACTTAACTGCTGCGCCACCAGGCCGACCCCATAAATGCCTTTCTTATGAGGAGACATTCACACCTGCCAGCTTCTCCCTGCTCATCACCCGCAGGAGCCTCACCGACCCCCTTCTCGGGTTGAGGTGGGTGTTGTGAGTGGCACATATTTGATTTCCTGAGGGCCTTCTCCTCGGTTCCAGTGCAGCTTTTCTTCTCCACTTGGATTTTCTGCCCAAGACAGAGTGTCTATCCAGCAGGACATAATGAGTTGATGCCTCTGGTTCCTTCCAGCAGGCAGCAGTCTCAGCTACTCCTTTTCTTGCCCGCGGAAACCAGCGTGTGTTGCTGGCCTACTCCGCCCTGTGCGCCACCTGAGTGCACTTCTACTCTTCGGCAAGGGGTCCTCTAGGAATCCAGTGGCCTCCGATCCTGGGGGAATCTCTGAGGAGGAGGCTAGTGAGATAAATTACAGCCTGGCCTCTGCGGCTGCTCTTGGGGCTGCAGTGGCTCTCATCTCCTCCTTCCTCCGTTATTTATTATGGATTCCCCTAATGATCAGCTGCCACCTCCGCTGTCCTTGGTAGCTGACCAGGTGGCCCGACTCAGAGCTTCATCTGCAGGCTCTGAGCCCCTATTCACTACGCCTTCTCCGGCTAGGGTTTCAGCACTTGTCTTTTTCCCTTCACAGCTGGGCAAGGGAATACCAAGAGGCACCCAAGGGATCACGTGGGAGTCAAACATATTCCTCCATACCCTCTGGTTTAAAAGCAGCCCTATCTCCTCCAGACGACCTGGGTCAGTTACCCCCGCCAAGATGGGGGCTCCTTTCCTTACCAACTGGATGCTGGACACAAAGAGGATAACGTGTTCTGCTGGCAGCCACAGCTTATAATGCAATGGGACACTTCTGTTGAACAATGGACCACTGCTGAGCCTAACCTACTTTATGACTTGGTAGGTTTGATGCAACTTACCTCATGACAGGCAGTTTGGGACATGAGGTCACCTCGTGTCCCCTGGTCCTCTGAGGGCCCACAGCAGTGCAGCAGTTTTACAGAGCACTTAGAATTCCCCACTGCAGACTGCACGCCTTGATCCAGACCTCCAGAAGCCAGTGTTGTGATCTCCCACCGGAGCATGCCATGAATTCCACATGGCACCTTTTCCAACCACTGATGCCTCCACTCCCCTAAGTGCTGCCGAGTCTTGTGGCCCAAATGGCAGGGCTGCTGTCACTGCAGCCCACACTGTACTGGTCCCCAGAGAACTTGCCTACTCTGGGCTGCAAAGTGGCAGCCTTTTGTGTCACAGCCTGTGGTATACAGGCCAGAGAAGTGTTCCCGGGTATGAAATATGCTGTCTCCGAAATCTGAAGAGTTCTATCAGGCATTGTGCTTCCCTCCTCATGTAGGAGGTGCAAGATGTGATCATTCGTCTTTTATTTTGGATGATATGACCCCCATGCCCTCGACCCTTGGGCTCTCAAAGTTGTTCTCATGTGGCGGGTCCTTGGATCTTCATGTGGATTATATCCTACTCTTTGCAGTGCATTTTTCTTTCTAGGCCTCCAACATGCCAGTCATTTCTCACTAATCTACTTGATTAGCATGATGCCATCAAAGTAGAGAATCAATGAGATGTTCTGTGGATGCCCAGATGGTAGATGGTCCAGATCTTTTCAGACTGTGACAGAGGGCAGAGTGGTATAATCCTGGGGAAAAAATTAAATGCATATGTCGTCTGCTCCATGTGAATGCAAATGGTATCTGCTAGGGATAGAAAAGAACACACGTGCCCATCAATGTTCATATACCATAGACCTGAGCCTTCATTATCGGCTCAAGCAGAGAGCGCACATCTGGCACAGCAGCTTTGATTGGGGCGACTATTGTGTGAGTCTATAGAAGTCTCGGCCAAGCCTCAGGATGAATCTGGTTTCTGCAGGGGCGGACTGGTGAATTAAAGGGAAATGTGACAAGGACCACTACCCCTGAGTCCTTTTCATCCTTAAGACTGGTACAATTTTCTGTCATTCCTCCTAGGATGTGGTATTGTATTTTATTTATTATCTTGACCAGGGGTGGGAATGGTTACAGAGGCCTCCACGTGGCTTTCCTCTCGTGATAGTTTTTATCCCACAGATGAAAGACCCACTGAGGGTATTCCATTAACTGACAAATATTCTATTCCAATTACACGTTTGCAAACTGGGTAATGACACAGTGTACCCATTGTGAGCTGGATCTTGGCCAAGATTCTATTTATTACCTGGCTCCCCATATACACCCATTCTAACAGCTGGCCACAGTGATGTTTTGGATCTCAAGGTATCAACTCTGACCCTATGTCCAACAATATTCAAATTATTTTTATATCCCCCTTTCCCTGGTCCAAACACTCCTCAAATTGCTTGTATATTCCAATTTCCCTCGTTCACAGTTACCCAAGTGTGGTAGCCAGCCTCCAGAATGGTCACAATGCTTCTTGCCTCCTGGTATTCAGCCCTTGTGAAGTCCCCTGCCACAATGAATAAAGCAGATCTGTGATAACCAATAGGATACTGTGGAAATTACAGTGTGTGACTTCCAAGGTTAGGTCATAAAAGACACTGTGTCTTCCATATTGTTCTCTCTTGGATCACTTGATTTCATGTCATGGAGACACTCAAGCAGCCCTATGGAAAGGTCCATGTGGCAAGCAACTGAGGCCTCTTGTCAGAAACTTGCCAGGCGGGTGGGTAAGCTACCTTGGAAGCAGATACTCTAGCCCCAGTTGAACTTCAAATGACTGTTGCCCCAGCCCACATCTGGACTGCATCCTCATAAGACCATGAGCCAGAACCATCCGGCTAAGCTGCAACCAGATTTTTGACCCACAAAAACCATGTGGGATGATAAAAATAATAAATTAAGCTGCTAAGTTTTGGGGTAATTTGTTGTACAACACAGATAACTAATACACTGAATAAATGTATATAGATTCCTTCAAGGAAATTATTACTGAGTCCACTTGCCATGGTGTTACATGGTCCTTCCTCCTGGAGATCTGTCCTCTTCTTCAACCAAAGGGTTTCAGGCCTGAAAACTGACTCATGTCTAGAAACTTGGCAAAGGATCATGCCATTTTATCAGGCGGACTGCCCTCAGCCTCTATCATCCATGCTTGATTCTTTTGATAGTTCCAGTGTCACTCTGGGTGGCTGCCCTTCTATTTTGCACCTAAGGACACTGTGTTCTTTTTCTTGTCATGGAAGAGAATTATATTGATTCCGATTGAGGATTTAAGCACAAGTCTTTGTTATCCCATTTAAGCACTTAATGAAAGCAGTCCCAAAGCTTTTAAGGCTGTTACTTTGATGTATGAACTGTGCTCAGAGCTATCCTTGAGGATTATCCTTTACTATAGTGGGTTGCCTTTTTTTAAAAAATAGTATCTACTCTGCCGAACTGCCTACTCTCTGGCCACCCCCAGAGTAAACAGTTCAGTAAACTCTGAACTTTCTGCCAAGAAAGACTTTCACACAGGGGCTATGTACCATGGGGGGAGGTGCATCTGAGGGGCACTGCTGGGAGGCCAAATACCACAACTGACGAATGGCCCCTCTCTAACCCACACCTCTGGGCCAAGATGCCAGGCCCTTTAACTCTGGCCAAGTGTGACTGGTCTTAGGAAATGACAGTGACAGCTCCCTAAGCAGCTCCTGCTAGACTGGAGCCCCACAGGTTAAAGGACCTGCCCTGGAGTCACCTGGGGAGTTTACCTGTGTGGTTAACTGCCCTAGGGCTCTGGTCCTGGACAGTGAGAGTAACAGCGGCAAAGGCAGCCCTGCCCACCACCTTCCCGGGGAAGATCGGCTGCCCAAACCTTGCATTTCGTAGATCATGAAAAGTGAGCTCTAGAGAAGGGACGGGCCTCAACACTTAGAGCCCAAGTTCCCGGCTACACCAGCACAAATAAGTTGGCCCCTTGCTCCTCTGGCATAAATAAGCTACTTAACTTGTAATTCACAAAGTCTAGCTGTTTACTCTGCAATTCAAAGAAAATCAGAGTCCTTCATGAAGTTTCTCCCAAGGAGTTAATATGTACAGTTTATACCTCTGATCTTGAAAATCTCCACATCGATATGTCTCTCTATGCAATTTGATTACTGCTACTGTAGAGGAGGAAGACATTTCCTCTACCCTCTCTGGGTTCTTTTGGCCGGAGAACGAATTAAATTCACATGAGACAGAATAGCAGGAGAAAATTAAACAAAGCTTTATAACATGTATACATGGAAGAGGCTCAGGCTGAAGCCGCCACCTTAAATATCATATTCATTCAGCTAAAGACAAAGGAGGATGTTGGAGGTGGGGGAAGTCAGTTACAGGAGGTTACCAGACAAGCACAATAAACAGGAATAAGATTATTATGCAGATTTAAGTCCTTGCATTCTGTATTGATAGGAGTTTCTGGAGATAAGGTCATCCCCCCTTCTTCCTGGTACAGAGAGGGAGACACCTTTACAGATGGAGATTTCCTTTACAATGTAAATGTCTCTTACAAAGGGTAAGTAAATTCTACTTTTCAGTTGCTTTCCTGTCTGCAGTTTATTAAAAGTAATCAGCCCCAAATAATCCTCGTGCCAAAGAGATGTACCTTGGGGTGGCCAATTCCAGGCCCCCACACTACTTTGATTGGTATCATTCCAACAGGTACATTCAGCGCCACTCATCACCATGGCGCAGAGCAGCCCTGGGCAGACTGCAGCTGCATGGCCATGGACGTGAGCGTGAAGGAAGGGCCCTTCCCGCGCAGCTGCCCAGGTCATGCAGCTGGACTTGGACCCAAGGAGGCAGCAATTAAAGGTTGGAGTCATCTTTAAAGGAAATCCCCTTGAGGTACCCCTCCCTTTTTTTAACTAATGCAACACAAAGGCCCCCCCAAACCTATTTTTCATTAGAATGGGGCTATTTTCTAAAATCCCATGCCTTTTAAGTCCCCATACATCAGTTAGCCATTCTAGTTTCCTAGGGCCAGTTAGTTTTCTTGTTGTCGAGGGCTTCTTCCACAGTGAAAAATATCACCTACTCTGGAATGCAACATACTTAAAGAACTGCTCTGTTCACCACGTTGAGGCAGAGACTTAGTGCCCTATAGTGAGGGACGGCAGGTGGAGACTGTGGGAGTCTTTACTATAACAAGAAGATGGCACGAATGTGCCACAAAAAGCAGCCATGTCTTGCTAAGGCTTGAGTTATTAGAAGACCGAGTTGATAACACTAACCTGTGCAGTTAAGACCTTAAACGAACCTCACCCACGGAGGTGACTTCGCTTCTCTCCCAGTGTCCTTCCATGTGGGTCAACTGTCATTCAAAAGGAGAGGAGAAGTGGAAATTGACCAGTTTGGACAGAGTCAAAAGAGCAAATAGGAACTGTGCTCAGAAAGGTGAGGAGGCAGTGTGAACACAAAGACTGCTTAGATTTGTATTTTCTAAGGAAGAAGACTCTTTTCTGGATTTAACTTTCTTGTCTCAGAAGTTTAAGATATCCAAAAGAAAAACCCCACCACTTTTGAGAAAAAGCTGGATGTGAAAGAAACAGGAGAAAAAGTCATACTGAGTGATTAAGGATCCAAATGATTTCTGCTCCTTCGGTTCTTTTGTCAGTATGAAGTGCTATCAGGCTACGATTAATCATCACCTGATATTAAAAACACTGACTTTTAAGTGTTCCTCTTATTCGTTTTTCTAGAACATCTGTTCATTCTAAGTAAGTATTCTCTGCCCAAACTTCTTTTTGGAAGTTGTGCAATTGGGCTTATTCAAGTCAAGTCTAATTTGCATGCAACTTCCACAAGCTATGATGTTTCGCCTACTTTGAAGAAATGGGTCTCACCAACTCCGGGCTGAGTTCAACTTGAAACCCATTGAGTGGATGCGTCCCAGGCTGGCTGGCAAGTCCTGGCACAGCACCCAGGGAGTGAGCTCGGGCCTCATCTGCCCCACGCATGCAGGTTCAAGCGCGCCCTGGGGACCCGCGAGAGGAGACAGAGTGTCAGTACTGGCGGTGGTATCCAGCTTTCACCTCTAGCTTCCCCGCAGGAGGCGAAGTCCCTGTGTGACTGCGTTTCCGAGAGGCTGGGATGGCAGCAGTGGGCTGGGAGGCCTGTGCAGGTGAGCGGAGGTCCCTGGAGCGAGGGAGGTGCACTGGGGACCCACAGCGGCCGCCTGGAGGGGGTGGACACGGTCTTCTTTAAACCGTCTCTGTAACTGTCCCTGGGTCAGGTGCCTTGGTTGCCACTCCAACCTTATGACTTGCTACAGTAATTGTGTCCACCTGCCTTCTGATGGTTAAATGCCACCACCTGACCTCAATTGCTTCCGGGTCCTCCCATGCCCGTTTCTATTGGTGAGTCTAATTCTGTCTGTCTGTCATCACTGACCTACGCAGGAGCACCACCACTGAACTTTCTAGTGATGCTGCTGTCCCAGTCTATTACCCTTCTGCTGCCATCTGTCACAGTAGTCCTGGAATTTCGACCTCACTTAGCACAGGCCATTGCTTTTTCCATGCTTCTAGAGGCTATCCCAGTGGCAGGTTCACACAAACTCCTGGGGTCCGGGACAGGATACTAAATCACCCTGTATCTCAGGAGAATGCTCCCAAATGAATACATTCATCTCCCCCCTCTCACTGTTCCGGCCGCCTCTTCATCAAGCACCCTCCCAGCACAGTCCCTCACACAGGCCCGGCAGGCCTGCTGGCTCAGCTCCTTTGGAGCCGTCCCTTTCCACCTTGGCAGTCTGAGTGCGTCCCCTGCGTGTTCTGCCGGGACTGAGCCCCGGTTCCAGGCCTCCTGGGAGGGCAGCTGGGGAGACGGTCGGGAGGGCATATTTGTCTTAGTGAGGGAAGCCTCTGTCAGGTGGTCAAATGTAGGAGTTGAGTTTTGAGTAGGGTGGGTTGGCCCACTTCTGTGGGCTCAGAGGGTTAAGGAGAAGGAGTGGATTGAAGATTTTCGAGGTCTCAACCCAGACAACTCCATCCATAGGGCAGGGTGCCGTTCTTCCCCACCAGGGCCCTGACTGTGGCACAGGCGGCCTGCGGGCTAGGAGTCTACCCTCCGGAATGCCTCTGAAGACCAAGTCCCGGGCCTGGCCCCCAGCTTTGTCTGCCCTCCCACTACAGAAGCTGACGGCCTCTCTCTACGCCAGCAAGGAGACCCTGAGTGTGGCTCTCGGCCCTTCTGTATCCTTTACTATAGCGTCAACCAAGCACAGCACTAGCCATTCAGTCCCGTCGTTCTTCCTGCTGAGTCACTGGCTTCCCACCGTGTGCCGGACCGATCGCACCGGCTCACGCCCCGCCCGCGCACGGCCGCCGTCCCCCGCGAGGCCGCGCCCAGCGCCCGGCTCTCCGGGCGCCCCTCCCCGCCAGGGCCGCCGGCGCGGCGGAGGCGGAGCTGGCCAGGCTCGGGGCCATTCGGCTGGGCGGCCCCCCTGCCCCACGGCGGGCGCAGCAGCCCCCTCAGGTGCAAGGGCGCCGCCTGCGCACTCCGGTGAGTGACCACGGAGCGCAGGTGTCACAGCAAGGAAGCCCACCCACTTTGGAACCGAGTAACGAGGTCTGCGGCCACCTGGGAGTCCTCCCATTTCTCTACCCAGCTCGTCTGGCCCTCAGTTCGGAACCTGTCTGGGTCCCCATCAAGCAAAAGGGACGGGAGGGGCCCCGCCCCCCACGCGGCCTCTTTCCAGGCCAACTGGACGCGGGCGAGCGCCGCCCCGGCGGGTCAGCCGGCTTCCCACTCAGGCATCCGGCATCTCGAAGCCTCCGGCGGGAGCCTGGGCTCCTGTTCCTCCCTCTGAGGACAGGGAGACCCCAGAGCCCGCGCGCCGGACCTGCTTCCCCCACGGGATCGCGTGGGCGGCGGGGCGGGGCCTGGGCGCCACACCGTCCCGCGCCGTGACCCGGTCGGGGCGGGCTTAGAAGCACCCCTCGGCTCGCGGCCGCCCGCAGGTGCGAGCGGCCGGGGACCTGGAGCCCCGCGGGGCGGGGAGAGGGCTGGTCCGCTACGTCCAGTTGGCGGGCGGTCAGGTCCTGTCTCACGCCGGCCGGAATCTGTTAGAGGCAGCACGGAGGACCCTGGGGGCGCCTCGACCCCTGAGAGAAGGGTCTTTATGACCAGGGCTGGAAGGCAGCCCTGCCATGAGGACCAGCCTGAAGCCCGCACATCTTTTAGCTTGGACTACCGCGCTGGAAAGATGCAGCCGCGCTCTCTGAACCTTGTTTTCTAGAGTGAGTAGGTTCTCCACCTTCTCTTCTCCCCCAGCGGCATCAGGCGGCTGATCAAACTACCAATGAAGAAACGTCTGCCCTGTGCCAGGCAGCCCCGCCGAGCCCTTACTTCCCTTGTCATTTCCTCCCTACGATCTTACTGTAGGCTTTTGCACGCGCCTCATTTCCATGTCCCATCAATGCAGCTTCCTCTTCCTGGGACACTCTTCCCAACTTCATTATCTTCATTAAGATATCTTTACATATTCATTCCAAGACCTTGAAAGCAGACTCCTCGTGTACGCTTCTTAGAATAAAAACATTTGTAGCTAGTGTCTCCGGTGGTCTCTGTAATGATTCTGCACAAAATGTGATGGCACGTGGAGCAGGGTTTATCTCAGCAGAGAGTGGATGACTGTGCATGAGCCCCAGGGGTCTGAGGCCTGGGACAGGGACGAATAATAGAAGTCACCAGTATAGTGGGCATCGGGGTTTGGTTTGTTCTTCCTTTTAATTGTGGGTGAATTCTCCTAAGCAATTCTGGGCAATTAGGAAGCCAGGAAAGTTGCAGACCCCGGCGAGGTGAAATCCTTGACCTCAACCACCATGACAGTAGGGACTCACAAGTGTACTGACCTGTTTCCCTGTGAGACAGTGAATGTGATTCGTCTCTCTGGAGTTCCCATCGGTGTCCCAAAGTGACCCTGTAAGAATCCTGTCTCCACTACCTGCACCTTGCTCCGTTTCCCTGGGCCCACTGTCTGGAACCAGGCCGCTTCCAGCAAAGCCCTTGGGCTTGGATTACCTGAGGCAGTTCTGGTTGTCAGTGACAGAAACACAAATCAAATGAGCTCAGGCTAAGGAGAGGATCTGTTGGGCAGGTTGTAGGGAGCTTGCAAAATGAAGCGGAAGCCCGGGGTCTGGAGAGCTGTGAGACCAGGCTTCTCTACCCCTCGGTGGCTGGTATGCCCTCTTCCCACCCACTGCACACAATGGAAGCACTTCCATTGGGCTGGCTGGGGTCAGATGCCTCTACTGGAACACTCGGCGTGGACAGGGACACCGGACCACAATTGGGTTGGAGAGGCAGCGTCTGACCAGGAAAAGAGGGTGGAGGGCAAGAGCCCAATGGGCTTCTCCAAGGCCTCTGTTTGCCTCTTAGAGTTTGCTTTTCGGAGGGGAGAGTTACACACCCAGTCTTCCTTCTTCTAAGGCCCCAGGCAGGATGGTTTTACGCACCTGTCCACATCCAGGCTTCTGGTGCATGTCGCTCAGCTATTGGGGCTACAGCATGAAGCTTGTGTAATGTTCAAAGGGATTTTGATAAGCCCTCTGGAGGCAGACATCTCCAATTGGCCCCCAGGTTTATTTGCATTTCTGGGAAAGCAGTTACTTTGTGAAGTGGAGGAACCAGAACCGGGGGGCGGGGGTACCCACCGCCTGCACAAAATCAACCCAGCAGAGGATTCCACCACATGGACACATGGGATAAGCTTGGAGGATCGCTTGGTGAGAATGAGCACCCCGTCAGTCTGTCAAGTTCCTGCAGGACTGCAGGCCCTCTCACTCTGTGGGAACCCAGGGCTCCAAGCAGACAGAAACATCTACATTTATGGGGGCTCCAATTAGTTCCCTTCACCATTCCTTCGGGTTCAACACTCTCTGCCCATCCAAATTCAATTCCACGCCATCTCCACATCTATGTCCAGCCATGATTATAGTGCCTTGTCCACCACCGGCATTTTAAACTCTGTTCTGAAGGCTCTGGTCAACACCTTAAAGATGAGAGAAGCAGGTTGGTCTTAGCCAAGAGGGGACAAAGGAATATTAGGTATGGAAGATGACAAGGGACTTAGAAATCTCCAAAGTAACTAAAAAATGACAGAACATGAAGAATTGGTGCTGCAAGTGCCTGAGTCTGGTATGCACCAGCAAAACTTTTTTTACTCGGTGGATACAATAAGATGTGTTTAAACATTGGAAACCACTCGCCTGCCTCTGGCCCCATAAAATGCTGACAGTAAAGCTCAGTGACGAACTCGCAGGCGCTCCATGAAGAGTAAGACAGAAGGAAATTCATGCCAGGCTCTTGGATGGCCAGAGAGGATTCCACTAAGAGCACATCTTTACTAATTAGTTTATGATTTGAAAGGTTTTTTCAGACATAAAAGGTTTTTGTTGTTGTTCTTAATTAGACTGATTGTAACTTGTTGAAAGAATCAAACGCCGTAGATCAGGAAACTTGGCAAGAGAAATAAAGGCAGAGTCACTTTACAGATGTTTAAAAAATAATAAAGTGACAATGTTTTAAGTGAGACTGACTGAAGAGGAGAGCATGAGGTTAGCCCAGCAGAAGCGCAGGCTCCAGCCAGGGTGTCCTGGTCGACCTTCCTCCAGCCCTGGCCCTGTGCTGAGGCCAGCTGGTCAGGGGAGTCACGAAGGGAAGGTGGCCAAGGCCGGCAGTAGCTGTCTCTGACTGCCACGTGGCCGCCTAACGCTGCCTGGTGATGGCTCCTTCTGAGTTGCCAAGTGGCTAGAGGGGAAACCCAGTTGGTCAGGGTGTCAGGTGTCCTTCCTTGACCAATCAGATGAGGCCTGGGAGACAGTGTGGGAGAGTGGTACCCTGACATTGGGACCACCCAGAACCATCCTGGCACCCAGCACCCTTGGAGGACGGAACCACTTGCCGCCACTGAGACCCCAGGGCCTAGGTTGCCTTGCGAGGGGCAGAGTCTGCCGAAACCGGACACAGACCTTGGGCTCCCTTGGAGCACGGCCCATGTGGCACTCCCGCTGAGCCTTCAAGGACAGTCCAGAACAAAGAGGACCTAATGAACATGATGATGTCCAGAATTAAAGCTGTGAACCGCTTTGGCTTGAGCTCACAGATCCAGCTCTATTTTTTCATGTTTGTGATGAATAAATGAAAAACAATAAGCTACCCTGAGGTATGAGGAAGCCATTTGGTTTAAAACTAATTCAGCCTGACCTTGTATTTCCAGAAAGGCCTGACATGGCCTGTTGACCATGCATTGTACATCTGCTTTAAACATTTATAATGTCCTAAAGCCTAGAATGATGCCCCTAAAGACAGAGACATAGCTACCCCATATCATCATTTCTTTAGGGATAAGCATCTCTTCCCAGAAACTAAGGATTAATTACCCACCTGCTGTGCTCACCGTGTCACCACTGACCTGCTGTGCCAGCAAAGCATCTCGGGACTGTGGTAGAAGAGAGAGTCCTGTCATATTCATGTTCCTTGTTCCAAGATGACACATAACCCCTCTGTGCACACTGCCTCTTCGGAGAGCTTCCTTCCTTGGTGAAGGTTCTCTCCTGGGCTATAGTTCTCAACACTGGCTCATATAATAAAATCACCACAATTTTGATTTATACACTGATTATGGATTATCTGCATTGACGTCTGTATCATGTTCTAATATTTCATATATTTTACTTATTTTCTTTATGTCTATGTCTGTCTCCCCTGCTAGAGTGTAAACTCCATGACGGCAGAGACCTTTTGATTAGTTTGTTTTTTGATTAAATATTTCCAGAATGAATGAAAGAGCTTGTCCTGGTACAGCCACGGCTGCCCTTTGTTCCTGCACAAGCCCCGCGGACCCCTCAGGACACCAGTTGGTTTCCTCCTCCCTGAGCCCTGGGCCCAGAAACCCGCCCCACGGCCTGTCTGCCCTTTGAGCGCTGTCTCCTCTCCTGAGAGGCCTCCCCCATCTCCCATTGTGCCCCTCTTTCCTCTCTATCTCCTGACTGCCTGGAGTTATTTCCCCACAGCATCCTGTGTGCTGGAAGTGACCCCCCGCCCCGGAAAATGTAGTTTAAGACGATGAGGACAGGAGGGAGAAGCTTCCCTTTCTTGTTTATGGAGGAAGAAGGGACAGGAGGGAGAATGGGAGATCACGGGACATTTTTAAATAGACGACTTCAAGGAGAGAGGCTAGGGGAACCCAGGGTGTCTGGGGGAGGGGGCAGATGGGGATAATAGCGTCCACTGAGGTGACCAGATAAGGTGCATTGAGTTGGGGGGCACTGCCAGCATTCCTCCTGCTGGGCAGTGATGTGTGGGGTGCCGAATGCTGGTAACTGAGGATGCCATCCGGTGCTGGGGGAAGAGCCAGCCTGGGGAGGCTCGGCCTACAGGGAGGGCTGTCTTGGAGAGGAGAAGGCTGACAGGCTTGCCTGGGATGCTTCCTGGGAGCCCTGGGGACTGGAATGAGGCCCCGCAGAGTCCTTTGTTGGGGTCACTGGCTCTTTTGGTCAGCTGGCCCTGCCTCTGCCCGGCAGCTTCCCCAAGGGTAGGCTTAGGGCCCCCAGGGCCCAGGATAACTCCCTCCTGTTCTGCTCCCCATCCTGGCGTTTCCTTTTAATCTTAAAGAGCTCCTCCCGCTTGACAACTTTCAGAGCCACTCCTTCGCAGTCTCTCCTTGCGCCCTCAGCTGCTCTCCTGGCTCCACAGGGGGATCCATTAGGCCCTCTGTGGGGAGCAGCCACACTGAGCCCTCCTACATGCGGGAGGTCAGGCCCGGCCACTGTTCTGGGAGCTGTCCCCACCTCCTTCTTCCAACAAGCACATCCTGGACCTGGGGACAGGCTTCAGGGGAGTGGCCAAGGGGACACTGTAGCTGAAGATGGACACTGTCACTCGGCAGAAGTTTACCGCAGAGGGCTGAGGGTGGGGAGAAAGTGCGGGGGCTTCAGGACGGTGCCGGGGCTTGGAAATGGGGCATGTTGATCCACCCTCTGGGGACTTATTGAGAATCATGAGTGTGTCACGTGCCTTTTTGGGCATCCTGGCTAGTGTGGTCCTCAGGATAGACAAATACGAATTGCTCCTTCATTCGTTCATTCATTCCTGAAGGAGAAGGTGCTTCCCCCTCCCTGCTCCCCCAGCTGTGGTCTTGACAGCACAGGGACCAAGGTGACAGAGGGCCTTGAGTTACAGGCCCCATGGCCTGGGCCTGAGGCAGGGCTGCAGTCGGGGATCCAGGAGCAGATTGGCAGGAAGGTTGACGTGGGTGTTGTGAGTAGCACTTATTTGATTTCCTCAGGGCCTTCTCTTCGGTTCCAGTGCAGCTTTTCCTCCCCCTGAGATTTTCAGCTCAAGGTCCCCGGCTCTCTGCCCGGCAGCACCGGGCGGGGGGAGGTGGGGATGACGGAGGCCTTTGGCTCCCCTGGAGTCATCCAGTTTCAGCCACTCTTTCCCTGACACAGGGACCTTGGGGTTTCAGCACCAACTGTGGCATTAAGCTGGCGCAGGATTGGGGCCCGGGTGCTCCTGATGGACAGAGGCTGCACGTAGACACTTGGTAGATAAAGCAGTAGCCTGGAACCAGTGGGGAAAGCTCATTCATTAATGACGATATTAAAATTGGTTCTCTGTAGGGAGAAAATTAAGGTGGATTCTGTACCCCGCGTCACTAAGAAATAAACCCAAATGGAACTAGACTCAAACTGTAAGGTAATGAGCGATATGCAGGGGGCCCTTCCTGGAGCCTGGAGGAGCTTCAGCGCGGCACTGGAAAAATCAGTGAACATCCAGCTAAAGATTTCCATTCAAAAAGAGAAAGGAGGCAATGTTAAATGCTGGGTTACAAACTGGGAAAGGACATTTACAAGGCAGGTGATTAAGGTCTAGAAAATGAGCAAATCACCAATTATGAGAAGGGGACGGGGATCTTGAGAAACACACGCAGACATGTACACAGGCGATTCACAGAAGGCTGGCAGGATGGCCCAATGCACACCTTCCTGGTAATAAGACCGCTGCACCTCAGGGGAGCCCTGAAGGTGGTAGACATTAGGCAGCCCTGTCGAGGCAGGTGGGGGTGTCAGGGCGGGCAGGGTGCTGAGGGCAGCCTTTCAGCATGAGGGAAACAAGCGTCTCTCCATTCCGTCCAGCCAGCAGCGCCTGGAGAGCTCCCACCTGGAGCTCTGTCGGGGATGTCCTCCGCCCCTCGCCCCTGTTTTGTGGGGGGGCGCATGTGACTGCAGTGTTGGTAGGCTCCAGGGCAGTAAGAATAGCCTGGGAGCTTTAGAGGCTGCGATAGTGCGGCCCGCTCTCCATGGTTTGGATTCGTTGGTTTGGGAGAGGTCTGGAAACAGTATGACTTTTGGAAATGTTTTCCTGAAGTTTAACATACAGAGAAGTGCACAAACCACAGGCGTACAGCTCAGCGAGCTTTCACAAGGAGCCCTCTTGTGTGACTAACAGCCAAAGAAACAGAACGTGACCAATGCTCCATTTCTTGGACGACAGAATTTTAAACGAGCCCCGGCTGATTCTAAGCCACAGCCAGCTTTTCAGAACTATCGCATGGGGCAGGAGTTCCCAAACTTTGTAGCATCCTGGAATCATCTGGGATCTTTAAAAAACACGGATGCCTGGCTCCCATCCCCAAGACGTTCTGGTTCAATAGGTATGGGTGAGACCTGGGCATCCAGGTGATTCTAATGGGCAACCAAGTTTGGCAACCTAAGGCACTGGGGGAATGGATAGGGAAAATGTGGCATCCAGGTGATGGAGTACGATGCAGCCATAAACATAGATTTCTGCACATGCTGTAGAGTGAAAGAAGAGTGAGAAACAGGCTGGGCACTGCAGACAATACGACTGATGTGTATTAAAAATACTCATGCATGGAACCACTGTCGTTTTCTTAAGATAAATATGTGAGAAAGAAAAAGGCAGCGCCTGACAGCTGGGAGCCCGCCTGGTCGTATCAGCCAGGCCTTGGGATGCTGGGCACTGACCTGGCCCCCACAGCTCCTGTGAACATGAACAGTTCACAGATAAGGCCAGTCTGCATGGAGACAAAACAAGAGGACTCCACAGTCATGTCGAACACAGACAAAACGTGAGCCTTGTTCAAACCACAAAATGACCAAACGTCCCACGGCCCATGCTGGCTCACAGGAGAGACTGCCGCTTCTCTGCCAGCCACAGCTTTAGGCCTGCTCTAGGCTGCCTCCTCCCAGGTTAGAGACAGGACAGTGCCTGACGACAGCATCACCCGGGTTTCTTGACAGCATCCACCCCCCAGGAAAGCCCTGCTTCCTTGAACCGCGCCCCCCCCCCCCCCAGTTCCCTAACGCAAGCCCAAATCCAGCATTAATTCTTTCTTAACACCCCCTTACTGAGACGCCCCACTGCTCCCCAGGATGTCCCTTGTCCGACAATGCAGCAAGTCCATACACCCAATCTTGTTTGCCTGTAGGGGTGTCCTGGTGGTCTTTGGCTGGAGAACGTTGACAAGTGCACAGGATTACACATAAATCTACTATCGTTGAAGCACACTTACCACGATACTAGAATGAACAAATCTGTGGTGTTGTAGCAGCAGGTCTAACCAAATGACTACTAGAATTGAAATGTGATGAGCGTGAACTACATTTGGAGGTTGGTCTACAGCTATAACATGACCTGAAAGTAGCTGCAATTTCTATTGGTGACAAATAGGTATTGCCAATACCGAGGAGGTTTGTTGCCTATATGCACAATTGCAGGAACTGTTAGATTTTAGTTAGAGGTCAGTTGCAATAACAGGATGTGTAAATTTTCTCCCACCCAAGCGGTTCACGGACAGCAGAATTCTACCCCAAGCCTGGATCAAAACCCGGTGCTGGTCCTCAGGCATCTGGGGCCAGCAGGGGGCGCTGTGGAGCTGCCCGAAAAGGAACAGCTGGTGGGGCCTTCCAATGGGGAACCACTCAGGGAACTTGAAGGGAGTTGAGCCAACAGCGTCTTTACCTGTTGTGACTGACTGCAGCTGTCCCCTGCCAAGACCAACAGGGTCCCAAGGGGTCCAGCTCCCCTCCCTGCCACTGAGGTGGCCCCAGGAGGCCAGCCCTGCCCCACCCCATGCAGTCGTGGCCCAGACCAGGCCCCAGCTGGGCAGGGCGCCCATCAGGAAGCAGCACCTTCCTGCATCTCCACCCGCAAGAAGGTGTTAGCAGGTACATGTTAGAGGGACCTGGGAGCCTAGCCTCTGCTGTGGGCTCCGGACACAGCTCTGTGGGTGCCTCCAGCATGGCCTGAGCCCTCTGCTCCTCCTCGCCTTCCTCACTCTTTGCCCAGGTGATGGGCTGACGGGGTCTCAGGAAACAGGGCACCCGGGCTTGTCGCCTGCCCTCCTCCTGGGTTAGGTGTGGGCTCTCAGCTCAGGGTGACCACTCTCTGTGTCTTCCTCCTTCCAGGGTCTTGGGTGCAGTCAGGGCTGACCCAGCTGGCCTCGGTGTCCGGGGCTGTGAGAGACACAGTCACCATCTCCTTGCTAAAATCAGAGCCTGACACAGAGTTGGGCACAGTACTCAGCACTGGGGAACCGCCCGCAGTTAGAGCTTTCAGAGTGTCACTTTGGGAGAGGCGAGGTGGGCTGTGGCCAGCATCGTCTCAGTGGGTACGAGCAGCAGGGCGGTGGACAACCACCTGCACATCAGAGTGATCCTCAGCTCACTGATGGGGGCTGGGAAGCAGGGTTGGAGGGCAAGGAGTCAGACTGCCAGCAGCCCCATCTCCCTGGGGCCAGTGAGGAGGGAATGGGCCTGGGGCAGCCTGGCCCCACTGTGGGGACCGGGGGCTGTGTGCACCGTGGCCTGGACTCCTCCCCTCCTGCACAGGGAGGGACAGGCCTCAGGGACACAGGACAGTTCCCCAGCCTGCATCAGCCCCTATGAGACCCTCGCTCAGCCTTACCTGGGACCCTGCTCCTTATCTGGCTCTGTCTGTGCTGACTCAGTCCCCCGTCCCACTCTGCATCCCTGGGAACAATGGCCACACTCTGAGCTGTGACATCAACAAGGTGGCAAAAAGGCTCTCTGGTTCCAGCAGACGCCAGGACCCATTCCTGGAGGAGCAGGGGAGGCTGAGGTAGAGGCCAAGAAGGAGGGAATCTGAGGGAGAGACTGAAGAATTGTGCTGGAATGTTCAACAACTGTCTCTCCAGGAAAGAAAGCTCTGGATCTTATCGTCTGCCATTTTCCATGGTGTAAACGCTCCACCTGTGGCCGATTTCAAGCTATCCACGTGACGTCACTGAACAAGGAGTGGCAGAGATGTACACCATCGCTCTCGCAAGGCGGAGTGGCTGCTGTGGCACACTGCTGCCCAAACCCGGAGATGATCTGAAGCCTCAGTCCTCTTCTCTTTACTGGGACACACAGAGTTTTCCTGACGAGGACAATTGGGCAAGGGAATTGCTCCAGTGAACCCCCTGGGCTCCCAAGAAGGTCTTCATTGCTGCTATTGTGTAAGAGAAACTAATTTTCCCCCAGGAATCTGGGTTAACCACCCTGGCCCGTGCAGTGACACCCTTCTCAGCCTGTTGGGAGCAACATGAGGAATCCAAATTTCTGGGGCAGAATCAGCTTCCTGTTTGTTCATTCAGTCCCATGGAGTTAATTCTTGTTCTGCTTGACCTTGGTCAGCGGTTTTGTGATCCCATCAGTTTCTCCACTAGGTCCTAGAGATCCGACTCAGTCTGCTGGGATGGTCTCAGGGTTGTTTCAGCAGCACCCTCAGAAGCCTGTGCCCCAGGGTACCTGGCATAGTCCTTTCCATGGGTTTCAGAGACAGTCCCTTTTCATTGCCGATGGAGCGCTCTGGCCTGTCGCTGGCTGCAGATGCTCTTGGAGAAGAATCAGAATGAAACGAAAATGACCTGTGGATGACAAAAGACTTAAATGGCCATGATTAAAGATCTGATGAGAGTTCATTATAAAAATAGCAGAATTGACAAGGAAATTTGGTTGTTTCTGTAATATACACACCATTTTAAATATTAACCAGAATTATGACTGATAACATTATACCAGGACATTTCATGGACAGCAAGGGTGCTGACAAATTTCCAGGAATGTTATACACTTTCTGAAATATTTATATTAGTAGCATTTACCCGTACAAATATAACCCGGGAAGGTTAAGCTTCTCTTATTTGACAACGCTTCCCTTGCAACTTAACACGTGAAACAAACTTAATTATTTTTAACATCTCTCCCTTTACAAGGCGAAATAACAAATCCTTTGAGATCTTCCAGGTGCCCTCTGGGAAATCCCAAAGTCAGTTGAAGATCAAGAATATTTGATTTAGGGTTTATTTGATGTTGTGAAGGCAAAGTCGTCAAAAATGTCAAAAGGTTTGAACACTGGACTAAGTAGGATCCCAGGTCACTATGAAGCCATACTTAGTTATCTACTTAACCACAGTGACAAAGAATTCTAAAGTAAATATGGGAGATAACATGATTGTAAAGAGTACTTCAGCTTTTTCAACAGTGAGAAGATTTGGTTCTCTTAATTAGTCAAGGACATGATAAAGTCAACATAACGCACAGGAAATTATTTCGATGAGACACAGAATCTTAGTTTCCTAGGTTAATTACTCAAAGGGTAAAGAAAACCCTTTACAATTTCTTATTAAGAGCAGACAGTAGTCCAAGAGAACTTTGTTTTAGGAGAGAAAAAACAAACTCTAGTTTGCATTCATGTACTACAGCTCATTTGAAAGAAAACCTTATAAGTAAATCCATCCAGCTAGCCAAGTTTGACCACATAATATAAAATTCCTTTTCTGCAAACCTTCTACAACTTTCTATATACATTTAGGTTTTGTCCTACTCTTTCCATCTTTCTCTGCTCTTTCTCTGCAAAGACCAGTCATTTTTCTTCGGGGCACAATTACTCTCCTATGACTAAGGAAATCTGACTAAGAGAGTGTCTTAAACCAATCAGCTTAAGACTCAAAGCTTACGGGTCACACATGTCAGCTGACACAGCCAGGTGTATCAGCTCGTGGCAACAAGAGAGACCACAAAGCTGTGGAACTGCAGGGTGTCTCCCCAGAGAGGGGGAAGATAGACCTATTACAGGATTTGAGGTAAAGGTGGAGTTGAGGGCTTTAAATGAAGCAGGATTTTGATAGGCTCAAAGCAAATCAGGGCTGTGTGTGTTTCATTTTCCTTTTGTATCGATTTCTAACTGAGACAACTAGAGAGCTGCGTGAAAAGAATAAAGTTGAAGTCTGTTATGGACTGAAGGTTTGTGGCCCCCAAATCCATATGTTGAAACCCTACTCCCCAAAGGGATGGCATTAGGAGGTGGGGCCTCTGGGAGGTGATTAGGGTCAGATGAGGTCATGAAGGTGGGGCCCTCAGGAATGGGATTAGCGCCCTTATGAGAGTCCAAAGAAAGCCTGCTTCCTTTCTGTTCCCTGCCACGTGAGGATACAACAGACGTCAGCAGGTTGCAAGCCAGGACGAACGCACCTGCCAGATTTGATCCTGCTGGCACCCTGAGCCCCGACTTCCAGCCTCCAGAACCGCAGAGAAGCTGCTGTTGTTTCAGCTGTGCAGCCTGTCGTCCTTGTCACAGCTGCCTGAACTGAGGCAGACGCCTAAGTCACAGCACACACCAGACTGAGCTCTGATGGATCCAAACCTAAATGTAAGAGCTAACACTGTAAAAGTCTTAGAAGGAAACTTAGCAGTAAATCTTTGTGACCCTGGCTCAGGCAATGGTTTCTTAAATATGACACCAAACCCACAAGCAACAAAAGAAAAAAATGGATAAATTGGGGCTCACCAAAATTAAAACTGTTTACACATCAGAGGACACTATCAAAAAAGTAAAAAGATTGGGGCCTGCCTGGTGGTGTGGTGGTTAAGTTTGTGTGCTCTGCTTTGGTGGCCCAGGGTTCGAGAAGGGTGGGGGATAAGAAGGGCAGGTGTTGGATGACCTCAGACCATAGGGCGCCTCTCTGTAGGCAAAAGTTTCGGATCTGCTGCATGTGACATTCCTGAGGAACCTAAGAAACATTAGTTATTTTCTTATCAGGGGAGAAGGAACAGTTTGGAGAAAGGACCTGAATCTTCTGCTAACAAGACATTCTCTCTGTTGGTTCCTGACGGACTGCTGCTGAGTTGCCCGCGTGCGGTTCTAAGTGTTTTTCCAAGGCTGGCAGCAAGACTGTGAAAATAGGACGACGTGGGTTCTGGACATGGAGGCTCTCATGCTCATTTGGTCTCATTGTGATTTATAGAAAATATGTATTTGGTCTTTGTCTGGTTCTTGGCACAGAGCTCCCCAAACCCTTGGAATTTCCTACGTGGTGATTAGAGCTATAAAGGTATCTTTTGTTATTCCTAACAAGACCTGTGCAACCACACCTGCATTTATGTTAATGAGGTGACTTTTGGCGAGCCCTTAGGTCACCTAAGGAAGGGGCTGCTTGCCTGGAGCGGACCATGTGATTAGAGGTTTGGAGCTTTCAGCGTCACCGCCCACCCCACCTTGGAGAGGGGTGAGGGGCTGGGGATTGGCCAGTGGCCAGTGATTTAATCAATCATGCCTATGTAATGAAGCCTCCATAAAATCCAAAAAGGATGGATTCAGAGAGCTCCCAGGTTGGTGAACACATGCAAGTGCTGAGCGACTGGTGCGCAGAGGGCATGGCAGCGTTACCAGCTCTTAGTCAATATCAGCCCTGATATTGGTTCCCCAGTAGTGAACCCAGCATATATGGGGTTAAAACCAAAAGCACTCATCTCCCTTGTCTGCTTCTTTAGTTACACTCCTATGTAAATATCTGTTTCTTTAACCTCTGACCCCCTGAGCTTTCCCAAATAGAAGTTACAAACCGTTAAAGTCCAAATGGCCTCCAGCTGGGCTCCCACTAAAGCTGCAGCTATCACAGGATCTTGAAGTTCTTTTACAGAGAAATGTATGTCCAGAGACTATCAGGAAACCAAGGCTTCCCAGGCCCGACTCCTCGGCTTCCTGACGTCAGAGTCTCCCTTCCACCATGGAGATAAACAGCTAAGGGCACTCGTCTGAGAAATCCTTTGTCTCCTCTGCTGGAAGCAGCCCCAGACACAGGCTGATGGGAAAATGCTGACCAAGAAGGTCGCGGCCCTCCCCTACCTAAAACCCCAAATAAAATCCCCTACCTGTTTCTTAACGGGGAGCTAGCAGTATTTGAGGCACAAGGCCTTGCTTTGCCCCCCTTGCCTGGCAAAGAAAACAAAGCCTTTCCTTTTCCACTCAAAACTCTGTTTCCCTTGCTGGATTGGCATCAGGTTCAGAAGCTCTGAGCTCCTTCCCACATACCTTGCCTCTTCAGCTGGTCGTTCGTCTGTATCCTATATAATATCCCTTTGAATTGACTGGTAAATGTAAGTAAATATGTCTCTGAGTTCTGTGAGCCGCTCTAGCAAATTAATCGAACCCAAGGAGGGGGTTGTGGGAACCTCTGATTTATAGCTGTTTGGTCAGAAGCACAAGTGACAACCTAGGCTTGCAATTGGCATCCGAAGTAGCGGCAGTCTTGCAGGACTGAGCCCTTAACCTGTGGGATCTGACACTCTCTCCAGGTAGTGTCAGAATTGAGTTAAATTTGTAGGACACCCAGTCAGTGTCTGCTGAGAATTGGAGAATGGCCCCTGGTGTTGGGAAAACACGTGGGAAGGCGGGTACTGGGCAGCTGGCTCCCCTTTCAGACAGGACAGGTCTCCCAGTTACCACAATCCTCTTTATTCAACTTGGTTCCCTACTTGGTCATCATAGGCATCTGAGCTTGTATACCCCGGTTTATAAAGGGGGTTAGAGCAAGCCCTGCATCTACCAACCTCACTCACCCATTTCTCAGATTCTGGGTCCTGATGCTTGTCAAAGTCTTGATGAGTGGGACCATGGGGAGCCCAGCCAGGGCCTCAGGCCCACAGGCTCCTGCAGTCTCCAGTCTCTAAGGTTTAGTCCTCAGCTCAGAATGCTGCTTCCTCACTTCTCAGTAGGCAGGAAGCATTGATCTGACTCCTAGTTTTACTTAAGCTGAGAGAGAGAGATCCTTGAATCCCATTGGTATCTAAATACCAGGGAAATGGCATTTGGGAACAAAGAATTTGGCCAACCCAATTCCTTATGGAAAACTGAAGCTTAAGTGAACTCGGGGTATACCGCCTGGGCAGAGAATGTTAGTCTGGACTTCCGCAGTATCTGGACCTCCATCTCACCTGAGGGAGTGAGGGAATCTCTCCCTCCCGGAGCAACTTCAATAAGCCCTAATGAGGTTGACCTGGTTAGGTTTGTATTTGCTAAAAAGAAGGGAAAGTTTTAGCACTTTGCAATCTTTGCCTGCAGTTAAACCTGACTGGATTTGGGAGCATGATTCAAATGTTTGAGGGATTGATGACTTCATTCATTCAAGAAGAAAAATAGGATCTGGCCCGATGGCTGAGTGGTTAAGTTCACACACTCCACTTTGGTGGCCTGGGGTTGGCCGGTTCAGATCCTGGGCATGGACCTACACGCTCCTCATCAAGCCATGCTATGGTGACATCTCACATAGAAGAACTAGAATGACTTACAACTAGGATATGCACTATGTTCTGGGGATTTGGGGAGAAAAAAAACGAAGATTGGCAACAGATGTTAGTTCAGGGCCAATCTTCCTCACCCAAAAAAAAGTATTCATAAAAATAGGAAAAATAATTGTTTAAAAAAAAGAGATAAATTCTTAAATTTTTTTCTATTGGTTCCGTCAAAATGTCAGAATGGCCATGTTAAACAGCAAATAAAGTTGCCCTGTGCCAAGGGTCATACACTCAAATGCCCACATAGATCAGGGAGAAGATGTAAATGGGTAAATATGGCCTGATGCAAAAAAAAAAAAAAATTAACCACCAGAAATTTACTGAAATTTATTTTATTAATCTATAGTGTGAACATATGACACATACAAATATCTATGCTGATGATTGTTTAAAATTTGAAGTGGAAAAATAAATTTTAAACAGGAAGCATTTTCCTATTTTTACTTTGATAATTCATTGCTCACTGTGATACCGGCTCAATACAAGTTGACATAAGGGAAGCCATATTGTAGAAAGGAAACCATATTGTAATTTTGAATGACCTTTGATTAACTAGCCCAGAAATGTTCTGTAGATTTTATGGCCCCTCCCAGCTGCTATAAGATGATAACTTTGTTCTTTAGAGTTCCTTAGGGATGTGCTGACCCCGGGACAGAGTCCATGCTGATAGCCATCATCAATGGCAACTGAAAGATCAGGGTATGGAGTGCTGCTCCATTCTCTGGTGCATTTCCAGTAAAACAAAAGATCATCAGAAACTAAGACCAGCTGCCTCCCCCACCTGGAGAAGAGCCGCATGTATAACCAGCCTGTAGTCTTTGTTCTGTGAGATGATTCTTTCGGACATGAGTCTGCCATCTTATCCCTTGCTAGCAAGCTGTAATAAAACCCTTTCTCTCCTGTCACCTTGCCTCTTGACTATTGGCATGTCTTGTAGCGGGTAGACAAGCCCCCTTGAGTGGTAACAACTTGATTTGAAATAAGAAACGATTTCATTTTATCTGTTTCATGACAGAAAACTACTGTTTACAAATGTAGGTCCATCCAAATGTTGATAAATTTGCTGTGAAATGATTCTCCTGGTGTTTCCTCTCAACATGATCTTTGCGCAGTAGTTGGCGCTTTTTTCACAACAATGTGAAACAAATCATTTTCCCCCACTCATGATTTTACACTAAGAGACCGTTCCTCCCTCTGTTCCTCACCCCCAACCTCAGAGAGGGGGAACCTTCTACCCTTCTTACCTTCCCTCCTCCACCCTGAGACTCTTGGAGATCAGCTTTGGGTCACGCCTGTTCTTAGGAAGATGTTTGATGATGTTGGGGATCAGAATTGGCCACCCCAAAATATGTCTCTTTGGCTTGATTATTTTTAGAACAAAAGACTCTGAAAGAAATTTTGACCTTCTCCCTAACTGCCTAAAAGAATTTAAGATACAAGTCCTGTTCCAGGAAGGAGCTAATACCACAAGATAACAATAGTACAATGTAAAATAGGTGTGATAGACAGAAAGGCACCAGCAAGCCCATTTTTATCAAAGTTCTGTCTCTGGGGTCACATTGTCTATAGATGGCCCAGCAAACACTTGTTTATCAAACATTTACATTTCTATCTCATGTAAATTGCCTTCCTCCCCTTTGAAATCCCAAACCGATACCCCCAACATCCTCCTTTGTCTTTAGTTGAAGATGGTATTTAAGGTGGTGGCTTTGGCCATTCTGGTGAGTTACTCAGTTTTGCTGGGTTTCTCCTGTGTGTATATATTGTTAAACTTTGTCTGATTTTCTCCTGTTATTGTGTCTCACATCAATTTAATTCTTAGACCAACCAGAAGGACCTAGAAGGTAGAGGAAATTGTCTTCCTCCCCTACGATGATGTCTGATCAGTGGTCTGGGCCTGTATAATTTCACTGTAGGCGGAAGGTACATTTTTAGTGGCTCTAATTAGAGGTAGTATAGGCGTCATGAGCCTGGTGCCCTCTCAAGGGACTGGGGCCTCAATGTGATTCACGTGCAATAGCTGAGGCTCAGGAACCCAACTGGCTTGTGTGAGAATTTCCAGCTGGTCACCAGAGTGAGAGACTGCAGAGGCGAGCTGCCACAGCTTATGGGTGCCACTTGCTGCATACTAACTGTGTGCCACATGGGTGCCGGGTGAGCGTGTTGCCTCCACGAGAGAGGCAGCATTCATTCCTCCATGTTGTTATGCGACAATGAATATATAGGATGCTATATTGCCTAAGGGTTGAACATTCAGTGACGAAGTAAACAGAAACAGTCCCCGTCCTCATGATGATTGTGGTCAGGAAAAGAAACAAACACATATGGAGTTGTAACCTTTGATAAATGCCCTGACAAAAAATGAGAGTAATAGGTAAGAAAGCAGGAGCAGAGTGGGCTACTTACCTGCGGCAGTCAGGTAAGGCTGCTGAGGAGGTGACATGGAAATTAGCACTGAAGGAGGAAGGCTAGTTCTGAGAGGACCAGGAGAAAAGAGTTTTAGGTCATGGGAACATCACGGGCAAGTATCCTGTGGTGACAAAGAGCTTGGTGCCAGCATGACTTAGCCCCATGTGAAAGCAAGATGGGAAGATGTGAGGTGAACATGCCTTCAGAGGAGAAATGAGGTGCAATGGGGCATGATGGGGACCCTGAAGTACGAGAGGAGGAAAGGAGATGGGGAGAACTGGCAACCAGAGGGTTGACTGCACAGAGTGGGGGGCTTGTTGAGATCAGAATCGCGTGCAGGAGAGTGAACGGCCATCTTGGACCTTCCAGCCGCTCCAGCCGTCACTGACCGCACCCACATGCATGTTCCCGAATGGGACCAGAAGAACCACCCAGGCAGCCCACAGACTTGGGGAACTAATCAATCGTTGTTTTAAACCACTAAGTTTTGGTTGGTTTGTCATGCTGCCATGGATAGCTGAAACAGACTCTATAAAATATCTACAAATTGGGCAGGAGCGTTGAATGGGTTCCTGGCCACCTTGTGGTTCTTGCTTCCCCTATGGACATTATGAAGCATGTTGCACAGCTCAACAACCTTTTATTGGTCTAGAATTACATAAAAAGAGTCATCAAGAAAAGGCGGCCAGAACCCAGAACCTTTGGACGTAGCTGGAGATAAAGACGGAATACACCAGGTTCTTCAACTCCATCAAATGGCGATGCTTGCAGGTGGCCCTCGACCCAGGTACTGAGGGCCGGAGAGTGAGGCTGAGGGCGCGGAGGCAGGGGCAGCTATCCAGTTCCAGGAGAAGGCAGGTTCAGAGTTTGTGATCTCCATCCAAATCAGATGCTCCAAGGGGCCGAGTCCGTCTCCAGCAGGATCTGGAAGGGCTCAGGTATTTTCCAGGACAAATGGTGGCCACTGGGAGCCAATCTTTCCAGGTGTGTGGTACAAAGATCCTGGGACAGCGAGGTTAATTTTCCCTCTGTGGCTGTGCTTTGCTGAGAAAGATCTAGAATGTGATGAGGCTGGAAGGGATGACAGACTGTCATGGTTAATTTTACGTGTCAACTTGATGGACCACAGGGTGCCCAGATTAAACACTATTTCTGGATGTCTCTGTGAGGGTGTCTCTGGATGAGCATAGCATGTGAACTGGTGGACTCAGTAAAAAAGCTGGCCCTCCCCAATGTGTGCGGGCATCCTCCAATCCATCCAGGGCCTGAATAGAGCAAACAGGTGGAGGAAGGAGAGATTGGCCCCTTTTCCTCCCTGTCTGCCTGCTGGGCTGGGCCCTGGGTCCTCTCCTGCGCTTAGACTGGGGTTTGCACCGTCAGCTCCCTCAGTGCTCAGGCCTTTGGACTCAGACTGAACTACCACTGGCTTTCCTGGGTCCTCTAGAGGGAAGCCCAAGGGGTGATGTGGGCCCTCAGCTGCCAGGGGTTCTAAGGCAAGGCTTCCTTCTGAGTGGAGGTGAAAAAAAAAGGAGAGTCACTTTAGGGGGTTGGGTCCTCTGAGCTGCTGTTCTGCTCATAAGGCATGAGTGGAACCAGCCACTGAGATGAAAACACATCTTTAATCCCAGACGGGCTGCAAGGTGACCCACACCAGCAGTGATGTCCAGGGCAGAGGTGGAAGAACACAGGCCGTGACTCAGTTGCCCCATGGGGCTGGCACACTGCCCGCTGGCTTCTGCTGGTGTCTGTGCTAAAAGTCCTTTGGGTCATACTGATACTGGGGACCCAAAGAGCTCCCAGCCCAAGTGAAGGAAATCCTATTCCAGGGCAGGAAGGGAGAAGGGGCTGCCCACTGGCCACATGCCCCCCCTCCCCCCACAATCATGGGCAGGACGTCTTCAACAGCAGATCATGTGACTTAGTCTCTGTAATCGTGTGAGCCAATTCCTCACAATAAATCTCTCCCTCTATCTACACATCCTGGTGGTTCCGTTTCTCCGGAGAACCCTGACCAATACGTGAGTCTTCATCGGAGCGTCCTGACAGCCTCCAGCTGCACAACCCGCACAGCTGCGTGGGCAGCACTGAGCAGAGTGGCTGGGCCTCTGGAAGAGCTTGGTGATGGGGTCAACTCAGGCAGGGTGGGGACGGGGCAAACAGAACCTCCAATGGCGCGGGGTTTGGCCCAGCAGAGGGCGGAGGACAGGTGCTCACTGACTCCACCACCCTGGACCCCAGGGGAGACCCTCACGAAGAGGAGTGGTCAGGAGGGCTGGGAGCCCGATGGGTAGGCTGCTGCACCTCTGCCCTCACCTGCCCTGGGCCCCACGTGGGCCCCCACGTCCCTCCTGGTGCTTCTCTGTCAGAAGCCGTGAGCCCCTCCCGCTTCATTCTAGGAGAGAGACGGGCGAGGTTGGGAGGTTGGGAGTGCCAGCAGTGTGGGAGGGGACAGTGTCCCCCTCACCCCAGGGCCCCAACATTTCCGGCTGCACAGGACAGGTGTTGTCACCACCCGAGGACGTGTTCTTTCTTCCCAGCTCATCAAGCATGCAAGTTTGGACAGGAACCTTATTTCTGTAGGGCTCGGCTTCCTCGGGGGACGTTGAGGTCACTCCCCCTCAGGGACCCAAGCCTGCAGGCTGGCCTCCGGGGCACTGGTCCGCGAGCTTCCAGCAGGTGCTTCCTGCCAGAACGCTTCCATGGGGCCAAGGCAAGGACCGCAAGGGCCGCCACAGGGGCCGTTCCCCTAACCAACGCTGCAAACCCAAGAAGGTTCGGGATGGTGGTGGCCGGAAGTGGGGGTGTGATGGCCCCACCCCTGGGAGGCTGGAGGAGGATGCTGGCCCAGCCCCTCGAGGGCCCCAGGAGCCCGGGCAGCGTAGGCAGCGCGAGGCAGAGCACCGCTGTCTGCACCATGTCCTGGGCTCCTGTCCTGCTGGTGCTCCTCGCCCACCGCGCAGGTGAGAACACCCCAGAGCTTGCAGCCCCCGCCCCTTCCCTGCCCCCCTGCCCTGGGGGCCCACATGCTTCTGTGTCCCCAGGTTGTGGCCCTCAGCCGGTGCTGAATCAGCCACCGTCTGTGTCCTCGTCCCTTGGAAGCACAGTCCGCCTGGCCTGCACCTTGAGCAGCGACCACGATGTCAGCCTTTACAGCATCTACTGGTACCAGCAGAGGCCTGGCCACCCTCCACGATTCTTGCTGAGATATTTCTCCCATTCAGACAAGAGCCAGGGCCCCAGGATCCCCCCTCGCTTCTCTGGATCCAAAGACTTGGCCAAGAACACAGGGTATTTGAGCATCTCCGAGCTGCAGCCTGAGGATGAGGCCGTGTATTTCTGTGCTGTGGGGGCCCAGGGCTGGGAGAGGGAGAGGGAGAGAGGGGCAGAGAAGGAGCCTGCTGCTCCAGGGCCCCAGGCGCCCCAGGACACACTTAGCTTGAACTAAAGACAGAAGGGACATGCATCCCCATGGAGTGGTGCCTGTGGGTGAGGAGGAGGGTGGGCCATGCGCAGCACAGAGAGGAGATGCTCCTTGTCCAATTAGGTGCCGCTGGAGGCTGGAGTGGGGGATTAAAGTTGCTTGTGTCTCAGGCAGTTGTGCTGAACTGGTGAGAGCGGCGTCTGAATTATACTGAGAAGGCCCCAGATGCTCTGCAGAGGGTAGAATGGGGGGGGGGGGCGCGCACCCAAGAACCAGCGTGGGCGAAGGTCCCAGGGGAGCGGCTGCTCACGGTCTGCTTGGCTGGTGCCCCTGCTCTTGTGGGTCATGGGGGGCAGGGCGCTGATAGCACCTTGGGGGCACGCCCTGGCTGAGGACAGGACCTTCTGTTGTCTCCTGATTATTCTCAGGAGGTACAGGGTAAACAAGCTTAGAAAACGTCTTTCTCAGGCCTCTGGGGAGGAGAGCGGGTGCCGAGGTCCAGGGCAGGCTCTCCAGCTCAGTACTGTTGACATCCAGGGCCAGACAGTTCTCGGTCGCAGGGCTGGCCTGTGTGCTGTAGGATGTTGAGCAGCATCCCTGGCCTCGACCCACCAAATGCCAGTACCTGCAGCCTCCCACCTCTAGTTATGACGACCGGAAACATCTCCAGGCACTGCCAGATGTCCCCAGGCTGGCAAAATCCCCCCAACTGAGAGCCGGTGGTCTAGGTGAGAGAAATGCGTCTGCTCTTCTGTGCAGGAGACCGGCAGGGGCCAGCGAACATTTTCTGGAAAGGGCCAGATAGTAAAGCATTTTGGCTTTCTGAGCCATCTGATCTTTGTTGCAACTACAGTCATGTGTCACTTAATGACAAGCATACATTCTGAGAAATGCGTCGTTAGTCGATTTCATTGTTGTGTGGACGTCACAGAGTGTACTAGGCAAACCAGGACGGTGTCACCTGCTCCACACCCGGGCTCTATGGTACTGATCTCACGGGACCTCCATCGTATATGCGGTCTGTTGTTGACCAAGACGTGATTGTGGGGCGCATGACTGTCCTCAGTTCTGTTTTACAGTGTGGAACGCGGCCACAGACAATATGTGAACAGATGGGCATGACTGTTATTTACAGAAACAGAAGGGCCTGGGCCAGATATGGAGCTCAGTCCATAGTTTGCCAACCCGTGCTCCAGAGACAGAGCTCAGGTGCTGCTTCCAGGTTTCAACCAAGCCACAGTTGGTTGGCCAGCTGAGGGCACCCGCAACTCCTCCGGTCTGATGACTCCAGGGTTACTAAACCTCTGGACCCTAGAAGGAACTGGAGGCAGGAGGGGCATGTCCTCACCGACAGGCTCGTTGGGTGAAGAGGGAACGGGTGGGTTCCTTCAACCCTAGCCCACGGCACAGCACCCTGAACCCTGGGTGGTGGGTCAGGATGTGCCCTGAGAGAGGGACCCTGTCCATCAGGTGTACACACATGTGGACACGCCTCGCACGCAGAGAGGTGCCAGGCAAACCATCTCCCCTGTGATCCCAAACTTGGCTGAGAACATCCATTTATCAAGGCTAAGAAGACCCCGAGGGTCCCCCCGAGAGAGCCGGACGTACATCAGAATCGGTCCTGCCCCGTGTGGCCTGAGTCTCTTCTGTAAAACAGCGGTCTCAGCTCACGCCGCCATGTTCTGGGTACTCCCTGAACATCCACTGCCTCCGGGCGACGGCTCTTCCTGCATCACGCCTCCGTCCCCGGGGAGGCGCCTCCAGGCCCGTGTTTCTAAGGCCAACGAGGTGGGACCCCCAAAGCGCTCTGAATTCTGCTTGCAGCCTGCCCTTCTCCTGCTTCATCTTCTGGGATTCCAAGATCCTCTGCTGTGACAAGAAAGCCAGAGAGCAGAGAGTCACATTGGGCTCCTCCATCACCCTAAGGCCCCAGCCCCAGCAGATTCGCAGAGGACGAGAGCCGGGCCTCAGGCTGGCCAGAGTGTAAGGCTTAGCTCTGGGCCACCTTGGAAGGGTCATTTGAATCCTAGGCCAACAGTTCCAACACTGTATGTAAAAAGGATAAAAATAGCACTGATCAGTTTATATAAAGTGCTTACCTGGGCTTAACCGTAGTTAATTTATACAAAGTGCTTACCAGGGCTTGACAAAGAGTAGTACCGTTATTTCCTCATCAGTCCCCAGGCCTGGCCTTCCTGCTTCTCATAACTTTTCCTTTAGTCTGAGTCGTTTCTCCCCTCGACCATTATTGACGGGCCTCCTGCCCATCCCTCTGTGCAGCTGTACCCTCCACTCTGCATTACTCCCAGACCCAGCCTCACCTGCACCCCTCCTCTCCAACCTTTGATTGTCTCCCACCCTCAAAGGCATCTATGCAAGCCACATCTGTAATTTCTGATTTTTTGGTGGCTGCATTTTTCTAAAATGGTAAAAAGAAACAGGTGAAATGATTTTTTTTTTATTTAAACAGTATGTAATTTTATTTTCTCTTAAAAACAAATTAAGCACATTTAAGTGCCGAACATTTTTCATAAAATTTTAAGTCATTATCCAAAATGACTCCTTCTCTATATAAAAATTGTTAACAATCAACACATGGTATCCTTTTGCTCCCCTGCCTGCAGTTGAAACAAAAGCAGTTAAATCAAGTCCCCTCTGAATTCATTTGATTTTTGAGAGAAGAATGAATGAATGAGAACAAAATATACATGAGTTAACTTTGCAAAGTTGCAGCTGGCTTCGATCTCTAATCTACTAATGGCACTATGGGCAAAATACAGGGCAGAATATAACTTGATCTTGGTCGACATATTAAAATGACTTTAATCACTTTAAAAATGATCTGAAGAATTGTCTTGGGGACCTGTTTTGAAAATACATCTCCTTTATACTATTTCATAAACGGAAAATCACTTTCTTTTTTTAAAAAAAGGAATGATTTTAAAAAACATGGAGACTAAAGAATTCATGGAAAACAAAAAGAGCTCACATTATAGTAGCGCTCTGGGCGATGGACAGCACTGTGCAACGGCGCCAAGAAGCAGTGCTTGCGTCTGATGAGCAGAGACCCAGGGACCCACCCTAGGAGCATGTTCCAAATGTGACTTTCGGTGCTTCACAACGGGAAGAGCCACAGCTCACACAAAAGCATTTTCACAAAATTCTCACAAACGTTAAACAGTATTTAAAAATCTAAAAGAGGACTTTGCATGCACAGGCAGTGCTCAGCGAGAACAAATTTAGGCAGGCACAGTGGAGATAGGACAGGAGGCACCTCAAAAAGGAGTTAAGAAGCTGTACCTAAGCAGCTGTGATGTTTTAACTCAAAAGTTAAAGATTTAAAAATATCAGAATGTACATATACCAGCCATTACATTCAGTCCACAGACGCCCAGATCTTTCACTGTGCAGCTTCTCTCTCCTGTAGATAGTTTTCATGACAACACAGGGTTTCATGGATAAGTTGTCACTGGTCGAAGAAAATGTCCTAAGCCTTAAACAGATTTAAAGAGCAATGCTCTCAATTTAGAAATAAAGTAGTACAAAAGGGCTAACAAACCCTAACAGTGCAAATCATCAGTAGAGAAAGTCTGTTGCAGCTTCTTTTACAAGCTGGCCTTTATAACACATGAAACAGGTAAAAAACCTTAGCCTTAGTTTATAATACAATCATTTCCAAATCTGATTTTTTTAGTACAAAATTTCATAAATCAGGTCTCCTCTGGATCATATACAATCATAAAGGCTAAATTCAAAGTCTTTGTTTTACAAACAAGTCTGAAAAGGGAAGGGTCAAGTATGAGAGAATGGTCTCTGGATGGTACTACTGGCCTCAGGAAAGCAGTGCTACAGATTTCTGTGCAAAGAGAGTATGCTGTTCAAACATTTTCCTATTTCAAGGCATGAAAATATTATTTGAATAGAAGAAACAGGAAAATCACTTGTAACAAATTAAAGAGAGGTGCACACACACCAATCCCTGTCTAACGGTATATAAAGCATATTGGGCTCAGTATTTGTCTGTTGCTAGCACCTGGCTTTCATACTATATCTTTATCAAAAAATCAGATTGAAAACTCAAATTACCATTAAGAAAAAAAAAAAAAAACCCTAGTGGCCATACCTCACTCCCCTCTATTCAGATTTTTATGAGTTTACAAATGAAACTGAGGTCGTCCTCTGAAGGTACTTGACTACTTCCTGCTGGGAAGGTGAATGCCATTTACTTGGGGCAGGAAAGGCAGTAAGAGCTCCAGTTGTGCAAAAAGTGAGAAGTGATCAGAGGGGATGAGTGGGTGTGGGCCACCACTGATATTATTCTCAACTAGCCAATGGTGGTCCAGAGGTCCCAGGATGCCTAAAGTGTTCAGCTGAGGTTTAGAGTAGAAGATGTAGTCAATTATACCCTTGAAATCGAAGGTGTAGTTCGTGTAAGGCATCAGGCCACTCTCGTAGGCACTCTTTAACTTGAACCCATGCGTGATCCTGCCATTGGTCGTCCCATTTTTCCCATTGCAGCTGAAGTTTGTGAGACTTTCATTATATCTCAGCTCCTTAAAGTCTTTATGGTTTGTTTCTACTCCACCAGTGCTCAAATATTCTACATCACCAGAGTCTGGCAAAGAATTAAGATCTGCACACACCACCAATGGAATAGCTCCAAACTCTCCCAAGACACTGGACTGGAGGCTCCGTGAGGCTTTGTCAATAATGTTCGTCACTTCTGAGAGGAACATCATTGTCTGAACCAACTTCACATCAGAGTATTCAGGGTCCCAATGCATATGAGCATTAGGCACGAGAATCAGTTGTTTTTCTGTTCCAAGACGTGGCTTTCCAGATGACATTTCAATCAATTCCTTTCGAAGTTCTAGCAGTACTGCAACTCCAATGTTATCTTTTGTCATGACTCTGTTCAGCATAGCTTCAGACCCTTCTGAATTTGCCATCGCTAGCTGATTAAATTCAACAGTGTGTTTCTGAACCAAAGTAAATTTTTCTGTCTTGAAGAATATTGCACAGCCATCAACATGTTTTCTTTCTTGTTCTGACATTGTCCCAGCTCTAGATTTAGGACTAAAGAATCCATTATAGCCACGTTCTTTCAGTTCTACCAGAAAAAAAAAACTGTAATACTGTTCTGTTTCAACCTCCTTAAGACTTATGATATCAGCATTGCAGCTCAAGATTTCTTGAATAATGGCCTTTTTCCTGTAGTCCCAGTTTAGCACCCATGATGGACAGTAGCCGTATAACTGCCGGGTCGCATATTTATCACAAAGAACATTGTAGCACATGAAAGAAAACAAGGCAGAAGGCCTTGTTCTGTCTGGTTCTTGTAACATAATCCAAGATCTTGGAGGTGGTTGTTCTGTTGAAACTGCCAAATTATCAAGCAAATAGTTCAGTAGCCTTCTTGTTCCATCTAGTTCCAAATAGAGGTTCAATATATCTTGGGTAAGTGGATTTCCTTTCAGGCCTAAAGTCTGCAACTGAAACAGTTTTCCCAGCTCAAAAGGTAGAACTCGTAACAGGTTGTTATTTAA
This sequence comes from Equus caballus, assembly GCF_041296265.1. NCBI lineage: Eukaryota > Metazoa > Chordata > Mammalia > Perissodactyla > Equidae > Equus > Equus caballus. The sequence continues at coordinate 1,912,668 of NC_091691.1, read as the reverse complement.
ATGGAGTTCCCTGAGTGATACCATGTTTCCGAGTTCTGCTGGTAAACTCCGGATTTTATTAGAAGACAGGTCCAGATACACCAGATTGTGAAGCTTGGCAATGTCTGAAGGAATACGGGACAGGGAATTGTCACTCAGATGCAAAGCTGTCAGGTGAGTTAGTGACCACAAAGATGAGCTTAAGCTTCTTACTTTTCCACTTATTTCAAGCTCTGCCCAATGTGATTTCTTTCCATTTGCTGCTTCCTCAGAGGACATAATTGTGTACATCCTCCGAGGGTCAGGGGGCTCGCATTTGTCTTTGGGCATGCCTCTGCGGGCGCGCCGCCGCCGCCTCCCTGTGAGAGCAGCGCGGTGCGCCCTGTTGAACCACCATGCCAGTCCCGCCGCACTCAGCCGCCGCTCTTTGTTCCCCCTCCGGGCGCCACCGCGTCAGCCGCCGGCTCAGCCGCCCCGACGGCGGCCCCTACGCCCGCCCGCCCGCCTCGCCGCGCTGCCGCCTTCGCCGCCGCCGCCGCCGCGCCCCCCTCGCTTTCCGAAATGATTTTTAATAAAACATTTTTTAACCCAATACATCCCAAATGTTGTTTCAGCATGCGATCAATATAAAAATTAGTTATGAGGCGGTTTAAACTCTTTTTTTCGTACTAAATCTTCAAAATCCGGTGTGTATTTTACACTTGTGGCTCATCTCAATTTGGACCGGCCACGTTCCAAGTGATCAACAGCTGCCTGCGGCTTGTGACAGGGCAGTACAGGTGGAAGGGGTAGAATTCAGACTCCTTTCACCACACAGTGTTTGGAGGCTGGCCCAGACTGGCCCAAGTCCCACTTGTCACGCGCCCTGCTCGCTGCCTGTCCCCGCTCTGTTAAGCCATCTGCGGTGGATCCGACGCCTGATTCTCCAAACTTCTGCCCTAACCCTTCACTTGCCAGCAGGACATCCTGTCCCTTTGCGGGGTCCTGCAGCTGGCTGCGCCACCCGAGTCCGCGATGCTCTCAGCTCTCACTCCTTGGGCAAGATTTCCCTGAGCTCTTCCTGCAGTTACTAACTTCCTGCGATGTGCAGGCGCCATGTTTTCCTAACTATATTTAGCGCCTACCACACAGCTCTGATTGAGTTTGCAAGTCTCTCTCCTCCGGTAATCTGCAAACTCTCGGTGGGCAGGATCTGTTCAACTCACTTTACGTGTCTGATAAACACCAGGCAGTACGAGAGTTGAGTGAACAGATGAACGAGTAAGTGAATGCATGGCTGAGTGCACTTTTGGGTTCCAAAGACCCTCCCATTCCAGGATCTCATTAGATATGTGGGGTCACTGTGATTTTCTAAGGAGGGAAAACTCTGTCACCTCAGTGACTGGCCACATTCTCTCTCTCTCTCTCCCTCTTACACACACTTCCCTTCTGATGCCTGTCACGTGGAGCTGGTGATTATATCCAGCCACCAGGAGTGAGGTGGAACGGAAAAGTTTGAAACAGCCCAGCGCAGGGAAGGAAACACTTGGGGACATTTCTGAATTGGTCGTGGAGGAGAGAGATGTTGGGGGGTGGGGTTCCCAGGTTGCTGGGATCTGCTGCCTGGTACCACAGAAAGGTCCCTGCTCCCGTCACCCCCAGGCATCAACACTGCTCCTGATCGTGATTCAGAGCAAGGGCGTGGGGTGCTAAGAGCTGGGGTCTGTGCACAGAAGTGCTTGATGCAGCTCCCAAGTTTGACACACAAACACGGAACCCAAGGGGTTTGGACACGTTGCCTGAGGTACTGAAAACCATGGACCCAAACAGCCCCAGGTGAGTTAGACCCTGAGCCCTCAGGGAGGGCATCCGGGGGTCTTGGGGGATGGAGCGTACCGATCAGACGGTGCGAAAACGCGCGGCTGTCTGTGCGCACAGCAGCCGGTGGCTCCGCAAGGTTTGGCAAGATGAATGAGGGGAGGCGGCCGCACGTAAACAGGGAGGGCGGGATTAACACGCAGAGGCCCTTTGGGACACAGAGGGCCCTGGCATTTCGTTCTAGGGTGCATTTTTGTGATGTATGCAGGATGCCCAAATCCATCCGTTCATTATGGCACGCGAAATGAGGCTATTTTCATTCTAGCTGTCCTGCTCCCCTCGTTAGCTAGAAAACTTCCACCAAGAAAACTTCCCCTCATCAACGATTTGGTCACCTGAGGGACTATTTGTATAGTCAAGACAAGATAAATGTTTGATGTTTTCCCCCTTTATTTACCAACTGTCAAATAGCAAGTCGGTGTGCCAGCACCACCCAATGTTAGTTTGTTAGTATCATGACAAGTTCATGCGTATAAGCATATTTGAGGTGTTTAACTCTATTGCCATTATTATAAGTTTTTCTGTCTTTGGTCAGCACAAGCCCATTCAAACTGATCTCTAACCAGGAACATGTTGATGTGTCAAAAACAGTACATTTAATTTTGTTTTCAATATTTAAAAAATTGGGGCAAAGACACCTTCCCTCCAGCTAATTCTCGAAAGGATGATGATTTATAGCGCACTGAAAGGAGAAAGAGCCCTATGATGAGAAAACCACTATTTTGCAACCCTCAATGTGACAATACTAATTATTAAGGCGAGGATCATAAATGGGCGTCAGAACCACTGGGTGACTGGTGTTTGGGGCACAGGGCATTGGCACGGTGCCCAAGTGTCGCCCTACAAACTCTGGTCACAAATGGAACATTGACATTTCTGATGGAGAAATTTGGCTGTCGCTCCTCACAGGGCGCTCAGGCCTGGCTTCTCTCATAATGGGACTACCTGACACGGGTCCCTCCTGGGGGGCATAACAGGAAGCGCTCCATACAGACGGCGCTGAAAACATGTCACCGGAGAGAGTCAGGGTGCAGCCTCCACGTCCAGTTCTCAGGAGGCACAGGGCCCGGAGAGCAGCCACCCAGACCAGCCCAGGGCAGGCTGGGACAGGAGGCTGGCTTGGACTTGGAAAAGTGAATGTCACGAAAAAAGAGGTGTAGAGACTCTTACAAGAAAGGAGGCTAAAGAGATCTAACGAGTAACTAGATCTATGAACCGGGATTAGATATAGTTTGAAGCCCAACCAAAACCAGAAGCAATCACTATAAATCAAAATCATCTTTGTGGACCACTGTGGAAATTTGACTATGGAGCAGCTATTCGCTATTATGGGATTATATTAATTTTCTTAAGTGTGATCCTGATTTTGCGGCTTTTTTAGAGAACAGGTCAAAACATCTGCAACTGAATTTTTCAAAACTTTTAATTTTCAAATAATTATAGATTGACATGAAGTTGCAAAGTAGAGGACAGGGAGGTTCCACGCACCTTTCTCCGGGCTTCCTCCCATGTTAGCATCTCGCATAGTTAAAGTGCAGCATCAGTACCAGGAAATTGACATTGGTACAACCCAGAGCTGGTTTACCTTTCTCCAATCATTCCTGCACTCAGTTGTGTATGTGTGTATGCTGTGTGTGTGAAGCAATTTTATCACATGTGTAGCTTTGTATGGTCACCTCCAATCAAGAAATTTAGCTCCACCGTCAGCACGAGTCTCCCTCCGGCTATCCCTTCATAGCTACACTCATCCTCTCCTCCCCCCTACCCCCAGCTCCTGCAAGCACTAATCTGCTCTCCATCTCTATAATCTTGTCATTTCAAGAATGCCATGGAAATAGAATCATATAGTATGTAACCTTTTGAGACTGGATTTTTTTCACTCAGCATGATTCCCTTTAAGTTCATCCAATTTGTTGCATGGATCAATAGTTCATTTTTTATTGTTGCATAACATTCCATGGTATGAATCACCACCATTTGTTCAACCAGTCACTCATTGAAAAACACTTGGGTAGCTTCCGATTTGGGGCTATTATGAATAAAGCTGCTGTGAGCATTTGTGTACACGTTTCTTTTTTTTTTTTAAAGATTGGCACCTGAGCTAAAAACTGTTGCCAATCTTTTTTTTTTCCTGTTTTTTCTTCCCAAATCCCCCAGTACACAGCTGTACACTCTGTGAGTCCTTCTAATTGTGGCACGTGGGATGCCACCTCAACATGGCCTTGTGAGCGGTGCCATGTCGGCGTCCAGGATTCGAACCGGCAAAACCCTCGGCCCCCGAAGTGGAGTGTAAGAACTTAACCACTTGGTCCCGGGGCCGGCCCCTGTGTACAAGTTTCTTTGTGAACTTAAGTTTTAATTTTTGTTGATAAATGCTCAAGGGTGCAATTGCTGGGTGGTATGGTGAGTACATTTTGTTTTAGTTTTGTTACAAACCGCATACTCGTCTCCAGAATGGATGTACCACTTTACATTCCCATCAGCAATGTAACAGTGACTCAGTCTCCCCACATCCTCACCAGCTATTGGGTGTTATCACTATTTTTTGCCTTAGCCGTCTGATAAGTGCAGAGTAACATCTTATTGTGGCTTTAATCTGCATTTCCCAAATGGCTAATGATGCTGAACATTTTCAGTGTGCTCATTTGCCACGTGTATATCCGCGTTAGTGAAATGTCTGTTTGTGTCTTTTGCTCATTTTCTAACTGGATTTTTTTAAATGTTGAGTTTTGAGAGGTCTCTATATGTTCTAGACATAAATCCTTGGATATGTGATTTGCAATTTTCCCCTCTCCCTCTGTAGCCTTTCTTTTCATCCCCTTAATAGGGTCTTTTGCAGAGCAAAATTTTTAATTTTGACGAGGTCTGAGTTATTGATTTTTCCTTTAACAGATTGTCCTTTTGGTGTCAAGTCTAAGAATTTTTCTGTCAGGTCTAGGTTCTGAAGATTTCTCCTATGGTTTTTCTAAAAGTTTTATACTTTTACAATTTTACTTTTAAATCATGATCCATTTTGAGTTAATTTTTGTAAAAGGTGAGGTTTAGGTCATAGTTTCAATTTGGGGGGCTATGGACACCCAGCTGTCCAGCACCATTTGTTGAAAAGGCCAGCTTTCCTCCATGGAATTGTTTTTGCGCAGTTTTGACATCTCAGTTTCGCACACTTGTGTGGGTCTCCCTCTGCGTTCTTATTTCGTTCCGTTGACCTCTGTGTCTGTCCCTCCCCAGGGCTGCACTGTCTCGACCACTGTGACTGCGCGTGAACCTGAACATTGGGAGGAGTGATGCCTCCAATTTCTTCTCCTTCCAAAATTTTTTCCTCTTCTAGGTTCTTCCTCTTTCCTTACATATTTTAGAATAAGCTTGTCTGTCTACAAAAGACCTTACTGGGACTTTATTACAAATTGATTTAGGCCTCTGGAGCAGTTTAGGGAGAATTGACGTCTTTACTACGTTTGAGGATTCCAACCCATGGACATGGGATGCCTCTCCAAGATTATTTGGGTCTTCTTTGATTTCTTTCATTAACATTTTGTATTTTTCAGGATACAAATGCTATACATGCTTTGTTAGTTCAATATTTAAATATTTCATTTTTTTGGAGTAAATGGTATTGTGTTTTTAATTCCAGTTTCCACTCATTTGTTAGTACATAGAAATGCAATTGATTTTGTTGTTGTTGATTTTGTATCCTGCAACCTTACTAAACTTAGAAGTTCTAGAAGTTATTTTTGCAGATTCCTTGGGTATAATACACACATTCAGAGAGAGAAAAAAAATGTAGCAAAATGTTTTATTGTCTCTAAGTAGAGAAAGTATGAGTGTTCATTGCACATTTTTTCAACGTATCTGCTTAAAATTTTTCAAAACAAAAAGGAGGAATTTTTTGCAGTTTGCAACTATTAACCTGCTCAGTTGCGATTGCAGCCTGCACGAAGTTTTGTTTCCCATCCCACACCTTAAACTCCCCTCATATGCGCCGGCTTCCTTGCCCTGTACCCCACTACAACCGCTGGGCGCGGCAACCCCACGGCTCTTTCACTCTCCATCTTCCCATCCTGCCTCCTCTTCTCTCCTCACCCGGCTCAGAGGCCGGGCTCCAGCAGAGTAACGGATGATGCACGGATGCCCTCATTACCCAACCCTGCCTCCCTCTGTCGGGCTTACCTGACAAACCACAAGCTTCGGCTGAACCACACGTCCCCGCTGGCTCCTCACCTACACTGCGGGTCTGGCTCTGCCAGGGAAATTTGCATGACCAAGCAGGCTTGTCTAAGTCCCCTAATGGGCAAATCACAGTCCCGAGGCAGGGCTCCACCCCTCCAGATGCGAGCTGAGGAAGGAGGGCGTCCGAGGCGAGGCGCAGGGTCCCCACCTTTCAGGGCTGAGCAGGCCTGAGCCAGCTCCACGGGACACAGGGCCTCCAGCTGATCCCAGCAGCCAAGCTCCAGACCCACCTGCCTCACCCCAAGGTGGCTGCTCTGATGAGGAAGCTCCTCCTGCTACCCAGGGGGGACACGCAGAGGGTCCCCCTCTCCATGACTAGATGAGGAAGGCTGAGATTGGCCCGTCTCAGAGCCCTTTCCGGTGCGTCCCCTCTGGGACACGGTGAGCGCTGGCTCCTGGGATCGTGCACACCTGCTGCGTCTCCGCTGCCGTCTCCCCAGTGCACCCCACACCCATGGGCCCGGAGGTTGAGTGTGTCCCTGTCCTGGGACAAACAACTAGCAACGTCTGGAGAAAACCAGAGAAACAGGTCTTGATTTTCTGCCTTCAAGGCTTCTCTGAGTCCGAAGAAAACAGAAGTTGGTTACTTTTGCTAAAGGTGGTAATTAACATAGATGACTGAGACTACGCGAGATATAATCATGACAGAGACATATGAATACAGCTGGTTGCTTAAGGGAATTGTTACAATCTATTAATACAATAAATCCAACATAATGAATACCTTGTTTTATTTAATACTTGATAACATTACTATATTTTACAATTAAAGGTAAATGTTTAATTTTATCACCTATTTAAATAATTATATATTTGTGCATGTCTACACACATATGACAGAGGTATATTAAGATGGATTTTTTTAAATCTACAAACAATAAAAGTAATATAATAAAAGATGAAATTTGGGTATATTGTGTATTAATCAGGGGTTTCCAGAGAAATAGACCCCATAGGATGGATGTGTGTGTATATACATATATAAAACTTTTAATTATATCTAAAAATACATATTTATATATAAATTTATCGCAGGATGGCTCATGAGATTACGAAGGCTGACAAGTTCCTAGATCTGCAGCTGGCGGGCTGGAGACCCCAGAGAGCTGGCGGCACAGTTCCAGCCTGAGGCCAGCATGCTGGAGATCCGAGAATGGCCAATGTTTCCACTGAGTCCAAAGACAGGAGAAAACCCGCTCAAAGGCCGTCGGGCAGAAGGAGCAGCCTCTTACTCAGCCTTCTTGTTCTATTCAGGCCCTAACCTCACTGGACGGGGCGCGCCCGCGTCGGGGAGGGCGGCCTCCTTTACCCAGTCTACTGAGCTCAAACGCCCATCTCACCCAGAAATGCCCTCACAGGTCGCACCCAGGATAATGTCTGACCAGATACCTGGGCGCCCTGTGGGCACTGCGGTAGGTGCCAACGTGGCGATGGATCTCAAGGGGCAGCAGCTGGGCCCTTGGTCCATCACACTCCCCGTAGGAGGTCTGCAGGGACATGCTCACGGCCGCCACAAAACTATTTTAACGGAGATGCTCAGACTCCCACTTAAGACGTAGAAAGTGGAAAAGAGCATCACTCTTGTCCTGACAAGAAAGAGCTCCGTGGGGGGAGGAAGGGTGGACTTGTTCCCTATCTTGATGGTGGTGTTGAATTCACAGATGTATACACATGTCACAATTTACTAAATTGCACACTTCAAATATGTGCAGTTTGTTGTATGGCAACTTGCCTCAATAAAATTTCAAAAGTACTTAAGTAAAAATATATAAGATGCCAGAACATTCTTCGTAACATAAAAAGTGTGAGAGCTGTTTCAGAAGTCTTTAAGCGGATACAGGAGTCCGCAGACAGTGTTCTGGATCCTTGCTTTTGGAAGCCTCTGCTGTTCCGCACACCCAAACCCAAGGGCTCCACCCCCACAGCCACCAGAAGCCCATCCTACCCTGCCTGGCTCCCCCCGAATACCGGGGTCCACTCACCCTGCCACTCAGGACAGGCCTCTCTCCGGGTCCTCTGGGCCATGTCCGACATTATTAAGGTGGGGAACGCCCCTTCCTCTGTCTGAATGGGGAGAGGAGGCTTCCCATGACCTCTTCCCGCAGGCCCGAAGCATTCTGTGGGACACACCCTAGCACTTCACCCTGGCCATGGCTCATTAAAGCACAATGCTGGGCTCTTAAAGTTTTACTCTGTCCTTAAAACATCTCCAATGAGGGGCAGCCCAGTGGCAGAGTGGTTAAGTTCATGTATTCTGCTTTGGCAGTGTGGGCTTCCCCCATCCGAATCTTGGGCAAGGACGTACACACGGCTCATCAAGCCATGCTGAGGCGACGTCCCACATACAAAATAGAGGAAGATTGGCACAGATGTTAGCTCAGCAACAATCTTCCTCAAGCAAAAAGAGGAAGATTGGTAACAGATGTTCACTCAGGGCCAATCTTCCTCACCAAAAAACAAAAAGACACCAAAAAAACCCATCTCCAATAAACACTACTGACAAGAATTATTATTCCTTTGACTAAAGCACAGTCTACAGCATGGTGTGGTTTAAACCTGAAGGCAACTTAAGAGAAGAAAATAAATTCAAGACAGAAACTGGGAAGAGACTCTTGACCCTCAATTCAGGTCCGTTACCACCAACATCAGTTATTACGGGCACGGGAGCAGCTAACAGCTCAATGGCTGTGCGTCCAGTGTTCTGCTGAGCGTGATACAGGCGTCATCTGATTGAAGTATCACCAACAGCCTCAGGAGACAGACGCTCTTCCTATTCCCGGTTTAAAGAGGAGGAAATGTTAACCTGAAGGAACTCAGTCACCTGGCCAAGGACACACAGCGGTGGGACCCCCAACGCCACAACCCCATCTACTGAGAGATGACACTAAGCTGCAAGAGGAAAACAGCTACAGTTGCTCTGACTTCTCAACTTGGAATAAAGGATGCCATACCTACAAGAGTGAGAAAGAAAAAAAAGCAGCCCTCTGTCATCCAGAGGCTGGCCCAGCCCTCACGGCAGCCACGCTGCTCTCCTAATGGACATAAACCATCTCAGAGAACGCCAACCTCAGTCAAGGTCCCTCTGAGACCACAAGAAAATGAGACAAAATCAGGCAGCTTCATAATTTGGTCTAAGTACAGACAAAACCAATGTCTGTGCCTCCCCAAAACACCAAACATCCCCTCTTTTGGCCAAAATGAGTGACTACTGTTTCTTTACCGATTACAACCCTAACCTTGATCTAGTCTCCCCTCCCCAGAAATAAGATTTTTTGACACCCAGTTATAGAATTGCCCCCTCTTTCTGACAGCATCCAATCCAGAAGGAACCCCTGCTTCCCTAGACCCTTCTCGAAATCACCCAACCCAAGCCCACATCTGTAGCAGGTTCTTTCCAACACCTTCTTACTGAGACACCCCCGCGGTCCCCCCATGCTGTGCGGTCTGAACTATAGTGTGCTCCTGGTGGTCTTTGGCTGGAGCGCGTTGACAAGAGAAAGCACAGGGCCTTGCTGTAGCGCCTCTGTGATAAGAGGACATATAAGCAGAGATGTAAATTAAACAAGAAAAGGTGGCTATTGAGGGATTCCTGGGGCAGAGCATCCTGGAAAAAAGCAAACAAAATACAATGCAAAAAGGAGCTGACTTGGAGGAACCCAAGGGGGCGAGTGTGGCCTGGAAAACGATTTGATTCCTTCGTTAGACAAATACTCATCTGCTAAACAGCCACCCGGGGCCAGCTGGGTTCTGGGCACTTAGGACGGGTCAGAAAACAGCACACAAAGATCCCTACCATCCTGGAGTTTTCCAGCAGCAGGAGACAACTAGCAAACCAAAAACCCCCAAACCCAAAATATATGTATTAGATTAAAAGGTGATAAGTAATATGGGAAAAACCAGCGCAGGGAGAGAGGAACAGGATGGAAGGGGAGATGGGACGTGTGAGCACGAGCTGTCGGGTCATCTCCAGACAGGCAGGGTCGGCTCATCTGCTCCTTGGATGGGTATTTCTCGGGCACAGGCGCGACCTGCGGACCACATACCTCCTCCCGCCTCCGCAGAGCCTCAGCTCCACCGGGCTAACCGTGCTCCAGGGAGTCGCGCCCCGGGTCCCTCCCAGGCTGCCGTAGCGGCCGCAGCCTCCCTGGCCCGCGGGCCCCCCCCCCGACCCCGACCCCCACCCCCCCCCCCCGACCCCGACCCCCCCCCCCCCCCCGACCCCGACCCCCACCCCCCCCCCCAGCGCGCGGCCCCGTCTCTCAGCCCCCAGTTGGCCCCGCCCAAGCCCAGAGCTGATTGGTCTAAACGGGCCACCTGACCAACGCGACCAATCGGAGGCCTTTACCCTGCTGCTTTAAGCGCGGTGGGCGGCGGGGTTGCCTCTCGCGCCCCGCACGTGTCCACTGGTTCCCGGGTTCCGGCGCCGAGGACTCAGGCCGAGGGGGTCGCAGGGAGGGCTGGGCGCGCCTGCAGGAGGCCCTCGGTCGGTTCTGCCGCTCTCCCTAAGTGGGGGTCGCTTTGTGTCATTCTCTCAGTCTGTTATTTTAAATAGCTGCTGAGAGGGATATATCCTAGTTACTCTTACAGCCCCTTTTAACCTGTGAGTCACTCATTCTTCTAGAGTAAAGTTGGAATTTTTAGTTTGATTAACAACAAAAAAACCAATTAGTGAGGGCTACTGTATGTGTGTGTATTTTCCCCCTCGCTCTCACCATCCAACCTCATGGCGTGGCCTTCTTTTATCTTCAGGGTGAAAACTTTGCTCTTCTAGCAGTCGCGACTCGTTTATCATTAAGTTCATGGTTAGGAATAGTGCGTGGCGCACGAGGAAACAGACACGTTATTTTTTCTATCATCGTTTAGCAGTAGGCTGCTGCTGGGATATGCTGACGAAGCCTCTCCCAGACCAGAGTCTGGCCGGGATCTTGAGCCCTCTTCTCGGTCGGGCCTCAACCTCTAATTGAAGAAACGCTAACACAGTTTCTAACAGCTCGGGTTCACATCCCTAGAATGACCCTCGTCCCTCTGAAACGCCTGCCTGAGGAATTACTGTCTTTTCCAGGCAACGCCTGAGGACAGGGCCCGTCTCCCAGCCTCTGTGGGAGGGTGGGGGCCGAACATCGTAAGCTCCCCTCAGCAGACGCAGCTGGGTGTCACGTGGCCCAACCCGCCCTTCCCGCTTTCCGTCATTTTCGCCTCCCTGACTACTGAGCCCCTCTCAGCGCGGTCCCTGTTCCCTCGCTCTCCCTTTGTGATGCCCAGTCGCCTCTGTACAAACCCAGGTTGCGTTCAGTTCAGCTGCACGGTTTTCCCTATTGTAGTGGTGTATTACTAATAAAAACCTCTTCCTACCCCTTTAACTAGTGTCTGGTTTTGCTTATCTTTGACAATACCACGCACCCCAAAGCAAGCACATCATTAATTAGTCCCATTAGTTAGCTCATCGTAATTATTTTCATTGTTTCTTTTAGGATTTCTCAGTACATAATTATATATTTTCTAATTGTTTTTCATGTATCTTTTTCTGAATGATACATATTTGTTTCACGTCACTGGTCAGAATTCCCAGAACAGCATAACATGTAGTGGTGGTAGTTGAGTAAAATTTTTGCCGAAGAAAAATATGAGGAACAAGAGAGATTCAATGAGGCGCTAGAGGAAAGAGGGAGCTCCAGTTACACTGGGAAGGGAGCTCCTTGATCAGCGGGAGCAGACTTTGGTACCTGCTCCAGTCCCTCGATTCCAAAGTTAGACTCCAGCTGAAAAACGAGTCCGCACTGATCTTCTCGTATGGGACTTGCCTGTTCATACACTTTGTCCATTTTTCCATTTTGGGGGTATTTTTCTTACTGATTAGCATTGTTTTTCATTTATTTTTATTACTACTACTTTGTCAATTATATGCATTGAAAACATCATTCCCTAGCCTTTGGCTTCTCTAGATCCTCTATTTTTCAGGTCTTCTGTTGAAAAAAAGTTTAATTTTTTGTACAGGCTTAATTTGTCAGTCTTTTTTTGTGGTTTATTTCTTGATTAAAATACCCATCTCTCCTTGTGCTGTAAAGATGTTCTGCCATATTTTTTCAAGCATTTCAGGTTTTGCTTTTCACAATTATATCTTTTATCTACTTGGAATTTTTTGTGTACCTTTTGACATAGTGGATGGTTCATTTGTTATGAAGTCATGAACATCTTTATCTCTATTAATGATTTTGGCTCAAATATTGCTTTCCCAGATGTTAACATTGCTAAACCCAGTTTTTATTTGGTTGGTGTTCGTTAATGTTTGGTCTGTGTCCCCGCATCGTTTGCTGTGAGGGGACGTTACCATGGTTGGCCTAGACCCGTGGTTCTCAAAGTGTTTCCCGGACCAGCAGAGGCAGCATCACTTGGGAACTTGTTAGAAACGCAGAATCTCTGGTTTCAGGGAAGAGCCCAGCCAGCTTTGTTGTAACAAGCCCTCCAGGTGGTTCTGATGTCGCTCAAGTTTGGGAACCACTGGCCTAGATGACCAGGGCCTGCCCTCGAGTGGAGACCAAGGCTCCAAACCGGTGGCTATGGTGGGATGGGGAGTGTGGGCAGGAATGGACAGTGGACAGGAAGAAGAGGACCACGGGCTCCACTGCAGAGGACAGGCTGCTAGAATGAAAATGCGAGAGTAAGTTCACCAGACTTGGCTGGACACACGTTTACAACCAAATACTGGTCTCTGTCCTGGTTGGTCCCTTGCAGGCTGTTGATCAGCAGTTTTCAATTATGCTTTGAGGATGGGAGATGTGTACCACAGGCCTGAGCTCCCAGCCCGGGGCTGGCCCTGGCTCCTTCATCCTTATCCCTGGTGTCCCCCGGAGCCGCGCTCCTGCTCAGGAGCGGAGGTCGATGGCGCAGCACTGCTCGGGACCCTGCGTTTGTTTCTGTCTCATTGGTTGGTTGTCCGGTCAGGTTGGGACCTTGTTCTTGAGCCTGTCTGTATCCTACCATGAGCTCTTGTCATTGCCTCTGTCATCGCCACGTGTTTGCAGCAAGGAGCTGTGTTTACCTGACGTCTGCTGATGGGTATTTTTTTCTTTTGAATTTATGTTTTATCTTATCCTAAAATCCAATGGGGCTGGCCCAGTGGTGCAGCGGTTAAGTTCACATGTTCTGCTTTGGCGGCCTGGGGTTCGCTGGTTCGGATCCCGGGTGCAGACATGGCACCGCCTGGCGAGCTATGCTGTGGTGGCATCCCACATATAAAGTAGAGGAGGATGGGCACAGATGTTAGCTCAGGGCTAATATTCTTCAAAAAAAGCCAAGTAGTACTGTAGGCTAGGACGGTAATAAAAAGAATCGTTCCCTGCTCCCTTCTGATTCCTGCTTGGAGTGGGGCAGCCCCTTTCTTCTCTTGTGCTTCTGTCCCCATCACTCTCCAACCTGCCCATCCTGCACCCTCTTAGTCCTGTTTCCAGGTTCCCTCGTCCCCAGCTCCTGCTCTGGAGTAGAGTATTACCTCTTACCTCCCACTCACACACACGTGTCTGCTCCATCTTGCCAACAGATACATCAATTCTTCATTAAATCAACATTCAATACATACTCAATTATTTCCACATAAATGTTCACAGCTTGCCACTTGGCTTGTTATGCCTGTATATTCTTTCTTTTAAGATTGTAATGATTGATTCCTTTTGTTTACTTAATTTAAAAAGGTATTCAACCCTCAAACTTGGTTAACAGTTTTGGCTTCTTTCTTGAAGGCTTGTTACAAAGTGCAATCGTCAGCTGTCTGTCCTTCAGACTGAGACCTGAGGAAGGTGACCGGGTGCCCTGGCACCTGGACAATGCTTGTCAACCATGGGCAGCAGTGTAGGAGTGTGGGCCAGACGCCCAGCTATTTCTCACAAGTAATCCTCCATGTGAAAGAACCTCAGGGCTTCTACTCTTTTTCCAGGAACAGTCCTCTTGTCCCCTCCCTGAGGCTTGCCAACCTAGCTGCCAGCTTCCCGGGAGCCTGGCTGGAAGGGAGCCTGGGGCTCACCCTTCAGTGTGCCAGCTTTCCAGTTGGTCCATTTTCCTTCCAGGAGCCCCACCCTCCCACGCCATGCCAGGGCCGCCTGCCCAGACCCCTGGGGCTCCCCTCTGCAGCTGAGGCCCCTGTCCCCTGGGGGGCAGAGGATGCCTCTCTCAGGCCTCCTGTGTTCCCTCTCTCCTGGCCCTTATCCCTGATGATCCTGATGCTCCTGGGGTTTCGGTGATTTCATTCCTGGCAGCTTCCCTACCCGCCACAGGCTGAGAGCTGAGCTTTCTGTGGTCCTCCCAGGAGCTGTGGGCTCCTCGCTACTCCTCCCCAGCTCCCGGAACTGTGCGTGTGCTCATGTGAACTCTGGGGGGAGGGGCCAGGAAGGCAAGTTCGGAGCAGTTCTTCCCTTTGAGATCCGTTAGGAGCAGAGCTGAAATGCTGAGATGCCTGTCTCCAGCCTCCTGCTGCCTGGACTGGAGCGCCGGGGCTCTTGTGAGTGGAGGAGGATCTGTGCATTTCTGCTCGACAAGCGCAGGGTGTAAGCAGGAGTACGTGTTGAGGGCGCTGGGGCTCTCTGTGGGGTGAGGCCTGGGAGGGAGGCTGGCCACTGTGAAGGCCCACTCGGGGCACCCCTCCTCTGGCCCAGTCAGTGGAGATGACCCAGAGTCCCACTCAGTCTCTTGGATCTCTCAGCACAGAACCTGCCGAGGGCTGTGGACTCAGCCATTCCAGCCCTGGGAGACTCCCTGGGGGCCTTCACTGGGGGCCTCAAAGACCCTGACGGCTGTGGTGCAGGACTGGCCCTTCCCCTGTCTCCGCCTGGGCTCAGCAGGACCCGTCACTAAGTAAAGCTGGCTTGGAAGCCATGCTGGACACACTGGAGATTGTTCCTGCCGACGCTGCCCGCCACAGGTGACAGCAGGGACTGCATGCAATTGGGGCACAGAGAGGGGGTGAGGGAGTCACTGGGAGCGGAGCAGCAAAAGATGTGTGCACAAACTGGGACTCTCAGGGCCGGAAGTCTGTGCTTGGAGCCCCTCCGGGCTAAAGTGTCAGGTGTGGGTTCGGTCTGCTTGTGTAGCTGAGATGAGCAAGAGTTGTTTGGAAGCTCCGTGAGTGGTGACCAAGGGCTGCACGAGACAGTGACAGAGGGGATCGGAGGGGAGAACCGCATGGTAGAGCACCACTGTGCAGGGGGCAGATGGGAGGAGGCAGGGGTGGCTGAATGAGGGTCCCGAAGGCCTGCTTCTCCCCGGGGCCCCCTGCCGCCGGCCACATTCTGGCTCTCGGCCCGGCACTTACACCACTTCTGTACTTCCCTGACACCAACTGGGTGTGCAACAGTTCAATTCTGAGACTAACTACCCAGAGTTAGCATCCGACCCCACAGGTTTTAGGGTCAGTCCCACAAGACTGCCCCATTTCAGAGGCTAGTCACAAATTGGGTATTCAGGCTACCCACACTTCTGTCTGACTTGGCTACAAATTTGGGGGTTCCCATGACCCCCTCCAGCTCAGGTTTGATAATATGCTAGAATGGCTCACAAGACTCAGGAAAATGCTTTACTTAAGTTTACTGATTTATCGGAAAGGATACAAGTCGGGAACAGTCAAGTGGAAGAGATGCATGAGGTAAGGTATGGGGTCGGGGTGGGGGTGGGGGTGGCTGCAGAGCATCCATGCCCTCTCCAGCTGTGCCGCCCTCTCCAGCTGTGCCGCCCTCTCCAGCTGTGCCGCCCTCCCACCGCATGGATGCGTCCGCCAACCCAGAAACTCTTCGAATCTCGTCGTTCCAGTTGTTATAACCCACCCTCTAGCCACGCCTCCCCAGAAGGTGGGGGTTAAGGTTGGGGTGGGGGCCTCTAATCACTTGTTGGTCTTTCTGGTGACCAGCTCCTGTTCTGAAGCTATCTAGGGGCCCCACCTTGAGTCACCTCATTAGCATGGACTCAGGTGTGGTCATAAAGGGCTTCTGATGAGTAACAAACGACATTCCTGTGGCTCAGGAAATAACAAGGGTTTTAGGAGCTCTGTGCCAGGAACTGGGGACAAAAGACAAATAAATATTATGATACCACAGATGGAATATGTGGTAGGTAATTGAGTGCCCCACCCCCTAATTGATTCTAATCTCAGTTGACATCTTTTAAACACTGATCTCATGTATAAGTCATAAAATTTATCAGAGGCTTGACCTGAACTAGGCCACCGACCACTGGGCACAGGGGGTGGAACAGGCAGGCATCTTTCGAGACCCATCACACAGTAACCATGGAGCCGCAGAGTGCCAAGTTCCTACAAAGCCCCGACCCCCAGCGTCTTCGTGTGGCCTGAGTGATGATTATGGGGATATAGCCGGGCGGGAGGCTGTGGCTAGTGGTGATCGAGGAAAGTGCCCAATATCATACATTGAGTGAGAGCTCTTTGGGGTACAGGAGAGTGGTTGACTCTGCAGTCTGGCCTTCAGAAGCGTGGAGAGACTGTCTCGTGCAACAGGTCCAGCCCTAGGTGTGGGCACTGAAAGTCTACCAAACCGAAAGCCTTAGGTCTTTCCCAAAGGGGGCTTGAACTCGAGCCCCAGCTCCCAGGAATGCCTGTCTGTCTCTCCTAAGTGGTGTGCAGAGACCACTGGAAACCCTGGAGATCCCAAGATGTCGACCTCTGGACACCGACATCACCTACTTGTCCCAGAGCCTTGATGCTGCCCACCTGAAGAAGCTGGATCTCAGTGGCAACGACCTGTCCCACGTGGTCCCTGGGCGCCTAGAGACCTTGCTGGAGGAGGTCTCAGGGACGCTGCAGCACCTGGACCGAACCACTGCCGCTGCAGGACGCCCACCTCTGTGCCATCCTGCCGGCCCTGTGGGACCAGGTCCCGCCTCAGCCTCCTGGTCATCTCCAACAACCTCATCCCAAGCTGGCTGTCCTGCACACAATGCAGCACTTGGTGCTGGAGAAGCTGAAAATTGTGAAGTGCCCTGTTGAATGCTTTCAAAATGTGGATGGCCACAGCGGGTTAACGTGAACGGAGAGGAACTTGTCCGGGTGCGCACCAAGTTTGTGGGAGATGTTGCAAGCCTTGAGGTGGTCTGACGGGGAGTGGAGAACTTCCGTCTTTCTTCCCGTGCAGTAGCTGTACCAGACATGACGGGTACGCAGAGCAGCGGTGGGCAGTGCCGTGGCAACAAACACCTGACGTTGATTTTAAAGAAAACTCTCCAAGTAAAGGAGTAATCAAAATAATCTTGTGGTGGCCTCTTTTATGTAATATCTTGTGTTTTATATTCCAGTCTCAGGATTCTGGGGCTCGAGTTTCAGGAATGTAGCAGGTGTTAATTGAGCATCTGCAGTGTAATGGGCCACGATTGTTCTAGACGCTGGGTGTAAAAAGACAAAGAGGACCCCCAGCGCATGTGCCTGCTGGCCTATTTGTTACTTCTTTTCTGTTTTGCTTCGCTGCAGTGTTCCTCCTCTCCTGGGCCACATCAAATTGGATGAGTTAGTTAGTCTCGCTGAGCTTCAGTTCGTCACCTGTAAAATGGAGAAAACGTCATCTGGTATTTCGTTAAGAGAAACGAGAGGGGGCCTCTGGGAAGGTGTTGAGCACAATGCATTCACTTGCTCATCACGCAGAAGCGTGTGCTGAGACTCTGCTCTTCCCCAGGCACTGTTCCCAGAGCTGGGGGAGCAGACAGGAAGAGACGCACAAGGTTCGTGCTTTTCAGGAACTTGTACCGAGACGGGTGATCTAGACAACAAGCGAGTTACCAAACCAATAAGATAACTTCAAATACGAGCCATGAAAACAAATCACACAATGCCATAGGAGGCTGGGGGTTGAGGGGTGAGTCGTAACTTATGCTCGGTGGGGTGGGAATGAAGCCCTCTCTGTGATGAAGATGTTTGAACTGATGTCCGAATGTTGAGAAGTGATGAACCATAAGATAGGGGGACAGGCGTCCTGGGCAGAGGAAACAAGTGGAGAGGGAAATACTTCAAATGATGAAAGAAAAAAGTTGATGGGACTGGAACTTAGAGAAGTAGAGGAATGTGTTAAGAAATGAAATTGGTGATTCCACAGTGACTGGATCACACGTTAAATGAATATGAGTCTATTCGTGCTAATGTTGTCACATCTTTGAAACTACCGTCAATGACATTATGAATACTAGGAGTATATGCAAAGTAACATCTTAGTTATAGCAGATTTCTCATCAGAAACTAACACACAAGTCAATGAAGTGACATCTTTAAAGTGCCACTCATAATGCTATACCCAAAGTGCCTTTTAAAAATATTAACAGAGGAGAAACAAAGACTTCTTCATACAAACAAAAACTGAGAGCATTTATTGCCAGCATACCTACTCTACAAGAAACTTTGAAGAGTTCTTCAGGAAGAGAGTATGATACTGGACAGAAACGGGGATCTATCAAAGAAATAAAGGTCCTTAGAAATGGACAAAAAAAGTAAATATAAAGGCCTTTTTCTTATTTCTGACAATCCTAATAGATAATTGATTGTGTAACACAAAAATAGTAGTAATATCATGGATTTATGGCATATGTAAAAGTAAAGTATATGACAATGATACTACAAAAGACGGGAAAGAGGAATTGGAGGTACGCTGCTGTTTGTCTCTTCCCCTATACGTGAAGTGGTATAATATTATCTGAAGCTAGTCTGTGATTAATTAAAGATGTATATTGTAAGTACCAGGATAGTTACCTAATAAATGATAAGCCAATAGTGGAAATAAAATGACATCATAAAAATACTCATTTAATCACCTCCTCTCACATAAGTAAGACAAGGAGAGGCGGGGGTTGGGGGAGGAGGGGGGAAGGAATGAAGACCAAATGGAACAAATAGAAAACAATCAGCAAGACGGAAGATTTTAATCTAATCATATCAATTACATTAAATGTAAATAATCTAAGTGATTAAAACAGATTGTCAGAATGCATAAAAAAGCAAGAACCGGGGCTGGCCCGGTGGTACAGCCATTAAGTTCACACATTCCACTTCGGTGGCCCGGGGTTCACCGGTTCGGATCCCAGGTGTGGACATGGCACCGCTTGGCAAACCATGCTGTGGCAGGTGTCCCACATATAAAGTAGAGAAAGATGGGCACAGATGTTAGCTCAGGGCCAGTCTTCCTCAGAGAAAAGAGGAGGATTGGCAGCAGATATTAGCTCAGGGCTAATCTTCCTAAAAAATAAAAAAAGGCAAGAGCCAACTATATGCTGGCTAAAAGACAGCTTAAAATAAAAGTTAAAAATAAAAAGATAGACAAAAGATATTCCATGCAAACACTAGAATCAAAAGCTGGAGACTTATTAGACAAAGGAGACTTCAGGAAAAAAATATTATCAGGGGTAAAGAGATATTAAATAAGGATAAAGGGCTCAATTCACTGAGAAGACATAATAATCCTAAATGTGTATTCACTAACAATGGAACTTCAAAATATATGAAGTAAATACTAATAGAACTGAAAAGAGAGAGAGACAAATCTACAAGTAGAACTAACAAATAAGTTTAAAAAAGTCAGAGGACACAAGATTGATGTGAAAAGATCAATTGTATTTCTATACTTAGCAATGAATAATTGGAAGTTGAAATTTGTAAAACAGATCCATTTGCAATAGCATGAAATATGTTAAATATTTAGACATAAATCTAACAGTATATGTTCAGGAACTGTATGCTGAAAACTATAAAGCACTGAAAAAAAGACCTAAATAAATGGAGAGATATACCATGTTCATAAATTGGAAGACTCCATCTTAAGAGGTCAGTTCCCCAAACCGATCTATAGATTCAGACTTCCAGCAGGATTTGTTCTAGAAATCAAAAAGATTCTAATATTTATATGGAAAGATTAAATAATTTTGAAAAAAGAAGAACAGTTTGGAGAACTCACACTGTTTGATTTAAGGGCAGATAATAAAAGTAATTACCAAGTCAGTGCAGTATTGGCAAAAGAATAGATATACCGAGCGAGCAGTAAAACAAAGTAGAGAAGCATACACATAATATGGTCAGTTGCTTTTTGAGAAAGTTCCAGAGGTAATTCACTGGAGGAAGGACAGTCTACTGAACAACTGAGCATCCATATGCAAAAAAAAGCACCTCAAATTATACCTGGCATCATATACAATTATAAAATTATTTCAAAATAGCCCATAAACCTAAATAGAAATCCTAAAACTATAAAACTTGTAGAAGAAAATATAGGAGAAAAATCTTCGTGACCTTGGATTAGGCAAATATTTCTTAGGTGTGACAGCAGAAGTGCTCTCTATCCATAAAAGAAAAAGTTGATAACTTCATAAAAATTAGCAACTCTTGTTCTTCAAAAGACACTTAAGAAAATTAAAATACAAGCCAGAGACTGGGAGAAAATATTCGCAAGACACATATCTGATAAAAGTTTGTATCCAGGCTGTATAAAGACTTCTCAAAATTCAATAATAAGAAAATAATTAAATTTTTTAAAGGACAAAAGATTTGAACAGATGCTTCATTAAGGAAGATATATAGAAGGCCAATAAGCACATGAAAAGATGTTCAACATCATTAACCATTAGGGAATTAAAACCACAAATTACAACCACCACAAGATAACACTACACATCTATTAGAACAGGTAAAATTAAAAATTTGACAATGCCAAGTGCTGACAAGGATGTGGAGCAATTAGAACTCTCAAACATTACCAAGGGCATTGCATAGTGGTACAGCTATTTCAAAAAACAGTTTGATAGTTTTACATAAAGCTAAACATACACTTACAATTCAGCAGTCTCATTCCTGGGTATTTACCCAAGGGAAATGAAAACTTATTTCCACACAAATGTTTATACTGGCTTTACTCGTAACTGCCAAAAATTGCTAACAGAAATGTCCTTTGATTGGTGAATGGATAAACAAACTGGGACGTTCATACAATGGAATAACAACTCAGCCACACAAGGAATGACTGCCGATGTGTGCAAGACGAGGGTGAGTCTCAGGTGTGGTGTGCTGTGTGAAAGAAGCCAGTCTCAAAAAGGCCACGTACTGTATGATTCCATTTTCACGACATTCTGGAAAATGCAAAACTATACAGACAACAAAGAGATTCGTGGTTGCTAGGGGTTGGGAGTGGAGAGATGAGGTGACAGAGGCGTGAGGGGTTTCAGGGGGTGATATCTGGATTGTGGTGGCAGTCACAAGACTGCATGCATTGTTCAAACTCAGAACTGCATACTGAGGAGAATGAATTGTCATATGTATAAGTTATGTCTCAGTACACCTGACATTAAAATAAAATTCACACTCTAAGTGCCACATTGATCTGTTCTAGTAAAGACATCATTTCTGGACCAATTAGGGCTGATACTTGGTTAAGTTTACCATCGTCAAGTTTTCCACCATTCTCAGCTTGATCCAGCTAGAATTTTCAGGGGCCAGACTAGTGATTCAAAAGGTAATATGATGGCGATCAGCACATCCACCTCTTTTAAGTTTTGGGGTGCACTACATTCTGCCATTCCACCTAGGATGCCATATTGTTTTTGATGACCTATTTTGGCTTTGTGGGGGTGGGCATGGTTTCAGGGGTTTCTCTACCTTTTCCACCATAGTGCTCCCACTCCATAGGTCGTGAACAAATATGAGGATTCTACCAGCTAAGTGTGTCGATCTCAGCTGTAAGTCCAGAAATGGGAAATGGTCACCAGCCAGCGTTGCAGACCCATTGGTCACAGTGTGAGACAGTCTTGGGGGACAAATCTCTTGGTCACCAAGCCTCTGCACACCTGCAAACTAACAGGAAGGTCATGATGGCATTTTTGTAGCCCTCTCTTCCGTGTCACCTCAGAAACTGTGTCAACAGCTCTCAAAAGCATCTGGATGTGCTCCCTTCCTGGTGCAGGGATTTGGGTAATAATCGTGGGAGGGGCTCCCCTTGGGGTAGGATTTCTGGAATACGACAGAGTCCTTCCTCAGGTGGACCTGGCTCTCCTGCTGGCTGTGGATCTGGGAAGGGCTCACATCTGGAGCCTGGGGAGGGCTCCTGGCTCTCCACTCACGTGGCTCATTCATTGGTGTGGCTCCCCCACTCGTGACCATCAGTCAAGCAGAATGTGACTGCCCAATGTACCTAGGAGTGCTGTGGTCTCTTAGTCATTTCCACATTTCCCTGGGGGCCAGAACCTCTTGGTGGGCATTTCAGCCTTTCTGTCTGTGTTAGTTTGAATCTTCTGAGAATTACGTACCAAGATGGGGTTAGAAATGCAAGAGAGTTTCTAGGGCAAACAGCTGTAAGGAGTAATGGGGGAAGGAGCCCAAATCAGTAGAGACAGCCTTCAGATCATGCCATTGGTCTGAGACCTGGGAAAGGAGAAGGAGGAAGAAGGATTCTGAGGAAGAGCCTCAGACCACATTTCTGAGAAAATTTCAGCCAGGCTGATGGGGAGTCCCCAAGCAAAAGTTGCTCATTGGGGGAATCCACGTGGGGAGGAATGGGCCAACACTAGTAACCCAGCCACGCTCTGCAAAGGGATGGGAGCAGCCCGGGAGACGCAGCGAGGGCTGTCCCCCCCTTCACCCCCAGGTTCTCTGGAAGGAGATCTAAGAGAGGAACTTGCATGAGACCACCACCCTTCATGGCAAGTACTTCCACTGGTCTCTATGGCTCGGTGCTGCCACTGGCACTCCTGCCATACCCACTAAAACAGGGAACCCAGTTCTATGGCAGTATCCCCACCACGAGCCCCCGCCTGTGGAGGACAGCCACCGCTGAGCTTCTCCAGAGGGGCGGCGCCTCCTCATGAGCTTCACCTCGTGAAGCGAGCCCTCTGGGAGACAGTCCACTGATGCGGACTGACATTGCAGCCTGAACCCCTCTCTGATCGTTTTGACCCTGTTCCTCAAGACTCTGCTGGGGCAGTTCCAGCATCTCCATCGTTATGATGCTAGGCTCCCGTTTATCCAAGCTTCAAGCACCATCCCGTTGGGAACAACTCCAGGTGTCTGAGGTATGAGGGAGACTGCATCAGCATCGATAAACTCTCCCCATCCCGCCTTTATCCTCCTCTTGATCCAATACCCTCGAAACACGGCGAGGCAACACCTCCTAGGTCCTTTTTGGTGAATCATCCTTCCTGCCGCCCAGAGACAGTGCTCATCAGTCAGGCCACCCTGAGACTTGACATTGGTTATTAGCCCAGAAGAAATGACAGGGTTTGGGGCATGACTTGAGGAGGGCGAGTATTATCCTGAAGGACCCTTCAGGTGAGGTGTCTGCCTCGTCTCCAGGTGAGGGGAAGCTCTGGGCCTCTAGCAAGGGGAAGGGTGCTTCTCTTGGCCCAGATGTTTCATGGGAATCGGAGTTACAGGTTCTCAAGTGT
This sequence comes from Equus caballus, assembly GCF_041296265.1. Taxonomy (NCBI): domain Eukaryota; kingdom Metazoa; phylum Chordata; class Mammalia; order Perissodactyla; family Equidae; genus Equus; species Equus caballus. The sequence continues at coordinate 1,889,208 of NC_091691.1, read as the reverse complement.
CTCCAGATAGAGGTCCCCATGCCAAGTGTCAGGCCCCAGGTCTTCCCTCCCACAGCCCTGACTCTGGTGTCGGAGACCCGCTGGGGCTGTGAGGTCAGCCTCCTTGTTTTCACTATTCCACTCACCCTCGGATCTCGCCTGCCCGCTGGCTGCTGGGTGTGAAGGCCCCTCATCACCGCCATAGAGGTCCTCTGGCTCCCATGCCAGCTGGCTGTCCTGAGCCTGCCGTTTTCTTCTTCCAGTGCTCGGTCGGCAGTTAGCACAGCCAACCCACTCCACAGTTTTGTGATGATGATGTCCACAAACCGCTCAAATGCTGGAGGTGTTGCATCAGTCAGTGCAGCCCCTTCCGTCTGAACCCCACAGGTCCACCCCGTGTGAGGGGCTCATTAGTTAAATGTCATTACTTGGGGTACCCAGCACCCTAGCGTCAGCACCGCACTGCGTAACACCAGCAATGGGGTCCTCCTTTCTGTTTGGCTGCTGAGCTGTTCGATTCCAGAGTCTCACGGTGAAGATTTGCTTCCTGCGGCCACTTATCGCGGGACCTGCTGCTCGGTTTGGGTCTCTCCAGAGTCAAATCCTGAACGCAGAGCCAGTAGCTTATTCGGGAGGAGATCCCAGGAGACGTGGAGAGCGCAGGAAAACAAGCTACCGCTCTGGGCAGCGGGAGTTTAATCCCACTGGGGACCCCTGGGAGACATTCTAGAACCTCAGAGATAACCCGCGGGAAGGGTGAGAGAACTGGGGTGTTTATCCGTCAACTGTCATTGGTCATTGGTCAAGACTGCTCCAAGGAGTCAATTTCTTACACTCCTGTCCTACCCTGCACACAGCCACAGATGGCGCTGGTGGCCCGAGGTGCCCAGGTGACCGTAAGGAAAAGTCAAAAGAAAAAATGTAAGCCTGAGGGATGCGGGCAGTCCCTGAGAGCATCGCCTGCGATGTGCCGCGTCTGAATGAAAGCCCCAGCAGCGGAGCCCAAGAGGAATATGTTAATTTGAAAGAGGTTGGAGGGAGACAGAGAATCCTGCTGTGTAGACCGAGGGTTCTCATTTAGGTGAGTGTCAGTCAGGGTTGATGGGAGAAGCGGAAGCCCTGTGAGGGTGCAGGACAAGGGATTATGACAAGGGCGGCCCTGTGCGTGGGCGAGCGCGGAGCCGGCCTCGCAGGCCGCTGCCTCTCTTCCAGAGCTGAGCCTGCGCGCGCTCTCGGTCCGTCAGGCCCACAGCTGGGGAGGAGAGCCAGGTGTGGACGGGGACACGGACAACTGGAACCCGCCGGGACCCATCTCCTCTCTCCCCTTGACCTCGGTGCTGGGGGTGACCGGCGGAAGACGCTGGCACGGAAACGATGGCTGCGGCATTGCATCCGTCCTCCAGATCTTACATAACCGTCCTCTTGAGCCCCACCGCAGCCAAACCGTGCAGGGAAGAGAATTCTGCAAAGGCGGTTCGCTGAGCTAAGTCGGAACAATGCAAAACCACCGCAAAGTGACGGAGGAGACGGCAGCTCTAGAGACGCCCGGTAATGCATTTAATTTGGTTTACACTTTGAGGATTGTGGAGCACAGAGAGAAGTCAACCGGGAAAAGCACATTCCGAGGAAGGTGAAGGCTGTCCGTAATGATCGGCAGGTGGCTCCACTTCCGCGTGGCAGCAGCTGCGGGCTGGGAGCGGGGGAGGCCGAGGAGCATCTGTCAACGCCG